>NC_090934.1:57273439-57912725 GCF_040938575.1 Ambystoma mexicanum | reverse complement strand
GAGAGGAAGGCAGTCACAGATTGCACTATGCATTGAAAGAGTGGAAGGCAGTCACAGATTGCACTATGCATTGCCAGAGTGGATGGCAGTCACAGATTGACACTATGAGTTGTGAGAGTGGAAGCCAGTCACAGATTGGCACTATGAGTTATGACAGTGGAAGGCAGTCACAGATTGCACTATAAATTGCAAGAGTGGAAGGCAGTCACGGATTGGCACTATGAGTTACGAGACTGGAAGGCACTCACAGATTATTGGCACTATGAGTTGCGAGAGTGGAAAGCAGTCACAGATTATTGACACTATGAGTTGCGAGAGTGGAAGGCAATCGCAGATTGGCACTATGAGTTGTGAGAGTGGAAGGCAGTCACAGATTGCACTATGAGTTGCAAGAGTGGAAGGCAGTCACAGATTGCACTATGAGTTGCAAGAGTGGAAGGCAGTCACAGATTGGCACTATTAGTTGGCAGAGTGGAAGGCAGTCACAGATTGGCACTATGAGTTGTGAGAGTGGAAGGCAGTCACAGATTGCACTATGAGTTGCAAGAGTGGAAGGCAGTCACAGATTGCACTATGAGTTGCAAGAGTGGAAGGCAGTCACAGATTGGCACTATTAGTTGGCAGAGTGGACGGCAGTCACAGATTGGCACTATGAGTTGGCAGAGTGGAAGGCAGTCACACATTGGCACTATGAGTTATGAGCGTGGAAGGCTTCACAGATTGGCACTATGAGTTGCAAGAGTGGAAGGCAGTCACAGATTGCACTATGAGTTGCATTAGTGAAAGGCAGTCACAGATTGCACTATGCATTGTGAGGGTGGAATGCAGTCACAGATTGACACTATGAGTTGGCATAGTGGAAGGCAGTCACCGATTGGCACTATGAGTTATGAGAGTGGAAGGCAGTCACAGATTGGCACTATGAGTTGCGAGAGTGGAAGGCAGTCACAGATTATTGGCACTATGAGTTGGCAGAGGGGAAGGCAGTCACAGATTGGAACTATGAGTTATGACAGTGGAAGGCAGTCACAGATTGGCACTATGAGTTATGAGAGTGGAAGGCAGTCACAGATTGGCACTATGAGTTGCGAGAGTGGAAGGCAGTCACAGACTATTGGCACTTTGAGTTGTGAGAGTGGAAGGCAGTCACAGATTATTGGCACTAAAGGTTGTCAGAGTAGAAGGAAGTCACAGACTATTAGCACTATGAATTGCGAGAGTGGAAGGCAATCACAGATTTGCACTGTGAGTTGTGAGAGTGGAAGGCAGTCACAGATTGGCGCTATGAGTTGTGAGAGTGGAAGGCAGTCACAGATTATTGGCACTATGAGTGTTGAGAGTGGATGGCAGTCACAGACTATTGGCACTATGAGTTACGAGAGTGGAAGGCAGTCACAGGTTATTGGCACTATGAGTTGCGAGAGTGGAAAGCAGTCACAGATTATTGGCACTATGAGTTGCGAGAGTGGAAGGTAATCACAGATTGGCACTATGAGTTGTGAGAGTGTAAGGCAGTCACAGATTGGCACTATGAGTTGTGAGAGTGTAAGGCAGTCACAGATTATTGGCACTATGCACCTCATTACGACCCGTGCAGTAACCATGGCGCTATTAGCGCCATGGTTGCTGCCAGTATTTTACCGATTCTGCCATGGTGAATGGCAGAATTACCGCCCCATTCCAAGGTTGGCGGGGCGGTAATTCCCCATTCACCATTGGGCCTTCCACATTCCCATTTTTGTCCCCATAGGGCTCCATGGAAATGGGGAAGGCGTTAGTTACAGTACCGCAAATTGCGGTGCCGTAATTAGCTCCAAGGTCCCTTTGCGGGTCCAATCCTTAACGGCTGGTAAAACCAGCCTTTAAACTAGGGACCCGCAAAGCGACCTCGTAATTAGGCGGTAAGGGGTTAACGGTGCCGCCACCCTTTACGGCGCCGTTAACCCCTTACCGCCTGGGTAATGAGGCCCTATGAGTTGCGAGAGTGGAAGGCAGTCACAGATTATTGCCACTATGAGTTGTGAGAGTGGAAGCCAGTCACAGATTATTGGCACTATGAGTTGTGAGAGGGGAAGGCAGTCACAGATCATTGGCACAATGAGTTGCGAGAGTGGAAGGCAGTCACAGATTGGCACTATGAGTTGTGAGAATGGAAGGCAGTCATTATTGGCACTATGAATTGCGAGAGTGGAAGGCAGTCACAGATTATTGGCACTATGAATTGCGAGAGTGGAAGGCAGTCACAGATTATTGGCACTATGAGTTGCGAGAGTGGAAGGCAGTCACAGATTATTGGCACTATGAGTTGTGAGAGTGGAAGGCAGTCACAGATTGGCACTATGTGTTGCGACAGAGGAAGGCAGTCATAGATTTACACTATGAGTTGTGAGAGTGGAAGGCAGTCACAGATTGGCACTATGAGTTCTGAGAGTGGAAGGCAGTCATAGATTATTGGCACTATGAGTTGCGATAGTGGAAGGCAGTCACAGATTGGCACTATGAGTTACAAGAGTGGAAGGCAGTCACAGATTGGCACTATGAGTTGCGAGAGTGGAAGGCAGTCACAGGTTATTGGCAATGTGAGTTGAGAGAGTGGAAGACAGTCACAGATTGGCACTATGAGTTGTGAGAGTGGAAGGCAGTCACAGATTGGCACTATGAGTTGGGAGAGTGGAAGGCAGTCACAGATTATTTGCACTATGAGTTGCAAGTGTGGAAGGCAGTCACAGATTGACACTATGAGTTGGCAGAGTGGAAGGCAGTCACAGATTATTGGCACTATGAGTTGGCAGAGTGGAAGGCAGTCACAGATTGGCACTATGAGTTGCAAGAGTGGAAGACAGTCACAGATTGGCACTATGAGTTTCAAGAGTGGAAGGCAGTCAGAGATTGACACTATGTGTTGCAAGAGAGAAAGGCAGTCATAGATTGGCACTATGAGTTGTGAGAGTGGTAGGCAGTCACAGATTATTGGCACTATGAGTTGCCAGAGTGGAAGGCAGTCACAGATTGGCACTATGAGTTGGCAGAGCGGAAGGCAGTCACGGATTGGCACTATGAGTTGCAAGAGTGGAAGGCAGTCACGGATTGGCACTATGAGTTGCAAGAGTGGAAGACAGTCACAGATTGGCACTATGAGTTTCAAGAGTGGAAGGCAGTCAGAGATTGGCACTATGAGTTGTGAGAGTGGTAGGCAGTGACAGATTATTGGCACTATGAGTTGCCAGAGTGGAAGGCAGTCACAGATTGGCACTATGAGTTGGCAGAGTGGAAGGCAGTCACAGATTATTGGCACTATGAGTTGGCAGAGTGGAAGGCAGTCACAGATTGACACTATGAGTTGGCAGAGTGGAAGGCAGTCACAGATTATTGGCACTATGAGTTAGCAGAGTGGAAGGCAGTCACAGATTGGCACTATGAGTTGCAAGAGTGGAAGACAGTCACAGATTGGCACTATGAGTTTCAAGAGTGGAAGGCAGTCAGAGATTGGCACTATGAGTTGTGAGAGTGGTAGGCAGTCACAGATTATTGGCACTATGAGTTGCCAGAGTGGAAGGCAGTCACAGATTGGCACTATGAGTTGGCAGAGTGGAAGGCAGTCCCAGATTATTGGCACTGTGAATTGGCAGAGTGGAAGGCAGTCACAGATTGGCACTATGAGTTGGCAGAGTGGAAGACAGTCACAGATTGGCACTATGAGTTGCAAGAGTGGAAGACAGTCACAGATTGGCACTATGAGTTGCAAGAGTGGAAGACAGTCACAGATTGGCACTATGAGTTGGCAGAGTGGAAGTTTTACAGAGGTTGACTCCATAAATTGTGAGACTGGAAAGCATCCACCTGCCACTCTGAATTATAAGATCAGACCATTTCAAGTGATAAACTCTGAGTTATATGAGTTGAAGGACTCTTGAGACTGACTCTATGAGTTGTGATAGCCAACGATCCACAGAGAGCAGCTGTGTGATTTGTGAGAGTGGAAGGTATCCAGAGATTGGCATTCTGAGTTGTAAGTGGTGAGAGTGGACAGTTTCTGTAGATTGGCTCTGTGAGTTGTGAGAGTGGAAGGTCTTCTGAGACCGGCTCTGTAAATTGTGAGAGTGGAAGGTTTCCAGAGATCTCCTCTGTGAGTTATGAATGTGACAGGGCATTCAGAAATCGTCTCTCTGAATTATGAGACTAGACGGTTTGTGGAGATTTGCTCCATGACTTGTGAGCATAGAATTCGTCCAGATATTGACCTTGAATTGTAAGAGTTGACGGTTTCCCGTGATGATTAGCTCCACAAGGTTGGACAGAGGAAGGTTTCCAGAGATTGGCTGTGTGAGTTTTGGTAGTGGACGTATTTTTTTTTAGACTGGCTCTGTGAGTTGTGAGAGTAGATTGTGTCCATATATTGACCTGGAATTTTCAAGAGTTGAAGGTTTCTGGAGATTAGCTGTGCACGTTTTGTGAGTGGAGGTTTCGAGGAACATAGCCTTGAGTGGGATACAGAAGCATGCATGCTAGAGGCTAATGTCTTCTGCTGCCGCCGGTCAATCCGAGAAGCCTCTAGTCACAGCGGCTTCCTCCACCACCCCACGTAGGATGTGGTTGCCGATAAGTGGTCCTCTCAGACTGCAGGCATCTGATTTAAAGAGTCCTGAGGACTCTCCCTTATTATGCCATTAGAGCATGTATTAACAAGCAATTTACACCTCAGAAACCAATTAAGCCATTTGCTGGAGAGGCCTCCTGGGACCAGGCAGCCATTTTGTCTCCACACTCTCTGGACACATGCACAAATGGATAATGCCATATTTTACAAGCTGTGGATAGTTATGAAATCTTTCCCCTGGGGTGTGCTTCAAATTTCGTGACTATGCCAGAAGCCTTTCACTTTGTTTAGGCAATTTTAATTGGGGTGCAGCAATAACAAGCGTGCCTGCTTATCTGAAGGCTTCAGCAGACCCCACCCCCTTCTCTCGGGTCTTTCTGAACTGGTAGGGTTAATGGGTTTGGCGGGAAGGCGGTGTAAGGACCTTTTATTTTTGTGACCTGCTGAAAATGTGTTTTTTTTAACGCAATCATAATTATTTCTGGAACAAGGAAAGTACACTTCTACCAAGTTTTTTTGTAAACATGTGTATTAAAACAATTACAAAAAGAAGTTGTGGTGTTTTAGAACAGCAGAGTGCAAACCCCGGCAGTCTCCAAAAAGGGCTCCCTCCAAAAAGAAAAGGCATTGGGCCTGATTCATGGAACGTTTTCCTATGGGATTGCACCATTATAAAACACTTCCATGAATCAGGCCCATTGTCTTTTATTTATTCTAAACCGAAGTGTTAACACCTGCAAGCAGCGTAACAAAAAAGGTAGCAGCCACCCTTCTCTAGAAAGAACATGGCATGATAACCTGTTCTGTGCTTTTTTCCCACTTTGAGAGTCCGCAGCTATCGTTTTTTGCTCACTGTACTTTTCACAAAGGAGGAAACCACATTTGCATATCAGTCTTTGTCCCGCCCACAAGGGCAGTCCAGTGCCGAAATGCTATGGCAATTCCTCTCTGAACAAGAGTACCAACAGCAACCCCATAAACGTGTTTCAGCCTTGTTTGGACTCATCAGTAAGGTGGAGCTGTGAGCTGTGCCTCTTTGAACACAGTGAGCATGGGGTCCATCTTTGTGTTCCCTCAGGTAACTTAGGGTGACCAACCCCAAGTTCCTTGCAAAAATACAAAAAAGGTAGCAGGCACCCCTCTCTAGAAAGAGTGTTTTTTTCCCACTTTGAGAGTCTGCAGCCATCGCTTTTTGTGCACTGTACTTTTCACAAAGCAGCCTGTTTAACTGTGCAGCACTTCGGCTACACCGGATGCTTGATGCCTCTATACCCAGAAACAGGAGAAGGGCTGGACTGCCAGCTCTCCTTTTTATTCTGAGTAAATAGTCACGCAGCATGAAGCAGCTTGGCTTCATGCTGCGTGATGACAGTCCAGCCCTCCTCCTGTTTCTGAGTACAGAGCCATCAGCAGCAGGCAGCCCTTTCATGCAAGGAGCCTGTGGTTAAAGTGTTGCACCACGCGGCTCCTTGAATGAAAGGGCGGCGTGCAATCTGGGGCACACTGGTGTCACACCGTTTGGTGCGCTCAGCCCCTTCTTTTGTTTAAAAGGAGGATCTGGACGCATCAAAGGAAATAATGCCAAAGCGCCCCATCTTTACTCTTTTACCAGCCACCCCCCAACCCCTCAGCTGAGGGGAGGGCTCTCTTTAGGGCCAATGCCCTAGGTACGGGTGTACTTAGATCACACACCCTAAGGAGAGCCTCCCTCGATTTCTAAGCCCACTTAAACCATTGGCCATGGCAGTCGCTCCTGCCCCTCAACAGAGAGGAGAGAGCAGGTCACCAGCCAGGATGTTGGCAGCCAGCACCCTTTCTCGAAGGCCCGGTGTGTTCTTAGCTGCCCATGGACCATTTCACTGATGAAAACATTAATACAGGTTCTAGGGTGCGGGGTGGGCTGGCTATGTAATAGGTAGCCCTTCCTTTCACGACAAAGAATAAGGCACAGCCCCATAGGTCCAGGGTGAAGTTATCGCTTCACCATAACAACTGCAGAATAACATGGACTCCTGGATCACACACACACTTGGACCGTTACAGTCCATTATTTCTCCAGTACTATGCAATAACTTTTAAAAGTGTACTGAGTCAAGAAAAACGCTGCTGTGCAATAACACATTGCGGATGTCTATTTATACAATTGTAAATGCAGTGCAAAATGGCACTGCATTGGTGCAAAGGTTCTGCAAAACTAACCTGTGTGCTTCGGAAAGACACATATGGATAGTGCTTCCTTCATCATTTGCAAAGGAAGCACTCACATGCCACCTAGTCCAATGATTGGCGGGTGCTTTGTAGCTTAATGTCAACAGAGGGTGAGCCTGGGTTCTATACCGTGTATTGGGTATCACGCCATGGCAATGTTATCTCAAACATTAGGAAATCACAATGCCTAGGTGACACTAATCTCCAGAATGTGAGAGCTGCAATGCAGTGAAGTGTTATTCCTCAACACCAGGGTTTTAAGTGGGCTAGGGCTAGCCTGGACAGAGCCCTGGCCGTCTCCAAAAACTGTCACTGATCCTGGGCTCCTTCAGTTCCCCACAAGTAGCATCATGTGGAATTTTAGTCAAGAGCGTGTGAGCGTGCAGTGGGGACTCTGTGAAAGAAATGCATGCAGGGGAGCTGTCTGCCCTCTAAAGCAGGACAGGCAGCACCTGACACCCAGAAAATAACATTCTCCAAATGTGTATACTTTACTCATGGTTTACTGTAACTTTACTGGCAGGGTGTTATCGTAACTTAAAAAAGGAGAAAGGCCAGTGTGCACTATGTGCTCAGAAGGATTGCCGGCTTGGACCGCTCCCAAAGATATGTCATACATACATATTTTTTTTAAAACATGTGTTTCTTATTACTTGCTCAAAATGCTCTTTGATTTTATGCAAAGCATTAAGTAGTTTACATCAGTGCTATTTATGCCCCTCCCCTTTCCCAAGGTTGCTCTCTTGGGTGATTCCAGGGCTGGCGGAAGCTGTCAGTGATAAGTTAACACCTTGAAGTCTGTCAGTGGCCATCATAAGCACATTTTAAGTGATAACAACTTTATTTTGAGAAGAACGGGGCTCCCAAGTGAACATATGAATGCTATCAGCCCTTCCTTGCAGGCAGTTAATAGCAACTGATTATCACAGGCAGGCAGAACGCAGGGGAGCTGAAACCCTAAATGAGCGCTGAAGAGCTATTAAGCACACTGGGCCTGGGTCATTTACTTACAGAACCTAGGTCTCAAGATAGATGCTTGCAGGGCCTCCGTATGAATTCTTTGTCTGAGGCAGGTGGTGCTTGCCTAAGTTGCCAGGCCCCTCCTTTAGGCCACTCCCAGCACAATTTAGCCATCACCCATTTTCAGAGGCCCCCTCGATTTTGTATCCCACTTAGAGCACCACCAAGCACCCCACTGGCGAAGTATAGCTGCCAAGCGTCAGACTCATTCCCCGCCTCACTGGCTGCATACGCCTCCTCACAGAGTCTCATGTAATCCCATCCTCACTGACCTTATGCACTGTGGGGTCGCTCCCCCAATCCCAGAACCTCTCCCCGCTCATTATACAGCGTCATATATTCCAGTCCTCCAATGAACGCACACGTTGCCCTTATGTCCTTCAAAGGGTCCTCCTTCATTGCTGCGGAGAGATACTAGGGTAGCAGTGAATCACGTCCCTATCTCGCTGGCAACAGGCACGTCACTGAGATCTCTGAATCCTGCACATCTGGATCTCTCTATACATGTTAGGTTACCTTATGAAGCGGCCATACTTCCCCAGTCTCCGCTGTAGTGGTTTTATGGCGCTGGTACCCGGTCCAAGAAAATTGCATATTGTGCTCCCCCAAGCCCCCCCCCCCAAGAAGTTTTGACCCAATCCTGGTACCCCTCACCAAGGTTACTTCAATGGCATCTTGCCAAACCCCCGAAGTGACTGGCTCCGTATAGCACAATAGCCACACGAACGCCCACATTGCAAGCTATGCATAACTCCATTAAATCGCCAACATTACCAAACCACTATAAACACGTCAATGGAAGCTCACAACAGTATCTTTGGCTATGCAGTATACACACCAAATGGTTTACAAATCACATTGCATCATGGGCTATACACAGCCATACACACGGGGTTTCAGAAATGCCCCACTTGGTTGGCCAACAAGATATTAACAGCCAATCAATTTTCTGCTGTGTTGGCCATGCTGCCGGAAGAGTACTCTTGGCCATCGCTGACGTCACTGGCTGCTTATCGACCTAAGGATTCTCTCATGCCCCTAATTCCCCCGTTCATTGTTTTTTGATGTGTCAGCAGAGGCCACACAAGGTTCTGGTAGAGAAGGGAGATGGGGTCACGACTCCCTCACCAAGGCTGCACTTACTCCGGCGGGTATCTCCAATGGAAGCCGGCATGAACCACACTGGAGATGTGGAAATGCCCGATAGCAGAACAAATGCCAGTAGAGTTCTAGCTACACAAAGGTGGTGACTGATGGCCATGTATTTGCTTGGCATGCATTCCAACTCTACTAGTGCCGGATTGGTACCAAACGTTCCCCAACTGCAAGGCCAATGTTTCGGCAGTCTGTATAAGCCCCCAACGCCTACTTTGGCCTGTAACTTCACCACATTGCAGCATCTACTGTACGCATAGCTCTTTGCTTGTACTCTTGTCTCGTAACTAAGACGTCATCTCACTGTAACCACCCATTCCACTAACCTTTCTATATTTTGCTCTTGGCGTTTTTAGCCAAATCTTTAATAGTAAGCGGAATTTCTTTCGGATTCACGCCGGCTGGAGATCAAGGTATCACGCACTGGGAGTTTGCACAGAATGATGGGGACTGCATGCCTTGCCGCTATCGAACCCCCGGCACGGCCCGGGTTATGGGATGTCTGTAGAATTTGCTTGTTCTCCCGCATGCGGGAGTCCATCTTCAGGTGGTGCCAATGGGCCGTCTGGTGAGCAGCCCTCTCGCTTGCCCGTTGCCGCACCTTATGGCCCTACTCACCTCCTGAGAATAAACTCCCATGAGGGGCAGTGGGACGCTCCAATAAACACACGAGCCATTGGGAACAACTCTGCACCTGCACAGCCAATTAGATTGCTTGAGTAGCTGAAGCTTGAAGTGCCTGCTGGGAAGATCAATACTGTTCTCTAGCATTGACAAACACATATTTTGGCATTCTCTCACTATTTAACTGCCCAGTCACCAAAATAAGTAACAGGCGCATACTGATGACATCAAAGAGCGTGTCTGCATTGAACCCAACACAAGTGGAACCGGCCACGTGATCCTCACAGCGCACCAATGATCGAACAGTTTGGGAGGAAGTGATTTATGTGCCCAGAGTTGTATCTAAGAGTTCTAATTGCCAAATGATGGGGACTTTAAGTCTTGTGAATTCAGCTATAAATTGGGTGCTTTCAGAAGCACGGCCGGCCTTCAATTTCTCCCAAAACAACAATTTATGAAAATTGAGAAAATGTTGTTTTCCTTCCATCATATGCCTCTTTGCAAGTGATGCAAACAATGATGTCATCAGATATGCGACACAGAGTTCTACCTACGGGGAGGCCTGTGCTGTTTCTATTTTAAATTGAAAACTCCATTTTCAATAAAATGCGTCCAGAGATGTCAACACATAGAAATGGGCACTTTCTAGGGTAATGATTCTGAAAATCTGAATTTATGCCAAATGAAATGTAAACTAATTGATTTGTTAAGTGTGTTTGAGATACTATGTGTCTGACAGTCTCCAGTCCATCAGATGTCCAATAAGGACTTTTCCCCTTTTGTATCTTCGCTATTGGGCTTCAAGACTCATACCTGTGGAGCCCATTTGAGAAAGGAACACAAGCTTAATCCTGCTTTATTATCTTGACTTCATTTCCTCGAACCATAAGAGACCAGATGTGCCCCATCTTCTCAAAGCGTGACCAGCACGCGCGCGTCCAGCTGTCAAACACAAACTATCTCAACAGAGGCAAAGCAAAGTGAATGTGTGCATGTGCCCAGGGCTGATGTTTGGAAATAAGTCTGCCTGCTTCCAGAGTTGCAGGTACTGTAAAGAGAACATGTTCCCTGTATCCCTCCCCTGTGTTCCGCGTCGAGCAGTAGCCGGATCTTCAACAGGTGCATTCATATCCCTCTGTCGATTCTTGATTTGGGACATTGCTGCATGATGCGTTTGTTGATTAATACACCTTGCACAATTTTGACCTCTAGTGATTGGATCCAGAATACTGCTCAGACTCTTTTCAGAAAATCAAAAAGAAAAATAGTAGTGTCAATTCAGGGGTGCAGCCGCAATTCCACCTCCTTGTGATTTCGTTTGAAACCCAACAGATCCCCTCAACTGAGCACCCGCTACACATTTTTTTGCTGCCCATCACCTGGAGTCCAGGAATCAATGAGTTCCAAGATCTTTGAAACTGGAGAAACTTGAATACAGGCAGCATTGGAGTGATCATGTTTGTGTCCAATGACAGTAGTTTTGAGACACCGCTATGGTTGGCGGCGGGCGGTATGTAAACAAATTCCAATCATTTTGTGTTGATTTCTTTGTTTCCCTACTCTTGAGTAGGCTTTCAATGGGCAACTCTCCATTACCACTCTTCCCAGGTTGCCATTTAAAAGTGGGAGGTGAAGCGTCAAGAAGCACTTATGTACAGGCGCGTTATAAATTACATATCATATTTTATTTATTTAATAGTTTTTTTTATAATGCACCTAATACCATACCTGAGTACGGTTTCTAAGCACGGATCCAGGATTCGAACCTCTGTTGCTCTGCAAGCTCTTGTTTCATGACCAGCGTGTCCTCCGTTCACAATCATATTGTGTCATGGCCTACACTGCACAGCCAGCGAGAAGGTTCGATTGAACATTCTCCCACAACAAACAGAGAATGGTTTTGCAAAGTTTACCTTTACAGAGATCTCTCAGTAATGGTGGGACACTGAGAGAAAGGGCTTTGAATGCTAGGATAAAAATTCTGATTTCATGTGGGTTGGTACATGCTGATTGATGGAAGAAAAGGACAAGAAACATGAAAGAGGGAAATGATGAGACACGTGTTGGTGTCTCATCAGCCCTTCCCAAACTCGATGAGCAAAAAGTTGATGTTGACTTGCCGGACAATATCATAGCAATGTTTTACAATCTGTAGGCATAAGCTGATGATGTGTGTCATCAGAACTGGTGAATGTCCCCTGTAGTACATACTACCACAATTCAATCAGTTATACCAAAGTCATGTGAACAGCCAACTTGTCTTCTAAATCATGGCCTTACATATTTCATATTGTGTCAACATAATGGCTGAAGTGGCAGAACCAGTGGCTGATGCATTTCAGACCTTTTAATTCAATTCTACAAAGTTACCATGCGCCTTGTGTCATCAGAGTGTGACAATGTCATTACACAGGCCCTACTGGATACACTGTAGTTGTTCTGGCAATATATAAGATGACTATGATGACTATGATGATGTCATAATGTAAACAAAGATAAACAAACACAAGCATCAAGTGTGTTCCTATAGAAAAGCTACCCTAAAAACAACATGAACGAGTGCATCTGAACTGCCTGCACTGAAAAGGAATGGTGCCTTCCACCAATCAAGTGCGCTTCAGGTTCAGGTTGACCTCACATACCGACATAATTTAATTTACCTCAACCAAATGCAGTGGTACCCACCCACATGTATCTAATGTTTTACAATCCAAAACAAAGAGGCGGGAGGTACATCAACTAACCACACGCATTTCAGAAAAGCAGGTCACTTAGCAGATAGTTTCAGTCAGACCTTACATAACCACCATGAGTGGGCTTTGCAACTGCAACAGCTAGAAAAAGGAAAAATTGGAAAGATTTTGATGAGTTATCGAATTGTCTTTGCCAGCTCCTTTACACCTATTACTTCTGATATGACAGGAAGCTATAAAGAGGAGAAATGCAGGAATGGCAAAGATCCTCCGTACTCTATGAGGCACTAGACAAATGTGGTATCACAGGTTAAAATAAACATACTTAGGGGAACTGGATTGTGGTCCTCATACTCAATGGAAAAGTATTCTAAGTAACTACAAACCACAATTTATGTATTTGATTGTATATACAAATAAAATATTCTGTAGCATAATTCAACAAACAATATACAAGTCCCATGACACACAATATATGAATCTCTTCACAAATCTTCTTCTAATAAAACTTCCTTATCCTGGAAACCCAATGTACATGCAACACATTTATCATCACAACATCCTTATTGACATTGAAATAATTGATGATTAACTTAACTACAAATAAGATATTAATTTAATCATATTTGTGAAGGTAACAATCGATTTTACGTTGAACCGTTTTCTTTTGAATGTTTTATGTTTTTATCGGCGTCCTCTTGGTAGTAAATCCTGTATAAGAGCGGTTCAGAAACATAGCACAGCCTTATTAGGTACTGACGTTGAAAGTCCACCCTTATGTTCAATAGAGATTAACATCATCATTATGATAAAATAATTACCTTAATGCTCAGAAGGTTCGCTTCTTTAAGCAGATAGCAAATGTCATGTGGTTCAACACACTGGCCTAAATACCATTCTTTCATTGGTTGTAGTTGTCTAAAATGTTTTTTTTATAATAATATAACACAACACTATTGAAACATAGGCCTTCCCATTAATTTGGATATCCCTTACATATTTTAATGTTTTTAACCTTATTATAGTTGTAGTCTTAAAGATGTAAGGCTTTTATCAATATCCTCCAATATCTTGTAATGCATTCTCCATTGTCTGCCTTTAATAGTGTAACAACACCATTGAGACGTGGCGTGACAAAGAGATGTATGCCTTCCGTCATATAGGCTAATCTCTTAGTTATGATATGATAAGATATGATGTGGCATTTATAACGAATTTATAACGCGCCTGTACAAAGGTTAGCACATGAAATCATGACAGAATGACAACATTACACAATAGATTGATCACAAATCTAGTGAACTGGAACTCAATCAGAATCGCTTACATATTGATGTCCCTTCAGAGTAAATCAAAGAGTTAAGGTTATGAATGTCCGGTACTTATTACAAAATTGCACAGAACCATATAGGGAAAGTAGAATCTGAATGACAAGCAAGGGGTTGTTCATAGTTATTAAATAAGTATCGTGTTTAAGTGGAAGAATGTTCTGAAGAAAATAAAAGAATCTATGATAATTTTATACAAGTCATAAGGGATATTGCGATGAGGAGTGCGATTATGTGTACATTGGAACTAAGCCCGAGCAGACGGATGATGTGGGTCTAGGAAATGCAGTACTCTCATAAGAAAGTAATCTTTCACCAGTAGATCACTTGGTAGATCTTTCACCAGTAGATCTCTTACTAGATCTTTTACTGGTAGATCACTGACTAGATCTTTTTACCAGTAGATCACTTACTAGATCATTTACCAGTATATCACTTGGTAGATCGTTCACCAGTAGATCTCTTACTAGATCTTTCACTGGTAGATCACTGACTAGATCTTTTACCAGCAGATCACTTACTTGATCTTTCACCAGTAGAACACTTAATAGATTTTTCACCAGTAGAATGCATGGTGACACCGCACATAGGTCAGATAAACTAAGCAGAAATAGGGCTTGTTTCTCCTTTAATAGGTGCGTATATAGGAGGATATCTGTGCCTCCTCTCCCATTCATATTACCTATAGAGTATACATTTTGGAATGTTCTTAGGATGGAATTGACTCCAGTAAGAGAAATGACAATGGTTTAGGAAGTGGGTGATGTGCTTCCATGGCCTATGGGACCATATTTCATGTGAGAGTTTAAAGACCTCTCTTGAAAGACAGCATTTACTGGGGCACGTAAATTACACATTTTATAGGTGCACCAGCCCTTGAAAGTGTTTTACGGCAACAATGTGGTGCTAAGAACCACCTCATATTTTTCGAATAAAGTAATTTTTAAAATTCCATATACATCAGACAATTGAGTTACCAGTATTTTTCTGCCAATGCAAACAGTGGTGAGGAAGGATAGCTCAGGAGCAACGTGTTTATCTTGGAAACAAGACAACGCAACACAGGTTTGAATCCTGTTCCCGCGCTAAGAAACCACTCACTAGTATTAAGTGCGTTATAAAAAAACAATTATAATTATGCAGTTCGCTTACTTTGCACCTTAGAAAGGCCTTGGGGTACTGCATTGCCAGAACTGAAGAGATCAACAACACAAAATTACTTTTTGTGGAATTTGGTCGTACAGCTAAAGGTAAGGACATTGTGATGATGCGGCACAGCAGTCAGCTGTTTCTGCTACCATTTGACAGAAATTCAGCCAAAACTATACCAAGGACACATCCCAGAAATGGAGAAGCAGCGACAGCAGCCTCTATTGCGGATACATGAGAATTATCTCCCTTCACTCGGAGACAGGAAGCAGGTGAGTCAGGCAGTGCTGTGCCAAACTCAAACCCACATCCATGAAGAGAAGCATGTGTGACTTTTTGAAAAGTGTGTCATCTAGGACAGACTCATACTGCAACTGAAATGTTACTTACCCGTAACAGTGATTCTGCGGCCTGATGCCTGTTATAAGTTATAAAAGGTAAAAAGAGTGCAACGGTTTAGAAGATCTTACTGAATCGTGTCACAAATTATCCGAAGATGGTGTTGGGCTGAGGAGTATTGTGGGAGTCTAGTTACTGTTGGAAGGAGCACTATTATAGATGCATCCATGACTATCCTATATATAGAATGTTCTATGGATGTCTGTGCACCGAATTCCCTCAAGACGTCCTTCTATTTTAAAATTATGGATCAATTGGACCTTCAATCCCCAATGGAGTGATGGATGTTGCAGCGATTTTATCCACTCATTGAAATGTTGAGGATTCCCTTTGTCGCTGCTGCTCGCATTCGAAGTTTAGCCGAAACAAACACAGTGCCCCATGTCCCCACTTTCAGATATATGTGTTTTTTTGTCTGATTGCACTGCTGCCAGGAACGGCTGGTGCACGCACCTGGCAACAGGACTCTGAGAGAGAGAGAAAGAGAGAGAGAGCGAGAGAGAGAGAGAGAGAGAGAGAGAGAGAGAGATACAGTGAGACAGAGAGAGAGAGAAATAGTGAGATGCAGAGAGACCGAGAGAGTTAGAGAAAGAGATTAGCAAGAGAGAGAGCGACAGCGAAAGACAGAGAGAGAGAGAGAGATACAGTGAGACAGAGAGAGGAAAATAGAGGGAGATACAGATAGAGGGGGAGAGAACAAGAGAGAGAGTGTGCCAGGTCTTAATATTATAGACTGCGTACAGCTAGTATATTATATTGTTTTCCTTTTTGAAAACTTTGAAGTACGATTCTGGATCCAGACAGTATATGTCAATATTAGGCAATGAATGCACGTGTGCATTGACAGAAGCTGTAAAAAGCTGTGCTGCAGGTAAGCAACTTTTACTTTGCCTTTGTTCTTAGCCAAAACATTAAAACATTCTGGCCATCTCCTGTCTTCATGCAGTCATGTATTATGTTCTGTTAGTTACCTTCTAAAAGCGTTTCCTTCTAACTGTTGGCGGTGTCCGGACGCCGCCGTCCGTGAGCCCCCCGCCCCCAGTGACACAGAGACATGGAGACAGCGATCTTGCTAGTGTGGGCTCCCCGGTGATTGTGATGTCACCGGGCACGCCCCGTTTATTTAACTGCGCACGCGACGGAGTGAACGTCACCCCGTCGCGTGCGTGCCCTTAAAGGGCCAACGCCACACTCCTCCTTTTCCATAACAACAAATTGAAAACAGGAGGGACTAACTATCACACATTTATAAAGCATGCAACTATGTACATACCAAAACCCCCATTTATTAACAGCCACCCTGGATCCCCCGAGGGTGCCTGTCACGGCCTGACCATTGACCCCAGGCCAGCCTCCCCATCTCAGTCCGTTACATAGTCTGTGAGACGGGCAGGTTTCCCACGCCCTGTTCTCAGGGGGTACCTCCTGCCAACGTCCCTGGCCGGTGTCTCTTGACCTGGTCTGCCTCGAGCCGGAGAGTCCACGGCGGGGCTTTCACCCCCACCTTCATCCAAGGCATCCTCACCCTCTCGGTTGTCCGGGCTGTCCACTCTCGGGTCGCCGATTCTCCTGAAGAAGGAAGCATTCCTAGTCACGGACGGCGTCCCATCAGAGGCTGTCACCATAGAGCCCTTCACCGCCACGACATCCAGGGGGGCGGGTTCATACGTGAGGGATAACCTGCCTTGTGGGTGGCGATTCCCCTCCAGCACCTCATCCCCCAGAGCGATGTGTGGGGGTCTCAGGCCCCTCCGGATGTTTTCCATCTGCGTCCTTGCTTGTCTGTCCTCCTCGACCTGTTCATTGTCAATGACGGAGGGGTCCCTGTCCACCACCTCCGGTATGACGTCTCTCGGGCGTCTTTGGAAGAGAGCCTCCGCCGGTGCTACACCCGTTGACGAGTGAGATGTGGTCCGATATCCCCGCAGGGCGACATACATGGCCCTCTGCAACCACTCGCCTTTTCCGTGGGCAATCCTGAAGACTTTGTTAAGGGTGCGCATCATGCGCTCTGCTTCCCCGTTGGCCCGGGGCCACAGTGGGGTCACCCTCCGGTGCTGAATGCCATACTCCCTCATGAGCTCGGCAAAACTCTCGCCCTGGAATGGTGCCCCATTGTCGGAACACAGCACGGAGGACAGGCCATGGGTGGCGAAAATCTTCTCCAGCGCCACCACCACGTTCTCAAATGCGACAGACTCTATGAACTCGACCTCCGGGTATCGAGACCACTCGTCCACCACAACTAGGAAGTGAGTGCCTATCGACGTGGACCGGGAGTCTGCGTGCACTACTTCCGATGGCCGTGTCCATCTTGGCATCATTTCAATGGACGGTTCCCGCTGGGCCTGTGCCGCAGCCTGGCACCATACGCTAGACGCCACAAATGCTTCCACCTTCCGCTCGAGCTCCGGGAACCACACCTTCTGGCGGAGGCGAGCTTTTGTTTTGGGCACCCCTTGGTGGCCCTGGTGTGCCAAGGCGATGACCTGTGCAACTTTGGCCTGGGGCACCACGATCCTCTCACCCCTTAGTAGCAGCCCCGACTCCGAGAATGTCAGTTCTTCTCTCACTCTCCATAACTGCTCGAGAGCCACTCTGGCATCACATGTCCTGCGTTCCACCGCCTCCAGCACAGTCTTCCAGGTGCCCCTCTGCATTGCTTCCCTCAGGATGGCAAAACACTCGTCGCTCTTTGATGCGAGCTCCAGCTCCTCCACCTGCATGGAGTTTGGGGTGGCCGTTTCCACGACCAGGCGGACATGTTCGTCGGCCTCTTCAGCCGACGTAGACTCCTGCGAGTCCCCTCTTGGGTGTCGAGAGAGATAGTCCGCCGCCTTGTTAGCCCCTGGACGATATGTCAACGACACTCCATACTCGAGCAGGGCGAGCATCCAGCGCTTTATTCTCACTGGTGGACGGGATGATGAGCCCGCCATGATTGGCAACAGCGGTTTGTGGTCCGTGACCACAGTCACGGGGCGCCCCAGAATGTAGAGGCGAAAATGTCTGCAACCCCACAGCACCGCCAGGGCTTCCCTCTCAATCTGGGAGTATCTTTGCTCGGTGTCAGAGAGCGCCTTGCTGGCGTATGCTATGGGTCGAATCTCCTGGTCACTCCCCACTTGTGTAAGCACTGCCCCCAGGCCATAGGGGCTGGCATCCACTATGATCTCTGTCTGCAGGCTCGGATCGAAGAACACCATGGTGTCGTCCGCCGCCAAGGCACCTCTGATATCATCGAATGCCGCCTGCTCAAGGGGGCCCCACTGCCAGACGGTGTCCTTCTTTGTGAGAGATCTCAGCGGCTCTGAACGGGACGCCAGATGCCTGATGAAACGGCCACAGTAAGTGACCATGCCCAAAAAGCTCCTCACCTCCGCAACATTTTCTGGCGGACGCGCCTCCTTTATGTCCCTCACTTTGCGGGGGTCCGGCGACACCCCATCCGCCCTAAATACGAATCCAAAAAACGTGATCATTGTTTTCAGGAACTCGCACTTGTCCTTGTGCAGGGTGAGTCCCAGCGAGCGAAGGCGTTCAAAGGTCTTGGCCAGGTGTGCCAGATGCTCCGTCTCCAACCTGGCATACACCAGGATGTCGTCGCTGATGTTAAGGACTCCATCCAGATCAGCCAGTGCTCCTCTTATGATGTTTTGGAACACCTCCGCCGCGGAAAACACCCCAAAACTCAACCTCTTATATCGGTAGAGACCTCGATGAGTGGTAAACGTTGTGATGTAGCGGGACTCGGGGTGCAGGACCACCTGGTGATAGCCTGCTCTCAGATCCAGTTTGGAAAATAACCTCGCCCCTTGCAGTTCCGCTATAATATCATCGATGGTAGGGGTCAAGTGCCGTTCCCTCTTTATGGCCTTATTGGGGAGTCGCATGTCCACGCAGATCCTCACCGCGTCGGGCTGTTTGGGCTTGCGTGCGATGACAATGGGAGACACCCATGGGGTGGGGCCCTCAACCTTTTCAATAATGTCCAGCCCTACAAGATTGGCCAGCTCTCGATCCACCAGATCCCTGAGATGAAAAGGAACTCGCCGGTGCTTCAGCGCCACTGGTTGGATCGACTCATCGAGGTGGAGCCGGACCGGCTCACCCACCAACTGTCCAATGCCTTCGAACAGGGAGCTGTGTTTGGCCAGGAGTACCTGAATGTCGTCTAGGTACACTGAATATGCAAATGTTACAATTCCCAGAGCTTCGGCCCCAGCACAGCACAGCAGTGTGTTGTCACTCACCGGTGTGACATAGAACCTGGCCCGGACATGTGAGTCGCCATATTGAACATCAGCCACGAACACGCCGTCCAAGGGAAGGGGCTGGTTGCCGCCGAAAGCGAAAATGCGTGCTCTCAGCGCGGTCAGCGTGGGCGGGGCCTGCATGGTATCATAGTGCTGTCTGGCCATCACATTCACGGACGCAGCGGTGTCTACTAGCATTGGTATAGAGTCTCCATTGACCAGCACATTGCACCTGGGCTGTCTCTTGGAGCGGGATTTCAGCATGCTCACACTGGACACAAAGAAAATGTTTTCATCATCCTCTTCCTCCTCCTCCCCCTCCTGAGGGGCCCCTTCGTCACCCTGGTCCACTTGAGCAACGTTGGACGCCCTTTGGGGTCGGAAGTAACCGGCTCGAACAGGCCCCCTAGGCACTACCTTGGGAGCTGCAGATCGGCACATCCTAGCGAAATGGTCCGCGCCTCTGCACCTACCACACTTCACCCCAGTCGCAGGGCATTCAGCCGGGTGCGGGAGATCGTACCCACACTTTGGGCATGAGGAGGTAGTCCCAGGCGGGCGCGGGCCTTGAGTGTTCATGGGGCGCCTCGCTCCACGGCCTCTACCAACCGTGCAGACCTCCTCCACCTTGCCTGGGCGGGCACTAGCTTCCATTCTGGTCGCCCGCAGTTCAGACACTTCGTGGCATCTTCCCAGTTCTAAGATGCGGGGAAGGGTGATACCAGGCTCGCGCAATATCTGGCGCCGCAGTTTCCCAGAGGCGCACCCCTGAATGAGTTGATTGCGAATCATGACTTCAGGGTCGTTCCACGCACATGGTGCCGCCAGTCTCCGCAGCCGCCCGTAGAATACATCTAGAGTCTCGTCATCCTTCTGTCGAGCCGTCCCCATGAGAAAACGTTCATAATCTGCATTGGCCATTGGCAGAAAATGATTATGGAGTGCATCCTTTGCTGCCGCAAACGACCCATCCGCTGGCTGCAGGGACAGAAAAATCTCATGCACTGCCGGGCCAGCAGAGTACAGGAGAGTGGCCAGCTTGCTGTCGTCGCTCGTCTCCATCGTGGCCCTGAAGTACATCTCGAGTCTATCCATCCACATCTTCCACCTCTGTCCCAGGCTTGATGGAGCGCCCGAGGTATCAAACTCAGGCATTGGCTGTAGGGACCCAGGTGGTTTCAGCGGGAGGGCGGGCGGAGGCTGAGCAGGAGGAGCAGCAGCAGCAGCAGCAGCAGCAGCAGCTTGACTCATGGTGGATAGCGCACAGGCACCCCAGATGATATGATTAATGGGGCCGCAACTCACCACCAGCAAGCAGCCTCCTGATACGGTCTAAATTCTGCCTCTCACCAGATGCGTCCCTCGTGGATGTACCGCTCCAGCCAGCAGGCAGGACAATGAAGCGTCCAAAAATTGAGCAGGGGAAAAGACCCCGAGTGCATTCAGCAGGCTTCCAATGGAGTCTCACCCATCTACTCAGTGAAAAACAGTGAAAATGTCAATGATTCATTTTAAAATTGACACGTGCTGTTTCCAGTGGCTGTCCGCCACTGGAATGTCCAAAAATTGTGTCCGGATGGCTCACCGGTGCTTCGTTATGAAGCCGTGAGTATCCGAGGCCTATTCATCAAAATGGCCGCCGGCCGCGTGCGTCTCTCCCCTCTCCGCGGTCAGAATTCGCTGAATCGCTCACGTAGGATCATCTACACTACGAGCGAATGTCTCTGCCTGTTCCAGGAAGTGATCCCGGCACTCGTCGCCACTGTTGGCGGTGTCCAGACTCCGCCGTCCGTGAGCCCCACACCCCCCGTGACACAGAGACACGGAGACAGCGATCTTAGCATAGAATAACCTTCGAGACCTTGGAAATATCTAGCAAACTAAACTCAGAGGAAGCTCACAGAAAATAGTCCTACCGGGTGAATGGAAGCAATTTCATTGGACGGCGTAATCTGGCGCAAGTTCTGCCAAAATTCAGATATTCGTTGCTTTGCTTAAACACTTCTATGAATTTGCAACCAGTGTCTAAGAGTAAAAACAGTCTTCTGCAAAGTACTTATTCAGATTAAAACTATTTCCTTCATTCAGAAGTTGGCATTCTTCAATTTAAACAGTAAATGCAGGTTGTTGGTAGTTTGCTAAAGCTATATTTACAGGGAGTGTCCTGGCAAAAATGAGGAGATTTTACAGAATATAGGAAAACGGTAAAAAATAGACAATAGTTGCTCCTTGTTTTTTTTCCCTATTTCTAGAGTGATAACCAATGCTCAGAGTGGCAGGCAGGGCCCCCAACGGCCTGCCAATGGGCTCAGGAACACTGCCCACCATGTCTGATCCACATAGTGGGGTTATCTCTTTTAGTACTGTTGGACACCAGGGTGTTAATATATTTTGTATTTTTTAAAGGAAATTGCAGCCGACATTTTCACATGCGGTCAAGTTTCCTTTAAAAAAAGAGACACACCAAGATGGCTGAGATGGAAAATAGGAGTTGGTCCCTTTCCTATTTCCATGGCGGCCATCATGGAAAGAGCTTTGGCAACGAGCAGCAAGGGCAGGTACGTGGGCACGTGGGGGTGGGGATACAAGTTTGCTCGCGCCTGGAGGGCCAGATGGAAGTGAGAGGGGTGTGAGCAGCTTCATGAAAAAAAGGCAGACACTCGTCGGAGACATGCAGCTGGCAGAGAGGGCGCACAGGGTCACTGATGGATTTCGCCTACGTTCCCGGGCACCTGAGTGGGCCGACCCTCTCCCCGGGTTGCTTACATCATAAGAAGGGAGTTTATTTAATTTGTTAACCAGCCGTAAATTAGGAGAATAAGCAGTGAAGTATCTGAATGATGTCTTTTGCATGTGTAAGGGCAGGTGCAGACATGACTTCACGAGCCCAGGACACCCGCACTTTCTTTCTCCTGGCCCTTGGCCCAAGGTGTTCCAGGCACCTCTGCACCCTGTCACTAACACGGCTGCTGACTGCGCAGCAGAAGGGCAGGAGGACGGGCTGTTTTAGCTCAGCAGCGCAATGCCCTGGCTCTGGGGGCCCTCTGGATGCTGTCTCCTCTCTACCCTGCCAGCACCTCCTCATCTCCCGAGAGCTCCTCCACACTGTACACTATCGCGCTAATTGCTAACAAATGACAACACAGTTGTTCGCCGCCAAAAATAGATTTTTCGGGGAGGGAGGCAGATGTTTGGATGCTGTGCTCTCTGCTTCTGTGTGCTGCCACCACCGAGGCCTCCCAGTCAGGCAGCACCTGTGTTGCTGGGACTTACTCACAGCCCATCACCCCTTCTTTCCACGCCCTTGGCTCTTGCACAAACTGACAAAACAATGCAAATATCCCTCCTTGGTTCTTAGTTTGAGTTCATATCCAAACCCCTGTGCATGTGTTAGACAGTATAACAGCTCTGGAAGTAAATACATAATTACATCGGACCCACTGGAGCCTCTTATCTTTTGTCTTCTCTCCCCCACATTCTGTCTTGTTCTTGCTGACAGATTTTATCCATCAGTGGTGAGCTTTGGATACCGAAGCTTGAACCTCATTACTCCATCTTCTCGGGTTGAGTATGTAGTCATGGGATGGGATTCTTCATGGTCCGTGTGGACTTGTCACAGTAGGGCTGAGTATGTAGTCATGAGTAGGGCTGAGTGTGTAGTCGTGGGTTGGGTTTCTTCTTGGTCTGTTTGGACTTGTCACAGTAGGGTTGAGTGTGTAGTCATGAGTAGGGCTGAGTATGTAGTCATGGGATGGGATTCTTCATGGTCCGTGTGGACTTGTCACAGTAGGGCTGAGTATGTAGTCGTGGGTTGGGTTTCTTCTTGGTCTGTTTGGACTTGTCACAGTAGGGTTGAGTGTGTAGTCGTGGGTTAGGATTCTTCTTGGTCTGTGTGTGGACTTGTCAGAGCAGGGCTGATTTTGCAGGGTCTTTGCCGTGATGGGCCGCGGGTAGCAGTCGTTTTCCCGAGATGCATTGTGGCCTTGGGCTTATGGCAAGATTTGCCAAGAGTCTGGTGTGTCCGGTTGGTTGGCAGTGCTGCGGCATAGTTTAATGCCATACCCAAGTCTTTGTGGAAGCACACACCTTGATAGTGCACACAATTAGTCCGGGACATTTCAATTTCCAGATCTCGTGCCGGCTATTGAAGAGCAAGGCCACGCTATACGGACACGCGATTCCGTTGTGTCGATTACTTTGGGCCTCATTACAAGTTCGGCGGTAGCCTTGCTGGTAAAACCGGCGTCCGGGAGTGGGCAATTACTGTGTCATTACAGCCCCGCTGGATCCGGTATTTGCCCATTACCGGGTGCCGGTAAAAAATGCTCTTCATTCCCATTGAGCCTCATTCCTGAATGGTGCCGGTGCATCCGTCGAGGCCTGTTCGTAGGTGCCGAACCGCCCGCCAAGTTCGACTTGACGGCCTAAAAGGTACCCGCGAGCAGAACTTGTAGTTTGCCGGTCCAGTATCTACGGTACCGGCAAGCGTACTGGTACAGTAGTTACCGGACCAGCAAACTTGTAAGGAGACCCTTTGTCTTCATGCTTAAGAAGCAGGGTAGTGGACGCCAGTGTGTACCATGTCCTCTTAAAGTGTGAACACTGATTTCTCACATTTCAGAGACACGGCCATTTCTTCTGCACACTTGGTTGCTCACAGTGTGTGGCAAGTATGTGCAGTGCTGCGTAAAACTCAAGCAAACCCGTGATGCAGTGCTTCGATGCGAACAAAACATTATAATACGCCTGATTGTAAACCTGTACAGATGCCATTGATATACACAGAATATGCCATGGACAAAACAAATAATAGGATTCAGATCAGATGAAGCCCAAAACGATTGACTGATGAATAGAATTGCTTCTTAAACTCAGTATAAAGACACAACCCAAATATATGAATTCACTCCTAATCAACACCACCACTGTTGCAAGCATGAATGTTGTGTAAACAATATTCTACTTGGTGTTATCTCAATGCATAAAATGCATCTGAATTCTTGCAATGCCATTAATTATATATTTTATGCTTTGTCAGATGATAAACATGTGTGACACGTGTGTTGCGCAAGTTCTTTTTCAAGGTTGTATTAACTCATTCAGTTGTGCTTTTACTAGCCTGTTAACTCGAACAAGGGAAGTAAATACACGAAAGTTAGATGTCAAGCTTGTGAGCAACTGTTAGTAAAGTGTATTCAGTCACACAATGCAACCTGTGCATGTGGCGGGCAAGTGTGAGTTCATGATCCTGTGCAAATACATGGGTGGAGGCCCTGCTGAAGTACTGTCACACACTCAAAGGGCTAGTGAAAAGAGACAAGCTGGCCGGTTTCATAGCAGAGCAATGATGTCTGCTGCCCCTGGTGCTTTCCCATTTTCTCGCAGTGGGCGCCTGCTCAAAGGAAAAGTCACCAGGTGTATAAAGGTCAAATGGCGGGCCCTTTTGAAGGGTCCTTATATATAATTAGCAGACGGTTCTTTAGTGAAAACCTTGTTATTAACCTATTTCACAGAATCTGGAACTACCTCTTTTGATATAAATAGCATTACAATCGATTGTTTGGGGATTAGAGGCTAGTTGCTGGTAGAGTGACAAAAACACGTTTCTTGATGATGATGTATAGTCTTCCAAGGGAGGGCTTGGGTACGGGGAATGTTAATATTCCTACTTGGGATCTCTCATCACGCCTTAAAAAAAACCATGTATTTTTACAGGAGAATGTTTATTTGTAAATAAATACACATTTTTACTGTGATTTATTAAGGACCCCACATTCAAATTCCTAAGTTCTGGAAAGGTCGTACTAGGGTCCATATGTGTTGAACTCCACTGGTTTATTGGATATCCTAGTTGTTGTAACTCACTTGCTTTCCTTTAGAGTTCTATAACACAATATATTTAACACAGCCCGCGCCTTTCTGTACATTATTCCTTGTTTCTCGTCAATGTATTTATTAAGTTTATGATCCATTTCTGGAACTCCCCAATGTTTGCCTAATGCTTTGAACATTCGATGAGAATATTACCTTTAGCTCTCAAAAAGTCTTCCAGAAAAAGCATGAGTTTGTGTTTCTGCAAAGTTTGCTGTAAGCATGTAACAATGATTCGACTTGTGGGACTTTTTCTGCACATTTTGCTGTGTATCTTTTTTTTTCTTCTTATGTCTGATTCACATAAATAGGTGACATTTATTTGTCATGAAATGTCAACAGCTCTTTAAGTTCTTGGATTGTCCTGCTTTGCAAC
Source organism: Ambystoma mexicanum (assembly GCF_040938575.1). Classification (NCBI taxonomy): domain Eukaryota; kingdom Metazoa; phylum Chordata; class Amphibia; order Caudata; family Ambystomatidae; genus Ambystoma; species Ambystoma mexicanum. The sequence goes on along the minus strand of NC_090934.1, from coordinate 57,887,049 downwards.
ATGGCGCTGTCAGCAATGTCCTGTATTTACATCAGGATATATCTATGGAGTCTTTCTATCACATTGCTCCATACGTGTTGAGCCCTAAATGGAGTTCAATTCTTATCTGCAGAGATGATACATTGTCTATCCAGGAATGCCATCAAGCACATCCGGTATCCTTCTACCACCCAAGAGGTAATGGACAAGTGGAATGAGCAAATCATATGATTAAGGAAGCAATTCAGCAAGCAGGAGCATGCAGCACCAATTGCCATGAAGCATTGCAAAGAGCAATTTTAGCTCACAGATTTACCGTAAATTCCACCACAGGAGTTACACCATTCCAGCTAAGAAGAGGACAAAAAATCAATACGAAGCTCAACCCAACATGGATACACCAGAAGGAACCATGAGAATACTGTAGATGTTTCCAAGACATCCTGTCCTCACTCGCCTCCTCTCCCCTCCCTCCCTATACTCCCTGTTCTTCCTCTGGCCCTTCTGCAGCCACCTCTCCTCCCTCCTTCTCTGCCTTTCCCCTGTTCTCCGCTGATGAGGTTACTAGACAAGTCCGATCTATGAAAGTCTCGTCAAAACAGGCTCGCCCCTGTTCCTCCAAAACCAACAAGGACCACATTGACACCCTTGCCCCTGCCCTGGCTGAATTCTGCAACCACTCCTTCGCCACTGGAGTCTTCCCTTCCCCCCTGAAGCACTCCCTTGTGCACCCTCTTCTTAAGAAACCCTCTGCCGATCCCTCTTGCCCGGCTTACTATCACCCAATCTCCATCACTCCCTTCCTGGGCAAGCTCCTGGAGAAACTGGCAATCTCCCAGCTAAATCTCCACACTGAATCTGTTGGTTGTCTTCCTGACCATCAGTCTGGCTTCAGAGCTGCCAGAAGCACAGAAACTGCTCTCCTGAACATCCGTGAAGACCTGATCTCCAACCTTGACTCTAACACCCCCTGTGACCTCATCTTGCTTGATCTTTCTTCTGCCTTGGACACTGTCAACCATGCCATCCTGCTTAATTGTCTCCGTGTTAATCTAGGGATTACCGGTCAGGCCCTGGAGTGCTGACTTCCTTCCTCTCCGACCGACCCTCCCAGGTCCAACTTGGATCCTTCCTCTCTGCTATCTTCTTCTCTACCTGTGGTGTCCCCCAGGGGTCTAACCTCTCTCCCTGGCTGTTCAACCAATACCTGGCACTCCTTGCCCTCCGCATTGCCGCTCTCTACCCCAACTTTCAGTGCTATGCGGATGACACGCAGCTCATTTTCAGGCTACCTTCGGCCACCTCTTCTCCATCCCTCGTCTCTGACTGTCTGTCTTCTATCCAGGAGTGGTGCACCGTCAATGACCTCTGCCTTAATGCCGGTAAGACTGAGATTCTCGTCATCGGCACACCCACTCCCTCCTTCCCTGTAACTCTCTGGCCAGCCTCTCTTGGCCCACTCCCCGCTCCCACCTGCAAGGCCAAAAACCTTGGGGTCATCTTCGACTCCACACTCTCTTTCGCGCCTCACATCTCTGACGTCTCTAAGAAGTCACAAAACCAGCTGCACCTCCTCAGAGGTATTCTTCCTTTCCTCTCCTTCCCCCAGAAGGTCACTGTCTCTCGAGCACTGGTTCTCTCTAAGCTGGACTATTGCAACAGCCTCCTTCTAGATCTGCCTGCTTCCACTATACGCCCTCTGCAACCCATCCAGAACAGGACTGCAAGACTTGTCCTTGGCCTCAAGCCCAGGGGTCGTATCTCTCCAGGACTGAAATCTCTGCACTGGCTCCCGGTGGCTGTGAGGATTAAGTTCAAAACCCTCTGCATCGTCCACAAGGCCTTCTGGGGTCTGGGGCCTCAATACCTTCAACTCTCTCTTCCTAGATACCTTCCCTCCCGAGCTCTTCGCTCGTCCGCCTCCAACTCCCTCAGGGTCAGTCGCTTCTCCAAGCAACGAGTTGGTGGCAGATCTCTCTCTTCGGCTGGGGCCTCCCTCTGGAATAGCCTCTCTGCTTCCCTGAAACTTGAGGAGAACCACCTGTGGTTCCGGAAGCACCTGAATACCCTCCTCTTTGCTTCTGCTTTCTCTCCCCCTCTCCCCTGCTAATGTCCTGGCTGTTACTGAAACTGCACTGGTTACCTGGCCACCCATCTTATATTGGGCCCTAGCCTTGCCAGTTGCATGCCTGCACTGCCACCCTGGCAACCCTTGCACCTGTGGACTGTTTTCTGTATCCCGACAGTCCCCCCACTAGCACTTATTTTCTGCGCTCACCCTGCACTTGCCACCTGCTGGCCGTTTATTTATCTTGTTGTTCTATTATCCCATGCACTGCACTTTCTCCCCTCCCCCTTCCTTTTCACTTGCGCGATCTGAATGACACTTGGCCTAGTAAGATCGTTGTCTGTCTTCCCTCTGTTCCCCCTCCCTTGCCTCGTCGCGCTTTGTAACACTTGTGTATAGGTGCGTAACAAATGCCACATCATATCATATCAAGATCATGAGAACAGTGTCAAACCATCAGAAATACCAGAGAGAAATCTTCAATGCATAACAATCAAACGGTACTGGAGACATACAGGTGGGCGACGTAGTGAAGATATATATGCCCCAGAAGGAAAAGTATACATCGTCGAAATAAAGTCGACCATTGACTGTCACAGCAACACATCAAGACACAATAAAGACGAAAAAAGTAGAATATAGCCAGGGTAGCAATCAACAAAAGGAAGAGAATAATTGAAGCCAGCAGCAAAAGCATCCCGTTGAGAATTTGCAGTGCTTCACCTGACAGGATAAGCAAAGAGCTCGATGAACCAACCGACAAAGTGTCAATATTGCCTGTCAGAAGGGAGGAAATTAGAAGAGGCAAGGAATGTAGTGAATTGCATGAAGCAAACACACACTCACAGCCTGAAGAGAGACCCTCTACAATTGGTTGTCACGCTTGTACCCTTCTGGAATATTCTACATGCTAGCAGCACGCAGGTTGGTATGCAAGGTGCTGGGAGGGTTAGCCTGGTCATGGCTCCCCACCCAATTAACCCAACACCTATCATCACTCTTGCGGTCTGCCATTCAATTAAGGCTTTGAGCTTGGCCTTGCAGAAGCTTTCTGTGCCTGAGAATAAAAGGGAGTGCGGCATGGTCGTATCTTATGGTTTCAGTGTAGCTCGACCTAAAGTCTATTTTCATCTGACCATGTGACTGGAGACCACGTTTTTGAGCTTTTTGCTGCATATAATACTTTTAAATGATGAACTCTTGACTCCTCCAGTGTTTTTGCATCCCACCTCAAACAGATGTTTTTTTCTTTCTGACGTTCATGTAACTAGTTGACAGACAACCAGGTTCACAGTGGTCTCAACTCTTGATGCTGGGCCAGCCAGCCTTTCTTGAATTCTCGTTCGCTGTTAGCTATTTTTCAACTGTGCCACACTGAAGCCCTTTTCTTTCACGGGGTATAAGTTTTGCTAAAGTGCATCGTGGAACATCAAAGGTTCTATGTATTCCTATGTATATACATTGGCGCATTACCCAATCTATTCACTACGTAGCCATCCTCATGATTATTTTGTCTACTTGCGTTACAGCATCCGTAGAAGTGTAAAATGATTTTGCATTTTCTTCAGTGCTTCCACGTACGAGCATCTTCATTTCGATCCCAAAATGTTGCTTATCCTTGACACCTCCTCTTCAGATCTTATAGAATATCTATGTGCTTTTGCCTTGTGTATCTTTTCAGGGTGTGTCAATTCTGCTTTGTATGATGTCACCAGTCTCTTCTCTCGTTCATTTTCACACTTCTTCCGGGACTCTGTCCAGAAGACCATCCTTTGTTCGTGAATGCATATAGAGTTTTCTCAATGGATACCTTGTTTCAAGAATTCTTTGGGTTACAGGCATACTCACGGATACTGCACATGTTGCAATTCCGGTTCCCAACAAATAGGCAACATGGGGGCGGAGCTTCTGGTAGGGGCTTTTGGCTCTTGCTCTACAATATCCTAGAGGAGACGAACATGTCCAGCCAGAGGAGGGGAGGTGTGGGGGGTCCCCAGCACAATCTACTGTGTAGTCAGTGCAGTCAGCAACGGAACAGAGCCTGGGAACCGAGGCCAAAGCAGTCCCAATCTAACTTTGTTTGTAGGTAGTATTAAGTATTAAAAGCTGACTCTGTAAAAAAGCAATAATGCACCAAAAAGGGATGTGCTGCAGGTAACAAGGTGAGCTGCGGTCATTTTGGAATGCGGTTGTTATTTTCCCTGATAAGGAAAGGCAGCCCGAGGCACGAAAAGAGGTGCCTCCGGGCACTGTTTACCCTGATGGGCCTTGTAAAAACTGCTGAATGGGAAGCACACCCCAGGGGAGGTGGTCCCAGGGGACTGGGAGGGACGGTTATACTGGAACACAAATTAGTCCTAGGAAAGAAGAGAAATGTCCTGCAAGCACAAATCGTTATTTCTGTCTTTTGCTAACAATATGGTTTACCTGGATGCATATATTTTGTTGGAAATACAAACACATTGGGCCAGTAATATTGTCTAAAACTATGGGATTCTGTGTGTTCCAAATCAATACAAAGGCATCACATTGCGCAGAGAAGCTACCTGCACTGGCCAGCTGGTCCAGCCCTGCGAGCATTACCCTAAGAGCCAGTCTGAGTGTGGGGGCAAAGGGGTGCTGGATACAGGTCGATGTACCAGAGCTAGGCTGTGTTACTGTGATTTATATCCCATACTGTGATTTGTGTGGTCTCCAGGCACTCTGGTGCATCTGAAATCGGGGTGAGGTTAGTGAAGCGAGAGGGAACATGCAAGATAGCTCAGCTGTTGTGTTGAACAGTTCCGATTGGAAGTACCTAGGTACTCTGTGTGAATCTGTTTCTAGGTATCCTGTCTTGAGAACATAGAGGCACTGTGGAAATGCTGCACACTGACACACTTGTGTCGTGGACCCCATGCAGGCTGCTACATAGGCATTTGGACATCTGTCCTATTATTGTACCCTGAAATACTTTGACCTTTTGAAGCAAAGCAGTTGGCCCTGAGGAAGACCGCAGCAGGTCGAAACACGTGTCGCTGAAAATAAATCTTGATACTCACAAACGTATGTAATTCAGCTGCCTGGGGTTCTACAATGCATTGGCTAGAACTGTGATATGCATGTTGATTGTAAAGGTGTAGCTTTCTGTTGTTTGATGCCGGTTGTGAGAGTTATGCAAATGGCTTGACTGGTCCATGCATAGAGTTTGTGAACATAGAGGTTTAGTAGGCTAGTGTGGGGAAGTTAGTGGAGAGATTGGTAGGAATCTGAGAGCATCCATCTGGTGGGGGCATGGAGATATCTCGGTAGTGGTGCCATTCAACAGCCACCCTGAAGTAGACATTCCTTTGCTATTAGCTCCACTCATCAAACCCAAAACCAAATGCATTATCATTGGAGACATGAATCTAGAATTTAATGACAATCAAGATCCTAAAGCAGAGGCCTTACACTCTTCAGTTAAAGATATGAACTTCACTCAACTGGTGAACGCTCCCACCCACATTAAAGGAAGAACACTAGATTGGATCCTTTCCCTCGACACGGCTATAACCATTGATTCTATCTCACCCCTAGACTGGACTGAACACTAAAACATCAAGTTCACTCTTACCTCTGAAGTACCAGGCCCCCTCAAAACTAATACAACTAACACCTACTAAACCAGAAACATGCGTGAGCTCACACCTGACAATGTTGCCCCCATACTTATTAAATTGTTAGATACAATCTCGATCACCAGTGACAACCCCTGTATCCTTGCAGACTCCTACCATAAATGTCTCACCTCCACCATTAATGCTGTAGGGCCCCTAACTACCAAAACAAGATGCACCGACAAACAATCCTACTTCTGGTTCAACAAAGACTTAGTACTACTAAAGAGAACCAAACGTGCCCTAGAACATGCCCATAGAAGACATCCCACCACTGAGTCTGAAATTGCTTTCCAGGCGGCCAACAAAACATATACAACTACCATCATCACTCATAATTTTAATGTGTACAATACTTGGATTAGTAATGCTGTGTCGGATTCCTAAGAACTTTTCTGGATCCTGAGAGAAATGGAAAACCCCACCCCGGCCATAGCACCTACCACCTCTAGTAAAGAGTGAGGTACCACCATCCAAGATGTCCTGGCCACTAAGATTGTCCTCCTGCAAACAAAATCACATCAAAAAGGCAATTATTAGCTGTTAAACCTGTTACCAGCAACCCCCACTCAAAATCCAATGAAAATGCCAACCCCTTATTTTATTTCACACCAGTAACCCAAGAAGTAGTGCTTGACACTATTACTAAACTCAAACCATCTAACTGTAAAGGAGACAGTGTCCCAGCGCAAGTAGTCAAATCAAGCGCCCATACCCTCACACCTATTATAACCAATTTTGTTAACACTTCCTTCAGCTCTAACTTGGTCCCAGCCAGCATTAAAGAAGCCTGGGTCACACCTTTCCTAAAAAAACCTACTTTAGATCCTACTGTGCCCACAAACTACCGACCAATAATGACAGTCCTGTTTCTGCTCAAAATCTTAGACAAAATAGCCTATACCCGAGTCCAAGCCTACTTGGAACATAATCAGCTCCTTGGAACCAGACAATCGGGATTTAGGCCTAACCACAGTGCAGAAACAGCCCTTCTTGATTGGAAAATCCAGATGGATACCATCAGGGACACAGGAAAACACTGCATTCTGCTTCTTTTGGACCTATCTGCAGAGTTCGACCTTGTGGATAACAATAAACTGTGCTCCTCCTTAGCTGAAGATTTTAATTTCTCAAATGGTGCTACCTTGTGGATGAAATTGTTTCTAGCCGAACGAACTTCCAGAGTCTCTATAGGCAAAGAAGCCGCAGATCCCATCCCAGTCCCCATTGGAGTACCCCAAGGTTCATGCCTCTCACCAACACTCTATAATGCATACACTAAGCTTCTCTTCTCGGCTTTAGACGACATGGTTGTCATCTACACCAACTTTGCTGATGACACCCAGATCCTTATACCTCTCTCAGGTAATTATGCCCAAGACACACAGACCATCAATAATATCTATGCCATAAAAGAAAATTGGATGGCCCTAACAGCCTCTGCCTCAACTATGAGAAGACGGAGATTCTCATTGTGGGCTGCCAAACCAAAATAGGTGCTCTCCACCCACACTACTCAGCCATTAATATTGACGGCACCATGATACCCGTACTTAAGCAAGTAACAATGGCCAAACATATCAGTACACTTTCATCAGTCACCGCGTACACCGCTAAATTAATTTCCCTAAGTCACAAATTCCTGGCACTGACCAATTGCATCACCCTAGCCAGGGCTTTGATTTCATCAAAGCTTGACTATTGCAATGTCCTGCTACTCAGAACCTCCAACTCCAACCTCAACAAACTACCACTGATACAAAATAAAGCACTACGGGCCACATTAGGAATAAATAAATTCGACCATATTTCCAAGACAAGGAGAGATTCCCACTGGCTACATATTAAAGCCAGAATTATCTTTAAAACACTCTGCATCGCCTTCAAATGCCACCACAGAAAAGCACCTATCTACCTGAACAATACCATAGCAAAAGAAAGGTTGAATACGATCTAATAACCACCTTCTCCTGGCAAACCCCCGCTATAGAACAACCAGAGCTGGGGCAGCAGCTTCCAATATCTAGCCCCTAAACATTGGAACTCCCTAAACGTTCAGCATCAGAAAAGAGGAATCCTTCCCCGGCTTCCAAAAAATGCTAAAAACGTGGTTATTTAACCAATACCAATGAAGTCATTTTCTCAGAAATTATGAATAATACTGCACATTTGTTGTTCATTGTAATTCTTCTGTCTGTAATAATGTACATTTGCTGTATATATGTTGTCATTTCTAGCGACCAATTTGTCACCACGCTGTCTGTAACCTCGCTGTGATACCTCTGGGTCTGGCCGTGTAACAGATGTCATAATTAAATAATAAATCCAATCCATGGAAGGAAGCCCCCTGGAGTAGTGTGGCATCTCTGGCATTGGACACTGTGCAGTGCCTGGGCCTGGGTGTGATTTGGGGGAGCAGAGGCGTGTTGGAAGAGATAGTGGACATGCAGCAGAGGGTGGGAAGGAATTCCAGAGAGGGAAGAGTACCTCGGGGGTACCTATGGACACCTCGGCATGCTACACAGTCGAGGTGAGATATAGGAGCCAGTCAGGCAAATTGCACAGACATCAGAGAACAGAAACATGACAGGGCAATCATTGCTTTGGGCATTAGGAAGAAAAATTACATTGGGGCACCATGTACTAAAACCTCATAAGGGGGGGTTTTGGTTGGACACATGAGCAGAATTGCAGTGGGCAGACAAGAGCAAATTCCAGTGGTAGGAGTCAGTGGGCCACCTCAGAGAAGAAAGGTATAAGGTAGAAAGTAGAGTGGGGAACAGGCTAGCAAAGAGGGCAATCACTCAAAACACATGCAGTGAGTCATAACATGGCCTAGCAACACATGATTAGAGCATTTTATTTTCATTTATTTATTTATTAAATTTGTTAAATGCCCAAACCCTGAGGTATCACAGCGTAGTTACAGACATCTTAGTATTAGTTTGTCAATATGCAATATACATACATTTATAGTACAAGAAACAAAAGATTACATGTTGAGAATACATTAGAGAGGGCTGCAATGGTCATATTTACTTGTTTACATATTTACATGGTCTGGTAGTAGTTTACCTAAAAAGGCTTCAGACTGGCGCTGAGGGAGGCTGGTTGATGATAACAATGTATTCACAGGCTAAAATTGGTTAAATAACCACGTTTTTAGTAGTTTTTTGAAGCACTGGAAGGAATCTTAATTTTTGATGTTTAATGGGAGGACGTTCCAGTGTTTAGGGGCCATGACTGGAATCTGCTTCCACCTGCTCTAGTGTTTTTGAAGCGCGGGACCACAAGGAGCTGATTTTTGTTGGATCTGAGCGTTCTGTTGGATTCTTTTTTGATTATTGAGTTATTGATATATATGGGTGCTTTCTTGGCGAGGCATTTATGGGTACTACACAGTGATTTGAAAATAATTCTAGCCTTGATGGGTAGCCAGTGGGTCTCTCTACTGATGTTAGAAATGTGGTCTGATTTTTTTAGTGCTAAGACTGCTCATAACGCTTTGTTTTGCATTAGTTGTAATTTACCTATGTTGGTATTAGAGGTACCTAGTAGGAGTACGTTGCAGTAATCCAAATTGGATAATATCAGAACCCTAGCTAGGATAATGCAATTAACGGGCGTGAGGAACTGGCAACTAAGGGCGATTAATTTGGACATGTAGGAGGTAGATGAAGATAGTGTGCTTGCATGTTTCGTCATAGTTAGGTTGGCATCTAAGTAAACTCCTAATGTTTTTACCTGTTGCGATACTGGGTTCAGAGTACCATCAATGTTGATTGATATGTAATCAGGGTGAAGGGCATTCATTTTAGTTTGGGAGCCCACAATGAGAATCTCCGTTTTCTCATAGTTGAAACAGAGGCTATGCAGGCCCATCCAGTTTTGTATTATTGCATATATTTTGTTGATGATTATCGCGTCATGGTCATAGTTACCTGTGATCGGTATGAGGATTTGGGTGTCATCTGCGAAATTGGTGTTGATGGCACCCAAGGCATCAAATGCCAAGAAGAGAAGCTAAGTACACGCATTGTATAAGGTAGGCGAGAGACATGACCCTGGGGCAACCCCAATCGGGTCTGGGATGGGATCAGCAGCCTCTTTACCAATGGAAACTCTAGACGTGCGTTCAGCTAGAAAAGATTTTACCCAGAGGGTGGCTTCTTTGGAGAAGCTAAAATCATTTGCTAGTGTGGCACAAGGTCTATCATGATCCACTAGGCCGAACGCTGCAGATAGCATGATAAGGAAATGCAAAACATTTGATTTGTTGTGAAACATAAAAACATGTAACAAGGCAAAAGTGTTTGGTCTCCTCCCCGCATTCCTCCCACTGGCTGCTGCGGCCACAAAGGCAATTTGTGGTAAAGATGGTGTGGGCACTCTGACTTCATCTGTGTTTTTTGGGGGAGGTCATAATCCTTTGGTTCACTGAATATATTGTTGTAAATTCCAGATGACCTCTCAGTTGCAGTGGGGATCTGCTCCATCATTTTGCAGCCTGTGGGTTTGAGGCTCTAGCCCCCCAAAAACAAGCAGCAAAAACAAAACAAGGAACTGGCTTGTTGCCTTAAAATCCCTTAAGCGACCAATGCACACAATAAACCCGTGTTCAGATATATTCACCTGGAATGGACGGGACTTGTCTCCTTTGCTGTTCACTCTATGTCCAAAATGTCATATGCTAGCAACTGGATCCATGAGAAACTATTTGTAACTGGTCAAGTGGGAATTCCACAAGGGTAATGAAATGAGACCGTTCCAGGCACCCTTCACTTTTGTGATAGTGGAATCCTTTCATAAGTCTCACCCTCTACCAATTACAGTCACTTTCACCAGATCTCTTCCCCCCGGTCCTCTATTTGATTCTAATTGTTTCCCTTTCTCTATTATCTTCATCACACTATGTCTTAACTTCTTTCCAATTCACTCTTCCTCTGTACCTACTTTAAATTCCTCCTCAGTGCTGCCTTTCTCTGCGTCTTCTGTTCCTGCTCACAGTTATCCTCCAGTCTTCCTCTCCGGCCACCTCTGCTCATGCTCGTGCTTGCTTCTATGATCATGAATGCCTCCTTCTCTCACGTCATGCTATATCCCTGCTTTCACCTCCTCCTACAGTCTTCTTCTTCTTCTCGCTGCCTCCCCTATACATCCTCTCACTTTCTCCTCTGATATCCCACTCATGTTATTTTCCCCTCCTGCTCCCACCTTCTTCTCCAGGCTTCTTCTACTCACTTTCTCTTCGCATCCTCCCCTGACTTTCTCCTCTCATAGCCCACTCACTTTATTCTCCCCTCCTCCTCCCACTTCTTCTCCAAGCTTCTTCTACTCACTTTCTCCTCTGATCCCCCTCTCACTTTCTCCTCTGATATCCCACTCATGTTATTCTCCACTCATGCTTCCACCTTCTCCTCAAGTCTACTTCTGTACTCACTTTCCCCTCTAATCCTCCTTTCACTTCCTCCCCTGATATCCCGCTCACTTCCTTCTCCACTCATACTTTACTCCATCCTTCATCTATTCACTTTCTCCTTGGACCATCCCCTCACTTTCTTTTCTGATACTGTCTTGCTTCCTTTTCTACTCATACTTCATCTCCTATTACACTCATACTTCCACCTTCTCATATAACCCTCCTCTCTCTTTCTCCTCTGATCTTCAACGCACCTTTTCCTCTGATCCTTCACTTACTTCCTTTTCCACATACCTTCACCTCTTCCTCTGTGTCCACTCATGTTTCTTCCTCCACTCCTCAATTTTTCCTTCTTGATCTTCCTTTTCTCATCATGCTCTCACTCCACCATCCATTTCTCTTCCCACCTGTCGTCCCTTCACCTTGCCACTTTTTCCATTAATTCTCCAACTCCTCCTTCACTCTTCTATTCCTGGCTTGCTTCCTTCTCCACGCTCCACTTCCTTCTCTATATTCCTTCACTCTTCTTACATTCACTTACATGTTTTTTGTTGGCCTCTCTCCCTCTGAACCCCTCTTATTTTGCTGCTTTGCCTCCCTCTTCCACTCCTCCTATCATCCCTCCACTATGTTTGCTCTTGGTTAATTCTCCACCTCTAACATCTTCCTCCTCTAACTTTCATCCTAATCTTAATTTCATCTTTATTCCTGGACTCTTTCAAATGTAATCCCACCTTCGCACCCCCTTTCTCTTTTCCAGATATCTAATACATATTTCTCTTCTCTCTTCTAGAACTTTCTTCTCCTCCATTCCTGGTAAATTTCTCGCTCCTTTCTCTATGTCTTCTCTTTGCGCCCTCTTCATTGCTTATGTGTTCCCAGTCTTGCCCTCTGTCTTCCCTGCTGCCAGCCCTCACACTTTTCACCAGTCAGCGGCTAGATGCTCTTGAGTCTTAGCACTTCATAAATTTAGCACAATACAATACAATGAAATGCAATGCAATGCAATACAATACAATGCAATGCAATAAAATGCAATGCAATGCAATACAATACAATACAAAGCAATGCACTACACTGCGTTTCAATTTAGTTTGCTGCAGATAATTGAAAGGTGTCAATGGATAATTGATGCTATTTATTGCTTGGAAAAATGTATTGTAAAGCGCTCCTTACACTGGAAAAAGCTTCAGAGCACTTTTTTTTTTTTTTTTGCAACTGCAACAATTGTTTAGTTTCTGTTAACATAGCAACATATCGAAGATGCAAATAACAAAAGAAACGAACCCTCCCCCCAACCCCCCGAGCTTCACATCTCAGTCTGTGTTCATTGTTCAGCGGAAGAACGTTTCTCATTCACGTAAATAAGTCCAATATCCTTATATTGTGAGGGCACCATTGTTCTTTGTATTCCTTTTGGAGAAATTCCAGTACCTGTCCCCAGTGTTCTCTGAATTTCCCGTGATCCCCTTGGATGTTATATGTTATTAGCTTGAGAGCCAGATGCGACCACACCCGTTGTGTCCAATCTATCGCCAATGGTGGGGAATCGTGCTTCCAGTTTTTTTGCGATTTCCAGCCATGCTCCTATTAGGAGGCCCATAAAATTTCTTTTTTGGGGGGTGTTCAACGTTTTGTCTTGCGGATCCCAGAAGCCCCCTAGCCATATTTCCTCCCCCAGATGTTCTGTTCCCGGGAACATTCCAGTCATTTGAGTTTTAATTTCCCCCCAGTATGGCCGTATTTTCGGGCAATCCCACCAGATATGTTTCCAATCGCCCCGCCCACCACATTTCCTCCAGCATGTGTTCGGGGAGGCCGCAAACATTGTGTTCAGTCTCTCCAGTGTGTAGTGCCATTGCACCATCATCTTCACCCACATTTCCCTCATTTGGATGGCTCTTGTCAGTTTTGGTATCATGCCCCATAGGTGTTCCCACCTCTCTTTGGAGAGTGCGTAGCCTAAGGTTTTCTCCCATTTTTTCATGTATTGCCAAGTGGTAGGTTCCTTTAGGGTGTTAATGAATTTGTACGTAGTGGATACACATTTTTTAGATCCAGAATGCGTCATGATGTATTTCTCAAAGAGGGTTAAGTCCCTAGTCATCGCTTCTTTCGTGCGAGGAGTGCTGAGCCAATGATGTATCTGTTCGTACTTGTATCGATCCTTCGATGTTAAGTTCAGAAGTGTTTTGCAGTCTTCGAATGATCTGATCTGCTGGTTCTGTTGCATATCCCCCAGCATCTTGCACCCCCCTTCCTCCCATTTGCTGAACGCACCCTTGTCCAATCCTGGGAGGAATTCGGGATTTCCAAACAATGGCATAAACGGGGCGGGGTCCTTGGTTAATGTTTCGTTTGTCGTGGCTGCGTCCCATATCTCCAGCACCGCCTTCATTATTACGCTAATGTTGGTGTTGGGTGTCGGAATCGTTTGTTGAGCCATAACATGTGTCTGGTGGGTGTAGTCGCCACTGCTCAGTCCTGTTTTTCCCAAATGTTCTCCCCCTGTTCCGATATCCAATCCCTCATGACCCAGAGTTGGGCAGCTTCGTAGTATTTTTTTAAATGTGGCATGGCGCATCCACCCGCCGTTCTCTGGGTTGTTAATACCACATTTGAGATTCTTGGAGCCTTGTTTTGCCAAACGTATTTGGAGACCGCCTTCCGTAGCGCTTTGAAGAAGGCCTGGGGGGGTCTTATCAGGAGCGCCTGGAATAGGTACAGTAACTTGGGGAGAATTGTCATTTTCACTGCCGTGATTCTGCCCCACCAGGAGATCGATAGAGGGTTCCATTTTAGCAGGTCCTTCCTGACCCTTTCTAGAGTTTGCGGATAATTGTGGGAGTATAATTTATTTACATGGTCTGTGAGGGTAATTCCTAAATACCTGACGCCCGCGGCGGCGATTTTCAATTGGCAGTCTGTAGCCACTGAGCCGATTCTTTCTGCATTCCCGGCCAGTATCAGTACCTCCGATTTTTGCCTATTTATCTTCAATCCTGAAATCTCTCCAAATCGTTCAATTACTCCCATTAGATGTGGGAGTGACTTCTCTGGGTCCCCTAAGGCTATCAACATGTCGTCAGCATATGCCATCGCCTTATGGGCCTGCCCCGCCATCTCTATTCCCTGCACCGCTGGCGTGTCCCTGATTCTTGCTAAAAGAGGTTCTAGGTATATGGCGTATAGGAGGGGGGATAGCGGGCACCCTTGCTTCGTCCCTCTCCGTAGATGTACTATCTCCGATATCCCACCGTTCACCGCTATTCTCATCGACGGGGAGTTATAATTGGCTCTAACCTTGTCAATAAAACTTTTGCCCATCCCCATCTTCTGGAGAACCCGGAATAGAAAAGACCATTCGACCCTGTCAAATGCCTTTTCGGCGTCTAGAGCTACCAGTGCGGCGGGGGTTTGTTTGATGCCTATCTTTTCAACGAGATGTATGACTCTTCTAATGTTATTGTGTGTCTGGCGGTTTGGTACGAATCCCGACTGGTCTTGGTGGATTATTCTGGGAAGTATTGGGCCCAATCTAGTCGCCAAGATCTTTGTGTACAGTTTAGCATCCAGATTGATTAAGGCTATAGGGCGATATGAGGCGGGGAGTTGCTCATCTTTTCCCTTTTTATGGAAGACCAGGAGTTTGGCCTCGTTCATAGACCGTGTCAAATCCCCCTTCTCCCCGAATGTATTGAACAGTTATGTGAGTATGGGGGCTAGTATATCCTTATATGTCTTGTAATAAATGGCAGTGTATCCGTCCGGGCCCGGGGCTTTATTGTTCGGGAGGGATTGTATTGCTGCGTAGACTTCTTCTATGGTGATGTCCCTATCTAGGGCCTGTTTATCTGCTTCCGTCAAACCAGGTAGGTGAGTCCCAGCTAGGAAGGCGTCCTGCAGGTCTTCCCTCGGGGAGTCGGAGGAATATAGCGGCTGGTAGTATCTACCCAGAATTCTTCCTATCTCTACCGTTTGTGTTCTAAGTTGGCCTGATTCCTCTTTTAGGGCTCGTATTGTGTGGGCCTGCTGTTTCCCTCTCAATTGTCTTGCCAGGAGCCTATCTGCTTTGTTGGCCTTAACATACTACCAGTGCTTCGTGTAGAGTAGGGCCCTTTCTGCTCTCTTCGTTCTGAGTGTTTCCAATTGCCCCTGGACATGTCTCATCGTTCGCATGAGTTTCCTGGTGGGCGTCTGTATCACCTCTGCCTGAATCACCCCGATTTGCCTTTCTAGTTCTTTTTCCCACTGGCGGTGCGCCTTCTCTTTCTGGGATTTAAGCGCGATGAGGTGTCCCCTAATGACCGCCTTATGGGCGTCCCATAATGTGTTCATATTCGTTCCGGGGAGATTATCAGTGACCATATATTCTAGTATGTGTTCCCTTAACGTCTGGCTCATTACCGGATCTCTAATGATGTCCTCTGGGAGGCGCCATTTCCATAACCGGTGGCCATGTTTTGACCAGTCTATGTCTGCCCACAGCGGACCGTGGTCCGAGAGTGTGATGGGTTCCATCTCGATTCGTTTAATCTTACCCAGAAGCCCGGCCGAGACCCATAGGTAATCTATTCTAGAAGCGGTGCTGTGTACTTGTGAGAAATAAGAGAAGGTTTTCTGTGTGGGGTTGCCGTTCCTCCATGCGTCTGTCAGCTCTATACATGTACATTTCTGTTTCAAAGTTTTGGATGGGGTGCCTTGATCTCGCTGTCTGGGTCCCGATCGGTCTAAGGATGGGTCCCACGCCATATTGAAATCCCCGCCCACAATGATGTCCCCTTCCGCTATCTGTTCTATTCTATTCAAGATGTCCCTCAGGTAACCCTCCTGCCCTGTGTTTGGTGCGTATACTGTGGCCAAAGTGAGGGGTCTGCCTTCGATCGTTAGGGTTAATATTAGGGATCTTCCCAGTTTGTCTCTCCATGAAGACTTGACCTGTGCATGTAGGGAGTTTTTGATCGCTATAAGGACTCCCGCTTTCTTATCCTGTGCGTTCGCCTGAAATATTTGATTGAAGCCCCTGAGGCGCACCTTCTGCTTGTCCCGATCTCTAATATGTGTTTCCTGGAGCATTACTACATCGTATGCGCCTTGCCTAATGGAGTGTTCCACTTTTTTTTCGCTTAACTGGGTAATTGAGGCCTCTGAATTTGTGTGTCAAGATCTTTATCCCCATTGATGTGTGCGTGATATCAGCCTTATCCTAGGCTCCCTTCTCCCGCTCCTCATATTTGTGTTATGCTCGGATTTCCCCCAGCTCCCAATGCCCCTCCTTCCCCCAAAACTTGCACAAACCCCAACTGGCGCGTTTCCCCCCAACTTCCCCCAACTGCCCTGAGGATGGCATGATTTCCTATTAGTGCTCAGGCGTGTCGCCTTGTGCCTCATACCCTCTAAAATTCTCAGGGAAAACTTTGAAGGGAATCCTAAACCCTTCCACATGACTTGAGTGACTCTGGGTTTTCACTCCCCTCCCGACACCTTTTGTATCCGACTCATAATTCTTGCCTCCATATTCTGGACTTCTTGCGTACCTCCTAGTCCAGCTTCCTGCTCGACCCGTTCTGTCCTTCGTCTGCTTTATTTCCTTTTGCTAGGGCGCCGCACCCTTTTGTTCATCGTCTTCCACTCCCCCCTGATCTTCCTCGGGAGTGGGGACGATCCGCTTGCTTGTGGGGAGTCGTCATCCTGCTCCTGTAGATTTAGAATAGTCAGACCTTCTTCTTTCGTTGTTATCCTCTTTTGCTCGCCATCCCATGAGAATAGTAGACCAAATGGCAACGTCCACTTGTACCTAATTTGGCGTGTGGTGAGTTCTTTTGTGATTTGGGCCATGGCCCTTCTTTTCTGGAGCGTTGATAGTGCGATATCCTGATAAAATTGTACCTCCTCTCCATTCATTCGGATATGGTCCATTGCCCTGGTCTTTTGTAGTATTTGCTCCTTCTGAGCGAACCAGGTGAGGGCCACCAGCACGTCCCGGGGGCGGTTGCCTTGTGTTTTCGTTCTCCTTGGGCCCACTCTATGAATTCGATCGATCGGTATTTCTTCTTCCGCCTGCAGGTCGAGGATGTCCAGGAAGACTTGTTGCACCGCCAATTTGAGATCTTTGTCCTCGACCGACTCTGGCATGTTTTTGATCCTAATGTTGGACCTGCGCGATCTATTTTCTAAATCTTCGCATTGAATCTCAAGATTGTGCGTCAGACGGGTCAATTGTTCCTGCAATTCTGCCACTTGTTGGGATTCTTCCTCCATGTTCTGCACCACCTTCTCCAGGGTATCCGTCCTCTCACCCAGTCCATCAACCTCTGTTCTTAGTTCCTGGAGGGCTGATTTGAATTTGTGCTTCATGGTATCCAGATGCGTGTTCATGGAATCCATAAATTGCTGCTGAAATTCCCCAAACCACGCTTTCAGGTCCTCCTTCGTGGCCATTTCGCCATGGGGAACGTCTGTTTCCTGGGCGCCCCTCAATGTCTTGGGCTTTGCGGCCTTGTCCGGGTTCGTCTTGTCCCCCCCCAAAGGTGGACCAGATTTTGGTCCTGCTTCTGTGTATGGGACGAGGGGGCCGTCTGTTTAAGCTTCCCTCTTGTCTGTGACATCTGGGACATTGCGATATTGTGCTGTCGGGTTGCCACGTGGTGGTGCTGGCCCGACCGTGGGCCCAAGTGCTGTACGGGAGCTGTACGGGAGCTACCCGTAGGATTGTGACTCACCCGCCGGGGCCGGCGATCACCCGCACTGTTGGCTGGTCCTCTCCCCTGGCCGGCTGGTTCTAGCGGCAAGAGGTATCCTCCGTCCTGGTCCCCTGCCTCTGCTCCAATCGCGATATGTGGGCTGAGCGGGCGCGCCACCTGGCCGGGCCCTTGGCTGTGCTTCCGCCCCGTGTCTCGGGTCCGCTCTTCCGTGGCGGGGGGGGAGAGAGGGGCCGCCTCGTCTCGCCTCCGCCCGGGTCGATCTTATGATGTCCCCCGAGCCACAGTTCCTTCGCCCAGGTGGGTGTGTCCTCCCCCGGGTCTTGCTTGCGGGATGCGTTGCTGGTTCTGCCGGCGCCCCGGGTCCGTTGGCCGTCGCCGACGGCAAATGTGTCGGTGGGGGTGGTTCGGGCGGCGCCTTTCCGAGGTCGTGCCGGTGAAGTTCTCAGTGGTAGGCCTCCCGCGTCTTGCTGTGTCCGCCCTCGGTGTGCTGTGCCCGGGGGGGGCTTGCGTGGGGGGCGGGGAGGGGGCGCTCGGCTCCCGCGTCGATGAGGGCCTGCGAGTTCAGTAGGGGGGGCCAAATTCAACCCTCATGTGAGTCGGATGCTTCCTGCTGCTACTGTGGCGCGGGAGGGGAGACGGAGCTCCGCTCACGCATGTCCTCCCTCCACGGCGGCCATCTTGAATCTCAGCTTCAGAGCACTTAACAGGATTTATGTATTTAAGGAAAACAATATCAAGTTCAATAGTAGCTCCTATTACTTCCCAATTGCTAGGCTGCCGATAGGCCTGCGATTAGGCATTTGCAACACTGTTGCGCCAACATCCGAGATAATCGGCTATGACAAATGTATTCAAGTATCTGGGGGCTGCTGCAGCATCGCCCCAAGAAATGATCAAACACCAAGGGCTTCAACGAATAGTAAAGAATACAGCAAGATGGTTTGTGTCATTGTGGTTAGGCTGCTACCTAATAGTAATATTTAGTATTCGGCCGAATAAGCTGAATTAAGAAATTAAAGTTGAATATTAATTGTATTTACTAAATGATACAACTTGAAACACATTTTAAAAAAAATAAAGCACACTTTTTAAGATTAGGCCCCATATTTCATTTGTTTCTATTCATTTTAATCAACGTAACAGCATTATTGAAAGCATTGAAGCCAGAAAAAAAAAGATTAGCAAAAAATCAGGGGTGATATGTGCAGAAGGGTGTTGCATATGCAAACCCAATGCTACTCAAGTGGCAGAAAATGCCCAGGGCTAGGTTGCGGTGAACAAAATGGGCACTGCAATCTGCAATTGCCGTATCGAATCACACATGTTGCAATCTCTGGACAGTCGCAAGGGAGCTTAGGTGGAAAGTGAGTTTCCAACCTTCTTTGCAAATCAAGTGGAAATGTATAAGGGGTTCTGCCTGCTTGTGCAGGTACACGTTCAGGGTCTATGTGCCGTGAGTGGACTGTATCGCCTGACTATTTTTGCCCAATCATAGGATGGATAGCCCAGGGGCAACGCGTTCGTACTGGAACCAAGGCAACGCAGCTCAACACAGGTTTGAATGCCAATCCCGCACTTAGAAACCTCTCGCTGGTATTAAGAGCATTATAAAAGAACAATTATAATCATACAAGGCAAAGGACTCCCCCTGTGAGACCAGTAGATTGGAGCAGGAGCAGGATTAATCACACATAGGAAATCCTGACATGGGACAATCTGACCAAACCCCACAAGCTATAAGATGACACAGGCCTGTTGGGCAATGGCTCCATTCCACCAAATCTGAATCCATCTCTGCTTACTCCACTTCTTTCTCGGTACACAAAGGACGCAAGGCTCCGTGGCTCTTTCTGGGTCTCTCACTCTTCATCGCTCCACCCACAACACCAACAGAACTAGAGTTCTCTGTCCATTCGTCCAGAGATGAAAGTGATCTTATATCTCACCCGTTTCCTGTTGAGGCACGCTGGCCTGTCATCTTGTACGGGAGATGTTCCTGAAGCAAGTTCTCACATGAGGCACATCCTGCAGTGTCTGATAGGGCCTCCCCCGTCCTACAGACCTTGTAGAGGAGCTGAGACAGTTGTGCCTTCTTCTGATTCCCAAACATCCTCCCGTTATACACATAGCTCTCTATCTCCCATGCAAACACAGCCCTCACTCATATCTTCCTATACATCTTTGAATGTCTTCTCCTGGTTCACAAATCTATTGATGGTTATGCACCACCATGGGCCTAATTTTAGGGGGGGACAGGGGTGTTTGTTCCCCCCAACTTTCATGTCACACCATTTTGTCCCCATTCATTTGGCTGGGGCACCTTTTCTTCAGATGTCATGTCCCCCCCAACATTTTCAGCAAAGTTACTCCACTGTGCACCACTGTATCTCTCCTTCTCTATCCAACTCTACAAGCCGTCTCGTAATCTCCGCTCTGCCTCCTCGACTACCCTTTCAGGCTTCTCGCCCTCCCCGTGCTTCCTCTCGCTACTGCCCTTTCTCTCTCTTTGCTCCACTTGGATGGAATTGTCTTCCCCAGGACATCCGAGACACAGTCTACATGGATTAATTCAAAACTAAAATCCTCACGCCTCATCTTCGTGTTACCCTCTTAACCTGCCTCTCCTCTGCCAGCTAGCTAACATTTTTCCCCTCGCCTCTAACTTGCCTCTGTCCCTTACTTCCTCTGTCTCCAGACTAGAACTTCACCCATCATGGTTGCATCATGAGCAGAGCTAGCCCTACCCCCTACCTGTACTTAAAAATGTCCAATGTTCATTGCCCTTATAGTATATATGTCTACTTATGTATTGTCCCTGGTGACTGTTCCATGTTCTCCCATCCACCACCTGATCAGAATGTCTCTCAAGCTCACCCCATTGCAAGAAGTTCAACGCTTCCCTTCAAATCGGATTTCTTATCTATTGCACATTCTCTTGTGATCAACAGAGCATTGTTCCTCCTGTAAATAAATAGATAAATAAGTCAATCCTACTCCTTCTGCCAGATGGACCCACTGGGAACTGGAGAGATCTTTCCAACATGAAGTTCCTCTGGGATGCAGCTCTGGTGCCGGTAAGTCACTCTGTCGGATAGGTGTACTACCCCAGCCCTACTCGTCTGCCCGGATATGCGTACTACCCCAGCCCTACTCGTCTCCCCGGATATGCGTACTACCCCAGCCCTACTCGTCTGCCCGGATATGCGTACTACCCCAGCCCTACTCGTCTGCCCGGATATGCGTACTACCCCAGCCCTACTCGTCTGCCCGGATATGCGTACTACCCCAGCCCTACTCGTCTGCCCGGATATGCGTACTACCCCAGCCCTACTCGTCTCCCCGGATATGCGTATTACCCCAGCCCTACTCGTCTGCCCGGATATGCGTACTACCCCAGCCCTACTCGTCTGCCCGGATATGCGTACTACCCCAACCCTACTCGTCTCCCCGGATATGCGTATTACCCCAGCCCTACTCGTCTCCCCGGATATGCGTACTACCCCAGCCCTACTCGTCTCCACTACCTGTTGTCAATTCCTCTAGGTTCTATATGAGCATTTCCCCCCAGAGCAACCCATGCTCACCTCCTACTCATCCTCACCACTCCTCTCCAATGCACAAACCAATGCACCTTAGTCGTATATTTAATCAGCAATGCTCTCAGGCAATGTTTAATGGCATATCCGTATGCCCTGCATGTCTGCCACCCCGAGTTGAAACATTGCATTAAAATGAGAAGGTATAGAATTTGGCAGGAGTTGAATAGCCAGAAACTCTTCTGGCAGAGCCAAATAGCAATTTTTTTTGATGGATTTTGGCTGATTATTACTCGAAGCCGAAGATAGGACGCCCCTGATTTAGATTGATTTTAGGATAGGATGCCACTTGCTTCGGTCTCTTAACCAGGACACCACAATCCTCGACAGACTGGATAAGCAAAGTAATAATCTAAGTATCTGTTCTTCTCATCTTGGGAACCGCCACCTGCCTTGAAATATTTTAGCAATGGACTGCCCTAGACCACTTGCCAAGATCATTATGGGTGGGGCAAGGACTGGAAGGGTGTCTCTGGCATGGCTGGATAAAAAAATATATCTTTTATATAAAAAGTAATATTCCAAAAGTGATGTGCCCAGAGATTAGAGGTGTTTCAAGAAAAACAGGGTCAATTACCTAAACGTTGCCTTAGACATTACTGCAAAGAAAGGTCAGACGCTGTGTTAGTCTAGTTTTAAAATCACACAAGTTGCAGATTTTGATACTTTTTATTGGATTAACTGAAAAATCTTTGCAGAGATGGAACAAAATATTTGCTTACTAAGGCTCACAGACCTCTTCATCTGATGTTTGAGAGTGAAATTATTTCTAAAGGAAAGTCACAGCACAGATCATTCTCAAGATGAAGAAAATAGGAACATTTAATTGGCTGGATGAACAGAATGAATGGCATGTGGGCATGGAATTGCTTTATTATCTAAATGGCCATAAACACTCCTGGAATTACCCCATTTCCCAATTATGGCCCTGATCGCACAGAAGCATTTTATAATGGCCCAATCCCATTGGAAAATGCTCCATGAATCAGGCCCTATGTGTTTTCAAATACTCCTTTTAAAATAACATCAGTACTTTTAGGAAACTAGCAGTGTCCAATTTAAGACTACATGTACTCTGTGTTACTCTGTAAACGCTGTCTCTGAACTGAACTCTAACAATCATTCCTGGGCGGCTTCCTTGTAAACCTTAATTAAGCCTTCTTAAACTCTGACATAGCACCTCAATGCCTGCGGGCTGTAGCGCGCTCTACAAATTTAAATAAATAAAAGACTGCTTGCATCCAACTTAATGGTTACATGTGAAAAGAATCGGTTTTCAGCTCCTTTTTTCTGTTAAATGCAACTCTCAGAATACGTACTATTTTCAACCCTTTGTGTAGCCTAATTCCAGGAGCTTTTATGGACTGTTAGATAAGAAAGCAATTTCAGGCCCACGAGCCATTCATTCTGTATTTCCAGCCAATTAAATGTTCCTATTTTGTTCCGCTTGAAAATGATCTGTGCTGTGGCTTTCCTTTAGAAATAATTTCACTATGAAGCATCAGTTGAGGAGTCCTGTGGGACTTCGCAAGCTAATGTATTGTTCCATCTCTGCATAGATTGTTCAGTTAGTCCAATAAAAGGTAACACAGTCTGCAACCTGTGTGTCCTTAGACATTAGATTAGAGAAGTGCCATTGCACATGCCACTGACCTCAAACAACATGTAGACCCCTTTCTCACTTACTTAACAGCTCACAGAAGAGACAGAATGAGGCTCACACATATGTCGGATCAGTCAATGGCTTGTGCACAGGGGGGTGTAGCCTGTCATGCCAGGCAAGCCTGTTCATTTTGGGGTACGTTGTGATGATTTTTGTTGGGGGGCATCTTGGATGCAAAGGCAAGTTAAGTAGCATTGCAAATTCCCTAATGTCACTTAGTTAGCTCTTCACACCGTCCACAACCTACCTACTCACGCCGCGGGTAACTCCTTGCATCTCTTCTTCATCTCCACCTCTCTCTCAGCCACTAACATGACCGTTACACCATCCATATCTGATCCCTCCATTGTTTCCATCACCATCTCCTTTCCACCCTCTGACCTTTCCTCACCACTTGCGTCACCTATTACTAAAAGGAAGTGTTAGCCTTCTGCCACCCCCCCCCTTTCTCTCAGACCTACAGATTTCGCTCTCCTCATTCACACCTCACACCTCTACCGCCAACACTGCCTTCACCAGCTTCCAATCCCTACTATATCACTCATTGCCCTCTCACTTCCCACTGCTAACTTTCACCCCTAAATCTCAGCATCCTCAACCATCGGTCACCCCATTCATATGCTCTCTCTGCACATAGATGTGTCGGCTGCTGGGCAGAGACATACCCACTCGCATGAGGACCTGCAACTCTACTTCTCTGCCTTGAACGCTCTCAAGCCCACTCTTGATACAGCTAAAAGGGAATTCTAACAACTCTCATTGACTCTCACTCCAACCATTCTCGCTGGCTACAGGGCACCCTAAACTGACTCCTCCTAAGTCTCTGACTATCAACTCCACCCTCACAGCTAATGACCTAGGTCAATACATCACTGCAAACATTACCAAAATTAGAGACTCTCTCCAACATTTTACACTCTGTCTACTCTACCATCATCCTCTGCCTCCATCTCCCACTTTAGTCACTCTAATACTGAATAAGTGCTATCTCTATTGATGAAGGCTCACCCCTCTTGTGCCCCATCAGACCCTCTCGCTCCTAAGCTACTCAAGCCTATTACCTCTATAGTGGCCACTCACCTCACTGAAGTCTTCAACCGGCCCTTCAACTCTGCTTGCTTTCCCTCTGTTTTCAAACAGCCACGGCCACCTGTCTCCAAAAGGATCAAGGGGCTGACCCGGACCTACTGGCTACATTGGCCCTGTGTCTCTCCTTCCTCACTACTCTAAAGTGCTTGAAAGGGCTGTGTTCATGCTCTCATGAATGTGTCCAACTTTCTTGCCTCTGCTAAGCACTCAAACCAATCCTCTATCCTAATTCTCCTTGACCTGTCTGCTGCCTTTGAAAATATTGATCACTCTGATCTCCTTCATACTGTCTTTCTTCTTGGGATTCGAGATCGAGTCTTGCCTGGATTGAATCCTACATTGCACCTCACCAAATCTCTGTCTCCTGGGGCAACCACACTTCTGAACTGACTCCTCTAATTGTTGGTGTTCCACAAGGTTCTGCCTTGGGTCCACTCCTTTACTTCTACTCTTGGGCACTAATCTCCTATTTTGGGTTTTTGTACCAACTCTTCTTCTGGCTTCTATTTCCCGTACTCTCCTCTGATCTCTCTATCAAAATGTCCAACTGTCTCTCTGCCATTAAATATTAGATGGCTTTGCACTTTCTGATGTTAACTCTACCAAACCAGAGGTATACTTCTTCCTTGCCAAAAACCCTGTCTCATCCCTTCCTCTGCCTATCCTGTTCCCACCTGACACTCTCCCCTACTCTTCTTCAGATAGAAACCTCAGCATCATCTATGACCCTTCTCACACCTTCCCTACTTTCACCTTCAAAACAGGAACAGCAGTTTGTCTCAACTTCCTAAATATTAAGAAAATCAGACACCTTCTTCCTTTCAACATTGCCAAGCATCTCTCAATCACTCTTGTCTTCTCTAAACCGGACGTCTCTGCCAGCATCCTTTTGGTCTCCCAACTATGCGTTCTGTCCTGTCTTGTCCTCTCAACAAGACCTTTAACTTTGCTACCAGGACTCTCTTTGCACTCCCTCACTTCCCACCTACTTCCTACCGTCAGTAGGCTGGGTGGCTGATGGTGCATGTGTTTGGGGGTCTGTATTGTGTGTGGAAGGGGGTGTGGTGATGGGGTTTGTGGGGAGTGGGTGCTGGCCAGCAGGGAACATAGGTCCACTACTTCCTTTCGTACACTTCGACCAATGTATATAATGATATAAATAAATATATTTAGAGGTTTGGCGCTGGTTGTCCAAGCATTTCTATTATATTTTTACTTAGCAGGTGATGAAATTGTGAGACAGCAAAACATGAAGGACACAGAACTTCATATTATTTATAAAAGCTGTCAATTTCTTAGCTTGGCATCAAAACCACCCTATTTACCCATCTCTGACAACCCCTTAAGCAAGGGCATCCATGTTCGTCCTGAATTCCATAAGGAATCATTGTAGGCCCCGCCCATCTCAGCACTTATATAAATCAACCGTAAATCAGTCTTGGTCCTACCAGAGAAGTGGCACTCAACCCGGAAATGCTTGGGCACCTCGCCTCTACATAGGACAACAGCCAGCGCGGGCCATGCTTCAACCTCCGCAAGCATCCTCGGTGATGTGTGGATCGGCTCCAGGAACTGCAAGCTCGGGAACCACATCCGGCAACTGCTGCATCACAGGGAACGCCTATAGGACCGCTAAATTCCAATGGACGAGCTTTTGAAATTAATCATCACTACTAGTAATTACGCTAGGGAGCTAATATTCTACTATATTAGCCTCTTTGTGCCGTTACAGAAGAGTGAAACGCATCTGCAAAGGAGAGCCCAAAACTAAAACTTGAAAATCTATTGTAGAATAAAGTTTACTTTTTATTCTGTAGAGGAAACATGTTTTACACTGTTTAAAAGCTAATTAACATGAACAGAATACTTTGGCAGTAAAATATAAAAACAAGACGATTTCTGTTCTTAACTATGCCACATTGTTTCGCAAATCCGACTTGGCCCATGTGCATAGCTCTCAACCATTTGTCTCGCAAAGGCGGGTGAAATCACACGATTTTGTTTTTGGCGGGTGAGACGCCCATTGGAATGAATGGGCGTGCAGGAGGCTTGGCGGGTGAGTCAGCCCTTTGCAAGGCGGGTGACACCCGCCAAAAGCGGGTGAGTTGAGAGCTATGCATGTGCATTGCCTGTAGTCTTTCCTTTATGTTCATTAGCCATGGTAGGCCTGTAGTCTTTCTTTTATGTTCTTTAGCAGTGGTAGTAGCCTGTGCAGCTACTCAAGTGGAATTTAAATAAAATGCTGTGGCACGTGCAGGTATTGGAGATGGTGCAAACCTAGCACATGGATTGCGTGGTGCGAGGTGGGTTCTGGGCAGACAGGCAGTGCCATTTCAGTGCTTGCCAAATTAGGGGATGTCTAGGTTGGTTCTCTTTTGATTTTGTGGCAGTGCTGGGTTATGGGTAATGTTGGTTAATGTTGCGAGAGAAGAATCTGTGTGACCCTAAAAGAAACTTCATGCAAGCATTTCCTCCTTCCCATGAGAGCTGCATTCTCTCCCCATGTTAGTAGTTCAGCTGCCCATAGCATTCCCAGTGTGCTAGTGTCCTTCAGAGAAATGGGGGGGTTTTCTCACGCGCTGGTATGTCTGATAGGCTGCTAGGGCGGCGATAAGATCAGGCAGTCGGATCATTCCAAAATGTCCATTCAGGACAATATCCCTGTACACGTAGCTTGGGGCGACACACAGGGAGGCTGCTGTGCTGTTCAGCATGAATAAGAAATAGGTTTTTATTCATGACCTGCGGGTGTGCCGCCGCCAGCAACTTGTGCCCACCTCCGATTTATAACAGAATACCTGGAACCCTAATCCAACAAACTCGCATTCAATTTAAAGTATAAAAATATTATTTTCGGGTGAACACTGCCATCTGGTGGGAGAAGGAGCAGAAGTAATGAAAATAGAAAACATATTTCCACTAAAGGTGAGAGGCACAGCATTCTTTGCATATTAAAAGGCAAGACTCTGGGATCCGATAAAGGACTGGCATGGGATTTCCGGCATACATGTTTACGGTTGGGCAATTTCTTAAAAGTGTGATCGCAGTTCCCTCTTGTCAGTGAAATAACAGCCCATCAGTCATCAAGGTGGTCGAGTAGGGAAAAGCCAAGCTAACAAGCTAAAGATGAAATTGAATTCCAGATGGTCTGACTGGACCAGAGCTGTTGAGGCTGTGTCACCCATGCGGACATTAGAATAATATAGCTATCACCCCGGCTTTGGGGGGGGGGGGGGAGTGTACTTGACCAGTTAAGGCCTGTTAGCTAGGCAGACCTGAGCAAAGCGAGGGTGTCGGCGAGGGCCCAGGGCCCCTATTGCCCTGTATGCCCCCCCAAAGTGGGGGTGAGAGCTACTCGCAGCCTTCGGCTCCGCCAGGTGTGAATAGATTTATGATTTTTTCCACGGTAGATGGGCTCACTGCACATTGCATGAGCCCAATTAGCCATTTAAACAAGATGTTCGACACCAGAACAAATAGGAAAAAAGGCCCTTTTCTGTTTTGCGGAACTCCTCCCTAAGGGAAGGAGCGACAATGCCAGGAGCTCCAGCAATTAAGTGGGATGGGGGGATGATGTGTGAGCCGGTGGAGTGGCAGGGGTTCCAGTGATGGGCAGGATGGGGAGGCTGATGGGAAGGCTGGGGGCACCCGGGAATGGGCTTGAGTGGCTGGTGGGATGTGGGCGGGACACTGGCAGCTCTTTCCTGCATTTCCAGCCGCCTGATAGGCTCAGCTCCCATCCCCGGCTGTGGAAAAGGGATGACCCAAGACATGGAACAATGTCATTGCACAGGAGGGTTACCTACTGATGGTGCCTGGGGCTGACTAAAGGGACAAGTGGCCTGAAATCTGCTGTGTCCAGTAGACATTGTGAGGGTCCTACTACTACTGTGCTCTTCAGCGCATGGAATGATGGTATTTGCATCCTCTAATGGGCAGACTGCGACCTTCTGGATACCCCCTGGTGCAGTCTGATAAGGAGAGCTGACTTTCCCAAAATCGGGAGATTCCTCTCATTCAGAGGGAATACATGATGCGCTTGGATTACCAAAATGCAATATAATTAGCTCGCCACTGTGCCATCTTAAAAAGAGGCTTGGAGCTCTCCGGCAGGCTTGACAGATGCTTATTAACCAGTAACTCTACACCATGGGTCTACAACATGCAGCTCTCCAGATGTTTAGGACCGGGACTCCCATGATTCCCCACCATTCAGCATTGCCTATGCTGCATAGTGCTGATGGAAGTTGTAGTCCAAATCATCTGGATAGCCTAAGGGTGCAGACCCCTGCCCTGCACAGAGGTAGGATGGACCTTCAACCCATCCCCAGTGGGAAGGACCTTCACCCCACCCCCATCGGAGGGACGGGACCTTTACCCCACCCCCGGTGGGAGGGACCTTCACCCCATCCCCGGTGGGAGGGACCTTCAACCCTTCCCCTGTGGGAGGGACTTTCACCACATCCCCGGTGGGAGGGACCTTCACCCCTTCACCGGTGGGAGGGACCTTCACCCCATCCCCAGTGGGAGGCAGCTTCACCTCATCCCCAGTGGGAAGGACCTTCACCCCATCACCGGTGGGAGGCACCTTCACCCCATCCACAGTGGGAGGGACCTTCACCCCATCCCCAGTGGGAGGCACCTTCACCCCATCCCCAGTGGGAGGGACCTTCACCCACCCCAATGGGAAGGACCTTCACCCCACACCCAGTCGGAGGGACCTTCACCCCACACCCAGTGGGAGGGACCTTCACCCCACCCCCAGTGCCAACCATGTTCTCGGGCCAAGATCCAGCCCGTTGGGTATTCCTTGTGTCTTGTTTTGTGATGTGTTACGTGAAGTCTGCGTCTTGCACTCTCTTTGTCTCTTTCCTGCACTCTCTCTCTGCTCTCTTACCTCTGCCGGAGACTCGCTTTGGGCACTTACCTGTCTCTTTCTGCCCACACATCAGCAGTAAGCTTGGCCTCAAGGACCGCCTCAGAATGAGCAGCTCGCAGCGACAGGGGATCAGGGGCAAGCATTACCTTGCACCCACCGTGCGGCAGTCACCCACCGCCGAGAACATGGCCGAGACACCCAACTCCACCAAGGTGCAGAAAAGCTGGAGTTTCAACGACCGAACACGATTCCGGGCATCGCTCCGTCTCAAGTCGCGGCCGCAGGTGGACGGTAAGAGGTGTGGTCAAGTGGCCCAGAGCGTTCAGTATCTCATGTGTGGTCAGGGGCCTGCAGTAGCATGCTTGGGTTCACACTTAGGCATGGCCAAAGCCATACACCCACTGGTGTGAGTACAAGTAAACACCCCAGGTACCTACCTACATGCAGGTTACTTGGCCTGCAGCCATGGAATTAACATCCCTTCACTGATGGTTCAAAAATAAATATCTCTTTTTGCAGCTAAAAGTATTTAAAAAAATAAATTGGGCTTTTATATTGTGCTTCACACCAGAGTCCAGCCTCTAAGTGTGGGACCGGGTATCAAAGCCATAGTGCTCAGTGTTGTCTTGCTTCCAAAACAAGCATGTTGCTCCTGAGCTATCTTCCTGACTCGTCATTTTCAGGCAAACCTTGGTGTCTTAGACACGCCCCGCTCCCTGTCTTCTACGGAAGAATGCAGACCAACATCTGCTCGAACTAACATCACCACTTCCTAAATAATTCATCATACCATGGCACCCTGCCTCCATACCTGATCCACTGCAACCAATAATTTGCTTGGGTATCCATAAACGTGTGCCCCACACTCACAAACCACTATTTGCTAACTAGTGGCAAATGATTTTAATGCACACTGGGTGAATAACCTTGAATTACCACCAGCACACCACACTTGCTCATCAAACAGATCCACAAAACTGGCTCACAATAGCCACTTGGGCTGCCCTTTTCACATTGTCCTATTACCCTATAGGACTGTCTAAGCCTACATGGATGTACTCACACTCTGACATGGTCACATGACAACAAATGGGTGCTCAAGAAAACACCTTGATAAATATCCACCTAGAGAATCCGGCCATTCACCATAGACATATACACCCATTATTACCCAAGGACAGAAGTGGATACCCACAGCTGCATCCGAGTGAACACCCATAGACAAAGGTACAGACCCAGAAATGCTGGTAAATGCATGCAAACACAGGTAATCACCTACAGAGAAATGTACATTCCCAGGCACAGCCAAACACTAATCGGAATTAATGGTTGCATGAAGACCTATCCATCCAGTCACAAGCAAATCCTGACAGCTGCACGTGCATGCCCATGGCCATATTATTATTAGGAAATGATTGAGCTCAAACCTAGGTTGGGGAACAATGCAGCTCTTTACAGTCATAATGGGATGGGCACAGTGAAGGAAGCAGAGAAACAGGAAGGAAAACATCGAGCTAGCAACAGGGGAGCGCAGGTGGCAATTTGGCAGTAAGGGATTTACAAGCAATCAGGGGAGGAAACAGTGAGGGTCAGATCACCCAGTCCCAAGTAGGGTGGGGAGTTGAGGGTGTGTAGACCAAGGTGTTAGAGAGCAGCCATTCCCTGAAGAGGATGGTCTGGTGCTCCTACCTGAACTATAAAAGTGAGGGGGTGAGTCTCATGTTGATGGGTAGGAGTCTTTGGTCGTAGATGGCGAAGGCCAGTCTTCTGGTCCGTCCTTCCCACGACAGCAGAGTTAAAGTCTGCACATGTCCACTTCTGGTGGATTGTGGACCTCCGGAGTTGCTCAGTTTCTCAGTGAGGTCGCTTGGGGATTTCAAGTTGAAAGCCTTGATGATGCAACGATATGCACTTGCAGCTGGAGCCAATGTCATTTGATGAGGGTCGTGGTGATATGGTCGAATTTGTGGAGTTCTTTGATGAGTTATGCTGCAGCATGCAGGACACATCTTAGTGCTACCACGGTCGTCGCTGGAAGGCCTTCCTTTAGGGAATTGCCACCATCCAGGTGGGAGAGAACCACGGCTTGGCAAGCAGACCTCATATCACTTTCTGGGATGAAGGGCTTAATTATCTACAGGAGAGAAAGTTGGTACCAAGCCATTTGTGTCTTCCTTGCTATGTGCTTTTTAAAGGACAGGTGTCTGTTGATGTCAAACCCAAGGGACTTGGTTCAGGTGGCCATCTGGGATGTGAAGCCCTCAAGGTTCATAGCCGGGAGACAGGTCTGGTTGTCAAAGTGTTCAGGGTTGTTGGTCAGCCGTAGAAATTCAGTCTTGGAGGGGTTATGTTTCAGGTACGCACTTATCATCCATGACTCGATCAATGCGAGGCAGGCCTTAAGTTTGTGGATGTCTTTGATGGAGGGTATCATGAGGTAGAGCAGTATGTCCTCTACATATTGGCAGATGTTGATATTATGTGGCCTGAAGAGGGTTCAGAGTGTAAAAGATTAAAGATCACAGGGGAGAGGATGGATCCCTGTGGAACTCCACAGGTGATAGGTAGAGTTGGTGAGGACTCCATTTGTACAAACTGTTGGCAATTAGCAAAGTAGGGTGTGTACCATCTGAGGATGATCTCGCTGATCCCCATGTGTCGATGTAGATTGTCAGTGGGTGCTTGGTGGTCTGCTTTGTCGAATCCTACTGAGAGGTCAAGTAGAACAAGGGGGCAACAATGGCTTTCATCAATAATTTTAAGGGCATCGTTGATCAACTTGATGGTAGCCATTTCACTGCTGCATCTAGGTGTGAAGTCAAATTAGTAGGAGGGAAGGAGGTTGTTGGCTTCGATTTGTTGGGGGAGACAGGTGACTACTGCTTTCTCAAAGATCTTACCTAGGAAGAGAATATGGTTGATGGGTCAGTAGTTGCTAAGGTCATCAGGGTCAAGTGTTGGTTTCTTGAGAAGGGTATGATTTGTCTGGTCTAGAGGGTTGGGGGGAAGGCGCCTTGAGTTAGGGAGCTGGTGATGATTGTCAGATAAGGGAGGAGTGCGTCAGTCGTAAGAGGCTTGGGTACGGAGGCAAGGAGGATTTTGTCTTCATCTGATGTGACCTTGAGGGATGCAAGGGTGGCAGTGAGGTCTTCCATAGTAAGTATCTTGAAAGTTGTCCAGACAGTTGTGGTTTTACGCAATGGTATGTTTACTGTGCCATCAATTGTAGCATTGCTGTCTATGTGATGGTGGATCATGCTGATCTGGTTGATGAAGGAGTAGATGGCAATGGATGTTTTGATGGAGTGTGGTTCAAGTGGGTTGGCAAGAGGGTTGATGCAGTGCTTGATGGCTTTGAAGAGGGCTCTGCTTTCATTGTTGCCCTTGGCTATGGTGGTTTGGCAGAAGTTGGCCTTGGCAGTGGTGACCAGGCATCTGCTTGTAATTCAGAGTTTCTTGAGCAGGGTGAGGTCAGATCCACTCTTGGATTTTCACCAAGTAATTATTTGGTTTCTGATGGTTTGTTTGCTAAAGTTAAGTTATTGGGTGTACCAGGGTGTGGAAGGATTAAGCTTGAGGGTGCGTTGTTCCATTAGGGCATGGCAGTTGATGTTTGCTGGGAGGGTGGTGTTTAGTTCTCGGAGAAGAGAGTTACCTTCCTGGTTCATCAGAGGTAGATCAGCCCATGAGAGTTGAGGTTTGGGGAGGGCTTCTATAAGAGCCTACACTGGGAAGTTCTTGAATGATCTGAAGGCTTGTTTGCTGAGTTTCTGATGGGTTTGCTTGATTTGTGCTAAGTGACTAATGTCACAGGGGATTGCCAGATGGTCTGACCAGTCGAGCAGGATTTGAGAGCTGTGATGGAGGGTGGGCAAGACGGTGATGATGAGGTCAAGGATATTACCTTTGCTGTGCGTTGGCTCTTTTGTGTGTTATTTGAGGTTCAGAGTGTTGAGTAGGCAGTGGAGATCCTCCTTCATTGACTTGGTTGCTGGGTTACTGTGAATGTTGAAGTTTCAGAGGAAGATGCTGTTGGCATGCGTGAGAGACATGATGGTGACCAAATCCACAAAGTCTTTGATTATGGAGGTATTGGGCTTGTGTGGTCTGTAGATGAGGTGAAAAGTGACTGTGTCCATTGGGGAGAGCGGGAAGTAGCAGGAAAGGTTTTCTAAAGAGACAATCGTTGCAATGTCCACTTGGGTGCATGGCCATGATGCTTGTCAATGATGGTGAGGCCTCCACCGACCTTGTTTGGATGGTCTTGTAGAATTCTGTACCCATTGGGGAGGAGGACTTCTAGGATGTGGGCAGAGGTGGATGTCAGACAGGACTTAGTAATGAAGATGGCAACCAAGTCATGTGCGGTGATGAGGTTGGCGATGTCAGCTGCTTGTTTGATTGCTGAGCGGTCATTGGTGAGCATCAGTTTTCATGTAGCGGTAGATGATGGAGTGCTGATGTGGTCTATTGTAAATATAATTGGTTATTTATAATGCGCTTAATACCCAGAGATTTCTCAGCACAGACCCGGGGATCGAACCTGTGTTGCTCCATGTCGACTTCCTTCCAAGGCGAGCGCATTGCCCCTGTGCTATCCTCCCAAGACCAGGTCTATGGTGATGAGCTTGAGGTTCCTGCAAAGTGGTATCCATAATTGTGTTAGTGAGCACTGTGGTTGGCATTGAGTGGTAATGGTAGGGATGGGCTGTTAGGAGAGAGAGGTGGAAAAAAACTTCAAGGGAGCTTACCTGATGTTAAAGGAGAAGGGGCACTGGTGGTGCTGTGTTCTTTGCATCCAACTGGTCCAAACAGGATTTGCCCTTTTCTTTGTCTGCCCTTTGATTTGGAAGCCTGAGTTGATCTAAGAGTTAAGAAAGGAAATGTGTGGGGCTAAGTAGGTGGGTTACACTAGACCTAGAGCCACTTGCACCGGCTCAACAACAAAAGAAAAGAGGTTGGAGGGCTGCTTAAAAAGGAATAAGAGTGGCAAAACAAGAAGGTGCCATCCGATTGGCAGTAATTGACAGATGGATGGGGCTTAGAGCACGTGGCCAAGATACACTTGCACCTGCTCACCTGCTGCATCATAAGTGCATAACTACAAAATCTGGCACATGCCGGCGGGTAGATACGTGCAGACAGAGGTAGATATCCAGAGATAGGCAGAATCCCAATGACATATGTGAATACAGACACAT
Source organism: Ambystoma mexicanum (assembly GCF_040938575.1). Lineage (NCBI taxonomy): Eukaryota > Metazoa > Chordata > Amphibia > Caudata > Ambystomatidae > Ambystoma > Ambystoma mexicanum. Next base: position 57,852,813 of record NC_090934.1, on the reverse strand, counting down.
GTATATACAGATACCACTCACAAAGACATGTATGAGCCTGTTTACACAAGTACAGGGTAATATAGAGGTACATGCAAGTATTAACTGACACATGATAGTACATGCCCACAGAATCTAGCATATACCCACAGGCAGATAGAGAAATATTCAAGTGTATACTCAGAGTCACAAAGATCCATGTACACGTCCACAGACACAAGTACCTGGCCACTCTGTTCATAAACCAGAAAGTGAGGGGTGCCATTGTATACAGGTGCATAACCACTATTGCTGAGTTTGTTCACTCATCGAACACTAAAATCCAGCCAGGATTTCACAATGATTGACAAGTCGTCAAAACATGCCAGATGACATTTTGCTGTGGCCATTTGTGACATGCTCATCTTATGGGGTTATGCTGACAACCTAACAGGATTCAACTGTTCATCAGTTTGCTGATCCTTCCTGAAAGCCCACTGTCATGGACTCATGCCCATAGACACAGGAACCTGTGATGATTTGGATACGGCCCTGCAGAAGTACAAGGACGAGTAGCGGCTAAAAGGCCCACTCAGCCCTCACTTTGCTTCAAACCAAGAGCTGACACAATCAAAAGGTAAAATACGCACAGTTGGGAGATATACCTCCTTCGCCTTTTGGGATAACGTGGGCAGATGGAAGGTTATCCTCTTAAGAGGGGTGTGAAAGTGGTTCAGTATCAACCTGAAAAGCAAAGTATAATAGTTCAAAATAAAGTAATGTCCAATCAAGGTGCTATGGAAATAGCTATACTTTAATAAAACACACATCTGAAAAATAACTGAATAGAAATCGCCAGACAAAACCCACCCCTGAGGAAGGAACAGAGAATAAGCGAAGGCAGCACAATGCCACACTCTGAGTAATGAAGCAGGGGTGTAGCGCAAGTGGTAACCACAATGTTCTTGCTAAAATATATATTTCTTGAAGGTAAGTGCAAGGAGGCTGGGAAATGTAGGGTTACAGTTACAACCCCTAAGTGTGCAGTAGTCCCAAAGGCAGTGCAGGGACGATTGGTCCTGGAGGAGCCTGGTACCCAGGGAGACTCTGAGGGTAGCCAGGCCACCAGTCAGTGCAGCAGAAAGGTAAATCGGCGTGGGAAGAGAAAGCATAGGAGAAAAGGGAGGTCTTGAGGTGCTGCCGGAAGTTCAGGTCGGTCTCGGCTCAAGTTTTGAGAGGGGCAGGGAGGCCATTCCAGAGGGAGGCACCTGCAGAGGAGAGAGATCTACCCCCACTCTCTGCCTGGATAAGCATCTGACCCTCAGAGATTTAGAGGTGACTGAGCTAAGGGCTGGAGGAGGAAGTTATTTTTGAAGAGAGAGTTGGATTTAGTGCGGGCCCTGTCCCCAGAAAACCTTGGGGACAATGCAAAGGATCTTAAACTTGATGATTGCAGCCACTAGGAGTCAGTGGAGGTATTTCAGGGCTGGAGAGGTACGATCCCTGGATTGAGGCCGAGGACAGGTCTCGCAGTCCTGTTCCGGATGAGTTGCAGAGGGCGGAGAGTAGAAGCAGGCAGATTGCAAAAGAGGCTGTTGCAGTAGTCCAGCCTAGAGAGAACCAGGGCTCCAGTGACTGTGAGCTTCTGTGGGAAGGAGAGGAAAGAGAGAATACCTCTGAGGAGGTGCAGCTGGTAGTGGGCCTTCTTGGCAAGGTCCGTGATGTGAGGAGAGAAGGAGAGGGTGGGGTCGAAAATGACACCAAGGTTTTTTGCCTCACAGGAAGGTGAAGGAAGAGGGCCCAAAGAGGGTGGCCAGAGTGAGAGAGGGAAAGTGAGAGCAGGGTTCCCAATGAGAAGGAACTCAGTCTTACTGGTATTAAGGCAGAGATCGTTGGAGGCGCAAAATCCTGAATCATGGATAGACAGTCAGGAATGAGTTAGAGAGGGGAAGAGGCTGAGGGAAGCCTGAAGGAGAGCTGAGCGTCATCTGCATAACACGGAAAGTTAGAGGAGAAGGCGGCGATGAGGTGGGCCAAAGGGGCCAGTAGACATTGAAAAGCCATGGTGAGAGGTTAGAGCTCTGGGGAACACCACATGTGGAAAGAGAGGTTGTGGAGAGAAAGCAGCCAAGTTGGACCGGGGAGGGTCAGTACAGGAGGAAGGAGGACAACCACTCCAGGGCCTGATCCATGATGCCCAGGTTCTCACAGAGTCGATTGATCAGGATTGAGTGATTAACTGTGTCAAAGCAGAGGAAAGGTCAAGGAGGATGAGGACAGAAGGAAGGCTTGAATTGAGATTAGTGCGCAGATCTTCATAGGTGTTCAGGAGAGAGGTTTCCATGCCTCTGGCTGTTTTGAAGCCAAACTGATGGTCCCGGAGACAACCAACAGGTTCAGTGTGGAGAGTAAGTTGGGAGATGGTCGGCTTTTCCAGGAGTTTTCCCAGGAAAGGAGTGACAGAGATAGCGCAATAGTTTGCCAGATAGGTAGGATCAGCAGAAGGCTTTTTAAGGAGCGGGTGCACAAGGGAGTGCTTGGGGAGAGAGGGGACGGTTTCATTGGCAAAAGAGGGATTTCAGAAATCGGCTAAGGTTAGAGCGAGGGTGTCAATGTGGTCCTTGATGGTTCCGGAGGAGCAGGGGAGCACTGGTTTGGGCGACACGTTCATAGATCGAACTTGTCTAGAAACCTTGTCTGGTGTAGTCGGAGAGAAAGAGGAGAAGGGAGGGGGAGAGAGAGAGAGACGGCCAGAGGTGAAGAGTAGAGAGAGGACCAGATGTCCTGAGTTTTAGCAAAAGCTAAAGAGAAAACATCAGCATAGAAAAACCACCAACACAACACAATAGAAACCTTGAAACAGGGAAACCTAAAGAAATAAAAGATCTGACTGCAAAACACCAAAGAATAATATTAACCCGACGGACCAACCCAACCTGCAGAATAAGACTCATGCGACCACCAACTAAACCTACAAAAAACAATCTAATACTCTGCATACCCAGCCTCCAACACATAGCTCCACCACAAAAAACAAAAACTTCCGGAAACTACAGACACTCTAATGACACTCCACAACACTCAACAGGATATTAAACCACATGCACATAAACCACCTATATCCAACCTCACACCAAACACCACACATCAACCAACTGAAAACAAACCAAACACAGTGACCGGTTTTTCGGAACTGAAGCTACCACCAGCACATCTAAGCTCTCTTGTGCTGTTCCCGCTCAATCCCACTAACTAACCCCTCCCAGCCCCCTTCCTTTTCAGATCCGCCAGGGCACCCGGAGACCATGAAAATGGAAGCATTGCGTGGGATAAATCACAATAACATAAAAGTATAGCATAACTAACGGTATTGGTATTGTTAGTTATTGGAATGCACAGGGGCTCCTCACATTCACTAGTAAGTGGTAGCCACCTCTGTGCCCTGTTACATTTGATACAAACACGTGTACACACCTTGGATTTCAGACACAGGGTAATAAAAATATCAATGTTTCTGAAACTAGGTTTTCAGTGTAAACATGCCGTCTGAAAGTAGGGCTCAATGTGCACCCCACAGTAGCAAAGAATGGCCTATATAACTCCTTTATATAACCCAATGTTATCATTGTCCCCCAACATCACTCTTCCCATATATACTTGTGTATAGGGGCACCGACAAATTGGCAAAATAAGGGCACTATTTCATAGAGGAGCACAGATCATCTTTTATCACACTTAATATGGGGCATTGAGTCCAATCTACACACTCCCAAAGTTGTCCTATTAGGGTGCATACACATTATTTGTTTTTATTTATTTGAATTTGTAAAGCGCACTGTACAGTCACATACAGGAAGTTTGATCCAGAAAACGTTCAGCTAATGAGGTGTATACAAACAATAACGGTTTGACAGCTTTCTTTATTGGGAGGGGTATGGCCATTTTCCAATGATCATACAATGTGTGGCAGCAGAACACGAGGGTTAAACACAGCCTAATCCCCTCACGCCTCAGTCCACAACCCAATCGTAGCCCTATGAAGAAGCCAAACGATATGTTCTACAGATTTCCACCCTACAAGTGTGTACTAACGCCCCTGTTCTTCTCTGATCAGTGGAAGGTGCAGGTGATGACGGCGCGGATGAGAAAGGGTACCACAGCGACCTCACAGTGGAGGACATCATGCCGGCGGTGAAGACCCTCATCCGGGCTGTCAGGTGAGTGATGTGCCAAGGAGGAGGTGGGTGAGTGCCACATATTCCAGATTCCACCTTCCCATGGCTTGCACCAGGTGGCCTTGAAACTCCTTAATCCAAAGGGCTCAATCCATCCCACTGTAGAGACAAACCCTGTAATCAGCCAACACTGCCATTCATCAGGAGTCTGTTGTTTGTCCAAAAAATAGAAAAAAAACTCCTGGTTTTCAAAGCAGAATTTTGTAAACTAATTTCTAATGTATGCCAAAAAAGTAAACCTGCACAGGGGCTAGGAGTTCATTAATGAGGATGGCAGTGGGGGGGAAGGGGGGGTTGGGGGTGGCAATGGGAGGTATTATTATTATTATTATTATTATTATTATTGTCCTCATTGTTATTATTAGTGTGCTGGTGCTTTATATTTTGGCTCTGCAGCTTCTAGGCGCTCAACCAGGAATGGAACCGATGTTGCCAGCCCTGAGCTAACCTCGTGGCAGCGTAGGGTTGGGGACACACCAACAAATAAGAGAATTGGTCTCAAGTAAACATGCACATATAAAAAAGAAATGTTTGTTGGAATCTGATTTTGAACTAAAACAGCACGGAGCTGTACAGTCATCTACTGAAAGAAAACACAAGTCAGATAGGTTGCTCTAGGGTACCGTACTCTACCATAACTCATGGTAGGTTGTATGTGAACATTCCTACTTCGGAATTGTCAGGGGTTAGTGTCACATGATTTTTCCCCCAAAATGTCTATGGGAAATTATTTTGTGTGGCTACAATATTGTCAAGGAAGATTTCTGCTGGTAAAATTATTAAGCTAGTCATTTTGTGTTGGCTTTCCTCAAAGTGTGGGTTCTACAGCCACTGAAGAAACGTCCTGGTCCCTGCCTAGGCATAGAGCCCCTTTACTCAAAGTGGGGGTACAACAGATACTACAGCCACAGAAGGAAGATCCTGGCCCCTACTTATACATGAGGTTTCCTTCCTTAAAGTGTGGGTACAACTGATTGTACAGACATAGAAGTAGGGTCCTGGCCTATAACTATGCATAGTGCCCCTTTCCTCAAAGCATGCATACAACAGATTCGACAGCCACAGAAGGAAGTTCCTGTTCCCTACCTATGCATGGTGTCCCTTTCCTCAAAGTATGGGTACAACAGTTTTTACAGACATAGAAGGAAGTTCCTGGCCACTACCTTTGCATGGTGTCCCTTTCCTCAAAGTGTGGGTACAAGAGATTCTACAGCCACCGAAGGAAGGTCCTGGCCCCTACCTTTGCATGGCGCCCCTTTTCTCAAAGTGTGGGTACAACAGATTCTAGACATAGAAGGAGGGTCCTGGCCCCTACCTATGCATGATGTTCCATCCCTCAAACTGTGGGTACAACAGATTCCACAGCCCAAGAAGGAGGGTCCTGGCCTGTGCCTCTGATAGGACCCACCATACAGCAAGTTGGGAGAACAGTGTCTTAGTTGGTGAAGCGTCTGCCATGTACCTGTGCATGAGTATGGCAGCAAAGTGTGAGCATGTTATCTTTCACAGCTAGCCACAGAGTGAGGGGCAACCTTTTTGCCTATGTCTGGAACATGTAAGTCAAAGTTTAGGGACAGAATCATTGAGACCCTCAGGAAGAGGGGGCTGACCAAAATAGCTGCATGACTCCCCATGCAGCTGAGTTTGAGAACTGGAGCTTCAAAAGACCATGGTGAAGAACTGGGCAGGTGCTTCTGTGGGAGAACCGCTGCAGGAGACTGTGACCACGTCATCTTTTACAGCTAGCACTGGCGGTTCTTTGACAAAGGTCTTAAATTGTGTGCTTAAAGTAAATCAATGCATCACTGCATCACTGCCACTGTGGCCAAGATCAGCATTCGATACATCAGAGGGCCTGGAACTTACCCACCACTCTGCCAAGTTTATAATCTTCAGCCAGTAGGAGATATCCATGGGGCAACCCTGTCAAAAGTGCCACACCAATACTCCTATGTATAATATTCAATCTACCCCGGTCTATCTCCCATATCATCACCCCGTGCCATACATAAGCCAAGAATCAGGCCGGTGGGTAGATAGAATACACATGTATTAATGAATAGGAACATTAATATTTGTACAAAATCACAAAACACACACCTCACTCTATGGCCCAAATACATTTCTTCACTAATAATTCACTTTTCACACAAATTGAAAACTCTTGTTGGTTTAGGATAACACAGATCACAGACTCTTTAGCCCCAAAACATGTACAGTTTTCTCTCTTTGGTGATTTCAACCCTGGTTACATAGAAACACAGGTCTATAGAATACTTACGATACCTGGGTCACTCACACAATACTTTTAATGCACAGAAAGTTGCAGCACCCTGGATGTGGTGAAACAATATCATTTCACCATATTCTTTGCATGGGACTTACTGTCGATCATGTAGTACCTTCCAACCTGACTGGATCATACACTTGGCAATACACCTTTACATGAAGTTTAATTCAAATACCACGCAACACTTTTCTATTGCCAAAAGCAATTTCACACCAGCAGCGTGCTTTATTTTTAATGTCCCAGCGCACTTGGCAATGCTAGCTGTATTGGAGAACAACAGACACTTACAAACAAATCTATATATATTTATGGACCCATTTTTCCTACACACTATGCAATGAAGAATCTCTCTTCTATCAGTGGTCACTTTCTGACCCTCTGCAGGGATCTGCTTTTGAATCGGTGACTTCCCTCTATTTAAGATGTCAAGACACTTTTCTGCCACAGCAGAAACCCAGATATTAAATCTTTTATGGAAACCCTGCTGCTTTAAGGCAGGGTCTGCGGAATAGGGAGCAGTTGGGAATTTTGCTTTTATGCACCCCTCCCATTAGGGAATGTTGGGGTTTGGCAAAAAGAACTAGGAGTATCCAATTACAGACTGCATTTCTAGCCACAATGGAAGCAGAGTTGTTAATTTCGAATTTCAACAAAATCAGCCTGTGTCAGATGTCTATAGGGGAATTAATTAAATTATTATTTAGCAAATATACTAAGGATATACATGGTTTGCCCACCCAATCAATCAGAGAAGATATTAAATCAATCAGTTCGCCATAAGGCTTGGTTTGGTTGGACAGGTTTACTTACATAGAATATTTCTGGGTTTTGTGCTCAGGAAAAGCACCACCTCCTGGACCAACTCATGAGGACAGGGAATGGATATGGCTAGTTTGCCTCTCCCGGTTCAGGCATGGATTACCCCCAGAATCCAACCCTGTATTTGTCTTTGTAGGTTCAATCTATAGTGTAGGCTTCCTCCTGTTACAATCCACCTCCAGGCAATCTTGGTTCTCCCACAAATTTCCAGCAGTTCCTGCTCAGAGGATTTCAGACAGCTCTCCCTTTTCCCATTGTGCTTCTCACTCCCCACATTATCTAAATGATCAGGTGGAAGTTTATTGGCTTTTAATCTGGATTGGACATCTACTGTCCTCCCCTTTTCTCTGATTAGTCACTTTTAGCTACTGGGCTCCATCCTTGAGAGTTTGACTCCACGCATTTGAAATAGCATTTTACACCACTTCAGTTATGACCTTAAAAACAATAGCATGGCAAAGAAATGTAATTTAAAAATAAGATTCACAAACTATATGTTCCAAAATGGTCCAATCATGCCAGACTTAATGAAATGTGGCGTATTTTGGCATGATGTTGCAGGTTTAAATTGAAGATTTGTGTAATGAAGTCAACAAAGATGACAGTTAGCAACATGAGATTTTCTATTCAGATATCTAATTCAACAAGCTATCATCTCCCCAAATCTCCACTTCATTTCATTTACTGAGAAGCTATCATTGCATTTCAGCTTATAACTTAAGTTCCTAAGGTCACATTGTCATGGCGTTCAATCAACAGATAGGCCTCCGAATAAACTTATAAATGATACTCAACCCATTACAGTGCAAATTATGGTTCCTGGGATATTGGCCAAAGTATGATCCCGCATACACTCCTATGAAAACATTATTGACATGCATATTTTCACTTCAATTAACTGGCATTTGTTTTTTTTCTTCCAAGATCTGTGTCTAGGCCGGGCCTCTGTCCTTTGTTGTACAAGCCTGATACAAAAGCACTTAACATTTCTTTCTCCCAGGGATAAGGGCCATCTGTCCTATCTCCCTTGAGCAGAGGATACAACTCCACCCCCAATAAATTCCTTCCCAGGTACAGCGGCAGCTTCAAAGAGATATTTCTTTTATAGAGAGAAGAGCATGGATTGAATCTTGCATCTGATGGGGGAAGGTGAGCAGTTTGGATGCTCAGGATGATGCAATTCCTTACAAACAGAAACTGATGATCTTAAAATACATATTTCCATTACAACCTGCCTGCTTCCATGTCTTGTATCCCAATTGATACATTTTGCTTCCATCTTCCTTCTTGCAGCTTATTTAAAACAGTTTTATTATATTCACCAGTTTCCTTACTGTGTGCCTTAGAATTATTTTCTACAGTGTAGTTTCATATTTGAAAAGATCCTTGTTCCAAGATGCAGAATGCCACATTTTCACTGACTTTGTATTTTAGCAATTTAACCAGCATTTTCATGGTTTTTCAGTTGCAATGACCTTCTGGCCTTACTCTGCCAGTCCACAGTGTACTTTCTGATTACAAGAAAGTATTTTTGCACTTTTAGGCTCAAAGTGGCCAGGGGCAGAAAGTGCCAAGGACGGGTATGCTCGTCCTTTTTGCATAGACTTGCATAATAGCCTGGCACTTAATGGGTTAATTTGTGTCTTTGGGCTAACTTTAAACCCCCACAAACCTGGTCTTCAAAAGCTTGACTACTACTTCTGCCTCCTGCTCTTTCACCCTCCTAAAAAAAAAAGCCCTCTACTTTGCCAAATACATTTTCTATAACCTCAAAGATCCTCTCCCACTCGATGCCTCTCAATTCAAAATCTCTCCTATGTCCAATTTCTTCTCCTTGTCTTCATATCTTCTTGTGGTTTCTGCCACCACTACCTGGATGACTGCATCTCCACCTTTCCTTCCACTCAGGCTCTCCACCCTTCAAATCCCAACAGCCTCTCTGGCCCCCTCCCACACTTAGCCAGTGGAGGGTAACCTTCCACTCCTTGGATGCCTATCCCAATCACCCTCCCTGTACCATGATGCTAAATAGCTGTATATATGTAAATGTATATTGCCAATGGTAAACACCTGTTTATGTACATAAGCAAATATGTAACCTCTATCGCAAGGCCTAACAGCACTGTATATCTTGTTATGACCCAACTCATTGCCTCCGCTCTATCCTGCCTGCCTCCACTAACATAATCATTGAACTTATGTAACACTTCCATGAAAAAGCATTGACTCTGCTGTTTGTACAGTGCTTGGCTCTTTGTAAAGTACTTCCAGTAGTAGTGCCTGAGCAACCAACCCAAATAAATGCAAAAAACAAACAAGCATTGACAAAGCTAAGAGTGTGGGCTTTTCTGTAGGCATGAGCTAAGCATTTTCAAGTTGGTGCCATAAAGCTACTGGCTGTAAGAGAGCAACCGCGGGCTAATGGCGCAATCACCTGACCATATGATGGCAGTGTCTTGCAAATGCCTTTCAAATAAATAATACAAACCAAAACTGTTCGCTTTGCCAGTGCTTTTTAACACAACTTCAGTGCAAGGACATGCCTACTGCTTATAAATCAAGTGACTAGAAGTACACTTGGTTAAGACACTGCTATTACACCAGTAGCACATTTATTATATAGCTGCAACTTTACCATAAACACTCAGAAAACTCGTTTGAAATAACTCTGGCAGGTACTTACAGCACAACGTTTGAGTTTACTGCTTGAAACAGCTAGCTCAAAGAGCTCCCATGATGATGTGCTTTGGGCAGGGAGGAACAGGAGGTGTGTGGGAATAGCCATAGGGATTAGCATAGCCATGGGTAGTCAATGGACGTGTCAATAACCAAACAACACCCACAAGCCTCATGTTCCTCCTCACATGTCATCTCGCCCTAGTTATACTCCAATGTGATCATTCTGGCTCATAAGTGGTGCTTCAGCGCCACCTAATAGCCAAAATTCAAATGCGGTGGGTGGGCTGTCCTATCTACCAGCGCACAGAACCCACTTCAGCAGAGAGGATGAAAAGAAGCACCTACGGCACCCACACAGAAGGTCGGATCACTGCGTGATACCTCCTGATGCGTTGTGTGTGGCAAGCAACTTCTAAAGACACACGCCCTGGACCACGGCCTTCATAGTAGCAACCGTGGCAGATTCCATGTAATTCTGTGCATGCCAGCTTGTACAGCTCATGAGGAGGACCCTGGCCGGTTTCACGGGTTGGAACCACTTGAAGCACCGTGTACATTTCACACTTTGCACCAGGGATGTTGCTAGGTCTGTAAAAGATCCTGGGCTAGGCTAATGCCGGGACTGTCATGACTCGGGGCTAGCTAGCCTTTTGGTTGTAACCTCTGAGATTCTCTCCGGGGCTACCACCAAAATACCAGGGGCTATAGCCTCCTCAGCCCCCCCCCCCACCAAGCAATGCACATGCAGTGCCACTGCACAATCACTACCTCCCGCATTTTCCACACAGACAGGTGGCCCTGGCCTGTAACCCTGCACGGGGATCGGGAGAGTGGAGTGTGAGCACAGCAGCTTCTACAGAGTGTTTTGTGTGAGGCTAGGTCTCTGCCACTGCATGGACAGCCCCTTGAAGCAGCTCGGACCCTGTTGGTACCGTTGCCATGGGGGCTGTGTGATGTCAAGTGTGGGCACGGCAGCTGCAGCCTTCAGCGGGTGGGACCAATTCTGTACCACTGCATTTGAACACCCAGAAGCAGTGTGGGAACACTGCTGCTTCCGCCACCGCAGTCGGACTGACCCGCAGCTTCTTTCTCCTGTCTCTGGGGGACACATTCAACTCAGCATGTCTGACACCCTGGGAACTGTGACAGGGCCTCTGCCCTCGTCATCGCTGTGCGCCTTACAGAAGCAGTCACCTGGTCTGCAACGTGTCTGCCTCCCAAGGTGGACGCAGGCTGTCCGGGGGTATTGCCCCTTGTCCAGAGCAGTTTCAGCAGACAAGTACAATTCATAGTTAATAAAAAACAAGATTTCCATTAAAAACATGTATTTTTAAAATTCAGTCTCCGTACATGTTACAGATGTACGACAGGCCACATTTTTTATTTATCTCAAATAAGGCATCAACATCTGGAAAATTAATATTAGTAGTTACTTTAGTTATGTTATGTGTAAAAAACTCTTAAATGATCTTTTGGGGAGAAAATGCCTCTGCGTTAGTTATGTAAGTGCCTAATTGAGCCAGTTGCCACTATTATTTGCAGTGTGGAAGGAAAGTGTAATTTCTTTGTAAACTTGTAATGCATCCTTCTCATATGTTGCCCTCAAAGTTGTTCTCACTTTATGTTCCTCAGTCCTGAGGGCTCTCATAGTCACACCAAGACCTCTCCTCCACACGAAAGCGCCTCCTTTTGCACTTACACCTCAAGGCGCTTCACTAAGGACAATGCATACCAAGACCGCTACGGAATTTTTCGGAGCCCTGGTCATCCGGAGTATGAGTGCTGCACGCATGTGCTCAGTCTCGCTTTATGCCAGAGATAAAATGTCAGATCGTAAAGGAAGCTGAGCCCTCCCCCATCCCTCCTCTCCCCCTTTTCCAGGCGTGTTTTCCAGCTTCCTAGAAAAAGCTGGTCTTGCAGTCTTATCCTCCAGCTTCCCTCCGCTCCCGGAGAGCTGACGCATGGAGAAAGCCCAATTCCCCTTAGAATATCCATCATAACTCTGGAGCGGCGCACGTGCCTGGTCGCCCATTTGTCACGTTTGCCAGATTCCTGGAAAAGTGAGCAGCCTTGGTGTGCCGGCTGACGTCACGAGAGATACATGTGCTGAAGAGGGGATAAACCCTCGCTCACCAACAGAGCAGGTGGCCTAGATCTTCAGTGGCAAGCTGCCGGGATTGGGAATCAGGGCCTTACACGGTGCGCTGCCGGATGTGCACCGTCTACTCGGCCCCGTGTCACTACTAAACCAGCACTGATCCCAATCATAAAGGTGGAACAGTCCTATCCCAAAAAGTACACCTCCTTCGCCTTATGTGTGTGCATAGGTCGAGGGCAGGTTGTGCTCTTCAGGAGGCGTGTGAGCTGATAACAGTAGCAACCCAAACAACTTGAGTGTATTGTCCAAAATATTACAATGTCTAATCAAGGTGCCATCAAAATATAGACTTTTAATTAAACAGTAAAATGAAATCAACTAACTAAAAACAATATCAAAAACCCATCTCTGTAAAGGAAAAACAGAAAATGCGTACTGTTGTAGAAAGGCACTTTGGGTAGCCGAGTAGGGGTGTTCATGGACTTAATTACCAAAGGTAGAGAAGGGAGCTTTAATAGTTACTTATGTACCTAAAGGGGACTAGGTGGACAGGGCCTCTTTAGAGTACCTTGAGTCTCGTTTTTGGGGCTCAACAGTGTTTAGCCCATCTTTTTGGCATCAAGCCAGGAGTCTGGCTGCTTTTGGCAGCAGGCCGAGATATGGACTTCCGCCAACAGGTCTTAACGATGCAGTGCTGTTCCGCAGCAGCATCAGCTGGCAGGTCAAAGATGCGGGGAGTGGCGGGCAGTGTCAGGTCTCGGGCATTGGAAGACTCTGGCCTTGGGCACAGAGAAGTACAGACTGGCCTTTGGCCGGGAGTGAGCTCGGCTGGCTCAACACAGCATTCGGGAACTGTAGCGATGTTGGCTTGGAGCTCAAGGAAGCTTGTGACCTAGCGGCCGTGTGGAATTGGGGACACTAGAAGACTTGGCGGGTCTCAGATGTGGAAAAGACTGAGCTTCGGTGTAAAGCAATACTGAGAAACGCAAAGTTATTGGGAATCAAAGTCTGAGAGGACTCTGGTGGTTGCCATGCAGCAGCTTGTATGGCGACAAAGGTGCCCAAACCAGCATTGATGCGGTCCTGAGCTGCAGGGAGAGTCAGGATGCACTTCCACTGTTCTGTGTTTTCTGGGAGTCCCAATACAGGGGCTCCAAGATAAGGTGAGTCCTTTTACACTGCCACTGTGGGGAACGTGGCTGCCACCTACCGGGGACACTTCACCTCCAGTGAACAGGAACCTGCTTCCAGTGCAGCCTGCTGTGAAGCCTTGGTCTGAGAGCAGTCACCCCCACTCTAACCATGCCTTGGGTGACTTTTCCCCTCACCTCTATAGTGGAAGGCTTTGGAATGGACTGCACTCCCAACAGAGGTCCATTAGTGTATCCTACTTCCCTTGGTGGTCAAATGGTGAATCAAAGAATGAGGGGGTGCCCCTCTCTTTTCCTAGACAAAATGCCACAGGTGAGTGGTCCAAAGCATGTCTGTTGTGAAGGGTCCAATATTAAATGTTGTAACAAGTGCCATTTGCCTTATAACGTCACAGCAATGCACATTGTCTGCAGGAAATGGAGTGGACAGGAAACGAAGGAAGATAAACATAACAGAAAGGAAGATGGTGGAACAATTCAGCAGACCTACCTTCCCTCTCCGGCTACTCCAAAGCCGTGGCTGGCCTGCTGGCTTCAAAATGACTGCAGTGATCAACACCCTTGTGTCAGGCTGGCTTTGTTATGTGTGTGCTGCCTCTGAAGCACTGTTCCCAGGAGACCTCCTGGGGAAAGTGTCCATGCCCTGGACTGAAGGTGTTACCCTTCCTGCTGGAGAATCAAGGAGGAAGTATCCTGGCTATTATTTCACATGGCAACTGTAGAGAAAGTCAGCCTAGGCGGCAAGATACATCAGTCCTGTGATAGTTAGGCCTTGCTCACGCAGGTGACACTGGTGTCATACCAAATGGCTGTTGCTTTAGAATAGTATGATTCTAGCAGTCACCAGGCTTAAACAGGCATGGCTCATATTTACACATGTATGCGCAACCCGCCTGTGAAGATACCACAATCTTTTAAATTTAGATCAGCGGTGCAGACATTTAAAATGCCAACTCTGCCAGCAGGGACTTTGTGTTCTAGCAGCTGTTGGAGATGCAAATGCGACTCTTGAACCCACTCTGTGCCAGCGCAGATCTGGGGCTATAGCTGTCAGGAGACTGTTTACAGCAAAGGCACATGTCATCTATGCTTTTGGTTTGGAGCATTTGTGAAAAGGGTTGCCTGATTAGCAGGCCTCCCTTTCAGAACAGAATTGCATGGAGCATTATATTTAATTAAACTGAAAATAACTGGGCTTTCGCAAGGTCTCGGGAGGATAGCTCACGGGCAATGTGCTCGCCTTGGATGCAAGAAGGCACGGAGCAACACAGGTTCAATCCCCGGGTCCGCGCTTAGAAACCTGTGGGTATTAAGCGCGTTATAAATAACCTATCATGTCATGTCATGCTTGCAGACAGCAGTCCATTAAAATGCCCATTTCTCTTCAGCTCAAGGGATGAAATTGCAGTACAGATGTGTAATCTCTGGCTACATCTCCTGGACATAATGCAAGCATGTCCCAGTGCCCTTAGAACAATTGGAAGTTCTCCAGATGTCTTGGCTTATGCCTCCCACAATCCCTGCCCATTGAATTTGCTAGCTAAGGCTGATGGGACTTGTAGTCCAAACCCTCAGGAAAGCCAACGGGTTGCACAGCCCAGACCCAGAGGGTGTGGAAAGAATGACTAGCCACCTACAGCAGAAAGGGTGGATGGGCTGCAAAGCTCCAAGAAGGTGGTACATGGCAGGTGCTGAGTTCCTGAAGACCACCAAAAAGAGGGGCAACATTCACAATGGAAAATCTAAAACTTGGGACACCCAATGCCCACTAGTGCACACAATTCACACTTCCCTGTGCTAGCTACTCGCACTTCCCACTGTGACAGCTTCTGATACAGCTCACTGGTGTAAACTATTCACACTGCCCACCGTGACAGCTTCTGACACAGCCCACTAGTGCACACAATTCACACTTCCCTGTGCTAGCTACTCACACTTCCCACTGTGACAGCTTCTGATACAGCTCACTGGTGTAAACTATTCACACTGCCCTGTGCAAGCTACTCACACTGCCCACCGTGCAAGCTTCTGAAACAGTTCACCAGTGCACACTGTTCACACTGCCCGGTGCTAGCTACTCACACAGTCCACGTTGACATCACTGACACAGCCTCCTAGTGCACACTATTCACACTGCCCGGTGCTAGCTACTCACACTGTCCACCATGACAGCTTCTGCCACAGCCCACTAGTGCACACTATTCACACTGCCCTGTGCTAGCTACTCACACTTTCCATCGTGCCAGCTTCTGGCACAGTTCATTAGTGCACACTATTCACACTGCCAGGTGTTAACTACTCACACTGTCCACGGTTCCAGCTTCTGGCACAGCCCACTAGTCCACACTATTCACACTGCCCGGTATTAGCTACTCACACTGTCCATCGTGCGAGCTTCTGGCACAGTTCATTAGTGCACACTATTCACACTGCCCGGTGCTAGCTACTCACACTGTCCGTCGTGCCAGCTTCTGACACAGCCCACTAGTGCACACTATTCACACTGCCCTGTGCTAACTACTCACACTGTCCACGGTTCCAGCTTCTGACACAGCCCACTGCACACTGTTCAGACTGCCCTGTGCTCGCTACTCACACGGTCCACGGTGACAGCACTCACACAGCCACTTAATGTACACTCTTCACACTGCCCGGTGCTAGCTACTCACACCGTCAACGGTGACGGCAATAACACAGCCACCTAGTTCACTCTATTCACACTGCCCTGTGCTGGCTACTCACCCAATCCACAGTGACAGACCCTCAAGCCAGCCACCAGGCCAGATTGCCACTCTGCACACTGGTGGCAGACCAATCATTGCCAACGCTGCCAGTTCCACCCTGCCCACTAGTGCCACCTGCTCCCACTGCCCGGAAGCGATTCACTCCCCATTAGCTGCCAGTGCGTGGAGCGTCGGCTCCATGCCCATCCCATTTGTGGCCTCATGCAGGGGTTGTCACTTCAGTGCAGGTTTCGGTGGAGCTTTTGAGGTAAGTGTGCAGCTCCTGCTGGCACAGCGCTGCGTCAGCTACGGCGCTTTGCCTCCCTAATGACTGCCACTAAGCTGGCGCTAAACATCACGGGTGTGTGGAATTCCCCGATGGGACCCCGAAACCAGTTCTCCTCGCATTGCGTTTTCTGCAACAAAGAACCCCATTTTCACCCTGTCCGACTCTGCTGACGAGGTGCTTCGAGGCCATCCATCACCTCGTGCGGTGACGCTATAACAAGCTGCTCCCCCAACCCCCAAAGTGCCAGCGCTGCAGCTAATTACTGGCTATACGCAGATGACGAGAAACTAATTATAAGCGCCCGTGCCCCACCCGGCAGACCGCTGACAGGTTCCCTGCGCACGTGGAACAATGCAGGCGTCTATGCAGAGAGAAGGGCTGGGCGAGTGGGGTGCATCGGCGGAGCAATGCGTACATGTGGCGCGCAGGGGGGCGTGGGAGGCGGGCGGCCTGGAGTAGCTGAGAGGTGCTGCAGTTTGGGAATAGGGGACCTTTGGGGGCGTAGTTTGTGAGTCTCATTGCAGGACTATCAAAGGCTGGTCCAGGGCAGGGCTGAAGCACACTGGCAGAGCTGCCTTCTAACACTGGCAGAGCTCCTCTTTAGAAGTGAGGTGCTTTCGCGGAGCAGTAAAGGGAGCTGGGGAAACGAGGTGCTGGAATAATAGCCAGTGCTGCAGAGCATGTGAGCATGCGTGCTTTAGTGTTCGACTATCAGGGAGTGATGCAGAGCTGTGTTGAGGTGCTTTGGTAGAGCAGCATTCTGGGGTTGAGTTTTGGAATAGCATAAGGTTGACACATATGTGTATTGGCAAGAGCCTATGCACTGCATAAGGACCAATCCCACACACTAACGTGAGAAGGGGGTTTAGATTCTATTAAAGACAAGGAAGCAAGTATTATGCATTACAATCTTTACTCTGAAACCACAGCAGCAAAGAAAATACTTTTACCAACAAAAAAGTTGTAAAAACAGAATAGAGTTCAATGTCAATGTAAGGGAGCTCCCCAATCCATCATGGAGGACAGGTCATGCCCTGCAGGAGACCAATGAGCAGGGACACTCCCTTATATAAGTCCTTTACTCCAAACCCAACCCCTCTTTCTGTAGCTGTCTTGAACCCGACGTCCACTGCACAGATCAGATGATAAACGATGACGACAATTCCAGCAAACCTCGATGATGACAATTCCAGCGAACCTCTCGTATCACGCACTCTCCACATCTGGTAACTGTGAGCCACATTCCTGAGCAGAACCTCAGCTCGTAGCTGTAAGAACAACAAGCAAAGAAGGGTGGGTGGATGGGAAGAACAACAAACCAAAGAGTGTTCTCTCTTGAAAAACCTGTGTATAGGCGAGCCATAACTGCCACATCATATCATATCATATGTAGAAAATTAATGAAATTCCGATAGCTCCCTTGAGCTCACAACCTCATGCACTGTAGCCGGAAGTTCTACCATAGCACCAATGCTTTATATTCAAGGCTGGGTGGGTGGGATAATACTCGCCTCCTTGTCTTTAATCAAATCTAAATCCCCTTCTCACGCTAGTGTGGGGGATTAGTCATTCTATGGCAACACAGGAGGCTCATATTATGTAAGTTTGAAGCCCTTGCATACCATTAGTACAACATGATCAATACAATAGTGAGAATATAATAAAAATAATAGGAGAAGAAAATGTTTTAAATGCTTTCATTTGATCAATCAAGTGAACGCAAGAGTATTGCCCAAGGCTAGGCTGCCTGAATAACTGTTTTAGAGGGCATAGCCACCAATAAAACCAACTGGTTAAAAAGAGGGGGCGGGGGACACTGAACAAAGTCTTCCTATACTAATAGGTTAGGAAAAAACCATAGGAGTAATCAACTCCTCTGTTGTCTTATCAACCATTTCCAACACTTAAATTCATGCCATCTTTTGGGAACCTAGATACCAAACGAAAGAAGTTAAACCCTTAGCTCCTGGAGATAAAGAAAAATACCCACAAGGGGGTGAAAGCTTTGTATGATCCATACCATACGTTAAAGGAATATATCGTATTAGAAACAGGACATGTCGCATAACTAAACTGGGGAAACGAGTGGGAAAGGCAAATCTTCATAGAAGGTAAAATGGGAGTAAAAGGACATTTTATTAACATGTTCTAGGACGACCTAGCTTGAGCGGAGCTGAAAAGCAATAGACTTGCAATAGACCTGGGGCCTTGTGTACCCAGAGAAGTCTACTGCAAGCCCTGTCCATAACACACAATTGTCCCCAGACCTATGTGTACACTAAGAAAAAGGTATGACTTCCGGAGGCAGAAGCAGAATGGAAGAGAGGGGTCCCACCTGAAACCCAGCAGCTAGCGTTAAATAACATTCGGACTAAGAAAAGACCCCACCAGGGGACCCTGATGACAAAGATATTTCCGAAAAAATCCTTGAAACACCAGGAAGAGTTAAACCTGCCAAACTGCCAAGACGGAAACCCTCAGACCTCCTGAGCTCTCGAAGAAGGATTCTGCTACCATGACAAAAGGAAGACATTTACAAACCTGACCCTTAAGAGACCGAACTTGGCAAGGGGAAAAACGTATCTTACATCCAATTGCTACCATTATAGTGATACCTGAACCCCACCTTGCAGATGAGCCAGGTGTTTGGACCTTATCCTCTCCCCCATGGTTGATAAATCCACTAGAGGATCATAAACTAACCAAAGGAGGACCCACTAAATTCCATAGTCTTAGAAAAGACTCTAACTGCAAAGAAACTGATCACTAAACAGTTAAAATGAAGTTGCTTACCATAAGATGACTAGCCTCTATCTTATCAAATCTGAAGAATCTTGAAACCCTCAGTACCCTGTGCTGGCACCTTATTACAGCACAATCTCCAGTGAAAACCCAAAAGGTCTACCTGCCAGGTGACTAAGAGAACCAAGTCATTAACTAAATATCTATCCCAGCCCTCTGGCAATCGCACTGACAGACACCTTCTGAGATGGTTAATGTAGAGACGTTGGAACGCCCTGTGATAGAGGGCCGTAATAACGTGGATGGAAGATGAGTAGCACTCCCAGACCCCTCTATCCCACCGAGGGATATTGTGCCTTCCCAAAGGAGGAGAAACCTCCCCTACTTATCTAAGGAAAACCTTGCAACCCAGAAGAAGGCTACCCTGAGGACCACACTAAAGCCCCGCTTGACACCCTTAAAATAAATACACTCTTGCACTTCTAACCAACCCCCATGACCGTGGAAGTGGGATCCACTTAACTTCGTGAAATACCAGTAAATTGGTCCAAAGGAAAGTAAACGAATAGGAGGGAAATGCCCAGTGCGAATTTTGCACTGGTCATGAGCCAGAACTCCTGTTAAAGGAAAACGGAAACCATCAGGCGTTATTCCAAGAGGTGTAACATTATGATGCAATCCCCCCCACAAGGGTGGTGGGAAGGGGAATGAGGGAGGAATGGGTGGGGACTTTGGGATATTTATCGTGCCCCGTGATTGAAAAGTTGTGAAAGAATACTGGCACCACTATCCCTTCAAACACTGAGGCCTGAGCCTCCGTATGCATGTAAGGCTGACTGGCCTCTCTGGGGATCAGGGGAAGGGAAAAAATAAGCACATTGCCCATAGCAAAATAGCACTTATATATAGTGCTTATATAGTGCTACGAACCCTCAGGTATACAAGTGCTGCTCATCATTACTACCAACGGTGTGTGGTGTTCACTTATCGATCTCAGCAGGATGAAAGACTGGTTTAGACCCTTCAAAATTAGGAACCTGCATCAGTAGGCTCTGCACAGATTTGAAAGCAAGCACTCTATTCTGTAGTCAAAATATATATAATGAAAGAAAGTAAACAACTCTCTTGAGGGTACAGAAGCCTGCTTGTACTCCTCAAGCAGAGGAGAAATTGTAACATACCGCTAGACGATTAGCGGAAAACAGGACAAGCCTTGGGAGGAAAAACCATGAGACGGGCGCCAGAAGGTTATTATTTGGTAACCCGTCCCTATGATACCAGCAAATGTTTCCAAACACTCCATCCAAGTCAGAACATGGTTGCTCAACTTGCCTTGCAACAAAACTGAACAGTTACTCTCGAGCTGACCTTGTCCCCACCAATAGTCCGAATTGTATAATGAATGTCATAATGGGACAAATAGGAAGGGAAACGCGCTATCCTCTAAGGAGAGAACTTGGAGTTGCCGAGCAAGTAAACCCCATCTGCACATCAAGCCCTGCAGTCCGCAATAGGGGCAGAGTTTCATTTATCATGTCGAGAGAAATTTCTGAAACTTAATCAGCACGGGTACTGAGTGGAGCAATTGTTATTGGGGAACGAAATGCCTAAGGAAAACAGACTGAGTTGTCCTGAAACTAACTAATGTAAAGGGTGACAGAATTTCACTAAAAGACAAAGGTTAACACCTGAGAGATGGCTAGAGAGGAAGGTACAACCCCCCCTATGAGTCTGTCTACAACCACCTCCACACACTCTTTTCTTTAAAGTACTTAATGAATAAATACATAAAATAATAATATAAAATAATATATATATTTAAAAAAAAAATTATTTTATTGGTTTAAATCAAACCTTTAAAATATTACACAGACAAACAAAACAAATAATATAAAAAGCCCAAGGAAGTGGTGTTACGCCCCTATAGGGGTCCAAACCCCGGCCCCTTATAGAAGCTGATGCTCACTGAGCTATCCGGGCTACTGACAATCCTGAAAACGTAAATGTGCTCCAGGCACCGCTTAAATATATATTGCTTAGCAAAAGAGTACACTGAGCAAGTGCACCTCAAACTGCTCAACCTAGCAGGGTGTGGAACCAGCAGTACACAAGGGGTTCACCTAGCAGAAGAACACAGGCAAAGCCTGCCACGGAGCAGGTTATGGCACACATACAGTTAAGGTAATCACCAATGCCATATGCAGCGCCCAAACAAAGCTGCCGACTTTAAGGGAGGAATACACTGAGCAAGTGCACCTCAAACTGCTCACCCTAGCAGGGTGTGGTACCCAGCAGTACACGAGGGGCAACCTTGCATTAGAACTCAGGCAGAACCTGAAACCGAGCAGGTTATGGCACCTACAGTGAAGGCAAATCACCTAAACCCTGTGCAGCACTTAAATAAATAAATAAAGCTGCAGACTGGCTGCATACAAGGCTCTTCAGTAGGCAAATTGGTGTCAAATATAAACTGAAAAATACCAATTTGAAAACAAAATTAAAATTTCTATATTTTTAAATATACATACATATACATAAATATATATACACACATATATCCATATGTGTACACTGGACATGGCGGGAAGCAAACCCAGGTCATCTGCATGGAAAACCTGCAGCCCTCTTATTGAGCCATCTCGCTTGTATGCTGCAGCAGAAGCTTTCTATATACTTCCAAACAATTGATGCACCCACACGCCAGGCTAAAGTTAAAACGATATATACATATATATAAATATAACCACACTGTAGATATGCTCCCGTGCAAACTGCACCCCAGCCGGGACCTCAAACTGTGAATACGCTCACCCAGAGCATTTTAAATGAAAGGTGGGCCATGCACCGAAAGGAGAGCGCTGGGGAATGAGTGTGTGGGCCAACCGACCCCTGAAACAAAGTCGCAGCCAACTGAACAATAACACACAGCCGCACACGCGGCTTGCAGCTGAAGGGCCACCCGGCCCATTAAACAAATCCAGCCGCACACGCGGACTGGAGTGGGAGGGCCGACCGGCCCCTTAACCACCAAGTAAACAGAGCCGCACAGAGGGAATGGAGTGAGCGGGCCACTTGGCTCCGCCCTCCAAGCCCCAACATATCCTCTTAAGGGACCTGCGCTACATGCCGGAGACCCACGCGCGTCGGCCTGAAGCCATAGCTTCTGACAAGCCCGCGCACGTTGGGTAAAGACACCAATAGAAAAGACCTTGCTACATTAAAGCGCGGAAGACAACATAAAACTTAATTTTGTAAGTGAAAAAACAGCAAGTATATAATGTATACCAATAAACTACACAATATAAAATATTATATTAACAATTTGATAATTATTGACTAGCAAGCAAAGAACAACTAGAAGGAGTGACTTAGCTGTGTTGTCAGCAGCAAAGAAAGAGGAGTTGGGTTTGGAGCAAAGGACTTATATAAGGGAGGGTCTCTGCTCATTGATCTCCTGCAGGGCATGACCTGTCCTCCATGATGGATTCGGGAGCCCCCCTTACATTGACATTGAACTCTATTTAGTTCTGTTTTTACAACTTTTTTGTTTGTAAAAGTTTTTTCTTTGCTGCTGTGGTTTCAGAGTAAAGATTGTAATGCATAATATGAGCCTCCTGTCTTGCCATAGAATAATGAAATCCATTGGTGCTCTTCGGAGCAAGGCTGAGGTGCATTATTAGAGTAGTTTGACGAGGTGTCTGGATTAGCAGCAGGTGCTGCTGTATCTGTGGGTTTTGCTGGTGGAAAATAAATGCCTGAAACAGAGCAGATTAAGGTGTATTGGCAGAGCTCTGTGCTGGTCCTGCTGCTGTAATAGACTGGTCTACATCAGAGCAGGATTGTGGTGCATTGGCGAAGATGTGTGTTGGTCCTGCTGCTGTAGTAGACTGGTCTACCACAGATCAGGATTGTGGTGCATTGGTAGAGCTCTGTGTTGGTCCTGCTGCTGTAATAGACTGGTCTACCACAGAGCAAGATTGCGGTGCATTGGCAGAGATGTGTGTTGGTACTACTGCTGTAATAGACTTTTCTGACACAGAGGAGGGTTGGAGTGCATTGGCAGAAGTGTGCGTGAGCGTATGCATGCTTCCTGCTGGCATAGAAGGGCTGGCTTAAAAGTTGGATTTGAGTGTGTTGGCACGGTCGTGTGGGTGCTCCTTGTGGGAATAGAACGTTCTGCTACAGAGCAGGGTTGGGGTGCATTGGCAGAGATAGTTGTGAATCTTGCCCCAATATTAGCTGTGCGATGCTGAAGAGCAGTATTGTGGTGCATCGACAGAGCTATTGAACTGGACAAGCCAGCCCTTTAAGACGCAGTACCCTGGAGATGGATGGGGATGCAGATTGTATTCATACATCATTAATCGAAACAACTCAAGTAGTTTGGTAAAAGGATAACTGTTTTATTCTCAACTGTCTACAACTGGGAGCATAACGAACATCAACAAACTCACTCAATCCTCTTACTGAAAGCATTTAGATAAAAACAGAACTTTTATACAGAAAGTTTGTCATCAATGACATTAACCTGCGTACTACCAACGCCATCCTATGTGGCAAACTACAAAAACCTACTAAGGAAAGTGGTTAGTGGGATGACAAACTGAGGATAATGATGGGCGCTGGGGGGCTTCAATAGCCCAGGCATGTAGCGATTATGTTTAGATATAGGTTCATGGTCAGATCAGAACAATCTTCTTTGTGCTTAAAACCTATTGCTTTATTATTGCTTTTGCAATTCCACACGGTAAAAATGAAACATCATAGTGGCAGATAACAACAGTTATTAACCCATTGGTGAGTGCAAACAGCCGACGCGCGTTTCGACCTAAGTCTTTTTCAGGGCAAGTAGAGTAGTAAGATGAGCTCTGAATAGGGCTGGTGGCTGGTCCTCCCGAGTCCGGGTGCCAGTTGGGCTGATTAGCCTGATCTGATGCTGTGTCCAGCGGAGGGGAGCGTGGATCCTGTAGCGCGAATGAGCGAGGGCTCAATGGGAATGGGGAGCATGCTAACAACGGGCCCGTTAATGACGGGCCCGTTGTTAGCATGCTGGACTGCACCCGGGACCCGCTAAGGACGTCTGGTACAACCAGGCATCCTTAGCGGGTCCCGCGAGCGGACCTCATAATGAGGCAGTAAGGGGTTAACGGGGCCGGCAGCTCTACCGGCCCTGTTAACCCCCTACCTCCTTCCTCGTAATGAGGACCCTTGGCTTCCTTGGTTGATCCAACCTAACCTTTCTGAAATTCACTTGTTAATTCAAGCTACTTTTTAACTGCGACACACTTCAATGGTACTGCATGTTTTTCATACTCTGTCTGTTGTTGTTTTAACTGCTCCGTGTATGTGACATACTTTGGTACCCAACCTATAGGCAATATAGGCTATACAGGTGAAGTGGTTGAGGTGGGGGTACTTGGCTCCTCCTCTACACTCCCTCCTTTGGGCAATTCATCAACCACTCTCTCATCACCCTTCACATCTAGGCTTCTTCTTCTGAAGAACTGCTACTTAGGGATCCCTATCTTTATGACTGCCTTCAGGCATCCTGCTTATTTGACATGTTCGTCTTTGTTCCATGTCATGAGTTGGCATTGTCCACTTGGGCTGCAATAGATCCATCTTCCCACATACTTCTTATGGTTCTTTGGGTACAAGAACTTTGTTCCCTTAGGTGCATGGACACTGGTCTTTACAAAGTCTCTGTTTTCTTCATCTGTCAGGTCTTTGGCCTTCCATCCTGGTTCAACATCGATCATGATCTTCATCCCTACTTCTTTCTTTGCTGTCTTCCTGCATTGTGAGATTATCAGCTTGATCACACAGAATCCAAGCAATATCATAATCAGGGCTCAAATGATCTTGAAAATGTCTGCCATCCATTGCGGGATCCAAGAAAAGAGTGATCCAAACCAGCTGTCATCAGTAATGTCTTCAACCTCGTCTATGATCTGGCCATGTAGCTTCGTCAGAAAACCTATGGCCTCTGTCAAGGTTCCATTCTCATCATCGTGAGAAGATGTGAATGTGCAACATGATTCTCCAATTTTTGCACAAACACCTACATCCATAGCTGTGATCATGTCAAAGACATATCTGTTCTGGAGAGTCATCAGTCTTATGGCTCTCATTTCTTCTCTGATTGCATTGAATTCCTTGATAGTCATGTTGATTGCAGCAATTCCTATCTGGTTATCTGCAAGCATTTGATATTTGCTCCAACCTGGATACTCAGCATAAAGATTAAGGTGAACACTGAAGCTTTCTGGCTGAACAATCTGTGCTCATATGGAATGGCATCAACAGTTTCTATTGATTTGGCTGAGAAGCAGTTCTCTCTCTTCTTTCTTCTCACCAGCTCCACAGATCTCTTCTTCCTCAGGTGAGCATCTGCTTTCGGAAAACTGTCAAGGTTCAGATCACTTTTCAAAATCACCAAAGCTGGAACATGAACTTTCACTATTGAGCAAAGTCCTCCCTTATTCTCTGGCAGCTTTATATAAACTCTGGATCCACAGGCCCAGTAGTGGTCCATTTTCACTGCTGTCCCAATCTTCATTCCTGGCACATCAAAGATACAACCACAGTTCTGATTCTCTCCCATTTTTCTTGTGCCATTATTCCTGAAGCACAATTTTGCATTCTCCAAAGGCACTATCCGCAAGGGTCCTCCTCCATCTTCGACCCAAGTCAGTAGCTTGGCAAGTTTCACCCATAACAGCTTACAGTCCTTCTGTGCGAAGTCAATGGAAGGTTGGCAACAACCAATTACCACCCAGGCTCTGCAGATTACCAATCCTTCTTCTCGTCTGTCTGGTGATAACACTGATCCCCAGTTCTGCATTTGACCTCTGTTCTTCCATCTACGAATTTCTTTTGCAGATTTGTCTGGACTGTCAAGTTTCTTGTTCACTTCCCTTCAGATTCCAACTCCTTTCTCTCCAGGTTTTTCATATTTGATCACATGATTATTTGTCTGTTCTTTGTCTCTTGTCTTTGTATCTTGCACATAATCATCTTCATCTGGGTCTGTCCATTCGTTTGCCCATTTGAGGTAGGCATCTCGGCCCATGAACTGGCCCATTTTTCTGCAAATTGCTATGTGCGACTGGCAATGTGCTGCCTGGACATCTATTTCAATGGCTATGAAAATCTTGGACTTTCCCATACTGTAAGGCAGGAGTGCACACACAAAGCATCCCTTCTCTGAGGTCCTTCTTCCCATTTCCTTCATATGTTGGCACCATATGTTGTTTCCCAAGTGTGCTGTAATGTACAGGTAATCATTCAGCTTGAAATCATCCTCTTTGGTACCTCTCTTATGTCTCATTCTTCTCTCATGACCTTCTATGATCATCTCATAAAGTACATCAGCATAACCCTTGTCAAGACGAGGTGGGGGGGTCTGTACTTTCGCTCTCTATATGGTAGAGGAAAGGCACAGAAGACCCCTGCCAAGATTCTCAAATTGGTAACGTTGGACGAGCAATCAAGGCCTAGCTTCTCAGGAGGTGATGCAGGCTGGTTCTTAAGTACAGTGTATCCCCAAGCCCCCACAAAGGAATGTCCACACACTGTATTAACGAAAACACAGTCTTTATATAATCAATAGTCAAGGTTATGTACACTTTTTACGGTAACGCACTTTGTGCTCCGGAGAATCAACAATGATAAATATTTACAGTTCTAGAGTGGTACCACTAATATTCGATTGAAATGAGACCAGCAATAGAGAAGAGAGAGAAAGCAGACGGATGAAACAATAGGCAGAATACCGGTCCCTACTACTGGACACGGTTCTGAGTGGAGATCCCCCCACCTGGGCAACCTGTAAAATAATGAGATATAAAACAAGCCCAGTCCATATATTGTTCCAGAGTCTCGTTCTCCTCTACAATGCTTTACCCCCCCAATGTACCTGGTGGAGTAGAGTTCGTCGGCGAGGCGTCGACCGATCCTTCTGGAGTGACTCCCTTTAAGGCAGGAGCCACGGATCGTCGAGAGGCGTCGCGGACTCGTGGTTCGGTGTCGGGGAATCGGCGGCCCTTCTTGAATGTCGCCCCTTTCAGGCGGGAGACACGGGGCGCCGAACGTCCGACCGTGAACCGGGTAGAACGACGTCGATGAGGCAGCAGGCTTTGATCCGAGCGGTGCTCGTCGACGACAGAGCGTTGGCGTCCTGCAAGGATGAGGCGTGCGGGGCACCTCGGTGACGATAGTTCTGGACCGCAAAGAGATGAAGAAGAACTGTGGCCCAGCAAGGGCGTCGAGTCGTCGGCGTCTCTGCGGTCTTTGGGTGGCGGGAAACCCACCGGTGGATACTCCTCGGCGCGGCGACGGTCAGGCCTTCTCCCACAGGAGATGACACGGCGATGCAGACGAGAGCGTCCGTTGATCAGTTGGAAGTTCTTAGGCAACGGGAGCACGGCGGCTCCGGTCGGCGACAGCAGTCGTCGACAGTGGCGGACAACAGTCCGGGCGCTTCACTTTGGGATTCCTCAGCAGTCCCCGTATCGGGTCGGCAGCCTTTCGTAGGTCTGTCTACCAGGGAGCGTTGGCAAAGGTTAGCTGTGCACGATGGTCCCTCGTAGCTCGGGAAGAGGGCGCCTTACCAGGTCCTCTCTGGGTCAGTCCTTGGAGACACGGCCGCCTTTAGATCGTGAAGGAGAGCCACGGCAAACCTTCTCTTCCAGCAGGGCCTCAAGGTCAAGCGTCAGTTACTCCAGTTACTCGTCGTAGTGGACTTCAGCTTCTGAACAATTTCCAGTGGTGAGAGGTCCCCAGATATACTATTCGGTCTCTCATCCACACTGCTGGCACACACTCAGCAGCCAATCGTACAGCAGGCCATTCATGCAGTCGGTCAGCCAATCAGGCACGCAGGGCATTCAGGCCACTCTTCTCCCGCTCAGACACTCACAACACGGAATGTGGATTGAGACAAGTACTCAGCCATTCAGCTCTACACACTGCATTCAGTCCGGTTTCGGGCAGGGCTGTCTCAGTCTTTGTCTCTCATGGCAAAAACCAGACAGCCACAACACAGAGTGCATATTGGTCACACTCCCTATTCACCCAGGTCCCACCCACAGGAGGTACCCACAACATACAGTCAGCGAGAAGGCTCCAGCAAGTCTAGCTGGGCCTTCACAACAACACCATATACGGAACTTCCACCCAACAGCCAGTCAGGGGGAAGGGACAGAGTCAGGGCTTCCCAGGACTTTGGGAAAACAAGGTATCAGGCGATAGAAAGCAAGAGGCCACCGAGGCCATCTTGTTTCCCTATCAGGAATCAACTGATTCCAATGGCAGGGCCGGGGTACCCCAAAATGGCGGATACCCAGCGCACCTGTCAAATTCAGCATGTAGCTGCCACCAGCCCATACCCTGATCTGCGGGCCACCCACGGGTGCCCAAAAACATACACTAGGGGCACAGGGTTGTGCCCCCACCCACGGGTGCCATAAGGGTATCCCATGGGTCTGTTCACCAAACCAAAAAGAGAGCTGCACCGCCAGGAGTCCCGCATGGACTTCTGCGCGGAAAACACGACAGAACACACGATAAGAACAGAAAAAGGACAAGGATACGGAGGCCCTGTCCCTCCGATGCATTTCCAGCATCACAGTCGCCCCCCCCCAGACTGAGGTTAGGGTGCCTAATCTCCCACGGGATAGACACCCTCATCCAGACGGTCAACATACCTTCTGGAAAGGCCATCTGCATTATCGTGACTCTTCCCTGGTCTGTGCTCTATGGTGAAGTCTAGCCCTTGCAGGCTAATGGACCACCGGAGCAATTTCGGATTCTCACCCTTCATCTGCATAAGCCACTTCAGGGGCTTATGATCTGTTTGGACCTTGAAGGTAGACCCCGTAAGGTAGGGCCTAAAACGCCTAAGGCTCCAAACTATACTAAAACATTCCTTTTCAACAGTAGCCCACCTAAGTTCTCTACCCTTGAGTTGTCTACTGATGAATATGATAGGATGTTCTCTCCCTTTGTCATCTAACTGGGACAAGACAGCTCCAATTCCGGTGTCGCAGGCATCCGTCTGGACGATAAAGGGTCGGCTGTAGTCAGGCGCACACAACACGGGTGCCCTACACAGACTTTCTTTCAAGCCCTCAAAGGCCCTCTGACAGTCTTCAGTCCAATTAACCTTCCTAGGCTGTTTGGGTGAAGTCAACGCTGTCAGTGGTGCGGCTATGGTCCCATAGTCCGCCATGAAATTGCGATAATACCCAGTGAGGCCCAAAAAGGCTCTCACCTGGGTTTGAGTAGTGGGAGTCTCCCAGTTCTGTACGTCCTGTACCTTACTGGAAAGAGGCTGGATTTGACCCCCGCCTACCTCATGACCAAGATAGGTAACTTTCCCCTGAGCTATCTGGCACTTGGTAGCCTTGATAGTGAGGTTAGCCCTTTTCAAGGCCTGCAACACTTTATCCAGGTGAGTCAAATGCGCTTCCCAAGTGGAACTGTAGACGGCAATGTCGTCTAGGTAGGCCACACAAAAGGCCTCCAGCCCACTGAGCGCATGGTTGACCAACCGCTGGAAAGTGGCAGGGGCATTCTTTAAACCAAAAGGCATGACCCTAAACTGGTAGAGTCCCTCTGGTGTGGAGAATGCCGTCTTTTCCTTGGCATGGTCCGTCAGAGCTATTTGCCAATAGCCTGAGGTGAGGTCAAAGGTACTCACAAACTTGGCAGCACCTATGGTGTCCACGAGCTCATCAGCCCTGGGTAATGGGTGCGCGTCAGTTTTGGTGACGGCATTGACTCCTCGGTAGTCCACACAGAACCGCCAATCCTTGGTACCCGCCTGGGAACTTGCCTTGGGGACAAGGACCACTGGACTGGACCAGGGACTGGTTGAGGGTTCAATTACACCCAGATCCAACATCTTGGCGACCTCAGCCTGGATGTGGTTCTTAACGGTATCTGACATACGGTAGCACCTGCTCTTGACAGGCACGCTGTCACCAGTGTCAATTTCATGCCTACACCACGGTGTAAGGCCTGGCGTCAGCGAAAACAGAGAGGCATACTGCTGGAGCAAAGCCCGGCAGGCCCTCTGCTGCTCTGTTGTCAAATCGGGAGAGAGCTGCACTCCCTCCACTGAGCCGTCCTGAGGGTTGCTATGCAGCAAATCAGGAAGGGGCTCACTCTCATCCTCTTCTTGCCCTGAAGCTAGCAAGAGACATGAGACCTCTGCTCGCCTGTGGAAAGGCTTGAGCCTGTTGACATGGAATACCTGAGGGGCTACCCCGGAGGCACCCAGGTCAACCAGATAATTGACTTCGCCCATCTTGGAGATTATCCTGAAGGGTCCAGTCCATTTGTCTGCCAACGCTCTCGGCTTGGTAGGCTCCATCACGAGGACTTCCTGTCCCGGAGTCCAATCCACTTGCGAAGCCTTAAGGTCATGCCAGTACTTATTCAATTCCTGGCTGGCCTTGAGATTCGCTGTTGCCTGACCCATCATCTGTGTCATCCTCCGTCTGAGGCCTAACACATAGTCCCCCACTTGCTTGGCGGGACCTGGAGGGGTGGCTTCCAAGCCTTCTCGGATCAAGGCGAGGGGCCCCCTCACGGGATGTCCAAAGAGCAACTCAAAGGGGCTGAAACCAACACCCTCTTGAGGTACCTCTCTGTAAGCAAACAGCAGGCATGGCAGGAGGAGATCCCATTTCCTCCGTAGGGGCTCTTCCAAAGCACCTAGCATGCCCTTGAGAGTTTTGTTAAATCTCTCAACCAGACCGTTGGTCTGGGGGTGGTAAGAGGTGGAGAACTTGTATGTTACCCCGCACTCTTTCCACATGGTCTTCATGTAACTCGACATGAAGTTGGATCCTCGGTCGGAAACAACTTCCTTGGGGGATCCAACACGGGAAAAAATGCCCAGGAGAGCCCGGGCAACCACCTTGGCCGTAACCGTCCGAAGGGGTATAGCCTCAGGGTACCTGGTGGCATGATCAACCAAAACCAGGATGAACCGATGTCCTCCTGAAGTGGGAGGGTCCAGGGGACCGACAATGTCGATGCCCACCCTCTCAAACGGTGTGCCAACCACTGGCAATGGCTGCAGTGGGGCAATGACTCTGCCTCCAGTCTTGCCAGACAACTGACAAGTTGGGCAGGTCCTGCAGTGGGACTCCACTTCTACTCCCATCCGGGGCCAGTAGAAATGGGCAGAGAGCCTCTGCTTAGTCTTCTTGGTACCAAGATGACCAGCCAAGGGCACCTCATGCGCCAACTGCAGCAGGAAGGGCCTGAAAACCTGGGGTACCACCAACCTCTTGAGGGCACCAGGCTCAGGCTTAGTGGGCTCACTAACAAGGAGCTCACCCTCCCAATAAATCTTGAATGTCCTAGGCACTTCACCTTGTGCCTGGGACAGGGCCTGCGTCCGCAGACCCTCGAGAGAGGGACACTCTCTCTGCCCTTTACAGAAGTCCGCCCGGGAGGGTCCCCCTTCAGCTAACAAGCATTGAAGGTCGGGATGATCCTCCGGGTTAAGAACCTCTCCCACAGGAGAGTCTTCTGCCTCTTCTCCCACAGGAGTTGAGTCTGGGTTTTCCACTGGACCCAGCCCGTCCGGAGCATGGATCCCAATGGGTGCTGTCGGAACAGCAGGAAGAGAAGGTGTTCCTCCCACAGAGGTGGACTTCTTGGTCTTCCTTCTTCGTGCCTTAGGCCTCGCCTTTGGCTCGGGTACCTGACTCACAGCCAGACCCGGTGTCACCTGTGACCTAGTGACCGCAGCAGCAGTCATGGGAAGACCATCCGAGATCAACCCCAACTCGACTAGATCATTTCCTAACAGAATGTTAGCAGGGACATTGTCCTGAACCAGGACAGGAAGCTTTGCGGTCTTGTCTCCAATTATGAGTGTGACTAAGGCTACAGGCGATAATTTGGGAGGCCCACCAGCTAACCTGGTGGTTCTCAGAGGAGCACTAACATAGTCCTCTGGCTTGAGCAGGGTCCTGTTCACCACTGTCATGCTTGCCCCAGTGTCTCTCAAACCAGTAGAAGGCTGGCCATTCAGGAGGACACTTCTCAAAAACCTACGGGTGTTCTGCGGGATAGTCGCCAGTACTTCTGCGTACTGGTCCCAGGCCCCAAGGGACACTAAGGAAATCTCTACGGGAGCACCAAAAGTGATTCCGGTAGAGGAGGGGAGGACGGTGGCCTCCACCTCAGACACGGGGTAAGGGTAGGTCAGGCTGACAGCCTGTACTCCAAGTGCCTTACCTTTACACTTGGAGTCAGCCCTTCGGTGATCCAGAGCCCCACAATCCCAACAAGCGCTAGGAGTGCGAGGTACGGTACTGGAACCACTGGGAGCCTGCTTTGCAGCAGGTGGACCACTACTCTTATTCCCACCCACAGAGGATTTATCCCCACTAGATTTTTGGTTCTTAGGAGAGGAAGGTTTTGTGTTACTCGACTGTGACTGCTTGGGGGACTCCTCAGCCTTCTGAGAGGCCCCCTTCTCTTTATCCTTGTCCTTCCCACTGGAGTCCTTAGGGGACACCCGGTGAGAGACCCACTTGTCAGCCAACCTAGCCAGCTTAAAGGGGTCCAAAATGTTCTGGTCAGCAATATACTGACGCAGCTCTGGCGAACAGGCTTCAGAAAAATGCTCAAAAAACAACAGGTGGGATAATTCAGCAAAAGTTTTCACCTTGTACCCATCAATCCATCCCATCATGTTCATGTGCGCAGCACTCACCCAGTCAACCCAAGACACATTCTCTCGTTTCTTAAAATCCCTGAACCTCTTAAGGTATTGGGTAGGTGTCTTGCCAAACTTGGCAATTAAAGCAGACTTCATACACTCATACTGACCCCTTTCTTCCACACTCAGCTTCAGAATACAGTCATATCCAGTTTGAGGTACTCTACTTAACAAACACTTAGCCCAATCTCTTTTATCAACATCATGAATCGCACAAGCCATTTCAAACGCTTCAATCCATTGGAGGATATCTGAACCCTCCAAAAACACACCAACCAAATCCTTCATAAACTTGGTGGCTGGGGACCTGCCACTCTCAATTGGTTTAGCTGAAGTCTCCACTCGAGCTTTCTCTAACTGGATTCTCTGACATTCAGTGTCCTTATCTTTGAGCGCAAGATCCTTATTTTTGAGTTCAAGATCTCGATTCTTGAGCTCCACTTGTTGTGCCAGCTCCTCTTTCTTAAGTTCAGCATCTATTTCCAACTTGCGATATTCAAAGGCTAACTTCATCCTTAATAACTCAAGTTCCATGGAATTGCTGGGGTTCGGAACAGAGGCAGCAGGAATGGCGGCATTCCCAGAAACAGATTCAGCGACAACCCCGGGGGCAGAGTCCTCACTGGTTGCATCCCCCCCTTCATCAAGAGTTTCACCATCAGTCTGGTAGTCCACCAGGGCAGCTATCAGCTCGGCCCTAGACTTATCCACAAAGTCTAACTCCCTGGCTTCACAAGCACTCTGGAGAGCCTCTAAGCTCATCCGAGTCAATTTACCATTCGCAATGGTCTCCATTGCTTGTAATGCTGTTATTTGGAACACACCTAAACCTTAATTCAATAAAGTGCAGATATTTTGTAAGTGGCACGGTTATACACTGATTCTTAAAACCATAAGCATCCCACCGCTGCCACCAAGCTGTCAAGACGAGGTGGGGGGGTCTGTACTTTCGCTCTCTATATGGTAGAGGAAAGGCACAGAAGACCCCTGCCAAGATTCTCAAATTGGTAACGTTGGACGAGCAATCAAGGCCTAGCTTCTCAGGAGGTGATGCAGGCTGGTTCTTAAGTACAGTGTATCCCCAAGCCCCCACAAAGGAATGTCCACACACTGTATTAACGAAAACACAGTCTTTATATAATCAATAGTCAAGGTTATGTACACTTTTTACGGTAAGGCACTTTGTGCTCCGGAGAATCAACAATGATAAATATTTACAGTTCTAGAGTGGTACCACTAATATTCGATTGAAATGAGACCAGCAATAGAGAAGAGAGAGAAAGCAGACGGATGAAACAATAGGCAGAATACCGGTCCCTACTACTGGACACGGTTCTGAGTGGAGATCCCCCCACCTGGGCAACCTGTAAAATAATGAGATATAAAACAAGCCCAGTCCATATATTGTTCCAGAGTCTCGTTCTCCTCTACAATGCTTTACCCCCCCAATGTACCTGGTGGAGTAGAGTTCGTCGGCGAGGCGTCGACCGATCCTTCTGGAGTGACTCCCTTTAAGGCAGGAGCCACGGATCGTCGAGAGGCGTCGCGGACTCGTGGTTCGGTGTCGGGGAATCGGCGGCCCTTCTTGAATGTCGCCCCTTTCAGGCGGGAGACACGGGGCGCCGAACGTCCGACCGTGAACCGGGTAGAACGACGTCGATGAGGCAGCAGGCTTTGATCCGAGCGGTGCTCGTCGACGACAGAGCGTTGGCGTCCTGCAAGGATGAGGCGTGCGGGGCACCTCGGTGACGATAGTTCTGGACCGCAAAGAGATGAAGAAGAACTGTGGCCCAGCAAGGGCGTCGAGTCGTCGGCGTCTCTGCGGTCTTTGGGTGGCGGGAAACCCACCGGTGGATACTCCTCGGCGCGGCGACGGTCAGGCCTTCTCCCACAGGAGATGACACGGCGATGCAGACGAGAGCGTCCGTTGATCAGTTGGAAGTTCTTAGGCAACGGGAGCACGGCGGCTCCGGTCGGCGACAGCAGTCGTCGACAGTGGTGGACAACAGTCCGGGCGCTTCACTTTGGGATTCCTCAGCAGTCCCCGTATCGGGTCGGCAGCCTTTCGTAGGTCTGTCTACCAGGGAGCGTTGGCAAAGGTTAGCTGTGCACGATGGTCCCTCGTAGCTCGGGAAGAGGGCGCCTTACCAGGTCCTCTCTGGGTCAGTCCTTGGAGACACGGCCGCCTTTAGATCGTGAAGGAGAGCCACGGCAAACCTTCTCTTCCAGCAGGGCCTCAAGGTCAAGCGTCAGTTACTCCAGTTACTCGTCGTAGTGGACTTCAGCTTCTGAACAATTTCCAGTGGTGAGAGGTCCCCAGATATACTATTCGGTCTCTCATCCACACTGCTGGCACACACTCAGCAGCCAATCGTACAGCAGGCCATTCATGCAGTCGGTCAGCCAATCAGGCACGCAGGGCATTCAGGCCACTCTTCTCCCGCTCAGACACTCACAACACGGAATGTGGATTGAGACAAGTACTCAGCCATTCAGCTCTACACACTGCATTCAGTCCGGTTTCGGGCAGGGCTGTCTCAGTCTTTGTCTCTCATGGCAAAAACCAGACAGCCACAACACGGAGTGCATATTGGTCACACTCCCTATTCACCCAGGTCCCACCCACAGGAGGTACCCACAACATACAGTCAGCGAGAAGGCTCCAGCAAGTCTAGCTGGGCCTTCACAACAACACCATATACGGAACTTCCACCCAACAGCCAGTCAGGGGGAAGGGACAGAGTCAGGGCTTCCCAGGACTTTGGGAAAACAAGGTATCAGGCGATAGAAAGCAAGAGGCCACCGAGGCCATCTTGTTTCCCTATCAGGAATCAACTGATTCCAATGGCAGGGCCGGGGTACCCCAAAATGGCGGATACCCAGCGCACCTGTCAAATTCAGCATGTAGCTGCCACCAGCCCATACCCTGATCTGCGGGCCACCCACGGGTGCCCAAAAACATACTCTAGGGGCACAGGGTTGTGCCCCCACCCACGGGTGCCATAAGGGTATCCCATGGGTCTGTTCACCAAACCAAAAAGAGAGCTGCACCGCCAGGAGTCCCGCATGGACTTCTGCGCGGAAAACACGACAGAACACACGATAAGAACAGAAAAAGGACAAGGATACGGAGGCCCTGTCCCTCCGATGCATTTCCAGCATCACAACCCTTCCTTACTGGATCTATCATAGGAACGGTTATCTGTGGTCTGGGTACATTCACATCTGCTACTCATGTAGGAGAAAGTTCAGAAGGTTTCATTCTTTCACCATATCTTTTAGGCATGACAATGTCTTGCAAAATCTCCATGTGTGACTTCTTTTAAGGAACTAACCTAGGATCATTTATCACAGGACCAGATGTGTTTACATGCATTACCTGTGTGGGCTCACCTTCTATCAACTCTTTTCTTTGTATTTCCAGCAAAGCCTGTTTATGAAGTTCAACAATAGTTTCTAAGACACTTCTGGCATGTGAATATCTCAGACTCAGGCAATTGATCATCTTTATTTGGAACAGGAATGACTACATAGGGTCTAGGCTGCCTAGTAGTTGCCACGTTTGCTCTCTCCTTCTGCTCAGGAAGATTCATAGGAGTCTTGGTTCCATGTACATCAAAATAGTATGCCGTACATACCGTGAGTGAAAGCACTACAATTATGAACAAAATGAAAAAGTAGAATAAGCACAAGTACAAAATCTTCCAGCATCTATTTCATCGACTCTGTGTCAGGCATAATTATATTACTGCTGACGTTTCCCATTTTATTGCCTATGCTAGGAAAAACCCAAACTTTAATACAGCAACATCATGTACTGCTTCTGGAAACTGTCGACTTGACTCAGTACTTTGTCCTGGCTGATCAAGGACAAGACTCTCAACGATCTCAGAGAATCAGCTTATATCAGATGAAATGTAGGTATCTGTCAAGAATGAAGAAAAATGATCTCGCCATGTACTTTAGACGTTTTCTCCAGAAAGTTTCCCTTTAAAATGTTCTCATCTGCTTCAATATTCTAGATAAGTGCAATGACATATAACACTTCCCAGTCTATGCCTCGAATTTGCTTTAGACCAGACGACATGATGAATATCTTTCAACATGAAACAAAAGTTCTTCTTTACCAGCAACTCTCGATCTGTCCCTCGAAAGACATTTTTTACTCTGGTCTCAGAGTTGTCACGGAATATGCGTTTGCTTGAAAAATGATGTCCCTCAGGATCTCATTCAGTGCTCCATTATTACTTGGGTCCCTTAGAAATTGCCTAACATCTGTATGTCTATTAACGAGCCGTGGGCATTCTTCAATCAAATAGTAAAAGACAAGGCCAACCAGTCTGTGGGCATTATCCGCTGATAAGGGCATTTGCACTTTCCCCACTGTACTCTGGAAGCTGCACAACGTGCTTGATGATTGCTGTGAGTAGTCTCCTTACAATGGGAACATTTTTAGGATCTTGCATGAACATACAAATGCTAGTAGTTCTCCCACTGACAGCCAGATAAGACGCAAAACCAAGAGAAGAATTTCAAATATGAACATTGTCATTGGGTAACACCTTGGGCAAATCCAAACAGGAACTCTGTGTGAAATGAATCAGGATACTGTATTCTTTTCCAATTGTCAAAAATGACCTCAGAATTTGGCATATTGTTCTTCTTATCAAGGCTTACGCATGCCTAATTCCAAAGTCTAACAAGCTCCAGTGGCTTGAGAACAAAGTTTTCTTCCTTAACCCTGCAATGAGTGCACAGAGTGTTTCGAAAGCAAGCCCCAGTCCAATAAACTCTTTCTCTTTCACTTGTCAGCTTCTGCATCCTTCTTCGTCATCATAGATCTCGTCTACATGTGCTGTGGTTCTTCCCTGATGCTTCCATCAGGTAGGGGTGGGGGCAGAGGCGTTTCTCCAGCATACATTTTCACGTCACTTATAAAGGTCCATGCTCGTCGGCCTTGAACTCTGACTGCAGACGGCATGACGTCTTTCACAACGAAAGGACCATTGAAACAGGGTTTGTCCCACTTCTTCTGTGTGTGTTTGCAAATTAGGACTGTATCTCTGGGAAAAAGTTGGGGAACACATAATTCTTTAGATTTGTCTGTTGAAGCATCTCTTTCTGAGTTCTGTGCTGCCCCACACCCTTATCGACATAGCTGACCTGAAATGACAGAAATACTGGAAGTAATACAGTTCAAATAATTACTCGATTCCAATCCTAATGCTTCTGCAGTTGGCTGAACATCACTTCTAACTCTGGATGGAGGTGTGAGAGGCATTCTCATTTGTGTTCCTGTCACAATTTCATGGGGGGTGAGATGGTGGTCAGAACCTGGCTGGTTCCTCATTACATACAATGCTAGTGGTTGGCAATGGAACCACCCTTTCTTCAAGGTAAGCTTCAACTTGGTTATTCTTTCTATAAGCAAACCATTGAGCCATTCGCAGATTCCATTTCCTTGTGGGTGATAAGCCGGAGCAAACTTGTGCTTTATACCAAGCAACAAGCCTTTCAAATATCTGATTTACAAAATGAGGACCATTATCTGACCTCATTACTTCACATACTCCCCATCTAGGAAATACTTCCTGTACTAAGAATTTTGCTGCACAAGCAGAGTCTGGGTGTGTACACGGACCAGCCTCAATCCATCTT
Organism: Ambystoma mexicanum; assembly: GCF_040938575.1. Lineage (NCBI taxonomy): Eukaryota > Metazoa > Chordata > Amphibia > Caudata > Ambystomatidae > Ambystoma > Ambystoma mexicanum. The sequence goes on along the minus strand of NC_090934.1, from coordinate 57,814,424 downwards.
GAAAAAGGACAAACTACTACAATCATGTAGCTATACCCATTGCATACTTGCAGCTTGTCGACATAGTCGATATGCAAATGCTGAAAGGGGGCGATTGGGTCTCGGGATAGCTCCCCTAACTGTGCGCAGTGTATGCCAAGACATGAATTTCTGACACACTATACAATTTACTACAACAAATGCAACATGTTTTAACAGATTTGGTACAAACCAATGCTCAGCAATGGTTGCAGCAAGATTCTCCCTAGTAAAATGTGCAGGGTAGTGTAGCTGTTCCAGCGCTACCCTTAATAAGGCAACAGGCATCACCGGTTTACCAGTGCTGTCCTGTCGCCACAATGCTTCAAAGTGGTTTAAAGAACACCTTCTTCGTATCCACAAATTATTTTCCTCTTGACGTGCTTCCCCCTGGACCGCTATCATCTGTGCTTTTGACAGGTTACTGTAACCTTCCGATATATTCATCATAACAACCATGCTTTGATTCACATCAGGTGTCTCTACATTCATCATGGTTTTATCTTCATTTGCTATTTGCTTTGCCTCATCGTCTGCTGCTTGATTTCCACGTGAGATAAAATCTGTCCCTTTAGTGTGAGCTGCGCAGTTAACAACTGCTATGCCCACTAAGAGTTGTAGAGCCTTAATAAACCTGTCCAATAAGGTGGTGTGCTGCACTGGTGTGCCGTCCGCTCGGAGGAAGCCCCTCTTTTTCCAACATGCTAATCCTGCATGCACCATTGATGTCACATAGGCAGAGTCACTGTACACTGTTACATCTTGGTCTGCGTGATTCTCGAGCGTGAGTATTAACGCCAATAATTCTACAGCCATCGCTGAATAATGAGATGGCAATCGTGTTCCTGAAATTCCCGATCAGCCGTGTGCTTCACCAAATCGGCACCTGTATATCTCTGTCCGTCATTTTGATCAATTCTTGAAGAACCGTCAATGAAAACAATTTCTCTCCCTGCCAAAGCATTCTCTTTTATCCTAGGGATTTTGTCATGGAACTCTTCATAGTTTGCACAATCGTGTACAGGCTCTCCTTCTATCATTTGCTCAGCTACAAACATGGCAGGATTCACTATCTTGCATCAGACTATTTTAATCGCTGGATTCAATATGACTACTGCATAGACAGAAACACTTTGAGATGTCAACGTGCCTTTCGGTTTCTCAAGAATGGTAAATAATGCATGCTCAACAAATAACATCATGAAACATCCCATCACTATGCTTGCAGCTTTTTCTATGGTGAAAGTGGCAGCTGCCAAAGATTGTTCACACAGAAAATGACCTCTCATTACTGGGTCTAAATCCCACTGTAATATGCAAGGGGCTTGTACCCCAACGTGGTTCTCTGTGTGAGGACTGCTGTCATAACAGTGCCATTTGTGTGTAAACATAAATAAAACCCGTACGCATAATTAGGAATCCCTAAAACTGGAGCTGTGCAAATTGCTTTTTTCAGTCCGTTAAACCCTTCATCCATTTCTTCAGTCCACACGATTTTCTCTTGCGTTGCCTGTGCTTTCTTTAAAGCCTGTAATAAAAGCCTTATATATGAGCTGTAGTCAAAGACCCATGCTCTGACATAGTTACATAATCCCAGAAACCTCTGCATGTGCTTTTTCGTCTGTGGCTTTGCTGTTTTAAAGATAGCTCTTTTAGGAGTAACCTTCTTTCCCGCATGTGAAATCAATTGGCCTATTTACAACACTTCTTGTTGACAATATTGTAAATTTTCTTTGTCAACCTTATATCCTTTGTCAGCAAGTGTAATCATCAGCTGAACAGAATTGCGCCTGCACTCTTCCTCTGAGGTGCTGCAAACTAAAATGGCATCTACGTATTGCAACACAACACTTTCTAAATCAATATTGCTTAATTCCATCTGTAGGACTCTATTGAAAATCGATGGAGACTCACAGTCCCCTTGTGGTACACATGTACTTTTCAGACGAGTTTGTCTCAATGTGAATGACGTCAGATCCTGCGAGTCTTTGTGTAATGGGATTCAGAAAAACAAATTTTTCAAGTCAATCACAGTGAAATATCGTGCCTCGACAGGTATATAACTTTGGATTGTAGCCGGGTTAAGAACTAGAGCACACTTGGCCTCTACAATCTGGATTATCAGGTGTAAATCTTAAATTAAACGCCACAATCTCCCCTTAGATTTTTTGATAGAGTAAACTGCGATATTGCATGGTGACTCTGACGTCACTAAGATGCCCTGGCCCATCATGGCTGAAATTGTCTTGAAAATACCTTCATCTGCTTCTCGAGACATGGGATACTGTCATGCTCAAGGTAAAATTGCTCCTGGTTTCAATTTAATCTTCACTTCTCCAACCCGCTTCAGCATGCCTACTTCATAGGGGCCTGTAGTCCATAATGAAACTGACACTTTCGCAATGTCATCAAAAACTCGGGACACTTTTGTGCTATCTTTTTTTTTCTGAGGAACTTCTCGTTTAATTGCTCTTACCCAATAAGTAATACTCATTTTAAATACTACTTCATCATCAGATGGATGATCTTTAGACATATCTTCATCAGTGACGTCAGTCAATCTGTAACCTCTTCCGATGGCGATTACTATGCACCATCATCTGCCTTCATCATCATTTCTATCAAGCAAAGTCCTGTTTCCTCGCATGATGGCTACTTGAAGTTCCAAGGGAAAGACTTGTCCCTCTTCTTCAAGCATAGGTATTCTTGGGCTTAACAAAAATTAATCTGGTATTCTCATGGTGCTGCCTGCTAAACTTGGCAGCCATGTCAATAGAATGGGTACTCCATAATGAAAAAAAAACTCTGGTTCTAAAAATATTGTTTGCATGGCTATTTGTCCTGCAAATGTCATAATAAATTCACTCACGTTTAAATAATGCATTCCTGGTGTTGAACACACTATAACTTCATCAGTAAACAAAATTGTCATATTAAACTTTGTCATTAAATCTCAACCCAATATATTGACAGGTGTCGGCCTCGAATATAGTAATGGCACTGACAAGTCACACTCTCCTATAGAGACTGGTAATTCTTCAGTGAAAGAAACCCTGCTCATAGCTCCTGTGAGACCTTGAGTATTCATGGCAATGCCAGACATTGAACAATTTCCCTCTCGTATACACACGCGTGTTGCTCTTGTGTCTACTAAAAATGATTCAGCGTCACAGATAGTATTGAACACATCAAGTCTCCCAGTGAGCTGTCCTATTGCGGATACAGCCTCATCCCATTACTTGTAAAAGGATTCACTCCATCACCAGTGAAACTATCTATTCTAGGAGTCATTTGCTGTTCTGTGCTTGTGTTCTGCTGAATCTGCATAGGTGACTGGTATCACGGTCCTTGCGGCGGATTATCTGCTACATTTGCAAGCCTTGCTGCACTCCCAATGCTTCTGTCTGTTGCATCGTTTGATTCTGAGCAAATCTGTCTCCACTCTGTTGTGAATTGACAGGCGGGATTGACATCCCCCTCTTGAAAACTGGCTGTTCTGCACAGACCCTTGACTTCTACACCTGCGCGCAAAGTGTCCTGACATTCCACACGTCCAACATATAGACGGAGGTCTCCTAGCCTGCCCATCCTGCATATTTTGATTATTATTCTGCATATTTTGAAACGCACTCAGGTTACTCTGAAAGCTTCCCTGATTTTTCTGCCAATTACATTGGTTATTTTGCCAGCCTTTTCCTCAAAAACCACCTCTTCCTCGTGGAGCAACTCCATTATTACCTTGGTCGAATTGCCTTTGATTATTCATCGGCGGCATGTTCATAGTCTGCTGTGAATTTGATCTATCTACACTAGTCAGCATTGTCCCTTCAATGGTATAGTTAGACAATTTTTTCTGCACTAGCTTTGCCTATTCGCCTTTCCTGACATCTTCTTTTTTGCGATTCTTTCCTGCAGTAGTCTGCAATAATGCGCAATGGTCAGCTGAATCATAGACCACGGATTTGCCTCCATATCCACTAACTTCTTGAGCTGCTTTTGTACTGGTTCTGGCAGCCCTTGGCATAATATATGGTTGAATACTGTTATAGATTTTCCCCAAGGTTCCCCAAGGTTCAAGTGGATCATCTCCTTCCTGCATCTTTTTTGTCATTATAGCTCCCATTTCGGACGTGTCCGGATATAGTACTCTAATCGCTTTCCATACTGCCGCTCTGGAGTTATTGAATGGTGCTCTGTCATGAGCAGTGTTGACTGTAGTAACACCAGCATATCCTGCCCTGGACCAAATGTCATCAGCTCTCTCACCAAGTTTGGCGATTAGGAGACCCTTAATGTCTATCTACGGCAGGGACAATATTCCCACACTGCCTTGTTCCTGGCAATGACCTTAGCCTGCTCACATATGGTGGCGATTCTACCCACTCACCATGGAATTGCCCTTTATATCGGTCTGACTGTGTCAATGGTTCTGATGCCCTGGGTACAGGTGTGTTTAAATCTGACTATCTTACTTCATTTTCCATAGAAAAGCATCCCTCAGGACCACATGTGTCACCTCTCTCCTCCCCACGGAAAGTATCTCTGTCTTCGTCTGACATTTCCTGTGCCCAACTCGTGCAACTTCTCTCCTCTTCATCTCTATTCAGAGTCAGTCTATCTAAAGACAGCTCCTTCGGCCTTGTACTACATGAGGTTCGATCTGTTTCGTACAGCTGTGTACTCTCATGTCTATCATTTATTCCCTTCCCCTTGAATTCTTTCTGGGCTCTCATTTCATGATAAACTTTATCGATTGCTTCCCCAGTGCTCCTAGAGTCAAACTCGTCCTCTGGATTTGCTCTTGATGGGCCTAATAGTGACTTGTAGTCTGGAAAAAATTCCTCTATGTACTCCCATGCAACTTCTGGATCGGGATTTCTTACTTCCTTCTCCAGGCGATCAAGATCCCGTGCTCTTTGCCTTTGTTTACATTCTATATAATCATCAAATTCTCTTTTCTTCCTTGCTTCCTCCCTCACCCTATCTTCTTATCTTTTCTTCGTATCCCTTCTTTAATTTTCCCTTCGTATCGTCTCATCCCTTCGTCTCTGTATTCGCTTATCTCTTAGCTTTTGTTCTTCCCCTTCTATCCTTTTTCTCTCTAGCCTCTCCTGCTCTTCAATCACTGTCTGCTTGTTATCATATTTTCTTTGCTCCTCTGAAAAATCTTGTTTATTTCATTTGTTCGTCTTGATACAACTGCTCTCGTCTCTGTCTATCTTTCCTTTTTGCCCCTTTATCTTTCAATCCTTCCTCCCTTTCTTTATCCTTTTTATCTTGCTCGTCTCAATCTTACTTTTGCTTTACATCCTCAATGCCCTTACCATCGAGTTTAAGCCAAATCTAACCACCCATCCATTCATTCTGTAGAAGTGCTAACTCTCCAGTTCTATCTCTTTCCCCCTTCCATCTCTTGATTTCTCTTCCCATATCTAGAGATGTGCTTGCTCGGTCACTTCTTTCCTTATCAAGTCTCTCCTTATCTCTCGGGACTTTAGAGATTACATCTTTCTCAGTATTTTTCTCTGGACCGTCGTCACTGCTTATGCGCAGGTGACTCAGATTACTATACCCTGCCTCTGCCTTAAGCTCCCTTAATGGGTATAACCCATTGTCTTTCTTATTCTCGTCTTCCATTTCAGCCAGGGTGGGCGGAGCAGATGGCTCTACTCCGCCCTCTTTGCATACATTAAGTATCCAATCTAAAGGAGGCTGCTCATCTTTCCCCTGTTGGTACATCTTCCAGAGCTCTAAGCTTGCAAGACACTTGTTTAGCTTCTTCCCAGTATACGCTGCATGCAAATATGTCATCATATGCTGCAAGACTGCCTCCGTTAGTGACCCTCCTTACAGCCATGGCATAAACATTTTGTCTGCGATTCCTTTAACCCATTCTGCACTGTACTGTCTAAGCTTAGGAGCATGTTTTGGCTATTGCTTACAGAGATTAATAAGTGGAGTAGCCTCCTCCAGTCTTAACCCTGTCACTCTTTGACTTTCAAAACTTGTTTACTTTTATCACAGGTTTAAAACTTTGTTTAAAAAAATCAACAGAACATGAGCGTGCACCAATCGTCGCAGCCCCAATCCCTTTGATCACAGTTTTTACTTTAATCTTGCTAAAAAAACAACCATCAAGTTCAATTTAAAAACAATCAGTTAACTTCTTTTTTGACTATGCGCTTCTCTATTTGTCACCAATCTTTTCTCAATTATGACATCATCACCAATACATAAATACATAAAAAAACAGACGAACAGACACACTCGACCAGTCTCATATATTCTTCTCTAAAGCCTTTCTCTGCGACCTGTCTTGTCCCCTAAAAAACGCTCCGAACAGAACTTAAATAAATCTCTTTAGGTCCGCATTAAATCGAACCTGTCTCCTACGTCATCCGCTATGGGACTCTATATTAAGATTTCTTCTAACGCTCTTTAAAACTTGGGCACGGGGCATACTCTTTATCGTGACCTCTCTCACAATACTTCTCATTGCTTGGCCACACTTGAGTCAAAATCTATTCAATATCTTTAACACTCATATTCTCAGTTGTATGTATCCTGCCTCCCTCAGTTACTCTCCTTTTCCCTTATCTTACTTCTTCTCTCCACTCATCATTCGTAACATCATTTTGCCACCTTCCTTAGTTTTACTCACTATTCGCATTTTTATCTTTCGATTCACGGGTTTGTACGCCTCTTTATCGCCTCTTCAACCTTCGTCCAATCAGCTTCTCATAGACGTGGGAGGGGATTCTGTATAAACCAGGGGACCCGTCGCACCCGACTTGCAAGTCTTTTTGGAAATTATACTAACCACTATCTACGGGAGCTTCACGTCTTACCAGCCGAATGACAAAGGCCAAGCGATAGTGCCAGGACTCCAAAGTTTACTTATGTCGATGGATCTTTTAATAAACCATCATCTCTCTGCTACCACGTGAACCGGAAAAGCCAGCCCTTTAAGACGAGTAGCAGTACCCAGGAGATGGTTGGGGATGCAGATTGTATTCATACATCAATAATTGAAATGACTCAAGTAGTTTGGTAAAAGGATGACTGTTTTAGTTTCAACTGTCTAAAACTGGGAGCATAACGAACATCAACAAACTCGCTCAATCCTCTTACTGAAAGCATTTAGAAAAAAACAGAACATTTATACAGAAAGTTTGTCATATATGACGTTAACCTGCGTACTACCAATGCCATCCTATGTGGCAAACTCCAAAAACCTACTAAGGAAAGTGGCTGGCTCTCAGTGAATCATCTAAGTATATGATCTATATTAGTATGGGACAGGGAGTGAATGTGATTGGCTACTTAACATCAGGTGGGGCAACTAAGCCCTCCCCTAATAATGACCACTATGACCGTTACTAAATGTTTGATGTCCCATTGGTTAAACAAACTATAGGACCCTTAATTATGCGGTCCCCTACAATCGGTTGGCTTCTAACCTCCGTCAGTACTTTTCCACCTACGTCTAGCAGCATGCAGTCTGGCCGTCCAGATACTGGTGAGTTCGTCTTGGCCATTGCTTCCCACCAATTAGCATACAGATCCATCATCACCTCAGTGGTCTGCTGTCAATTAGGCTTTGAAGCTCGTCGTTGAGAGTGTTCTTAGCTCTGAGAAATTCATGGAGTGAAGGCACAGTCTGCCCTCATGCGTAGGTGTGACCATCTCGCTTGTCCAACTTCATGTTTCCACGTGACTGGAGAACATGAAATCGAGCGTTTCGTGCATTTAAAATACTATTCTCCGATAGACCTCTGACGTCTTTTGTTTTGTTCATGTCTTCTGAACAGGAGTTCTGTTCTTTCGCACGTTTGTATCCAATGTCAGTTTTCTCTGGTTTGATAAGACCTTGGCTTCCTTGGTTCATCGAACATAGCCTTTCCGAAATTCACTTGTTCATTCAAGCCGCTTTTTAACTGCGACACACTGAAATGCAGCCTTCCTGTTACGGTCCAGCACTGCTTATAATGTGTAGTGGAAACATTTATCCTTTACTTGATCCTCTTGCATATATGTATACATTGGCGCTTGCCGCATCTATTCACTATAAAGCTAGCCTCATGATTGCTTCATCTGCTTGCATTTCTTTCATCTGTACACATGTAAAATTACATAATATTTGCATCAGTTCTGTGGCATAAGCTTCTTCACCTTGATCCCAAGATGTTACTTACCCTCAGTACTTACTTGATGCCTTATAGAATATCTTCATTCTCTTATATCTCTGCATCTTCTGTACGTCAATTCAACTCTGTATGATGTCACCATTCATGTTTGCCATTTATTTGCTCTGTTTCTTCAAGAATCTCATTTAAACGACTGACATACTTCCTCAAATGCAAATATGTTTTTTTCAATGGAAATCTTGCTTCAGGGATTCTCTTAGGTATTGGTATCCCCAATGGTACTGCACGTTTTTCATTCTCTGCCTGTTGTTGTTTTAACTGCTCCGTGTATTTGACATACTTTAGTACACAGCCTATAGGCAATGTAGGCAATACAGGTGAAGTGGTTGAGGTGGGGGTACTTGGCTCCTCCTCTACACTATGTGTGGGTTTCCTAATTAAATTGAAAAGTATTCCCTAGAGGAAGATTAGGGTGCACTGGCAGAGGTGTGTGTAGGTATTGCGGCTGGGATAGACTGGCCAGCCATAGAGGAGGATTGGGGTGCACTGACCGAGATGCGTGTAGGTCTTACTGCTGGAATAGAAAGGCCTGCCATAGAGGAGGATTGGGGTGCATTGGCAGAGATGTGTGTAGGTCTTGCTGCTGGAATAGAATGGCCTGCCATAGAGGAGGATTTGGGTACACTGGCGGAGATGTGTGTGGGTCCTGCTACTGGTATAGAATGGCCTGTCTCAGAGCAGTATTGGGGTACACTGGCAGAGATGTGCGTAGGGCTAGCTGCTGGAATAGATTGGCCTGCCATAGAGCAGGATTGAGGTGCACTGGAAGGGGTGTGTGTAGGCCTTGCTGCTAGAATAGAATGGCTGCCATAGAGCAGTATTGGGGTGCACTGGCGGAGATGTCTGTAGGTCTTGCTGCTGGAATAGAATGGCCTGCCATAGAGGAGGATTGGGGTGCACTGGCGGAGATGTGTGTAGGTCTTGCTGCTGGAATAGAATGGCCTGCCATAGAGGAGGATTGGGGTGCACTGGCGGAGATGTCTGTAGGTCTTGCTGCTGGAATAGAATGGCCTGCCGTAGAGGAGGATATGGGTGCACTGGCAGAGATGTGTGTATGTCTTGCTGCTGGAATAGAATGGCCTTCCATAGAGGAGGATTGGGGTGCACTGGCAGAGGTGTGTGGAGGGCTTGCTGCAAGAATAGAATGGCCTGCCATAGAGCAGTATTGGGGGGCACTGGCAGAGATGTGTGTAGGTCTTGCTGCTGGAATATAATGAGCTGCCATAGAGCAGTATTGGGGTGCACTGGTAGAGGTGTGTGGAGGACTTGCGGCTGGAATAGAATGGCCTGCCATAGAGCAGTATTGGGGTTCACTAGCAGAGGTGGGTGTAGGTCTTGCTGCTGGAATAGAATGGCCTGCCATAGAGGAGGATTGGGGTTCACTGGCAAAGGTGTGTGGAGGGCTTGCTGCAAGAATAGAATGGCCTGCCATAGAGCAGTATTGGGGTGCACTGGCAGAGATGTGTCTAGGTCTTGCTGCCGGTATAGAATGAGCTGCCATAAAGGAGGATTGGGGTGCACCGGCAGAGGTGTGTGGAGGGCTTGCGGCTCGAATAGAATGGCCTGCCATAGAGCAGTGTTGGGGTGCACTGGCAGAGGTGTGTGGAGGGCTTGCTGCTGGAATAGAATGGCCTGTCATAGAGGAGGATTGGGGTACACTGGCAGAGAAGTGTGTAGGTCTTGCTGCTGGAATAGAATGGCCTGCCATAGAGCAGTATTAGGGGGCACTGGCAGAGATGTGTGTAGGTCTTGCAGCTGGAATAGAATGAGCTGCCATAGAGGAGGATTGGGGTGCTCTGACAGAGGTGTGTGGAGGGCATGCGGCTGGAATAGAATGGCCTGCCATAGAGCAGTGTTGGGGTGCACTGGCAGAGGTGTGTGGAGTAGTTGCTGCTGGAATAGAATGGCCTGCCATAGAGCCGTATTGGGGTGCACTGGCAGAGATGTGTGGAGGGCTTGCTGCTCGAATAGAATGGCCTGCCATAGAGAAGTTTTGGGGTGCACTGGCAGAGGTGTGTGTAGGTCTTGCTGCTGGAATAGAATGGCCTGCCATAGGGGAAGATTGGGGTGCACAGGCAGAGATGTGTGTTGGGCTAGCTGCTGGAATAGAATGGGCTGCCATAGAGCAGTATTGGGGTGCATTGGCGGAGATGTGTGTAGTTCTTGCTGCTGGAATAGAATAGCGTGCCATAGAGGAGGATATGTGTGCGCTGGCAGAGATGTGTGTAGGGCTTGTTGCTGGAATAGAATGGCCTGCCATAGAGCAGTATTAGGGGGCACTGGCAGAGATGTGTGTAGGTCTTGCAGCTGGAATAGAATGAGCTGCCATAGAGGAGGATTGGGGTGCTCTGACAGAGGTGTGTGGAGGGCATGCGGCTGGAATAGAATGGCCTGCCATAGAGCAGTGTTGGGGTGCACTGGCAGAGGTGTGTGGAGTGGTTGCTGCTGGAATAGAATGGCCTGCCATAGAGCAGTGTTGGGGTGCACTGGCAGAGATGTGTGGAGGGCTTGCTGCTCGAATAGAATGGCCTGCCATAGAGAAGTTTTGGGGTGCACTGGCAGAGGTGTGTGTAGGTCTTGCTGCTGGAATAGAATGGCCTGCCATAGGGGAAGATTGGGGTGCACAGGCAGAGAAGTGTGTTGGGCTAGCTGCTGGAATAGAATGGGCTGCCATAGAGCAGTATTGGGGTGCATTGGCGGAGATGTGTGTAGTTCTTGCTGCTGGAATAGAATGGCGTGCCATAGAGGAGGATATGTGTGCACTGGCAGAGATGTGTGGAGGGCTTGCTGCTCGAATAGAATGGCCTGCCATAGAGAAGTTTTGGGGTGCACTGGCAGAGGTGTGTGTAGGTCTTGCTGCTGGAATAGAATGGCCTGCCATAGGGGAAGATTGGGGTGCACAGGCAGAGATGTGTGTTGGGCTAGCTGCTGGAATAGAATGGGCTGCCATAGAGCAGTATTGGGGTGCATTGGCGGAGATGTGTGTAGTTCTTGCTGCTGGAATAGAAAGGCCTGCCATAGAGGAGGATATGTGTGCACTGGCAGAGATGTGTGTAGATCTTGCTGCTGGAATTGCATGGCCTGCCATAGAGCAGTATTGGAGTGCATTGGCCAAAGTGTGTGCTTCTTCCTGATGGAATGGAATCGTCTGGTGCAGCGCAGGATTGAGGTGCATTAGTGGAGTGTGATAAAATAACTGCTCTCTGCAGAAATGCGTGGGTCGGTATTGGCTGGCATGCTTACTCAGCCCCAATCATTGATACCACTCATCAAGGTGAACAGGGCACAACATGAATGGTAAACCTCCCTCACCTCTTAGCCCACTAGAGTTTCAATGAGGGGATCAGGGCCCAGAGCTGTTCCTTGACCTTTGGCTGGCCCTGTCCAGATTCACCAGGTGCAAGTGCGGTATGTCTATGGCCAGAAGGTTACCCAGGGCCCCTAGAGGAACTGGCACCTCCCACGAGTAGGATCCTGGTTCCAGTGCTCAGGCAGCAGATAAGGCCTTGGTCCATACAACACCGTCACCCCCGAAAGGCCCCTAGAATGGTTGGGGAAAAGAGCTTTCCTCTTGCTTTGAAGTCCCTGGGCCTCATTTGTCAGGTTCTGGTTAGAAGTTCCTCTGCACTAGCCCCGCCCCCTGCCTTTATATAACACTTGTGTATATTGTGTAAACACTTGTGTATGGGCGCATTACAAATGGCATATCATATCATATCATATCATAGGCAAAATACCACAGGTTCTTGGTTCCCTTCTATTAGGGTGACCATAAAAACAAACATAAATAGAACAGGCCAAGAACATAAACATAGGGCTTCAGTTTGACATATAGCTCCAATGATTACACTTAGCAGCGGGACAGGGGGTGCTGTGGGTGGGGAGTGGGATCCACTCCGTCTTATGGATGTAAACTGTGCAGTTTTGGCTCCAACTGTAAGCATGACCAAAATGAAGACCCCCTTTGCTTTGATTGCTATTTCGGGTCTTGCTATTCCTTCCCCGCAGTCTCTGTAGCAGAGCCAATTAATGCATGGGGCTGTAAACTAAACGGTGGGGGGGGGGGTCACACCAACCCCCAGATGGCTTAAGTGCAAACTGGTCAGAACAGTTATTTGGTTTATATTTGTTAGTGAATTGGTAAACAAGTGAGCTATGATGATGTACGCGTCACTTCTTAGCTGCTGTCACTGGTTCAACGGCCACCTTCCTTTTCCCCAAAACATGGACAGGGCTTTCAAATAAAAAATCATAAGGGGGACAGAGGGTCCAATTCTGGGATGTCTGGTCACCCTACCTTCTATCCTTCTGTAAATGGCCTGAAATCAGAGCTGAGAGGGGTGCTATGGAAAATGTCCTTTGCCCCTACTCAGAGTGCTTTGTCTGCAGGAAGTGGGGAGGACGACCAGAGGTTTAAGGAGCCCCAGCAAGAACCAAGATGGTGGAACCCTGAGTGGATTGCACATCTGTTCCAGGTACTCCAAGTACACCTCCTTACTCTGTCTACTTCAAAATGGCTCCAGTAATCAGCTCCCTGGTGAGGACTCCTTGTTGTATTTTGGCAGTATTTGGAAGCCTGTTTGTAACACCCCAAGCGGGTTTCCTGTACTAGGGAAAATGTACCAACCATTTTCAGGAGCATCATAGGGAGAGATTTCTGGACTCCACTCAGGTGTTGCCTGGGTGGGACCCAGGCCAGACCAAATGAACCCTCACAGCCCTGCCATGGACGATTAACCGGTCCTCAGGATGACTATTCTATGGCATCAAATTGCTTGTGGTTGTATAACTGAGCAATCTTAGGACCTACCCGGTCAAGCCAGCCAGGGTTTATGTTTACTGTTTCATCAGACCCCGAAGACACACAGCTGATATAAAGGTAATCGCCCCAATTGCAGGCTCCATTTAAGAATGTATTAACACAACAATGGACAGGTAACCCATGCACATATCTTATCGTACACACGTCCAGCGCACCACTACTTCTTTTAAAAGGAGATAGGTAAAAACAAACTCTCCCTTAAAGACGTCTAGACCTATCCGTAGGGTACGAAGGTGAGCCGCCGATCCATGATGGTGGATAGAAACGAAGAGGTACAGATAGGACACGATGCCTACACCTCTCATAGCGTCGTAGTGCACTGAGTTCATTCTTTTTTCTTTTATTCATTTTTCTTGTTTTATACATTTTTCTTCATTCACTCCTAGAATATATCACACATCAACCAATTTGATAAAAACGTCCAGACTATCTCAGTCAGCAGGGAAAAGTAAAGTGAAACAAAATCTAGTGTATGACAGTAGAACGATCATACTATATCAGTCTTACACAACATAAAAACAGTGCTAAACAGACCACATCCTGTGGAAAGTGAAAGTTACTAAACCTTAAAAATGCGAAAAACCTCAACGAGGCACTCAACTTTTATTTACCCACATTTGAGGTTGCCTATGAGGCATCTATGACCTCATTTTAAAAACAAAATGGCAATTTTCACAAGATTGGAGAAAATGTATCAATCCAATTCTTCATGAGGAAAATATAACGAGGACTTGTTGCGGAATCCATCCCGTGCAAAAATGAAAATGTACCCGCACGACTGGATAATAACAATGGCATGTACGAAATCTTACCAAGTGAGCCAAGCCGGCTTACTATTTGAAATCAAAGATGAAGATAATGGAAAGCTACCTGTTAAAATTCCTGTGTCCACGATACAGATAAACCATCCTACGCCTTTGGTTAAACCTGCACTATACCAGAGAAATACAGCTAAGAAGGAAGCAGATAAAGGAGGAAGATGGCGCTTGCAGGTTCTAGTGTGGGTCCACCCAAACCGAGACCTTACAACATTTGGTCTCTGAATGCCCAAAGCTTAGAAATAAGCAAATTCAATGCTTTAAACATTTATTTGAGGCCTGTACAAATTTAATGGCAACCTCACTATGGATGCGGCTCCTTTTGACAAAATCTGAGAGAATACAGATAGCAACAGCAAAATGTGTATTATCGTTGAACTTGGAAATATAAAGATTGAGTTGACATTTTATAAATGTATATGAATAAGTAAAGATTTATGTAAAATATACGTTTTGTAAAGGTTTTAACAAATCATAAACAAATTAAAATAAATTGGTCATTCTTTTTCCAAAAAAGAGGTTTCACTATATTTTCAATATCCCCTGTTGTTTTTTTTAAATTATGTATATTGGTAAAATATAATTTACTCAAATTAACAAAAAGTAATACATAACAAATACGTTGAAATATCGAAAATAGCAATTATACAGTTATACACAGGGCAAATCATTATTTTCTACAGAATATACCTCTTTAAATCACAAATAATTCAAAAATACTGTAAATCAAAATTATTCAATTATTAGCCTCCTAAACCTTCTAAAAATCTACATATAAAATATTAAAACATCTAAAAATGTATCATTCAATTATGATCTCATATTTCAGAATATAACTTTACAAACAATTGCCAGACATAAACTATGGCATAATTTAGTTTTAGATAGTGCCCTGATAAAATGTGCGACCAAAATAGATAATTTTGAATATTTTCAATATGGGTCCCAAAATGAGAGTTCCCTTTAACACATATCTTACTTAACCTGATGCAAGAGGTCATTAAGTGCCTAGTAGTCGCAATATTCATATGCCAAATGCGGCAGCATAATCTATCCTCATATGGGACATTTATCCATGCACAGTTTTGCTCCTAAATAAGTAATTGGTCGATGCACAATCTCATAAAAAATCGTCACACTTTTGAGTTCTGGATTTAATAAAAAAATATTTAAACAGGACTCTAATAGCAAAACATTGTTTTATATAATTAATGAAGGAAAGGGTACTATTTAAGTGTTCAATCTTTTTTATACAATCCCATATTACAGATTTCTGTTTGACCTCCTTGGCATCTAATCCAATATTTACCAGAGACTGAGCAACACATCCAATAGCAGAATTAAATGTCCTGTATTGCATCCAACAAGACATTGCCTTATTGGTGTTCACCAGGGAGAGAAGCTGGACTGATTCAGACGTGTTGCTAAGGGTGCAGGAGCTAAAGGGGCTATAGCTCTGGGTCTTTTGGCTTTAGCCCTGGATAGAAGCTCAAGGGCTACAACCAGAAGGCTAGCTAGCCTTGAACCCAGACAGTCCCGACATTAGTATAGCCCCAGATCTTTTTTGGACTGAGCAACACCCCTGATCTGATTCAAAATAATGTTTTCTTGGCACTTATTTTGATCCATTATCTGAAGGTAATAAAAGCTACGGCGAGTTTTCCATTGAGTGAGCATGGTTGTAAAAGCCCAAATAGCGACATATGGCTTCAATAGTGGTAGATGGAGCTAATCCCAGTTTACCACACCATCATTATCCCTCAAATTTCTTTAACCAGACCCTTTCCCCATCCATCAGTATTTCCAGTCCATATAGGGTACATGAGATTATAGTAGCATTATTCATTGTAATCAATCCTTTCATTGAATAGCCGCCTCCAAGGGATATAAAAGCTTGAATGGCACTAAACATCCACATTACCTTCATTTTAATATCATTAGCCAAAAGCTTTAAGTCAAAGGTGTCATAAATCGGGATACCCAGGTCCGTGTCATTTTTCACTTTTTCAACAATCTTATCTTCAAGTTTCCAGATATAATTTTTATATTTGTTCTTTTTACTATTGATCATCATAATCTTAACTTTTTCCATTTTCAGTAAAAGGTCATTGAGAACTCATAAAGTGCGTTCATGCTATGTTGTAACTGAATAGGCGTACGGTCAAAAATCCAAGGGATATAAAAGCTTGAATGGCACTAAACATCCACATTACCTTCATTTTAATATCATTAGCCAAAAGCTTTAAGTCAAAGGTGTCATAAATCGGGATACCCAGGTCCGTGTCATTTTTCACTTTTTCAACAATCTTATCTTCAAGTTTCCAGATATAATTTTTATATTTGTTCTTTTTACTATTGATCATCATAATCTTAACTTTTTCCATTTTCAGTAAAAGGTCATTGAGAACTCATAAAGTGCGTTCATGCTATGTTGTAACTCAATAGGCGTACGGTCAAAAATGACTGTATCATCGGCATAGGATAACCATCCTATGGTTTGCCGGCCAATATTTAGAGGATTGCTATTACAATTACTCAAGGAATCTTCTAAGTTGGCTATATATACGTTAAATAGTACTGGGGCCAGGGTACTCCCCTGCTTCAAACCATAATTGGTGTTAATAGATTTACTCAACTGGTCATCCATGTTAATTCTCACTTAAGAAGACGTATGACTGTACAGCGCCTTTATCAAGTGCACAGTGACTGAATCTAATCCCCAGCAATGTAATTTATTCTGCAATCTTTGTCTTTTCACGGTATCAAAAGCTTTGGAGTATTCCACGTAACAAATATAAGATTTCCTGCTTATGGTTATAAGTGGAGCGAATTATATATCTCAAAAACCATAAATTAGCCAACGTGTTAACGCCTTTCCTGAATCCTGATTGTTGTTTTTTCAGTATTTTATTACCGTGTAACAAATTATTGATTCTATTTAATACAAAATAGCAGAATATTTTAGCTAGTGAATCGATCATGGCAAGCAGCCTATAGTTCTGGGACCAGAAATTTCCCGTTTTAGGTTTGACCGGTTTGTTGTTAGTCTCTTTCATCAGGAGCAAACTGACAAGGTACACCCAACACAACTGTTCCAAACACTTCCTATGACAGTACTTACGGCTAATAACCCTCCACTCTCTTCTGGGATGCATTTTCTCTGTTTTTTTTAAGCAACCCGCTGGCGGTTGTACACAGAAACACAAACTGTACATGATGCGCTATCTACATATCTAAGGAAGAACTTGTGTCACTAGTGTACATAGTCAGTGAATGAAACAAGGGCTAATTTCAAAGCTTCAGAATATCGTTCCATGTCATTTCATTGATAGGTGCAATTTCAATGTTTTTTTTTCCAAGTATGTTTTACCGAAACTTAATCATCAACATTGATTTATTTTTATTTTTGGGGGGTCCCCCCAAGTCTCCCATCCCCTATTGTATTTTTACCTATTTCCAACCCCCCACCCTTTATATATACTTTTCCATCCCCCCTATATATTTCAATGAGTTTTTTCGGTAAAATGTACTCAGAAAAAAAACATCGAAATTACACCCGTCATTGAAAGAACACTATACCCAGAATATGTCCTCGCTCATACTGAGTGCTGGCTGTTCCCCATAGCTGCTTGATAACTGCCTGGATGAGAAATGTATTAACATCAATGATCTAGTCAATGTAAATCCCGTGTAGAAACAGAGGCTATACTAAACAGTAGTGGCATGTCCACTCGATTGGGTCAGTGGTTTAGTCTACATTTCCCACTGGTCTTACTTCTTACCTAATTTCCGTCTGTGCATGTGCATTGTATGGCCCGCCTGCTGAAACTGTGAATCAATCGAACGGTGTCTATTCTCCATCTTAAACTGAACGAGTCTGTGGTGTTGGGGTCACATTAGCGTGCCGGCAGGATGGCGTGGCAACACCATGTCACCATAGAAACCTCACTAGAACACAGTGCGTAGAGCACACATGCAACTATTGCCGTCGCTCCATTGGGGTTTTTCATAATGTTGCACAACTCAACCAAGTGGGCCAGTTGAAACACCATACTTGCAATCTTTTCATCATCACCGATAGTGAGGAAACACTCAGTATTGCAACCCATTACAATATTATTATAGGTTCAAATCCTCTCAGGCATAGATCTCAATCGCACCCTCACTACATCCAACATATCTTTTTCCAGAAGGCAGAGATACTCTAGGTATTGAGTTAAAGTCACAAAAGTACCCAACCTTAACAATGTTAAAATGTTATTCCAGGCTTAAATATATTAAGATATTGATATTGATATTTTATTTCTATTGCGCTCGTACACAAGTGTTTCAGACCGCGACAAGGCAAAGGAGGGGAACAGGGAGAACAAAACAGCGATCTTTGTATTCATAGGGTCGCCAGCACCTGCCAGAAAATATCTTCATTCAGACCGATTGCACTCGTATGCAGTCTATGAATCCACCACACAAGATCGCTTGCATGTCACCTCCACGTGCTGACCCAACCCCTTTCTCCACAACTGTCCAGGTGCAATCATTCTCTATATCCTTCTTCTGCATAGAGGGCCCCACCATTGGTGCGCTAACTTCTTGTGTACGAATGCATGATTTGTGCTCAATAATTTTCTTTTTGACCCGTCGATTGGTTATCCCGACATATCTCAGTTGGCAGGGGCATGTAGTCAACTAGAATACATCTGATGGATTACAATTAGTAAAGGATTTTTTGTACCCACAGTGTGTGCCAGACCAGATCCACAGGGAGCAGAGCCCACAGGGTGTCTGGCCGCAAGGCCTCGATGTATCCCAGATGGTGCGTTGGTTCACTACTTCTGCTGTGGCACAGTAGGAATGTGCCACAGGGTCTCGAAGACTCTTACACATAGTACAGGCCACCACTGTATTATTTCTCTTTTCAACACGTTAACCAAGGGTGAGTAACTTAGTATAGTCGTGTTTGGATCCCTAGCAGTCACTCCCGTCACTCAAGGATGCCCTTGTGACCTTTGAAACTGCTCCTCTGCCACCGCAAAGCAGTTGCAGGGACAGTCAGGAGACAACCCTAGCAACGTCACATGGGTGCAGTATGCTATTACTGGCATGGAACATTGGAACATTAAGGGGGTGACATTTGATTGGCAGAACAATCGACATACTTGTGTAAAATTAAAAAAGAAATTAAAAACAAAGGCTATACCACCCTCATATCCATTCTTGTGGTCCCACGCAATGCTTCCGCTTACTTACAAGAGATGCTCTGCCCTCGAGTGAAGCATAATTACCAACAGCTTTAGCAAATCTGGACTCTTCACAGACACATTGCCAGTGGGGAGTCTGCAACATTGAGCAACGTTGGGTCATTACTTTAGGTCATCCTGCTCAGCAGCAGGTTCACTGACAACGACCTTTGTGGACATGCGCAGGAGCAGCTGTAGCACAGAAGCCCAGCATGCTCAGTAGCAGGTGCAGTCACGATGCCTGTGTGGGCATGCGCAGGAGCAGCTGTAGCACAGAAGCCCAGCATGCTCAGTAGTAGGTGCAGTCACGATGCCTGTGTGGGCATGCGCAGGAGCAGCTGTAGCACAGAAGCCCAGCATGCTCAGTAGCAGGTGCAGTCACGATGCCTGTGTGGGCATGCGCAGGAGCAGCTGTAGCACAGAAGCCCAGCATGCTCAGTAGCAGGTGCAGTCACGATGCCTGTGTGGGCATGCGCAGGAGCAGCTGTAGCACAGAAGCCCAGCATGCTCAGTAGCAGGTGCAGTCACGATGCCTGTGTGGGCATGCATAGTAGCAATTGCAGAGCACCGCCTTGTCTGAATATGCAGAGTAGCATCTGAATAACGGATATGCTGCACACGCCATATCCCTGCAGCACCACGTCTGTGCACAACCGAGATCCTACACTGACACTCTGCCGCAGCACCAGCTATATGGTGCCTTGAATAGATGTGATACCGAATGGGTGTCCTGCATGCATATACCGAGAACATATAATGAGCTCGCAATGGGTTCCGATAGATAAATGATAAAGCAAATATTCACATGTATTCCACATAACCCAACACGCCACAATTTATTTAGAAGACATTTCCAATAATGTTTTTTATTTTTTATTTTTATTTTAGTGTGGCTTAGTAAAACTACTTTTCACACATATATCACATTACAATAAAATCCTTTGCAATGGCAATTCACAAACTAAAACGGGTA
Organism: Ambystoma mexicanum; assembly: GCF_040938575.1. Lineage (NCBI taxonomy): Eukaryota > Metazoa > Chordata > Amphibia > Caudata > Ambystomatidae > Ambystoma > Ambystoma mexicanum. The sequence continues at coordinate 57,794,349 of NC_090934.1, read as the reverse complement.
CATCCTTAAACCGTCCAATAATTTGAAATGCCCGTTTCTTTCCCCGCTCACCTGTCCTGGAATATTGCACATTACGCCCTGGCGGAGCTCCCCTTGCAGATGTTGGGACCTGGACCCTCGTCAATCAAGTCACTAGAAGTTAAGGAGAAACCTTGCCACCATCCTGTCAAATGGCACAGGGGGGTCTTTAGGTAGTTCAGAGTGGCAGTAAATCCACTTGGATATATATTTTGGGGTACAACAATATGATCTCAATTAGAATGACGAATATAAGGATACAGTTTGAAGGACATCGAGAGTGGGGTAGCGGGAGCTCTAAGACCATGGGTTCTCCTCGATGGTCCTGTCTTTGCCTTCTTCTGTGATGATACAGGAAGCAAGGGTCCCAGAAGACCCCAGAGGCATCAAATCATTATCATCCCCCGCCCACATGTTCCTACCGTTTTCTATGGCATTGTTTACTCGATTTAGAAAAACCACCAGGACATCCTCCAGCGTTGGTTACAATGCTTGGTGGCTGCCAGCCTTGCCTAATGTATTGCAGTTTATGTCAGATGAAGGCACCCACCTCCGTCTTTGCTTCCACCTTCATCCCAGGACTCCTTGTTCTCTGCCCCAGGTGGCCTACTCGCCAGATGCTATGTTTCCCTCTCCAACAGCCTGGATTTCATGGCTCCTATGGACAAGGAAAAGAAAAAGTAACCCCCTTCCCCCTGACCCCAAATCCTGCTCCGATACTATAACTGCTGCGACTCTCACCTGGCCATGGTGAAAATAATGAACAGATCACTTGAGTGGTGCTGGTGTGAAGAGAAATCCAACGATGAGAAACTGAAATGTCACGCTGAAGACTAGCGTGTTAGAAGGTAAAAGCCTTCTTGCAAAGTCATATTGACTTGGTGGTCCACACATCTGCCTATGTATTCAGGATATTCGAGGAGTGTGATTGTGGCGGGCTCCCCCCCCCCACATCCATAGTCTCCCACTCCTTTGCAGATAGCCCACTTCATTCACCAAGAAGCTTTGGCTGTTCCAATCCACTAATGCCTTCTAAGCCAAACTCTCTGCTTCTTCCCCTCCCCTATCATCTTTAAGCCCACCCCTAGCCCCTAACTTCGTCCACCCTTTCTCCCCTACTCACAATATGAAGACACTCAAATGAAGAGTGCAACTGAGCATGTTCTCCTGTGACTGGAACAAACCATTACAATCAATATTGCTTCCTTGACCCCTACTCTGACCTCCCTAACTAGCAACTTCTTACCCAAGAGTGCCTTCCCAAAGGAGATAGAAAACCCACCTCTTCTCAAGAAATCATCAGACGACCCTTCAGTCCCGCCCAACTGCTGCACCATTGCCATCATGCCATAATGGGTTAAATGCCAGGAGAAGAAAATGAATTTTCCCAACTCCTGGCATTCCATGAAAAGAAAAGGCGCGCTCTATGACCAGCAATCTGGATTCCAACCTTTGAGAGGAAATGAGACTGTCTAACAAAATGATTTCTGCCCCACAGGAGTACATGGATGAGTAGTGGCTAAACTGACATCGTAGGCCCCATACTTCTACAAAAAAACAGTGACCCCAATCAAAAAGATAAAACAACCAGAGCCAAGAGATACGTCACTGTTGCCTTTTGTGGTGACGTTGGCCGCGGGAAGGCTATACTGTCAGAATGGGGGTGAAAGTGAGAAAGCAGCAACTCAAACAGCAAAAATAAAAAAATTCCGACATAAAGGAATGTCCAATCAAGTTTCAATAACAATATATACACTTTAATTAAGCAAATCAATCATTCAACTATCTATTAAAAACAACATAAAAAACCCAGCCCTGCATAATAAGACAAAGGATGCACAACAGGAAAGTAGGAGCAATCTGGATACTTTGTCAAGAAGGCAAACAGACAAGAAATGCAACAATGTTTCCAAAAGTATATGTCTTGAGGGGAAAAGGAATCAACCATTCTCTAGGGTACCAAAAGGTGGACCAAGGGGACTGGGTACTTTGAGGGACCTGTTCACTTAAATGTACGTGATTCCAATATTCCGTGGTTTGACAGTGTCAAAACAGGCTTTGAGGTGCTGTAGATGCAGGCCGAACCAGGCTTGGGTGCAGCGAGTCATATTAGTCCAAGCGGCAGACTGGCATCAAGTCAGTTAGAAGCAGGTGCTCAGTGCAGTTCGAAGGACGCGTTTGAGGGGTGTGGTTTGGTTTGGCCCACTAAGGTCAGTTCGAAGATCATCTCTGTTCATGACATTGGTAATTGGTTGGACCTGGCGAGAAGGGCCATATTCTAAGCAAGTGCAATATGCACTTGACAAGCAGGTAGAAATGTGGGATTAGTTAGAGAATTTCGCTCACCTTAGCTCGTTGAAAAGCTACGCATTTGTACAATACAGGTTGTACTCATTCATGCAACCACAAGGGTATCTCAATCTCTGCCCTTCTAAAAAACTGCGACGATTTATTCTTCTATTAAGGCTGGACCAACTCCCTATCTTGTTGGTCACGGGCAGAAGACTGCAGTTGCCAGTGGAACAACGCACTTGTCGGTTGTGTAAAGGAAGCAATGTTTTAGAGTCCGCAAGACATGTTTTGACAGAATGTGGTACTATGATCAATGTAATCCAATGTCACATTGGGAAGTTCTCCCATAATCTGGCATCAATCGGAACGTCATTATTCTGGCATCCCTGCATGAATTCTGAGAGTATGCGAGTGATGTTAGCTCTCTTCAACATCTGGACTAGGATAGAAGAAATATTGGATATTCAGATTTGAAATTAGTACTCGTACCCTAAAATAGTCACTGCTCCTGCCCTGGCTACTTGAGCTTTTAGATTGGTTTTATATTTGTAAATGGCTTATTCTTTATCATATTGCTATATTGCTTCTATTTTGTTTGTTTGAAGCATATTTTGTATATATGTGTTTAGCTATCAATATGTGTAAAGTTTATTAAATAGACTGTATCACATTAATTAAATAAATAAATAAATAGTAATTGAAGAGTTACACACTGCCTAAGAGTCAAGGTTTGACCTCTTGAATCTATGATCCAGATGGTTCAATATGAGGTTCGAGCAATGGTTGTGCAAAGTCATCAGTAGCTGGAAGCTGGTTGTTTGAGCCAAACTGGTGACATAGGGGGTCATTCCGACGTTGGAGGCAACCATGGAGTAAATTACTCCATGGTTGCCTCCAATACCGCTCCGACTCCTCCATGGTGAATGGAGTAATTTCCGGTCCATTCCAGGGTTGGAGGGACCGGATATTCCCCATTCACCTTTTGCCCTTCCCCATTCCCATTTCAGCCCCATAGGGCTCAATGGAAATGGGGAAGGAGTAAATTACGGCACCGTAAATTACGGTGCCGTAATTTACTCCAAGGTCACTTTGCGGGTCCCGTAATTTACTCCTGCTAAAAGCAGGAGGTAAAGTGGGACCCGCAAAGGGAACTCGGAATACGGAGGTAAGGGATTACCGGCATAGGCACCATTACAGGCGCCGGTAATCCCTTACCTCCAACCTCGGAATGACCCCCATAGTCTGCTTGGTGGTGGAATGTGCTGGTGAGCCAATTTGAAGGTGCAATAGCAGCGATTCTAAGTTTGAGTGAGTGTCAAAGGCAGTACTGGTGGGTCCCATTTGTTCGAAGATGGCTCAAATCAGTTTGAATTACGAAAACAGGGATACTGGTTTTTCTGGCTCTAAATATGCTGCGAGACCCACTACAAGGAGCTCCAAGACAAGGCGAGTCATTTTAGTCCCTACTCTCCCGGCCTAGGGAGGTTTACAAGCAGAGTGGTAGGCCTTGGTCCTCAGAAAAAGGTCCCTCCCAATGTGCCCCGGGAGTGTGTAGGGAGCAGAGCTTCCCTCTGCCTGGAAGCACCTCATCTTCAACTTGAAGGCTGAGGGCTCTGGAAAGGTCACTCTCACAAAAGAGGTCCTTTTTGATATTATTGAAGTTCCAAAAGTGAGTTAAAGAAGGAGTGGGAGACCCTCTATGTTATAGGGGCATGGTCACAGGGTATTTAAAAAAAGGAATCCCGATTTAGAGGGTCCAAACACTGTGATTTTGCCAAATGACAGTTGCGTTATGATTTCAAACCAAGAGTGCGTGTTCCAAAGGAAGTGAGAGGGACTGGAAGGAGAGAAAATCCCACTGAAAAGTAAGATGGAAGAACCCTTCCTCAAACCCATTCGTGCTCCCTAGCTGTACTAACTCCCCCCCTTTCTCAGCCTCTACGTTCAAAGTGTCTTAGGTGTGCCGACCCGTGTTGTGGCATAGGCATTTGTTATGGGTTTGGCTCTTTGAAGCCAGTCTTACAGTACGTCTCCAACAGGGAGATCCTAGGCCTGGCAAAGGAGGTGTTTTCCTTTCTCTCAATGAGTCAACAGAGGCATGCATCCTGCCTTTTGTTCCATTCACAGGAATGCAATACAGACATGTGCCTGAAATTCAGATAGTTGTCTGAGTGGACACAGGTGAGACCTTCTTACAAATAATTAGGTGCAGTGACACATCTGAGGATGTCATCCCTTCTCCCATGGGGGAGAGCCCTTCTCTTGTGGCCAGGGCGGTGCAGCCACAGTCCAATAATCTCCCTCGGGGTCGTGCACAGTGGGAGGATCATATGGGGAGGGATAACCCTGGTGGGATGAGGGATGACAGCTCAGGAGATACATAGTATAGTCATGACCCTATCCCACCTTCATCAACTTCCTGCCCTCCCCATAGTCCTGTAGTTCCATACAAATCCATATACTTGTGTAAAGTAGACCTTTACACCTCTCTGCTCAGTACTAGGACAAGGTAGAGTAGGGACTACCCATATGACTCTTACGACAACTCATTTGTGATAAAAAAAGAGGCACGGAGCAACAGTGATGCCCGCGCAAGTCCCAACAGGGCGGTCTAGTCGTTATGGACCATTGAAAATATCACTTTGTATAAAAACAGAAGAGGGACATGACACAGAGTCAAGTCCACCCTGGAGGAACTGACATCGCAAGTGAGGTGCCATGAAGTTCGGGACCCAGGCTGGCCGGGACACTGAGAAGGGAGCTAGACAGAGAGGAGCTGGCCCTCAGTGGAGGGACCACTCTCCAAGCCATGAAGCCAAAGCTCCTGGTGTGCCCAGGTGCTGGGAGACGTGATGAAGCAAAGCCACGTCCCCAGAGCAGAACATGCCTTCACTGAACCACAGCGGAAAGCCAGGCAATGGCAAAGGCAGATCGAGCCCCCAGCAGACCGCTGGCATTGACGAAGACCCACAGCCATCGTGGACCAAGATTCAAGGTATGGTGGTTGTCAGTGGATGCGTGGGCCCTAAGAAGCAGTAGTAGAAATTAGAAAGAAGGGAAGGATACTGAATACAGGGCCTAGGACCCTGACAGAAGAAGGAAGAGTCTTGCTGAACCAAAAATACAGAGGAAGCGAGTCTGAGATTCGTACCCATATGAGGATTGCATCCAAGCCAATCTTCATAGTCACAGTACCAGACAGTCTAATGAACCAGGTTGGCTGTGACCTTAGAAAGCCTACAGAAAACAAAACCCACAAGTGAAGCATCATGAAAAGGGTGAGTGGAGTACTGGCACAGACACATGAAGACTGAAAACAGGATTCATCTGCACAATCCCAGAATCTGGCAGGATAGTGCACTGGATTGGCTGTGAGAAAAAGACGAAAGAAAGGGGAAGAAAAACCATTACCCTTGAGAATAGTGCTGAGAATCATGTTCCTAGTCACCATACCTGGGAGAAGATAATGCCAGGTTCATTGGGGACAATGCTCCCTCTAAGTTGTGCGCATGTGCAATTCAGAAGAGTTTTAGCAACACACACAGATAAGTCCAACCTTCTCAAGAATTAATAACACGAATGAATAAGGCACACACCACAGCAGTTACCTGACCTTTGCTTTCTCTCTTAATGAAGCTAAATTATTCTATATTCTAACTAGTCCTTATATTCTGTTGAAGCCTATTTACATTATACTACTTTGCCTAGGGTATACCTGCATACATTAATCAAATAACCTCCCGCCCACCCGTGACTCTTGTACTTGACTCTACCCCACATACACTTTATGACTAACTTCCACCCCAGGCCACATCTAGATATTACCAGACAGCCCTGACTCTGCCTGCCTTGGCTCTCTGATTGGTTACCAGCCCTGTACCTACATCCACTGGTTTTATGTTTGTAATATGAATACCGTCCAATCCTAAGAATTTCTGTGACTCGTTGTGCCTCAGCAAAAGCTTCACCCCCCACTATGTAACCCAATTGTCAGCTGAAATATTGGCTACAGACTTAAGTAGGTAAGCTAAATGGATGGGTAATCTCATCGGATGCTTCCTAATCTTTGTACATTTGTCGCACAAGCATTTTGAATCAGTCCCTTGCAAGTTAACGCATTATAAATATTAATTTACCCTCTAAAGATTTTGAGTTGGCAAATGTCATGCTCGGCATCTCCTACTTGGGCATTGCTTACATTAGCCTATAAGTGGAGAGCTACATTGCAATATAATTTACTTGATTTGCAAGGGACGATGGGTATGGACTTTGCCTGGTGCCTCGTGGCAGTACTTGTCAGGGAAGTGAACTAAATTGGGCCCAATCTAGGATGAAGAGAAGCCAGGGTTGCAGAGAGTTGGGTGTTATAGGTGCAAAACCTAGTGAAGAGAAGAGCTGGAGAATGGAGCTATTCCCCCTTAATGTAAAATACTGTTTTATGATTGCCAGGAGAAAGGAGTCATTCTCTTGGTAAAGTGGACCGGGACGAAGGTCCAACAGGACTGGGGAAGGGACTCATTTCCCGGGGCCAATTTGAGATTGAGACCAAATGCCAGGAGAAGGGAGGCATTCTCCTGGCCCACCGAGAAAGTATTATTTGGATCTTTGTGACCGGGGGAAGGAGAACCCCCCTCCCCAACCCCCCGGGTGGAACTTTGACCATAATCCAGGAGAAGAGAGGCATTCTCCTGGGACCAGAACAGTACTGCTTTATTCTTTAGTGTATAGTGTAATGGACAGAAGTAGGGTTTTCTTGACACAGGACAGTGGAGACTTTTACTGTAACAGACATCCTGTCAGTCACATCAGATATTTAGTTGGAGCAGGGAAACCCCTTTTGGGCATAGGGAAAGATGAGGTTTCTCTTGCATTTATTATTCAATAAAAGTATTTAGCCCCAAACCTGCCACCTTTGTGTCAGAGCCCTTCTCCTGCGTCCTTACGTAACTTAAAAGGCAAATATATGTGATTTACTACAACAAGGCTCCATAGGAAATCTCAGTAAGGTTCTTGTTTAATTTTGTTTAGACTGGGGTAAGTAACGGGGGGAAAAACCAAAAGCTGTATTATGTGCCCTGTCATTTCACTTCCTATGTCAGGGCTACAAGCATGGTTCTGAAAATATGTTCCTGCCTACCTGGATTCAAATGATTTTTCAGGAAGTAAAAAAGTAATTAGCTTTGCCAATAAAAATATGTTATTCTTATTTAAAAGATGTTGTTTCTCCTTAAAATCCCTCTTGAAATCAGGCAGTGATTTTATTAGATTTCCTTTCTATGCCACAGCTCTGCTGGTCACTGATTCAAACTAATATCTGCAGCATTGTGGGTACACGCAGATGGCAGGATCCTGTATGTTCGTTGTCGTCAGTTTTTGTTGGGCACATTTTCCTCTTCCTAGGGAGTGAAATAGGTGGTGTCTATGCCCCTTAGCTGTAAGGCCGCTCTGTAGAAGTGTTGTCTCAGCTCTGTTCACAGGACAATGCAATGTGGCAGAGGAAGCAGAGGCACAGGAATTCTGATTATCATAACGTGGTGCAGTTATGCTGATGCAATCAGCATCATTACACACATGAAGAGAGGCATGTTGTCCTGACCCTCGGCACGTGAACTCTCTTATTGGCATGTTTTCTGTCATGTACGTTTTAGTTGCCATTATTCTGTCTGAACATGTATCCTTTCTGAATTATTTGCCAGCCAGCCACATCATTTATGACAAGTGATTTTATTTTTGTCATACACATGAGTATGTTTTTCCAATGGCATAAAACACTTTCTGCATTGACTCTGTGCAGTGCCAACACATGACTAGGCACAACTAAAGCCTTTTGTTTATACTGAGCATACACTGCTTTTTTGGTACATACACATTTTATTTTTCTCTGCACATCAATAATTTGGCTAGGTACGGTGGCAGATCTTGGAGTCTTGGACTGGTTGATGAGCAGTTGATAATCAGATACAATTTGCTTTTTTAACCTATATCTTTGCAGAAAGTGCTGTGCGATGCACGTTTTAGTTTTTACAATGATATGTTGGGGAGGGAAATTCCCTTCCACATTCTCCAGGGATGATCGCTCACTAACTACACACGCTCACAAAGTGACTTATCTCGTTGGTCAGTTGAGCACATCGAAAACAATTTGCGCACGATAGCCGAAAAATTCCCCATTTTTAAAAATATAAGTAGAGGGAATATTGCTGGGGAGAGACTGAACAAAACAAGGGGAAGGTACACATAGTCCTTGACATTTGAGTAGCAGAGAACGACTTCAGAGAAAATAAATATTCATTGGAAAAATGGGGCAACCAAGGGAAAGGGAAGTAAATCTTTGGGTGTTCTTTGTGCACATAGCGGAAAGCCAAGAGAAAGGAAGCCCTCTCTTTGCAGTGTGATAATTCGACAGCCTCGGGGGACAAGATTGTCCATCTTTTTGGAACTTTATTTTATGGACTGGAGAAGAACTGGCCATTGATCTGAAGAAGGAGATTCCATTGCAACTTAGATTGAGTTTTTACTGTTAGGCTTTGAAATTGTTTTTTGACATAATGGTGTACTTGATTTGTTTCACATTCTGACAGACTTCTTAGACTATTATTTAAAGACAGGCAACCCCTTCCTATTATTAGGAACCAGAAGGCATTTTCCCAAACATTATTTAACTTTAATTAAATGTTTATAGCAAGAAACATGCCACCACTGTGTCAATCTTTTCCATCTACACCCTCACAGTACACTACTAACTTCCACAACAAAATAGGTTTGTCTTATATTTCTAGATTATCCTGCCACCAGGTTGTTAGTTTATCATAATTGTGTGTTTTTGGAACAGAGGTATCATGCACTTCCAAACCCCTACCTGATAAGAGTTTCTCCCATTGTCCCACTTGTGGCTACTGATTAATCTTGGGTTCTCGCCTTCTGATAACACATACAACCAGACAACACAATCACAGACCTTGTAAATTCTACTGACACAGAGAACTAGAATAACTCCAGCCTATAGTCATCCACAGCAGAGGTCTCACCTGCTTCTCCATCGACCACACTAAACCTGCCACTGTCCCTCTTTTTTCCAGACTGAAGCTCCATGAGACCACCAAAAATGGCAGGAGAACACTTTCTGAGACTACTTTGCATGCAATCTAATACCACAACTACTCTTTGTAGGGGTGAAAACAAGTGTTTACATTATTTACAGTGAAGGGAGATCCAAGCTCGGTCATGTGGAGTAAAAGGTTCAGCTTCAGTGACTGGCCTTTGCAGTAACACGTGCAGCTTCCGTGACTGGCCTGTGCAGTAGCAGGTGAAACTTCAGTGACTGGCCTGTGCAGTAGCCGGTGCAGCTTCAGTGACTGGCCTGTGCAGTAGCCGGTGCAGCTTCAGTGACTGGCCTGTGCAGTAGCCGGTGCAGCTTTAGTAACTGGTTTGTGCAGTAGCCGGTGCAACAGAGATGGACTGCATACACATGTACAGTAGCAGCTGTAGCACAATATCCCAACTGCACATTTAGAACAGCACCTTCAGAACTGATGCCCTGGGTGCACATGCACATTAGTCCTGTACAGCAAGGGTGCCATGCATGTGCCCCAACAGTGGTAGCTGCTTCACTAACATCCAGCCTGGTCTTTAGCAGTAGCAGCCCGAAGGCCCTACATTTGCTGACAAATTCTCATGTTCTGCCCTCCATTCCATGCCCTATCCATGATTCCACCGCCTTTTGTCAAGACGTCTTCTCTGTTGGCAGGATCCTGAAGTTCTTGGTGGCAAAGAGGAAGTTTAAGGAGACCTTGCGGCCGTACGACGTAAAGGACGTAATTGAACAGTACTCCGCTGGACACCTGGATATGCTGGGGCGCATCAAAAGCTTGCAGTGCCGGTGAGTGAGCAGCCTCGGGGTGTGGGAGCAGGGGGCTATTCAGGGGGCACTCTTAGAATGTGCCCCTAGAACTGGGTAGGAACAATCAACACTACTTCGAGCTCTGGTGCCAACTGCAGGGCTCTCATTACAACACCAGAGGGCACTGCATGCATTGTCGGAGTAGTAAGATTGTTCCTGGCCTTTTCATTCCTACTTGGACTGGGACAGCCTTTAAGCTTTCTGACAATAATACCATCAGTATCATTGTGATAGGTTATTTATAACGCACTTAATACCCAGAGGTTTCTAAGCGCGGAACCGGCGATCGAACCTGTGTTGCTCCGCGTCGTCTTGCTTCCAAGGCGAGCGCGTTGCCCCTGAGCTATCCTCCTGAGACAAAGCATTCAAGCACCATGCACTCTTATTATGAAGTATTGTAAAACACACACCCCATCACAGTAAGCCTTCTCTCATCTTCTATTGCAGTGTGGACCAGATCATTGGAAGGGGACCAATAGCGATTGATAAGAAGTCACGCGAGAAGGGTGAAAAGGCCCCCTCTGTGGAGATGGATCCAGCCGATGAGCTCAGCATGATGGGACGAGTAGTGAAGGTGGAGAAGCAAGTGAGTATCGGGTCATGAGAGGAACAATCAAACCCTTAGCGGCTGGCAAGACACCAACACTCCTCTGCATTCCTTCTCTTGGTCACAGCCCTTTTGCAGGCATTCAACACTAATATCCCTCGTCTCTAGGTTTTCTCCACCGATGCCCACCCAAATTATGCTCTGCTTCTCAATATACTTTATTTATTTGTATTTGTTTTCAGTTCTAAAAGAACTTTAACAAAAACACATCTTTTAACAATTAATAATCATAATTCATTCAACATATATATAATCGACACTATCCAAAACCCGGTGCGTGATTTATCCATGAAATTACTCAGCAATTGAATAAAATCATCTTGTCACCCATTTCATAAAAACATTTCACCTAAAACAAAGAAAATAGGATCTACATATTTCATCGTCGTCGTCATCACATTCACTTCCTTAAAAACTATATCTAAACACAACAACCACATCAGAACGTATTAAAGCTTATTTACCCACATTAAAACATGTAATACAAGGATATCGGCACGTCTCCCTACTCTTCCACTTACACATGCTTTGGTCCCCCCAGTTCTATACTATTACTCTCATTATTACTCAAGCTATCTAGTCTTTCTTTCATCTGGTGCCATACAGAATACAGAGCAAAATGAAGTGACTCCAACTCACAATTTAGACAGTAGATCCAACAGGCCTCGGCATTAATAGTGTCATAATTATTAACATTATTTCCCAGTATGCTCATATATGCAGGGCCCAACGATCTCCATTCAGTTAGCACATGTGTTGCTGATTCTGGGTGGCAGGGAAGTAAACTTAGTGGGCATAATCTCTTTTCCAACAGAAGGCCCAACCCAGTCCCTTGGAGTGTAAGCAGGGGCAGTTGATTAGTTCTCAGTCTTAGCATAAAGTCTGTCACTCTGAGGCTTGGGCTCTGTAGTAAATATCTGTCAGTTTTTAAATACTGGTGAGAGACTTGTGTCACTGCGGTGTAATTATGATGTTTGGACAAATGTTGGTGATTATTTTTCCAGTCCCGCAAAGTTTGCTTTCTTCTGCATTGATGCTGTGAATATATGCACGCCCCCATCTGCTCTCATAATATCAGTCACCTCTTGAAGTCCAGGTTATATCCTACAACACCCCTACCCAAGACACCTATACAGTTTATCTCCTCCACCCTACCCAGGTCCATAGAGTCGCCTCTTCTACCTGCCTCCCCCTAGCCAGGTTATCTCTTTCATCAAGATATCCTTGTCCAAGAGTCACCTCTTGAAGTCCAATTTATATCCTACATCAGAAAAAGTTTGTTAACACATGTTTCGGCCACTATTATACTGCACTGCCAATGCGAGGACTGATTTGCTCTGAATAGGAAGGGATTATCCCAGGACTCATTTGAATGCACACTGGAACATGGACATGATATATTTGCCTGAATCGTTTTGTTTTGAAAAAGGCTCTTGAGTGGCCGAAACACGTGTTAACAAACAGAGGGCACATCACTTACACAAATTGGTTTTTTGATCCACTTACAAATATAAACAATTTGAAATCAAAATTGGATCTTGTGTTGGGCAGTCAATGTGTGGTGAACCTCCTTTTACTCCAGTAACCAAGGAGGCAGGGGTACTGGTTCCTCCACCGATCTCCACAGCGATGCGACACGTCCCAATGGATTAAAAATAGGGTCGCCAACAGAAGAAGTTGTACCCCGAACCAATCCCAAAAACACAATTTATTTATATCCTACATCACCCTACCCAAGACACCCATCCAGATAATCTCCTCCACTCTACCCAGGTCCGCAGAGTCGCCTCTTCTACCTGCCTCCCCCTATCCAGGTTATCTCTTTCATCAAGATATCCTTGTCCAAAGAGTCGCCTCTTCTGTCTAGGCTATGCCCTACATCACCCTAACCAAGACCCTAGTTTAACCTCCCCATCCTGCCTCCTCTATCCAGGTTATGTCGTCCATCAGCCAACCCTTGTCTCAAGACTCAACTCTATTCCTTGGTTATAAGCGTCCTCTGGGCCAGACAGCGCTTACTTTTGACTGCCTGTTAGCTGCCATTGTAACACACAATTATAGTGGGAACACTGATATTATTAGTAGCCGCACTGCGCAATGTAAACTGAATGCATACGGACTCAGAGTAGCATCTACGATCTTCCATGACAAGGAAGTAGTCGCCTAACAGCCCTGCCTCTTTCTGTTCCCTTAGAATGTCTTTGTGCATGTTTGTATTAGCTAACACCAATAATGTCACCATGCACCTACTTCTCTTGGCTTTCCAAACAAATTGAATGCCTAAATGCATTCAGCCTGCTTAGATGATATCCAAGACTCAAAGATACATGCAGCAAGGAGTTTGAGCTTGCTTACGTCTAATCCTTCACCTGAACCTTCTTAGGACCAGCGCATTTGTCCTTGTTTCTTTAAAGGCTGCTCTGAATAAGACAGATGTCTCATAAAGAGGTGTTTATGATTTGGTCTTAGTAAGGAATTCAGTAGGTTCCAACATCAAAAGAAGCTGATGTCTGCATGATCAATTTTAATGTTATTGTATACCTCACAATGTTTAATGGTGGGTGGGGGGCTAACAAGGTGGGATTTGTATAGGGAGTCTCACTGCTGCTTATGCATGGTAGACATTATATGATTATTATCGCAGATGTGGACATATTCTCTAAGCAAGTGAAGGATATGGAGGCCTGCACATTTTAGTCAAAGGTTTCCCATTGTTCTCCCTGCAGGTCCAGTCCATAGAACAGAAGTTGGACATTTTACTCGGCTTCTACTCCCAGGTCTTGAGGAAGGGATCCGTCAGCTCCTTCACCCTGGCAACCCTGCAGATACCACTGATCGACCAAGACCTTACATCGGACTACCACAGCCCTGTAGACCATGCAGACATCTCAATGTCAGCTCAGACCTTGAACTTCTCCCGTTCTACTAGTGCGAACATGGACTGAGGTGTCCAGCTCAGGGCAGAGATGAATGAGAGACACTTGAAATGACTCAAATCTGCTAGCTGGTAGCAGTCCTGCACCCTCGCCAACCTCTGACCCCCATCTCCGGTGTGGAAGGACTCCGCACATCAGCCTGGCAGAAACAATGGGTGGAATGTGCAATTGTTCAGAAGACAGCAATATCCTTGGATGCCCACAAAACGTTAAGAGGAACCTACACAAACTCTAGTTTGTGCACTGGAACATTGGTGGCCTTGGGTAAAGGAACTTGCCCATAAAAATTCCTTGAGGTTTCAGGGCTTCTGTATAAGAAACGGTCTTCCATCAATTACCGGGGGCAGAGGGGACATCTAAGCAGATGCCAAGAAAATCCATAGGAATTGTTTCCAAAGCCTCCAATCGCATGCAGAAGAATTGGGTGGCATGCAAACCAAGACTTGGCTACGTTAAAGGAAGGCAAATAGAACATATGTGTGGTAGCCACGTGAACAAAGATATCTGCACAATGTGCAGAGTGCACACACTTTGCTCTCTATGGGAATGGCATGGCAGAGCATTCAAAGCCAGTACTTGAAAATACAGGACGTAAAGAGAAACTCTGCACACGGCCCAATCCACTCTGTCGACAGCCCTTTTGAAAGTGCCTAAAAAAATAGACAAGTTAACTCTTTTGTTCTAGAGTGTCAGAGACTCTGCCGATGCAAGTTCATCTCCGTGGCTTTTGTGCACGAGAAGGCCTCTTTTTTTGCACGAAACAGGGGATAGGTGTGAGAGAATTGTGGAATGTCTCTCTCTGTCTGCTTGCTTTTTCTATGTCCTGCGGGCAGGTGCACGTGCTGGTCTGCAACCAGCAATTGGCATATCTGGAAGCCTGTGGTGGGAATGTTATAGCACAAACATTGACGGTTATTGGGGGGAGATGGGTGAAACAGAATGTACCGCAGAGGGAGGAATGTCAGTGACCTCTCTTCCCCCCAAAGTACATGTACCGTCCTCTGCACTATGCACTCAGTCGCAGCCATAAGCTCTGTACCCAGTGTGAGTTGGGGGCGCAGGGGAACTAGAGCTGAGATCCTTAGCTATGCAAGTTTTACCCCCAAAGCAAAACCAAGGGGCATTTCAACATACATGAATGTGTTTTTTGTAGGTGTGAGGCGCGCCATAACAAGCAGGTAGCCTCCTGTCTCTGTCTGTGTGTACATACATCATCCATGTTTCAAACCTCAAGGTGGTCTGTGGACAGGAGGGTGGAAGGTTAGGAGAGTGGGGGAGGAAGAGGTGAGGGAAGAAGGCTTACAGAGGGAAGTGTGGACAATACAATTGAAAGCAACTGCTCCTCCGAAAGGATCACACTTAGAAACAATCACTGGAGCCATGGTGGGTGTGAGAATTAAATTGAGTAAGATTTAATATTCTTGTCTTGCAAAGATCAAATTTTCCTTTCTGTATAAATTTCCAAAATCCCAGAGCACGGCTCGTGATCAGAGGAAAGAGAGTAACTTCTTAACACAGCTTCTCCTGCTACCCTGTAGGGTTCTATTTAAGGAGCAGTCCACAATGTACAGCTCATGTTATGTGTCTGTCCCCACAAGGTCCCAAAATGAGAGTCGTGCCCTGTGAACTACTCAGGTTCCTTCTTCCGCAAGTCGGCCTATTAATGAGGTCTCCACTTTCCTGAAATCCCTATCATTGGCTGTTCTTGGTTTTTCCCTCGGGAATGAATGAATAAGAATTGTTTTTCTTTTTGGAGACCAATCCAAATGAATCCTTTTAAATCATCCAAATAATTGACTGCACTCTCCACACCTGTGATTGACCCTGTCATCGTCTTTATGGCTTTCCTGAGGTATCCGGCATGCAACAAATGTCCCATTTCCTGATGGCCATTTCTGCTTCTGATACTGCGCGAGCCTTCTAGTGCTCAGACCTGGGGCGAGCTCCAGAATGTTTTGTAATCCAATCAGCTTCTCAGGGAGCCTTGCCTGTGGCAGTGAAACTACGCGTACCCAGGGATGCACCCACTCACCCCACAATCTAGAAGTTTCCACAGACCAAGTGCCATGTGTCACAGAAAACTCTGTCTTCCATTGACCCGTAAATGATATGGCATAGATTGGAATTTACCAAAATGGCTGTCAGATTAGCAGGAAGTGACATCACCACTGAGCAATGAAGTGGAAGAGGCATGATTGCTGACATCGGAGGCAAAGAAGTGACAGCTCCTGATATCAGAATTGCAGGAAGAGACTTCACTGGAATCTGTTTGACTACAAGTGACAGTAGACTCCCAGGTAGTGATAATCAGTGAATTCAGGAATGACATAACCCCCTCTGGTCATAATGGAAGACATAGACACAGAAACCCGACTGACAGGAAAAGGCAGCCACCGAAATCAAAATGGCAGAAAATGGCAACTAAACGAAACCAGTCGCATCTGGTGGCAGCTACAGAAATGAGACGGTCCCACCCTGACTTAAACACTGGACCAGGGCATTGTAATCACCTGGACAGGCAAGACATGACGAATGAAGACAAATTGACAGGAAGTAACAACTTGCTAAGCGCCATTACTTATCTGTTGGGTCACTCACAATCTCTGACCTCAAGATGGAACTCGGAGAAAGGCGCTGAGCTCGAGGAGAGAAGCTGTGTAGAGTGTGTTCCTGTTCTCTGTGGGACTAGGCATCCCTCTCAATTAATTCCCCTCATGGGCTTTTCTAGAGACAGACTGAAGCTGCTGAAAGGGGCCGTAACTCGTGTGTCAGGCGGCAGCTCCAGAAAGAGCCTGCAGCTCCGAGACAGGGCCGCACTGCAGCCCACGAGGGACAGCCTTTAACTCCAGATAACGCCTGTAAACACGGTCTGCAATTCCAGATACATACTGCAGCTCCAGAGGCAGAGACAGACAATCGCACTAGACTGCCTGCAGCCCCAGAAGCAGAGACAGGTCATAGCACTGCCTGCAGCCCCACAAGCAGGTTCCAATCCCAAGGAAATATGTAATTCTAGAGACAGATTGAAGGTGCAGTAACGGAATGCATCTCCGGCGACAGCCCATATTGCAGAAGACAGGTTCCCCTGGGCCAGATGGTCGCTGCAGATGTGGGAAAGCGCCCCCGTGGCCATCACATAGTCTAGAAAGTCGCCGCAGCTCCAAAGGCCGATTTAAACCCCAAACAGAGAAGACAGACTACAGCTCTATGAACAAACTGCGGTGCCCGGGATTAACTGTAGCTAAAAAGACAGATTGCAGCTCCAGGGGTGGGCGGGGCTCTGGTGAAGCAGGAAGACTGCAGATCCTGAGATGAAGTGCGGTCCTTCAGCTCCAGGGACAGAGTGCAGCTCTAGGCATAGAGTGCAGCTCTGGGGACAGAGCTCAGCACCAGGGACAGAGTGCAGCTCCAGGGACCGAGTGTAGCTCATGGGACAGATCTCAGCTCCAGGGACAGAGTGCAGCTTCAGGGACCGAATGCAGCTCTGAGGACAGAGCTCATCTCCGGGGACAGACTGCAGCTCCAGGGGTGGGCGGAACTCTGGTGAAGCAGGGAGACTGCAGATCCTGAGATGAAGTGTGGTTCTTCAGATGGACCGACTGTAGATTGCACCTCCAAAGACTGCTTTGGAAACAGCCTGCATTTGCAAATATTGATTTCCGTCTGTAAATCCGGAGACAAAGTGCCATTCTAGGGGCCGGCTGAAGTTCCAAGAAGGGACTGCTGCTCTGGAGACAGACTCGCTTTCTGGAGATGGGTGCAACCACGGCGAGGGATTGCAGCTCAAGAGAAGACCTTCTAGATGAATAATTATGAAGACAAACCTGAGCTCTGCAGAAACATTGCAGCTGGAACAATGAACACCAGAAACAGAGAAACAGAATGGAGCAGCTCCAGGGACAGAGTGCAGCTCCAGGGATCAAGTGCAGCTCTGGGGCCAGAGCTCAGCTCCAGGGACAGAGTGCAGCTCCAGAGATCAAGTGCAGCTCTGGAGATAGAGCTCAGCTCCAGGGACAGAGTGAAGCTACAGGGACAGAGTGCAGTTCCATGAACCGAGTGCAGTTCCGGGGACAGAGCTCATGTCCAGGGACAGAGTGCAGCTACAGGGATGGGCTTCTGCTTTGCAAGGTCTCGTCTGGAATTCTGCCCCAAATATGCCCCACTGTCATGCACCAGGAGGCATTATAGCAGTGCGTGCCCGGGCATGCCCTAGGAATCCCATAGATTTGACCATTGGAATAGTCAACTCTTCCAAAGAGATACCGCTGGGGAAATGAAGGAGGTCAGAGACACTGGGCTTGTGGTTGGACCTTCCCAGTGTAGTCTTTCAGTTTATTCTCATCACACACTCAGATTTCCCACACTCAGATTTCCCACACTCAGATTTCTAGAAATCCACTTTGACATGCTCAGACTTAGAATAATTTGGAATTTCTTAGATGCACTCCCCCACCAAGGCCTTAGGGATTGTGTGAAAAAAGCATTTGGATTCTTTGAAAGCAATGGTCACAGGGATGCTTGAACTAAGTGTCCCCTGAAGCACTTCTTTCTGTCTCCCTCCCATCCAACCCTCCTCCCCATAGCCTGCGGCCGATGCCTACCAGGTCCACCATTTTCTATACACGGCCCAGACCAGACTGCTCATGGAGCTGCCGCCGGCATGCCAGCATCACTTGACCACCCTGGCATCAATAGAGATGCCAACTCATCAATGCCCGGCCCTTCTCTGACCACAACCACTGGCACCTGGAAGCCGTTGACACCCTGCTGAGGCACCCGGAACTCTCTTGGCTCTCATTCTAGAAGCCCCCTCACCCCTTCGATATGTTACCAGTCATGAAGATGGAGTTAGTGCTGTAATCATCACAATCTTTCCTGCCCAATCAAAGAAGGGGGTGATCAACCAAGTGTTGGCGCAGCAGGATGAAGGAACACCCCATAAAACCCTGCTCAATGTTAACCCCTTGGTTGAAACCTGGTAGAGGATGCTTGAGCGAGGCGGCAGCGAATACTCGTTCATTCCCCACAAATCCTTTGTCTCATCTCACATATCCGGGGTGCGGCATGATGACGTCTGGGAGGGCCAGAGGGAGCAGGACAAGAGTCCCTTAGTGCCACCCCGCTTGGCTGGCATTTCATGCCTAGGTTATTGCATGCCTCGTGGGAGCCAATACCGCCTGCCATATGGGAATGATTTGCATGCTCTGTGCATGGACCACGCGCATTATGCATCCAACAGTGATCTACCCCGTAGGCCCCTAAATTCCCCATTTTGCACTGTCTGCATCGTAGGAGGTAATTCACTAACCAAGTCTTCCGTCCAGAGTCTGTCTGCCACGTCTTACCTGTGTCGCGGGAAGGCAGGGAATGCCTTCCACCAAACCGAGCAAAGAAAAGAACAAAGAACTAGAATCCCCCAAACTTGATCAATGATGCAAATTGTCTCTGATATTGTCACTCCAGTACCTCACTTTAATAACTTTATTAACTTATTAACTTATTGGTTTCATTAAAAAATTCAGTAGAAGGTGGGAGGGGTCGACTCATTTTTTTTGTTGGTTTCTGGACTTCTCCTTTGGTGAGGGTGATTGAGTGTGAGTGATGGAACGTGAGTTATTTGTTGGCCGCCTAGGGTTCCTGACTGGGGCATAGAGTAAAGGTAAGGACAGATGAGTTGGTCTACAAAACGGATCCCTCGCGGTCTCCTAAAATGTTGTTGAGTGTGTGGACAACCATTGCGTGATGTGACCAGACGTTCTCGGGAGATGTCTTCATTTAAAAACCCTGTCCCAGTTTTGGGGAGATGGTCTGGTGACAATGTGCAGATATTTTTGTATTGTGGTATTTTTGCGGGGATATTAACACATGGAACCGCTGTGACTGCGGTGGGAGGACAGGCACCACTGATGACTGGATCTCCAATTTAGAGTTAATATGGAGTCTGGCACGATCGTTTCCCAACCAATCAACGTGTCCGTTATAAACCGAATAAAGGTGATCATAGTTTGTTGGGCCCTCACCATGACCTTTACAGTTGACAGCCACATGCACTAAACAATTGTGCTTGAGAGACTGTTTGGGAAATGGTTTCTTGCCTACACCTGGAATAACAATCAGCTCAAAATCTCATTAGTGCTGACCGTTCTTAGTGTCGCAGGCTGGAATCCCTTCAACCCCTTTTCCACCACTGAAGTGTAGACTTGGCAGCCACTGTCAAATTGTAGTCCTACATTTATGTTGGTGGCCTGTCCTGCCCTGGTGCGTGTGTACTTGCGCAGATTGCTCATACGTGTGTTTGTGTAAATATGTTTGTCTGTTTATGTTTGTATAGAAGAATATGAGTTTGTGTGTGTATAGTTTTTCCGCATGTATGTGATCAATTTCTTTTTGTGTTGTATATGTGAGTGTTGTAATTTCCCACTTTTTCGTCTGACACTTGAAATTGGCAACACTACATTCGAGTGCTCTTAATTTGACCGATGAAGGAAACGAGACTCAAAGAGTGGCAAAATAGGCAAAGAGGAAGTAAAACACAGGGCTTCTAATTTCACCTGTCCTGATGTGTTCCTACGTGTTCCTACGTGCGTATGAATGTATGGGATTTATAGCGCCCAAAGCTAGCTAGTAAGAAATAAATCGTTGTGCAAAAAAAAGGCACAAATTCAGAAAAGGGGTGAACCCCTGGACCTGGGGGTCCTTTAAGAAGAGGTAGCAGTATCTGAAATGGATGGGGATGCAGATATTTCTCATACATCAATAATCCGATCGACTCAGGAAGTTGGCAACTCAAGACTGTTTTATTAACAATTATCTAAAACAGGGAGTCACAATTATCATCAATGGACCCTCGTTCGATTTCTCTCAACGCAAATCACATAAACACAGTCTTTTATATTAAAAGTGTCATTACTGACATCATCCTATGTGGCAAAGTAAAAAAAAACCTACTGGGGGATATGATAGACCCAAAAGAAAGATCTAAGTCTGTCTTCTATATAGGCGGGATTGTGATTGGGTCTCTACGGTCAGCTGGACAATTAAGCCCATCCCAATTTGAAGTCATCTTCCATGTCATGAAATATATACAACATCATATTGGCTTCTCAAACTATAGGGCTCTATACTATGTGGCCCTCTACAATTGGTTGGCACGCTTGTACCCTTCTGGAATATTCCACTCGCTAGCAGCATGTAATCTGGTACCCCAGGTGCTGGGAGGGTTGGCCTGGTCATGCCTCCCCACCCAATTAGCCCACATCCATCATCACGCCTGCAGTCTATCCTTCAATTAAGACTTGGCCTTGTAGAGGCTAACTGTGCCTGAGAATAAAAGGGATTGAAGGCATGGCCTCATCTTTTTGATTTCGGTGTAGCTCGATCCAAAGTGAACTACGCCACACTTTCAGCCCTTTCATTCACAGGGTCCAACTTTGCTAAAGTGCGTTGTGGAATATCCAGATTCTATACATTACTATATATATATATATATATAGATGCATCACTTGCAGTCTATTCAATATGTAGCCTGCTTCACCATTGGTTTTTCAACTTGCCGTGCTGCATCTGTACAATGGTAAAATGACTTTGTATTTTCTTCAATGCTTCTCCGCACGTGTCATCTTCATTTCGATCCCAAAATGTTGCTTACTTAGATACTTCATCCTCAGATTCTCTATGAGATCTATACTCTTTCTTCATTGGTATCTCTTCTGGGTGCGTCATTTCTGCTTTGTGGGACAACACCAGTCTTTCTCTCTCATTAATTTTCACACTTCTTTCTGAACTTTGTTCAGAAGAAAGTTATTTCTCCTTGGATACATATAGGGTTTTCTCAATAGATACCTTGCTTCAAGAACTTTCTGCGGTATGGGGACCCTCACTGGTATTGCGCATGCACAATTTCTGGCTGCCAACATATAGGCAAGATGGGGGCGGGACTTATGGTGGAGGTATTTAGCTCCTCCTCTACACTCCCCACCCTGGGAGATTAATTGACCTCTCTCCCATCAGTCTTCACATCCAGACATCCTCTTCTGAAATAGTGCTTCTTTGGAGTCCATGGTGGGTCATTACGACCCAGGCGGTAAGTACGCCAACTTTACCACCATGGTGTAAACTACGTTTACACCATGGTGGATGGTGGATTTACCGCCCCATTCCAAGGTGAGTGGGGCAGTAAATCCCCATTTCCCATTTTACCCTTTCCCATTCCCATTTTTGCCCCATAGGGCATAATGGGAGTGGGGAAGGCGCTAATTACGCCACCGAAAATTACGGTGGTGTAATTAGCACCAAGGCGGTTTAGCGCCATGGATTTTAATGGCTGCTAAAAGCAGCCGTTAAAACCGGAATCAGGCGTTAAGGGTTAACGACGGCGTTAACCCTTAACGCCTGAGTTGTAATGAGGCCCCATATCTTTATGACTCCTTTCAGACAACCTGCTGATCACATGACCATCAACAGTACAAGTCATGTCACTACATTGTCCATTCGGTCTGCAGTAGCTCCATCTTCCCACATACTTCTTCTGGGGCTTTGGGTACAGGAACTTTGTTCCCTCAGGTGCATGAATACTGGCCTTCACATAGTCTCTGATTTCTTCATCTGTCAGCTCTTTGGGTTTGAACCCAGATTTGACATCCATCATGATCTTCATTCCTGTTGCTTTCCTTGCAGTCTTCTTGCACTGTTTGATTACTATTCTGATCACACAGAATCCAAACATGATCATCACCAACAGGGATCCAAGAAACTTGAAAATATTCGCCATCCATTATGAAACCCATGAGAAGATCGATGCAAACCAGCTATCATCTGCAACGTCTTCCACTTCATCTTCCATCTTGATGTGCAAGTTTGTCAACATCAACCTCTGTCAAGGTCCCATTCTCATCGTCGTGAGAAGGTATGAATGTGAAGCATGATTCTCAGACTTTGGCACAAACACCTCCATCCATAGCTGTGATCATATCCCAGACATATCTGTTCTGAAGAGTCATCAGTTGGCTCTCAGCTCTTCTTTGATAGCATTGAATCAAATCTATGGCACTGTTGATTGTCTGAAGAAGTTCCCATCTGGTTATTTGTAACCATTTGGCATTTGCCATCGTCTGGATCCCTGGCATAAATATTGTTGTGAACAGTGCTGAAGTCTGACTGAACAACCTGTGATCATAAGGAATAGAATTGAAAGCTTCTATCATTTTGCTGAGAAGTAATTCTCTCTCTTTGTTTGATTAAGGAATCCAATTGATCTCCTCTTCCTCAAGTGTGCATCTGCTTTTGGAAACTCACCAATGTTCAGATCACTCTTTGGAATCACTAATGCTGGAACATGAAGAAGTACTATAGAACTCAGTCCTTCCCAATCTCTGGGTGGCTTCATATATGCTCTGGATCCACAGGACCAGTAGTGATCCATTATCACTACTGTCCCATCCTTCATTCCTGATACATCGAAGATTCAACTGCACTGCTGATTCTCTCCAACTTTTCTTGTGCCATTATTTCTGAAGCATAGCTCTGCACTAGCTAAAGGAACTGTCTGCAACAGTCTGCCTTTATCTTCGACGCATGTCAGCAACTTTGCATTCCTTGGCCAGAGAGGTTTAAATCCTTTTTTCCACACTGCCTATAACTGGTTTGTAATAACCAGTCACTGCCACAGCTCTGCATGCGATTATGCCTTTTTCCCAGACGTCTGGAGAAAGTACTGTTCCCCAGATCTGCATCTGGCCTTTTTACTTGCATCTTTGTACTTCTTTGTCAGTCTTTCCTTGACAGTTGAGCTTCTTATTTATCTCCCATCGGATACCTGCTCCCTTCATGCCATATTGTTTGTATCTTCTTACATGATATCTGCTGTGTGCTCTTGCTCTTGTCTTTACATCTTGAACATAGTCATCATCTTCTGGAGCCAACCATTCCGTCACCCATACCAAGGATGCTGTTCAACCCTGGAATTGACCTCTTATATGACAGAGTGCAAGGTGAGTCAGGTAATGAGCTGTTTGGAAATCTATCTCTATGGCTATGAATAGCTTGGATTTCTCCATAACATAAGGTTGAAGAGCACATATATAGCAATCCTACTCAGAGGTTCTCTTTCCCACCTCTCTCAGGTGTTGATACCACATGTTGTTCGACAAACATGCTGTACTGTCTAGATAATCATTTAACTCATAATCATCTTCAATTGCACTTCTCTTGGGTCTCTTTCTTGCCAGATCGTATAAGAAACTCACTACATATATCAGTGTTAATCCTTCTTACATGGGGAATCATAGGGGCACCTGTCAGAAAAATCAGTGTCTTTGCATGTGTCACTTGTGTAGGGACAATCACATATGGCCTTGGTCTTCTTGCAACATCTAACTCTGCATAGGTCACTGGAGTAGGAAGGATCAAGGGGACTCTTATCCATTTGGGATCAACAAAGTAAACTGTGTGAATGATCAAAATCAGAAAAACAATAATAAATGGTGAACACGCATATTATTATGCACCAGTACATGAGATGCCACCATTGGTGTCTCTCCACACTGTGAAATCAAAAAGAAGATATCGAGGCTGAGTACCCCAAAAGGAAATACACTAAACGTCGTTTACAAAGAAAGATACAAAGATCTTTATTCTATACTGAATAGTTTCAAAGGACAAAGCAACAGATAGCTATCGGGCCCTCAGTACAACACAGCAAACTCCAGCCCTGTTCGGTGTGCTCAGTGAGTGGGGCTGTACATTAGAATAGTCACACCTTTTATACAGTTTGAAACATGTCGTCCAGCCCACCTACAAGTTAATACATCACAGATCTAGGGTTCATGCCGAGTTCATGCATCTATACATTTAGGGTTTACCATTAATACATTCACCAACAAGTTACAATGGCAACAGTGGGCCTCATCGGAAGGCCCGGTAATTCCTCCCTCCAAGGACCCGGACCCGGTCCTTCCCCATTCCCATTTCAGCCCCCATAGGGCTGAATGGGAAAGGGAGAGGGAGCAAACAACGGGCCATTACAAGTTTGCTCGTTGTTTGTTCCTCTTCCCCTCGCGGGACTCGGTAAGCATGCCTGGTTTGACCAGGCGTTACTTCCTGGGTCCCACGAGGGGACCTTGTAATGAGTCGGTACGGGGTAAATGGCGCTGGCACCTTATACGGCACCATTAACCCTGTACCGCCAGGATCGTAATGAGGCCCAGTGTGTCTTCGGATTTCTCATTGAGCCTTCTCATACATCTTTATACAATGCAGTTAAACAATTGTTCACATTTCAGTATTTAACATGGGCTCGCGGATTAACTTTGTTGGCGCAGGTAACTCTCTATACACTGGTCAACAAAGGACGAGGTCTCAGTTCATGACCCCAACATGTGGCCTGCAGGCAAGTTACATATTAGTTTGTACACAGAGGTCAACACGGCCATGGTACATTCGGAATGACACTGTCCACCATTTTAGAACACAGGATGACTTTAAAGAGAGAATCTAAAATGGCGGGTGAACCTAAAATGGCGGCTTACACTGACCTAAGGTCAAGACATTGTAACGCAGATTTCTTCGCAAAGCATCTTGGCTTAGGCCAATATACATATATTCATACTGTATAGGAGGCACAATATGATTTTCCGTTCGACAAACCCTCCTTTTGGCCTATGCCAAGCGCTAAAACTACTTCTGATTACTTTACGAACAACTCCACGTCTCAACGTCCATACACCCT
Source organism: Ambystoma mexicanum (assembly GCF_040938575.1). Classification (NCBI taxonomy): domain Eukaryota; kingdom Metazoa; phylum Chordata; class Amphibia; order Caudata; family Ambystomatidae; genus Ambystoma; species Ambystoma mexicanum. The sequence continues at coordinate 57,768,871 of NC_090934.1, read as the reverse complement.
GAATCACTCTCGGAAATATCTATTACCATTAGATCAGTTATCAAAATTTCTTTCAGCACATACTCATTGGAGTTCTTGTCTGGGGCGTGTACCTTGTGTCCTAATGTACCCATCGCCTGTGTGCAACATCCCCCAAACATCGAACATACACTAGAAAGACACTGTATACAGCAACAAAGAAACAACAAAATTCCCAAAATGATCAGCAAGACCGAAAGTACCTTCCAACCCGAAGATTGCAAGAAGTCCCAGAACCAAGCGCTAAGATCCCAGTTTCCCTCGGGAACGTGCACTTCTGAACTTAGGACGTGCACATTTTGTATTGCCTTGAAGATAGTTGGGGAGGAATCTGGCACAAAACACAGCAAGCGGACCCCATGAATTTACACACTCCACCACGTTCAGCCAGAATGACATCTAATACCATCCGGTTCTGAAGTGCTACTAATCTTATTGCTTTCTGTTCTAATGTCATATTATAGAGTATGTCCGTGGTCCGGTTGATGGTTCTCTCCAGTACTCTCGCTAGTTTCCTGATATCTTCAGAGTTCATTATTTGTCCCAAAATGGCACAAAGGATTTCGCTACATCTCCCAGAACTTGTGCTGAAGTGTCACCATCCTCGTCCCGCCGTGGACGAGCCTTTGAAACCTCTACAGTACTGGCTATGAATAACCCGGGTAACAGGATCCCTAAATAACAAGTTCCCTGCCAGTCCCTGGGTAACCATGGAAATGCTACATTACCGCAAACAAAGTAGACAGGTTCGCCTACATACGAAGGTCTGTCTTCCCCAGTCAAATTCGCAAAGTTGGTGCAACGTTTAAAATCTCCCATTGACTGAGTACCATTCCTCTGTATGCAGAAAGAAACTGAATCGGGGCTGTGGTTAACAGTGTAAGAAGGAGGCCTGGCATCCTTATTGCCTATAGGAGCCATTTAAAAAGAAATCAAAGATTGGAAAGGACGAGACAGTCTATCAGAAGACCTAATAGAGGCAACGTTGAGCTTACTCCTATTTGCAAAAAGCGAGCATCCTAAGGGAACCAAAACACGCTTCTCGAACTGATTCAAATTAGCCCCATCAAAGTTCCCTGAGATGCTGTCGTTCCAGCGACCAAAGAACAGTGCTCTAAGAGAAGCATAACAAGCAGTTGTCAAAGGTAAAAGGATGAATATACCAACCTAGCCCCTCATCCCCATGTTGCGGTAAATGTGAACAGACCCAACAGTTGGATTTATTAAAAATAGCATGTGTAGCGTTCATGATGAGTAATAACATATTATTGTAATATCTCTGTCTATGGTGAGAATCCCTAGGACATAGAGTGTGCCGATGCACAAAAGGAGTGGAAACAGTAGGTACATTTTCAGTCGGTAACACATTTTCTAATGGATGTACTTCTTCTAGATACCAGAAGCCTAAAACAATCACTATTATAAAACCAATTAACATTATAAAAAGACAGCAGTACGTTCTCGGGACCCAAACAGTTTGTCAATTTTCACAGCTGGTCACATGTTCATTTATCAGTCCTCTACGAGTGGTGGCGGTTGCAGGCATTGTAATCTTCAAACAAACACGCCAATGTTATTAGCTGGCGACCTCCAGGCCGAGCGACTTCTTAGTCCTTCCACAAACCCTAGCCAACAGAATCCCTGTATAAACAGTAGATCGGACCAAAAAGGCAAGCCCTTGATGATTTTCCTCAATCGCACAGCCAAACCGTGCACTAGGTCTATTTCCTAGGTCGCAGATCGTACCTCGTGCTTCCTGGTACTGAGTGATCTGAAAACAACGTGTCGTCACTTGCCGTTGGAAGCAACGTATCAAGAACAGGAGAGAATGCAAGATCCATAGCCACAGTTTCCGGAGACAAAACTATTGGAGAGAGTGGAGACAAAATGGCTGTTTGCCCAGGCCTCACGGGCTCAGAGAGAGTCTCTGACACACTCTTGATGGTGTTTACCGCTTCGAGATCATTAATTGCAGTACTGATGAGGGGTTCTGTTTCTCCTGTATCGTATGGCACTGGGTGTGGGACCTTCTTGGTGTGGGTTGCATGGATCCAATTCTTCATGCCTGACACCTGCACTGCCGTTTGCGTGACCAGCAGGACTTGGAAGGGTCCCCGCCACCGAGGTGCAAGGCAAGACGATTGCTCAAAAGCTTTAACAAGAACCCAGTCACCGGGCCGTATGCTGTGACAGGGGCCCTCGTATCATACAGGTAAAGATTCTCGCACCTGGTGATAAATCAAATACAGATTTTTAGTCAACTGGCTACAATGATCTGAAAGAAGGACATTTTCCACATTTGGCAGTAAATGATTTTTCGGAAGGTTCCTGATATTAGCAGACCTCCCCATTACCACCTCAAAGGGAGAGAGCCCAGTCTTAGTTTGAGGGGTCGTGCTCATAGACAACAACAACACGATTGGTAAGGTGTCCGGCCATTTTAATTTGGTGCCGGCACACATCTTAGCAAGCTTGTTTTTGATGATGCTGTTGTGTCTTTCCACTAATCCAGCACTCTGAGCGTGTCTGGCCGAATGGAACAATTTATCGATCTGTAATCCCACGCTTCTGCAGAATTACAGCAGCGATAACATGTGGACCATTGTCCGACCAGATGACTCTTGGTAGCCCGAACCTTGGAAAATATTAGTAGTCATGGCTGTAGCGTCTTTAACAGGAAAAGCCTCAACCCATTTGCTAAAAGCACAAATGACAACTAGCACATATTTCAAGTTTTTACATCGTTCCATTTCGATAAAATCAAAGTGTATGACCTCGAAGGGGACAGAAGGTGGACAAAAACGTCCCCTGGGAGTTGATGTTCCCTTTCCCACATTATGCTGTAGACAGATCATGCAGTTCTGGATGAAATGTTCAGCTACTTTAGAGATTTTGTCATTCACCCATACATTTTCCAGCATTTTTGTAATCTTCCAGGCACATATATGTGTAGGGCCATGAGCCATAATGACCATCATCATGATGTACACACCGGGAAGTAGCCATTTTCCATCAACTCTGTCCACCCAACACCCATCAACATCAAGTTTCCCCAAGCCCTCAGGCCACTTTTTAGACTCTTCCAATGTGGCATCGGCTTGGATATCCCTCACAGAATCGACACCCTCATCCATGCTAAGGCATTTACGGTCTCCCTTGAAGTGTACATGTCTGCAGAGGGATTGGTGGCAGTCTGTTTAGCTATCTGATCAGCGAAAGTGTTCCCTTTTCCTATATCATCTACAATCTTTTGATGCGCTGCGCATTTCACAATAGCTAACTGAGTAGGGACTGCAAGCGCTGAGAGTAGCCGTACTATCAAGGAGCCATGCTGGATCTTTGTACCGTGTGAAGTTAAGAACCATCTTTCTGACCAAAGTCTCCCAAAGTTGTGAACCACCCCAAAGGCATACTGACTGTCAGTGTATATATGCACGGAATGCCCTTCAGAAAGTTTGCAAGCTCGGGTCACTGCTATAATCTCTGCGGCCTGCACAGACGTATGTGTGATTCTCTTGGTCTCCACAACCGTGCTCAACGTAGTGATTGCGTAAGCGGCTGTGGATGTACCATATGGATGTTTGAAGCAGGAGCCATTGCAAAACAGCTCCCCTTCTTGATTGTTCAAAGGAGTATCTTTTAGATCAATTCTACCCTTTGTCTCTTGTTCAGTAGTGTAAAGACAGTCATGTGACTCTTCGTCACTGCAAACAGTACCTTTTGGGAAAGGTAAGAGTTCAGCCGGATTAAGAATACAACACCTCTTAATTTGTATGTGTGGTGCAAACAAGATCAATTCATATCTTGTCAACCGTGCGGAAGTGAGGTGTTGCGTTTGAGTTCTATTCAGTAGAACATCTACAGAGTGAGGCACCATCAGGGTTAGATCGTGGCCTAGGACCATTCCCTCACTCTGTTTTACAGACGCAGCAGCAGCAGAGACAGCTTGCAAACATCTTGGCAAAGCGCATGCTACAGGATCAAGGGTGGAAGAAAAGTAACCACATGGCCTATTCTTCCTTCCATGTTCCTGCGTTAATACAGCCAAAGCACATCCATCACATTCATGCACAAACAACACAAAAACTTTTTTTTATAGTTTGGTGTGCCCAATACCGGTGCCGAGCACAATGCAGTCTTGAGCAAATCAAATGCACGCTGGTGCTGCATGTTCCACGGCAATGGCTAAGAAATGTCCTTCTTCGTCAGAGCCAACAAACGCTTAATCGTTAACGAGAAGTTGGGGATCCACTGCCTACAGTAAGAAGCCATTCCTATCAAGGCTCTAGCGTCCTTCTGTGTATTTGGGACAGACATGCTAGAAATGAGTTGTATCCATTCAGGTGTTAATCTTCTTCCCTCCTTTGACAGGAGATAGCCTAAATAGGCGACCTCCTGGCAACAATATTGAAACTTTTTTAAGTGAAGCTTTGTGACCATGTTTAGCCAAGTGAATAAGCAACAACACAGTGCCCTCCTTACAAGCGCTCTCTGAGTCAGCAGCTAAAAGCAGGTCATCAACGTATTGAAGCAGTGTACAAGTGGGGGGCAATTCAAGAGTATCAAGCAGTTCTTTCAAAGCCCTACTATAGATGCTAGGACTTTGCGTGTAACCCTGTGGTGCATGGGTAAATGTAAATGAGCGTCCCCCTAAGTTGAACACGAACAGGTATCTACTGTCCTTGTCTATAGGAATACTAAAGAAAGCATTCTTCAGATCCACAACACTAAAGTAAGTAGCTGAAGCCGGGATCATGCTTAATATTGTCGTCACATCAGGCACAATTGGAAATTGTGGAGCGACGATCTTATTGATGGCACGTAAATCAATTATGAAACGAAAAGGAATTGCATTATCGCCTTTTTTGTACACAGGCAAAATCGGACTATTGCACAAACTACCTGCAATTTCCTCAATCACCTCTCGATGCACAAAATCAGTGACGATGCATTTCAAAGCTTGCTCACCCTCAACTGAAATCTTATATTGTGGAATACGTGGCAGTTTTACTCCATGTTTCAAGACTATTTTAACAGGCTTGATCTGCAAAACACCGACATCATTGTCGTCAACTGCCCATAAACACTCCCGAACAGTACTAAATTCCGGCGGCAAAGGTCTAGTCAGGAATTGAGAAACAGAAAGTTGCTGTGGTGAAATCGCCAAACGCACTCCATTAGAAGAACAATGAATTACCGCATTTAATTCCTTCAACAGATTCAACCCCAGCAGATTCTTTCTACAATTCGAAGTTAAAAGGAATAGACAGTGGTCCGTAAACGGAACCAAGGAAATAGGCACCGGCAAAGAAACCGGACAGACAACTGGTGTGCCCAAAAACCCTACAGAAACGTTAGTTTGCCCTGACAGAGGAATGTTTGGAACCCGAGAATGATCAATGGAACACTTTTGTGCTCCTGTATCTTTCAAGAATAGATGTTTCCTACTTCCCACTATTATTTCAATGTAGGGGCCTTTCTGATTAACAGGAATAAGCGTAGGTTCCAAGCCCTGCTTCGGGCAATCCTAATGAAACAGAATATCATCGAAAGGAAGTTCTTCAGAGAGGTAAGCAGCAGAAGGATGATAAAATATGTTTCTAGTATCCACACTTGGTGCCTGATTATCCTGTGAAAAAGGTTGCTGTGAATCTTGTGAAAACTGACCTCTACCAGGGCCCCCTACACCCGGGCAACCTCTGGGTCGTCTACCCATATTTACAAATGTGTTATTTGACCTCTGTCGAAGGACCGGGCATTGTGCACGCCAATGACCCTCTTGCCTACAATAGACACACTGGTTAATGTTTACAGGACCCAAGGGCACATTTCCTTGTGGAACATACTGACCTCTAAACTGTGAATTACCACCTCTAGGGCTTCTAACAATTTGCTGTAGTAATGTTTTCGTCTTCAAGTCACCTTTTCTTTTTTCAACTCTTTCCTTTTCATTATTGACACGATTCTCATAGTACTGAGCCATATGCAATACTTCTGACTGAGACTTCGCTTGCCAAGCGCTCTCAGAAGACATCATTTGTGACTGGATGTCAGGCAACAATCCACGCACAGATTTGTCTACGAATAAACTTTTCCCAGACTCTGTGCCTAAGTCTTGTCCACTGAAATCCGAGAATACCTGTTCGAACTGATTAAAGAACTCGGTAGCACCCTCAGACTTTCCTTGGACATAAGCTTGTCCCAAATAATTCTTTTTTCGGGAATTATAGCTTTCAATTTCGCAACAATTCTATCAGGTAAAGTTAATATCACCTGCAGCGGTCTCTCACCAGCTGGCCTTTCTCCATTGAGTCTAATTATGTTACCCCATGTATCTCCTAACCCTGCTACATCATCTATAGACCTAAATTGTTTCCACAAATCTACGGGCAGGAGTACAGGAAATAACAAATCAATATCACTTAAGGTGAATACTGAGGATTGCAAAACAGACTCTATTTCTTTATAGAACCCTGTCAGATTTTTCCTAATATCGTGAATAGAGTGCCTAATGGTGTTCACTTCCTACCTTGAGAACGGGACGTGAACGAACTGCGACGCATAATGTGCAGGAATTTCATAGGCCGGCGCACCTGTTCCAACATCCGCCGGAACCTCGACTTTTGGGACAAGTGTTGGAGGAACCTCTCTCATAGGCAACTGAGAAGTAGTCAACTCTGAACGCTTACTAAGCAACAGAGCCAAATCGAGCGCTAAAGCAGCCGAAGAAGTGTCAGTGAAAAAGCTGTCTTATAAATACTCAATAACTCTGAGGGACAACAAATCTTTCTTTTTACACACTCATCCTGTAGGTAATCTATCATTACCTGTAGCACTTTCCTCTGCATTTCTGGTGTATACTGACTATATGTGTCATATACTTCAAGTGGAGTTATCAACGTGTCTGAGATCAATCTAATTGCGTCTTTCGTGCAAATTCGCGTTTCCTCAGATATCGATTTACGACAAGGGAGGAATCGCTTATGCACACACATAATGGCCAAACTATCTTCATCTTCATCCTCATTCTGTAACCTTTCCAACTCCTTTCTATATTCAAATACCCTCTCAACATGCTCTTGTACTTTCTCCACAGTGTCTCTAGAAAGCGCTAAAGCGTTCTGATCCCTCAACCCTTGGAGGAGATCTGTATTGTCTAATCTGTCCCACATTACACACAAGTGGCGACCTAATCCCTCAAGAAAAACATTTTTCTCAGGAAAATTGTCCATATTAGAAAGTGTGGCGAAAACATTAGCTCGATCACCCCCCTCCATACAATGCTCAGCCCATGCAATTAACTCACGTTTCTTTTCTGGAGGTACAGTATTGCGAGTGACAACCCTCGGTCCCGCTCCCTGATCAACTACAAGCGGTGCAGGACCACTTGGAAGAGGGAGAGCAGGCAAGTTCAACAGAGGTGTTATCACTGGTACAACAGGAAAGAGCGGAGGAGCATGTGGAGGAGCAGCAACAAAAGGAGGAACAATGACTGGAGGAAGAGGAACAACAGGAGGGATGGGAGGAACAGCAGCACGAGCAGGAGGAGCAGGAATAACAGCAGGAAGGGACAAACCAGCAGGAAGAGGTACATACGGAGGTGGCGCAGGCCTTCGTTCATTTAACAATTTGGCGATAAGTTCGTCGGAAACATGAAAATCTTTAGAAGGATAGATTTTCTGAATGCCAAGTGAGAAAGCCCTATCCATATTCCTAGCTGACTCAGGCTGTTTATCTTGGTCATATAACAATGCTTTTTCGGCGTTCGTCTTATGACGGCGCGCATGTTTTTCCCTACTCTTAAGCTGCTGTAAAGCTTCTTTTTTCCAATTCTGTAATACATCGAATGCAGCCTTTTTCTTTAATAAAATTGACTCTAAATACTCAATACGAGGGATTTCAAAACTACCATTGATCGGCCACTAAAGTTCGGAAGCATGTCTATTTTGTCTGTGCCAAATATCATTAAACACTATATTACCAATGCCATGCTTACAGTACATAGTACTAGCGGCGACCCCTCCTGTGGTGCCAGACGGCTAAATTCCAAAGATTCTCTATCACTGCGGAATAACGCCCTGAAGCAGGTAGACAATTTCCCAGGCATATCAAAACACTGGTGTTACCTGGTCAATAATTGTATTTGCAGATACAATGCGCCAAAACAAATTATCAGGATACTTAAGAATCGGGTCACGACTCACTTGATCAATTCAAAGGAGGTCCGATCGGATTTACAAAATTCTTCTCTAACAAATTTGACCTTGTATTTGGTGATTTCGGCAAATCTGCCCGCCTCGATAAGTGGACCCTCATCAAGATGCCGACTCGGACCGCGAGCTCACCGTCCAGGGATAGGGCCGTGCAGCTCTGTTGAGGTGTTGCGTCTCATTCAGAAAGGGGCCCCATTTTTTCGACACTGTCCGATCCCGGTCCGATAGCTTGTGTCAACCTTCAACGAGCTGGCATCAATCTTGAGGGTCCCTATTCGGGCGACATCTGTGAAATCAAAAAGAAGATATCGAGGCTGAGTACCTCAAAAGGAAATACACCAAACGCAGGTTACAAAGAAAGATACAGAGATCTTTATTCTATACTGAGGGACAAAGCAACAGATAGCTATCGGGTCCTCAGTACAAAACAGCAAAGTCCAGCCATGTTCGGTGTGCTCAGTGAGTGGGGCTGTACATTAGAATAGTCACACCTTTTATACAGTTTGAAACATGTCGTCCAGCCCACCTACAAGTTAATACATCACGGATCTAGGGTTCATGCCCAGTTAATGCATCTATACATTTAGGGTTTACCATTAATACATTCACCAACAAGTTACAATGGCAACAGTGTGTCTTCGGATTTCTCGTTGAGCCTTCTCATACATCTTTATACAATGCAGTTAAACAAGTGTTCACATTTCAGTATTTGAATATATTATGTTTAACATGTCTCGCGGATTAACTTTGTTGATGCAGGTAACCCTCTATACACAGGTCAACGAAGGACAAGGTCTCAGTTCATGACCCCAACATGTGGCCTGCAGGCAAGTTACATATTAGTTTGTACACAGAGGTCAAGAGGGCCATGTTACATTCGGAATGACAGTGTCCACCATTTTAGAACACGGGGTGACTTTAGAGAGAGAAACTTTAGAGAGAGAATCTAAAATGGCGGGTGAACCTAAAATGGCAGCTTACACTGATCTAAGGTCAAGACCTTGAAACGCAGATTTCTTTGCAAAGCGGCTTGGCTTAGGCCAATATACATATATTCATACTGTATAGGAGGCACGATATGATTTTCCGTTCGTCAACACGTCATCGAGTTTGCTCACTCTCTGAAATTGCATTATTCTCAATGAACCACATTATGCCTGTAGTTACTTTTAAGGAAGGTAAAAAACCCTTTTAATCCGGCAGCCTCGTTAGATTCACACGTAGCAGCTGAATTTGCTCAATAATCTTCCAATCGAATGGCCATTCTTAGGATACTGCACAAAAGTGCGTATATTAGTGTTATGCCCAACAAGAGCAGGATAAGCTTGGAGTATAAAAATGAAGACAGCGAGAAGCAGTCTATGGACATCGACATCCGACAGGACCATGTGTCTGACCAAAGAGAAACTCGGTAAGAAACGAATCAAGGAACTTCTCCCTTTTCCAGTCGTTGAAAATTAAGTCAAGAGCTGGTATTTGTTCAGCACATCAGCACTTTTCCAAAGTCTGATGTAGAGATTCCTTTGGCTCAATAACAGTTACTTTTGCACTCCTGATAACATATCTATAAAGAGTGTCTGGGATAAGCCACAGTCCAAATGCACACTTTCATTTATTTAATCGGCAATCTTTGCATCCTTCTTCCTCGTCATCGATCGATTCTGCAAATGCTGAACTACTTCTTCTTGACTTGCTTCCGAATGGGGTGGGGGTGTGACGGTCTCACCAGCATACAGCTTCACATCACCCAGGTGTATCCAGGCATGCCTTTCTTGAACTTTCACCGCTGAAGAGGTAACATTTTCCATGATGTAAGGACCACTGAAACAGGGCTCATGCCAAAATCTAGTGAAGTTCTGGACTAGAATGAAATCTCCAGCAAAATATTTAGGTACAGGTAATTCCTCTGTGTCCTGAGACCGACACCACTTCCGCTTGAGTTGATCTGAAATGACAGAGATACTATCGGTCATACCTGTCAAATACGCACGTAGCTCATTTCCTAACAATTCTGCAGTTGTCTGAGCATCACTTCTATTCCTCGATGGAGGAGTCAGGGCATTCTCATTTGCCTTCCTGTAACTAGCTCAAGGGGTGTGAGGTGGTGGTCTGACCCAGGCTGATTCCTTAATGCATATAATGCAAGCGGTAGGCTATCCAGCCATCCCTACTTCAATGTCAATTTGAGTTTAGCTATTCTCTCTTTGAGAAGACCATTGAGGCTCTCACATACACCATTTGCATGTGGGTGATAAGCTGAAGAAAACTGATGTTTAATACTAAGCAATAGACTAGCCTGGTCAAACACCTCATTTACGAAATGGGGCCATTGTCAGATCTCAGCACCTCTCATACTCCCCATCTAGGGAAGACTTCTCAGACTGAAAACCTCACAGTGCAAGAGGCATCAGGATGTGTGCATGGACCAGCTTCAATCCAACTCGAAAGGGAGAATACCACCACTATCATATACCTATATCGATGACATACTTGCAGCGTGACTATAAGCATCACCAATTCTGTGGCCTGTGCCAAAAAAGTGAGATGGTAGTCTTTCACTTGCCACCATTTCGAATTCCCCATTAGCTCTGTGCCTTACCACAGCTGAACTTGAATGCCTTTCTCCATCAGTTTGATCAATTTTCACAAACCCATCAATAAAGAGAACTTCCCCTTTGCCAAAGCGTTCTCCTTCACCCTCAGAATCTTGTCATGTTGAAGAAATCATGCACTTGCTTATCTGCTGCCAATGGTTTGGCTACAAACGTGGCATGGTTGACTATTCTGATTGCCAGATTTGATATAACTACATCATAATCAGAAGCCCTCTGAGACTTCAGTGTATATTTAGGTTTCTCCAAAACAGTAAACAAAGCATGCTCAACTCCATTACAATACTTGTGGACTTCTCAATAGCGAACAGGGCTGCTGCCAGCAATTGTTCCCAAGGAAAGTCTCCTCTTGTAACTGGATCTAGAATCCCACTGTAATATGCAAGAGGTTTGTACCCAAGTGTGGTCCTCTGTGTAAGCACCGCTGCCATAACTGTTCCATTCGTGTGTGAGAATAGGAAGAATTCCTCAGAATAATTGGGAATTCCTAAAACTGGAGCTGTAAAAATTGCTTTTTTCAATTCCTCAAACCCTTCCTCCATTTCCTCATTCCATTGTATGTTGTTCACTTGTACTTTTTGCATAGCCTACAAAAGGGGTCTTGTATATGAACTATAATCAAATACCCATGCTCTAACATAGTTACACAATCACAAAAACTGCTGCATTTGCTTTATCATGTGCTGTTTTGGCATTTTCATATTTGCCTCAGCTCTTTCAGGTGTAACGTTCTTTCCCCCATTTCTCCTTGTCTACTTTATCCTAGCAGTTATCTGCTAGGATGGTCATAAATTGAATCGAGTGCCGTCTGCACTCTTCTTCTGTTGTGCTACAAACTAAAATGTCATCTACATACTGCAGCACAACACTTGGAAAATCAATATTGCTTAGGTACATCTGCAGGACCCTATTCAAGATCGATGGAGATTCACAGTACCCTTGGGGCAAACAAGTACTTTTCAGCTTCGTCTGACGAAACGTGAATGACGTAAGATCTTGGGAATCCTTATGCAACAGGATTTGAGATAAACACATTTTTCAATTCAATCACTGTAAAATATCATGCCTCTGTGCGAACACTACATGGAATCGTCACAGGATTCGGAACTAGAGGAAACTCTGAGTCTACAATCAGGTTAATTGGCCTCATGTCCTAAATTAATCTCCACGCACCGCCACCCAATTTTTTCACACATACACTGCTGTATTGCACAGTGACTCTGATGTCACCAAGATGCCTTGTTGCAGCATAGCTGGGCCTCATTCTGAGTTGGGCGGTAAGGGATACCGGGCACCGGTAAGGAGACTGGTGCCGGTAATCCCTTACTGCCCAATTCCGAGGTCCCTTAGCAGGAACTGTAAGGAACGTGTTGTCTGACCACACATCCCTTACGGGTCCCGCTAAGGGGCCAGGGCGCTAATAACAGGCTTGCTAGTCACAAGCTCGTTATCAGTGCCCTCCCCATTCCCATTGAGCCCTATGGGGGCTCAAATGGGAATGGGGAATGGTTTGTTCAATGGGGACTTTCTGGTCCCTCCAGGGTTGGAATAGACCGGTAAGTCCCCATTGAACAAGACCGGTGCTGGACCCGGTATTAGAGGCAGCATGGTGCAAATAGCGCCATGGCTACCTCCAATAATAATAATAATAATAATAATAATAATAATAATAATAATAATAATAATTTGGCATTTATATAGCACTACGAACCCTCAGGTATCTGAGCGCTGATCTAATCTCGGAATGAGGCACATAGTCTTAAAAATCACCTCATCCGTCTCTCGAGACATTGGGTATTGCCTTGCTCGAGATAAAATTGCTCCTGGTTTCAACTTAAACTTAACTTCTCCCACCCCCTTCAATAAGCCTACGTCATATGTGCCTTTAGTCCATAAAGAGATTGGCACTTTTTTCAATGTCCTCATCAAAAAATGATAGGTGCTGCCGAACTATCACCATTCGCTATGGAATCTCCCTTCTTTCTATTCTAATCCAACATGTAATACTCACACTCTGATTCATGGAATTATTTGCGTAAAAAACGCAGATTTGCGTGCCTTTCTGCCCGAAAATCCCCATACTTCAAACAGGGATTTTCGGTGCAGAAAGGCGCGCATATCTGCGTTTTTCATGCAAATAATTCCATGAATCAGGCTTTTATTTGGAACACTACTTCATCATCTGATGGATCGTCTCTAAACATATCCTCATCAGTGACGTCAATCAATCTGTGTCCTTCCCCAATGGCAATTACCGTTCTCCATGGCCTGCCCACCTCATCGGTTCCTTCGAGCATGGTCAATTCCCCTCGTACACTAGCTGCCTGTAATTCTAGGGGAATAATCTGTCCCCCCTCTTCGTCCATAGGTACCTGTGTCCTGTAAACAGGAATAAGTCAGGTAAACTGGGTAGCCATGTCAACAAAATGTGTTCCGGCTCTAATGCTATACCTCACAGAGGTATTTGCCTTGTAAATACCATGATAAATTGGCCCATGTTTAAATAGTGTATTCCTGGCATGGAACACACTATGCTTTCATCAGTGAAGGAAATCATCATGTTCAACTTTGTCATTAAATCTCGGCCCAGAATATTAACTGGTGCCTGTCTTGAATACAATAATGGAACAAACATATCACACTCTCCTATGGAGATTGGCAATTTATCACTAAAAGGAACTCTACTTGTAGCTCCAGAGAAGCCTTGCGCATTCATGGCATTTCCCGATAATGGATATTTTCCCTCTCGTCTACAAGAGTGAGTTGCCCCAGTATCTTCTGAAAAAGAAAAAGATTTGCCTCCTATGGTAACATCAACCCTGGGTTCCTCTTGAGGATCTGGTGTCACCGATAGTACTGAACACATCAAGTCACCCTGTGAGCTGTCCTATTGTTTGTACATACTTATTCCTGTGCCTGTAAAAGGACTTCCTCCCATGACAGTGAAACCCCCTACTCTAGGAGCCATAGCTGTCCTGTGCTTGCACTCTGCTGTATCTGCATGGCTGCGTGCTGTGACTGCCCTTGTGGCGGACTCAATGGTGCTTGCTGTGGTTGCAAAGCCTGTTGCATTTGCAGTGCTTGTGCTTCATACACTGTCTGCTCTTGGACGAACCCGTACCTATTTTTGTGAACTATATGCTGGAGGATAAGCTGTGGCCCTCTTGAGAATTGCCTATTCTGTACATTCCCTTGGCTCCCACATGTTTGTGCGATGTGCCCTGTCATTCCACATGTCCAACATACAGGATGGACCCTTCTATTATGCCCCATCTGCATATTTCGATTATCATTCTGCATATTCTGAAACCTACCTTGGTTACTTTGGAAGCCACCTTGATTACTCTGGTAGTCTCCTCTTCCCTTGAAACCCATTCCTCTTCCTCGTGGCATAAACCCACTCCCTCCTTGATCTGATTGGCGTTGATTATTTGTCTGTGACATACCTACTGGTTGCTGCATTCCTAACCCCTCTCCCCTCGGTATTACCCAAATTGACCTTTTCAAATTGACCTTTTGTCCTGATTGACCTAATAATAGTGGTCCTAATTGACCTTCTTCACAATTGACCTTTAACTGTATATTAGTTCTTTTATATGTGTGTGGGGTGGGGTTGGGATAATACATAATATGAGGGGATTGGGTGGGGTGTTGCAGGGGGTTTTGGATTGGGTTGGAGTTGTGGGGTCTTTGCCCTGCATATATGTTCTAATTGATCTAATAAATTAAATACATGAAGGAACTCATGTGTCCCCCTCGGTTAAATCCTCCTTGCATACTTTCATTATCATCCTGCATATTCTGTCACCCGCCTTGCTTATTCTGGAAACCACCCCTTCCACTGTAGCCCATTCCTCTAATGCATGGCATAAACCCATTCCCTCCTTGATCCATTTGGCGTTGATTATTTGCTCGCAGTGTACCCACTGCTTGCTGCATTCCCAATCCTTCTACGCTTGTCAAAACCGCCCCTTCTATGGAATATTTTGACAATTTCTTCTGAACTAACTTGGCTTCCTCAAGTTTTCTAGCATCTTCCTTCTTCTTTCTTTTTCTCTTGCAACAGTCGACAGTGATGTACTATGGTAAACTGTATTTCTGCCCACTGCTTCGCTTCAATTCTCACTAATTTCTTAAGCAGCCTCTATACCAGTTCAAGCAATCCCTGACATAAAATGTGGTAAAATACTGCCACTGATTTTCGCCACAGTTCCTGCATTTCAAGAGTCCACTGTTCCTTTATACTTTGAATATAAGCAAGCAGATCTTCGTCATCTCTCATTTTACGTGCCATAATTTCAACCATGTCTGATGTATCGGGATTTTGTACCCGTAGCGCTCACCGGACATCTGCTCTACAATTGTTAAACAGTGCCCCATTGTGCGCTGTGTTCTGTGCCGTGACACTTGAATAGCCTACTCTCAGCCAATCGTCATCTGCCCTTTCCCCAAGAATGATTTTAGGAGACCTTTAATGTCCCCTATTGCTAAAGTATTTCCCCCTGTTATTTTCTCGAGTTCATAAATCCATTTCCCCACACTCGCTGTTAAACTGGGGGGTTTGAACGTTAAATGATCCTTTTCCATTTGTGGCCATGGGATATACTGTAGCCTGGGCCCCCCTTTCTCCAATAAAGGGAACTGTGTGTACCCAAATCCACAATCAACTTCCATTGTCTGCCTATCCCTAGCGGGGACAATGGTTCCTGATTACCTTCTACTTGGCAGTGTCCTCTGCCTGCTCATATATGGTGGCGATTCTCCCTTCTCACTATGCGATTGTCCTTTAGGTTGTTCTGAATACGATATAGGGTCTGGCGTTCTGTCTTTAGGCTGCTCTATGTCAGACCATTGTACTTCCTGTTCTGTCTGCAGACATCCCTCGGGACTACATACACTTCTTCCCTCCTCCCCACGGAAGGTTTCTCTCTCTTCCTCCGACATTTCTAGCCCCCAGCAAGTATGACTCTTTTCTCTTTCACCTTTATGTAAGGTCAGCCTATTAAGGGATAAAGCTTTATGCTCAAAACCAAGTGGGCTTCCTTCTTCGCCTCATGATTGGGCGATTATAGATCAATCTTTTTTTCCTCTTGCTCTCATATCCTGAAAGGCTTTATCAATCCTATCTCTGATGCTCCATATCTAAAATTGATCATCTAATCTAATTTTAGATGGCCCTGACATTTCTCACTGTGCCGGGAGAAACTCTTCTATATCGCCCCATAATATTACTGGACTTTGTTCCATTAACTCTTTCTGGATGCGATCAATATCACGCTTCCTTTGTCTCATTTTTGGTCCATTTCTTCATCTAATTCTCTCCGCTTTCTTGCTTCCCATCCAACTTTTTCGTTTCCTGTCTTTTTTGTTCTCTTCTTTCATTCGCTCTACGCTCTTCTTCATCCCTTCGTCTTTGTTTCCTCTTATCCCTTAATTTCTGCACTTCCTCCTCTTCTCTCTTCATTTCTTGCCTATCTCATTCTTCGATTGCTCTCTGCCTGTTGTCATATTTCCTTTACTCCTCCACCCTTTGCTCTTTCTTGTGCTGTTCTTCCTGATACATCTGTTCTCGTTTCTGCCTACTCTTTCTCTTATATTCATCCTCTTTCAGTCTTTTTTCTCATTCCCTGTCTTTTCTATCCTGTTACTCTTGATCTCCCCTTTGCCTATATTCCTCAATACTTTTCCCATCAAATTTGAGCAATATCTGTCCACCCATCCATTCATTCTGTACGAGCGGTACCTCGTCAACTTTATTCTTTTTTCCTTTCAATCTCATTCACTTTTCTCCTCCTTCTTTCTAGTCTCTTCTGGACTATCACCACTGCTATAAGAAGACGGCTCAAGTATTGGGTTACTATACCCTGTCGCCGCTTTTAGTCCCCTCAATGGATACAATTCTGCGCTTTCTATATCAACACTATTTATCTCAGGCGAGGCAAGGGGAGCAGAAGGCTCAGCAACTTCCTCATTACACCTATTAAGCATCCAGCCCTCAGGCGGCGGGTCCTTCCACTCCTCCTGGTACATTTCCCAAACCTTTTTCTAATTTCTCTTTTCTCCCTTGTGGCCATGGCATGAACATTTGATCTGCTGTGCCCTTTACCCACTCCGCACTGTATTGTTTGAGCTTAGGTGCATGTTTTGGCAGCGTCTTGCACAGATGCATCAGTGGAGTAATATCTCCCATTGTGATGAGTCTCAATTGACTGTAAATACTTACTGCTGTTTTAGATACGTTTCAGACAAGCAACAAAATATGAGCGAGCTCCAACCTTCGCTGATCAAAGTCTCTATTTCTCAATTGTCTCAATTTATTCTTTCGGTCGGTGCCGACAATGACCTAGGTTAAGTAAACCTTTCATCTCTACTTCAACTTTACACAACTTATTCTCGTTGCTTTTCAACACCTTTTTTCAGGTACAAAATATAGACAAACAGACAAACTAGTGAACTTTTCATGTATACATGTTATTCCTTTTCTACTAGCCCCTAAAATACTCTGATTGGAGTTTGAGCCATTCCCTATCATAAACCTTGTTTATGTACTGCGTATTTACCCCCTTGGGGTTTTGAAAAGACTCCTTCTAAACCTGCCTTTTACATGTCACCCCATTTACATGCTATCCTGCTAGTGTACCAATAATTCGAATCAAGCTGCTACTCTATACATGTTTGCTAGTCACTCGAATACAATGGGCCTCATTACACGGTAGGCGGTGAGCCATGGCGCTATTAGCGCCATGGCTCATGCCGGTAAAATACCGGCACCGCCTTGGCGGAAAGGGGATTTACCGCCCCATTCCAAGGTTGGTGGGGCGGTAAATCCCCTTTCCGCCATTGCCCTTCCCCATTCCCATTTCTGCCCCATAGGGCTCTATGGGAATGGGGAAGGCGCTAATTACGGCACCGCAATTTTGCGGTGCCGTAATTAGCTCCGAGGTCCCTTAGCGGGTTGGTTTTTAACACCTGCAAAAAGCAGGCGTTAAAGCACCAACCCGCTAAGGGACCTCGTAGTAAGGCGGTAATGGTTAACGGTCACCGTTACCATTAATGGTGGCCGTTAACCATTACCGCCTTCCGTGTAATGAGGCCCAATGTATCTCCACACACTCTATACTGTGACACTAAGACTACTGCTCTATACCATGAATGTCCAGTACCCAACCATGCCACTCAATCTACCTGCACACAAATCCCCACCTAACTTGCATAAACCTACCAACATGATCACCACACCCTGCACTGTCATCCAAAGGAACCTCAAACTATGTGCAAGGCTCCCAAGGCTCTATGACCCTCGAAACAATATAGCTCACAGTAAGGCCACTACCAGCCCCATCAGCTCCTCCCAGCATCCTCTTCAACTAAACAGCAGACTCTATCGCGAGCCTACCCGTGCCCTGAAAAGTATGCACAAATCTTCAACACCTCTGCCTAAACCAGCACAACCTGGGACCAAGGGAGCACTGATAAATGCCCGCTCCATGGTAGCCCACGCAACTGACATTGCCGACCTACTCCACAATGAAGACCTGGACTTCCTAGCTGTTACTGAATCCTGGTTACACCCAACAGCAGGCCCCGCAATTATGCTAGCCATTCCGGATGACTATACCCTACTAAGACTTGATCGTACCACCTCTCGAGGTGGAGGTCTTGCCATTATAGCTAAAACTAAATTCCCCCTGACTATTGAGACAGCTCCCGATGCAGGATCTTGCGAATCCTTAACTGCTAAACTAACCATATCTAATACACAATCCATCTCCATCATCCTCATTTACCGACCACCTGGCCCCCTAGGGTCATTTGAGGAAGACCTTACAAATATCCTATCCAATAACCTCAAGAACTCCTCACAAAGTATTTTACTAGGAGACCTTAACCTGGGTTTTAACGACCCCACAGACACCAATGCTATAACAATTAACAATACCCTAGAGGAAATGGGTTTCTCCCAGAAGATCACGGCGCCTACTCATACCAAAGGTAGAACTCTGGACTGGCTAGCTGTGCACAACTGCCCAGTCCTAATCTCCTCTATACTTCCACAGCTTTGGACAGATCATTACTTGATCTTGTTTACACTAGAGGCGACACCAACGCAAATTGATAGTATAGCCCCAGCTGTCCAGACGAGAAATAAAAAGAACATTATCCCTGAAAATCTGATCCCACTGATCGCTCCGACCTTGAACGCCATCCCAGACCATACAGATCCCGCTATGATGGTAGACATTTACAACAAAGTCATGCTCTCATCTCTTGATGTCATAGCCCCACTGCAACTCAAAAACAGTAAACCTAGGAAACACATCAACTCTTGGTTTTCCCCCCATCTCAAAGCCCTCAGACAGGAAAAGCGACGTTGCGAAAAAATCTGGAAATCACATCCCTCGGAAAAAAACAAGAATAACCTAAGTAGACTAGCCTCCCAATACAAAAAAGACATTATCTTGGCCAAACATATATCTTATAGCACCCATATCCTACAAGCCAAATATAACACCAGAGAACTCTTTACTATACTAAAAGAGGTTGAATCTCCCGTCCAAGCGCCTGACTCGTGCCTCAAGGACAAAAACTGGTGCACGGGTATACAACATGCCTTAGCCAACAAAATCTCCTCCCTCAAGACAAAGATAAACACCAAAAAAGATTCCCTTCTCTCTTCTACCAAGCCTAGTAGTCTCACCCCCAAAATGACTCACCCTACACAGACGCACACCCAGGATCATATTCCCCAATTCAACTTCCAGAGAGTCTCTACCAAAGAGGTAGAAAAGGTAATTCTCTCTCTCAAACCATCGAACTGCCATGGGGACATATATCCTGCACAATTGATTAAGGATGCAGCTCGTGATCTAGCACCATTTATTACCAAACTAATAAATGCGTCATTCACATCACGCACCGTACCAAACAATCTGAAACAATCATGGGTCCTCCCTTTGCTCAAAAAACCTAATCTTGACCCTTCCCCTCCTACTAATTACCGCCCCATCACCACAGTACCGTTCCTTCTTAAAATCATAGACAAAGTAGCATACCAACAAATCCAATACCACCTCGAGCACTTCCAGCTCTTAGGAGTCAGACAATCGGGCTTCAGGCCTCAACATGGTACCGAAACTGCACTCATAGACCTTAAGGCACAGATAGATGAACTGAGAAATCAGGGCAGGACCGCACTCCTGCTACTTCTTGATCTATCTGCTGCCTTCGACCTGGTCGACCACGAGATCTTATGTGATCACCTTCAAAAAGCAGCCCATTTCTCTCAAGAGGCTACTGACTGGATCCAATCCTTTCTAAACAACCGCACAATGAGAGTCTTCTCACCTCTAGCAGCAGCCGACCCTACGCCCATCACCTGTGGCGTGCCCCAGGGTTCATGCGTTTCCCCGACACTGTACAACATATTCACGAAGCCCCTTTTTGATGATCTAGATGGCCTGGGTATCACCTACACCAATTATGCCGATGATACCCAGATCCTCATCCCGCTGACGGGGGATTATGATAAGGATTTGGCCTTCGTCAATGGAGTGTACCTCATCATTCAGGCATGGATGGCCTCACACGGTCTATGCCTGAATGATGACAAAACGGAACTCCTCATTCTGGGTTCGCCACATAACCTTAGCAAATTGGACCAAAATTACTCCTCCTTTGCAATTGACAATAACAAGATCACAGTAGCCAAGGAGGTCAAAACCCTCGGCTTCTACCTAGATTCTACTCTCACCCTCAAAAAACAAGTTAATGCCATGGCCTCCGCCACAGCGTATACTTGCAAACTCATCAGAGCAGCCAAACCTTTTCTCTCCCCTTCCAACTGCATCACACTAGCCAGGGTGTTGACCCTGTCCAAGCTGGACTATTGCAACACACTATATGTAGGCTGCAACAAATATATCACTAACAAAATACATATCCTTCAAAATAATGCCCTAAGAGCGGCCCTCAGCATCCCGAAGAAAGCCCACATTTCTGACTCTAGAAGATCCGTCAATTGGCTATCCACTAAAGACAAAATATTCCTCAAATATTCCTCAAATCAGTGTCCCTGACTCATAAATGTCTCCACCAAGCAGCCCCTCAATACCTTATCACCAGATTCAACAGACCTATTTCCTCTCGCCCCTCCAGGATGGCCAACTCTAATCTCCTTCTGGTGCCTAGGTTTAAACGTACTATGTCAGGAGGAAATAGCTTTCCGGTAAAAGCAGCACAATTATGGAACTCCCTCCCTCCCACCTGTAGGGAGGACCTTCCCTACCGCCAATTTAGATCCAAAACCATCCATTGGCTCAAGACTCACGACATATAAACGACCACCTGCTCTCTTACTGCCCTGATGCTCCAGACCACTATGTTTGTAAATATGTACATTTTGACAACCCACTCCTTGTAAATAGTATTGCCTATATTGTTCTTCTCTGTAAGTTATGCCTCCTCGGCATGCATTGTTTCCATGTTTACGCGTCCAGCACTGTAACCACAGCCGGACCGCGTACCTTGTATGTAACCAAGCTTTGCAAACCTCTTGTTGCCTCTGCGCCTTGCTACCTCCCGGTTAGGAGTGCAATATAAATAAATAAATACTAAATACTAAATACTAAATGCCTTGAGGTATGGAAATGGGCTTACAAAAATGCTCCTCATTTAAACTCTCCTCGTTATATAGTAAACACTCTTCGTTATATTCTAGACAGCGCCCGTTACTTTTGTATGTTACCACAATTCCATCCCCTTATTTTACCAATCCCCTCAATCTACTCACCATTAGCTTTTCAGCTCAAGGCCTTTGGTATCGTCCCTTCCTCCAATCAACCACCGTCGTCTTCCGTCCACTCAACATTTGTGGAAACCAGTAGAGAGTTTGTCAAAGAGGGACACGTCCCACTTATATTGATCTTCTTCTTGCAAGTTTTCTATGTCGGCCGTTCTCCACAGAAAACTTTGCGATCTTCCGGCTAAGTGGCAGAGGGTGTCTGATCGTCCAAAACACTGGAGGCCTACTAATCTATGGGGACTTTAAATATCCTCTTTCTGCTACCATGTGAACTCGTAGGCCCTTTAAGCGAGGTAGCGATTTATTAGATGGATGGGGATGCAGAATTTACTCTGACACCAATAATAAGACCGAATCAAGAAGTTGGCAAAACATATCTGTTTTATTTGCAATTGTCTAAAACAGGGAGGTTGCAACGGACATAAATGAACATCGCACAAACATTCTCAAAGCATTTCATAAAAAAGCATTCTTATAGAGCAAAAACCTGTCATCATTGACGTCATACTATGTGGAAAAGTAAGAAAGCTTAACTAGAGTTGTGGTTGGTCTACGGGGAACATCTAGGTATCCTTTCTATGGTGGATATGATAATGATTGGATCTCTAACATTAGGTGGACAACTATGCCCACCCCTAGTACAAGTCATTTTCGCTGTCATAGAATACACAAATTTTCATTGGCTTTCAAACTATAGGGTTTCTTGCTATCATTGGTTGGCATGCTTGTACCCTTCTGAAATATTTCATTCGCTAGCAACACACACTCTGATACCCGAGGTGCTTGTGGGTGGACTTGACCATGCCTTCCCATCAAATTAGCCCATCATCCATCATCTCTCCTGCTGTCTGCCATTTGAATTGTCTTTGAACTCGGCCTTGCAAAGTATCCTAGTGCCTGAGAATAGAATGAGTGTGGCATGAGTGTGTCTCGATGTAACTTGCCTAAAATCTATTTCCATCTAAACTGTGTGACAGGAGACCATGTATGAGCTCCTTTCTTTCGTATTTAATACCATTAAATGAATAAGACCTGGCACACAGTGGGCCTCATTATAAGTATGGCGGTAAGGTAACAACAGTGTGTTACAAGGTAGTGCTACCGGCTCTGTTGCTACCGTACCACATACTAATAGCTGTGCTCACGGGTACCTGTCAGCCCCCAGGTCTGCCCTGGCGGGCAGAGCAGCATTTCCATTGAGCCCTTTCCCAAAAGGGAATTTCTAGGTACGGCGGGACTGGAATACCCTGGTAATTGCCCATTCATGGATGCCAGATCCAGACCCGGTTGTGAGTTTGGAGGTAGCCTTGCCGGTTTTCCCACACATGACCATCGTGAGTGCAGGGACAGGGTGAGAAAAACCTTTGCTAAGGGAGAGATGGGGGGGATGAGGATGAAGTCAGCGGAATAGGCCCAGACCCTCATCCACAGTGACATATATTTCTTGATTGCAGGAACTGGATCTTTTAAAAGGCATTATGGAGATACTGGTTCTGGGGTAGCCACGAGGGCAAATGTTGCTAGAGGAAGGACCCCTTTGATGTGTACATTGCCTTTGGCTCCAGGGGTGTGTAGGTCAAACACCCACCTCCATTATGTGAGCATGGCCAAAGTGAGTACTGCCTTTGATAAGGGAAGGGGTGAACCAGGATGAAGTTAGCAGAATAGGTCCAGGCCCACACCTACGATGACATATATATTTGGATTGTGGTGACAGGGCAGTATGGAGACACCAAGTCTGCAGGTAGCATGTGGGCAAGGGTTGCCAGGAGTAGGAACCCTTTGAGTTGTACATCAAGTTTAGCTACGGGAATGAACAGAAGAAAAACCTACCCTCATTGAGAGATCATGTAGAAAGTGAAAAATGCCTTGTATTTGAATTTATATCTTTGTATATCACTCTACATCAAACCGCTGAACAGAAACAAAGACAAAATTGTACATCAAAACATGGTTAATACATTCAACGAGAAAACTCTGAAGAAATAGCAGGTAATTGGAGAGCTGACAATGGAGGAACATCGTCAGATTAGTTTGGAAGATATGAAGAAAGGTGGAAAAACAAATAGACAGAGGAAATGAGTTCCAGTGCGTGGGGCAAGTAAGGTGAAAGAACAAAAATGGGAAGGGGCACAGGGGGGTTTAGGGACAGAGAGGAAGCACTTGTGCCACAAGTGTAACACCCCGGTTGGGGAGTAGAGAGAGATTAATGAAGAGAGATTGTGGTCGAGACCATAAATACTGTTGAAACAATGGAAATAAAATGGAAGACAAGACAGGATTCGAAGGGATGAAGAAACAGGGAACATAGAGAAGAAGGGAGGGTAACAAAGAAGACACACAGATAATGTATACACAGAAGAAAGAGGGGTAAGGTAAAAAGCAGGAAGGCCAAGAAGAAGAGCAGAAAAATAGTCAATGCGAGAAAAGACCATCCATGAAATAAAAGCTTAGTGCCATGAAAAGAGAGGTAAGGACAAGTTCTTCGGATGTTGAAGAGGGCATAACGGCAGGAGCGAGCAATAGAAGAATTGTGAAGAGAAAACGAGAGGAAGGGGTCAAAATGACACAGATGTGTCAGGCAGATGGGGAGAAAGGGAGCAGAAAGGGGGGAAGGAGAGAGAGGAAAGAGGGAGGAGAGGGAGGTGGAATAGAGGTAGTGGCGAAGAAAATAACCTCTTTTTTCAAGGGATTACATTGGAGGAAATTAGACAACATCCAAGATTGCACTGCAGGCAGACAGGTAGAGACAGTGGGGTGTAATGCATTGGAGACAGAGGAAAAGGATAAGAAGATTTGGATGTTGTCCGTATAAAGATGGAACAAAAGATTACAAGAAGAAATGGGAGAAGCAAGTGGAAAGGTGTAAAGAGAGAAAAGTAAAGGACCTAGGACAGACCCTTGGGGAACCATAAAGGAGGGGACAAGAGGGAGAAGTTTGGCCAGACAAGGTAACAGAGTAAGACATTTTCATAAAGCCTTTCATAAGGGAGTGGTGGTGGGGTAGATTGTGATAAGGTTAGCGTGACAAGGGTAACACAGTCAAAGCAGAATCAACACAATAATTTCTACACTATTATGTATCGATGGGCTATGGTGTTGGTGATTTTGAAAATAACTTTTTAAACTTTTCATATCCTCCCCTAATGTCCACCCCACCTTCCCTTTCCACTTCTCTTCCTCTCTCCTCTTCCCCCACCTACTCTATGGTGCTCTCTGTTTCTCCTGTCTTTTCAAACGGCTTCTCTATCTACTATCCTGCTCTCCTCACTAAGTCTGGTAGGAAGAAGTTCAAAAAGGATATCCTGGTCTCCAACCCAGACCACCCAATCGCTGACACCTATAGCAGTGCTTCCTCCAGACAAACTCTCACTAAGATCCTCTTTGTCGTACCCTCGCCCAGGATGCTGAGGGGGTTATAGCCCCATGTCTTTTGGTTGTAGCCCCGGAAAGAAGCCCAGGAGCTACAAGCAAAAGGCTAGCTAGCCCTGAGTCCCGACAGTCGCAAAATTAGCATAGCCCAGGACCAATTCCAGACCTAGCAACACCCCTGCCGTTGCCAGACCTCTGGACTCCTCACATGGTCTCTGTGCTCTTTCCTTTCTCTTCCTCTCCCATTAATGGTGGCCCCCGGTGGGAGTCCCTCCTGGCCCCCTTCCACTCATCTAAGGTCATCCTTAATCTTTACCTGAATGTCACCATCTTGGGCCAAGGCCCTCAGGCCAACCTTCTCCTCTTTAGTAGATGCTGCGCCTGCCTCATCAATTTCCTTTCTTCCTTCTCCTGCTGTCCCTTCTCTCTCTTCTTCGGCTTCCTTGCTTCTCCCCTCTGCTTCCTCTATGGCTAACTTGCTCTCTACTCCTTCCTCTGCCGTCCCACCTTAGGCTCCTTCTACACCTCTGCAGGGTGTACCTCTGATTAGTACCCCTCCCCGGAAGTCTTTCAAGGTTGGCAACCTTCTCCATATTGTCACTCTCAACTCTCGCTCAGCTGGCAAACACTCCTCTGACATCTGCCGCCTCCTGGAAGAACTTGATCACGATGTCCTCGGTCTCACCGAGACATGGTTCATGGCAAGCTCTGTCACAAGCTTTGACACTATCCTCCATGATGGCTACAAGATCCTCGCCGTGCCCAGATCCAACCTTTCTGGAGGGGGTGTAGCCTTGATCTTCCCAGAGTGGATTCCTGCCTCTGTCATTCCTATGCAGTCCTGCTCCTCTTTTGAATGCCTTATCTGCAGGCTCTCTCTGTCTCCTGGCCACTCTCTTACCGTGGCTACTATCAGCCACCTGGTCAGATCACCTCCTTCCTCTCTGTGTGGGCGGACCTCTCCTCCTCCCTACTGGCCACAATCACTCAACTCCTCCTTCTTGGAGACTTTAACATCCACCTGAATGCTTCCTGTCCCTCCTCTGGACTCTTTCGCAACCTCTGCGACTCTCTCTCTCTTTCTATTCTCCCCTCGGGCCCGACTCACTGCAGGGCACACTCTGGATGTTCTGATCTCCACAGACCTCCCCCTCTCTATCCCGTCACCACTCCTATCTTCTGGAGTGATCACTTTCGCTTCTTTTTATCCCATCTCTTCCTCTCGACCCTTCAGACCAAGCCAACTCCAGCACTGTCACCTACCTTCTCAGTCATCCGACCCATGCATCGTGTGTCAGTTGAGGCTTTTGCCACCACTTTCTCTCTCCCTTCACCTCCTCTGGCTGACTCACATCCTGACACAGCCCTTTCCATGCTCCACTATTCTATCAGTGATACTCTTGATGTTCTTGCCCCTGTCATGAGGATCCGCTTGAAGCCCAAAGCCAAGTGCAACTCCTGGTAGGACTCTGACATTGTCACCCTTAAATGCAAGAGCAGGGCGGCTGAGAGGAAATGGCTAGCTTCTTTTGCATCCTCTGACAAACTGGCCTGCCGCCAGCTCCAAAGGCAATACCGGCTCTCTGTCTCTACTTAGAAGAGAGCCCACATCCAAGCCCACATCTCTGTTGCATCTACAACTCAGCCGAACTCTTTAAAATGTGCCAGGAGCTGGCCAATCCTGCTGCAGTCTCTACCTCACCTGTCCCCTCCCAGGCCCTCTGTACAGCCCTGGCTTCTCATTTCATCTCTAAATCCCAGGACATGCTGTCCACCCTCTTGTTCTATCCTCCTCCCCTCCGCCCTCTATTCTCTCCTGTACCTCTGCCCCCCCTGTGGCCACCTCTCCCCCCTCTTCCTTTCCTCTGTTCTCCCATGACAAGGTTATTAGACAAGTCCGATCTATGAAAGTCTTGTCAAAACAGGTTCTTCCCTGTTCTTCCAAAGCCATCAAGGACCACATTGACACCCTTGTTCCAGCCTTGGCGAACTTCTGCAACCACTCCTTCACCAATGGAGACTTCCCTTCCCCCCTCAAAAACTCTCTTGTGCACCCTCTTCTCAAGAAACCCTCAGCCAACCCCTCCTGCCCAGCTAAGTATCGCACCATCTCCATCACTCCTTTCCTGGGCAAATTCCTGGAAAAGCTGGCCATCTCCCAGCTTAATCTTCACACTGAATCGGTTGGTTGTCTCCATGACCATCAGTCTGGCTTCAGATTACACAGAAGCACGGAAACTGCTCTCCTGAACATCCGTGAAGATGTGTTCTCTAACCTTGATTCTAATCTCCCCTCTGTCCTCATCTTACTTGATCTCTCTTCTGCCTTTGACACGGTCAACTATGCCATCCTGCTCAATCGTCTCTGTGATAACCTTGGTATCACTGATCAGGCACTGGTCTGGCTGACCTCCTTTCTCTCTGATCGACCCTCCCAGGTCCAACTTGGGTCCTTCCTTTCATCTATCTCACTCTCTACCTGTGGGGTTCCCAAGGGGTATACCCTCTCACCCTGGCTATTCAACCAATACCTGGCACCTCTCGCCCACCGCATTGCCACTCTCTGCTTGAACTTTCAGTGCCATGTGGATGACACTCAGCTCGTTTTCAGGCTCCCCTCTGCCACCTCTTCTCCTTCTCTCATCTCTGACTGTCTGTCTGCTATCCAGGAGTGGTGTGCCGGCAATGATCTCTGCCTTAATGCCAGTAAGACAAAGATTCTCCTCATCAGCACACCTGCTCCCTCCTCTCCTGTCACTCTATGGCTGGCCTCCCTTGCACTCTTCCTGCTCCCACCTGTGAGGCTTAGAACCTCAGGCTCATCTTCGACTCCACACTCTCCTTCTCTCCTCACATCTCTGACATCTCTAAGAAGTCAAACTACTAACTGCACCGCCTCAGAGGTATTTTTCCTTTCCCCTCCTTCCCCCAGAAGCTCACTGTCTCTAGAGCTCTGGTTCTCTCTAGGATGGACTATTGCAACAACCTTTTTCTAAAACTTCCTGCTTCTACTCTCTGCCCTCTGCTACTCATCCAAAAGAGGACTGCAAGACTTGTCCTTGGCCTCAAGCCCAGGGATCATATCTCTCCAGCACTGTAATCTCTGCATTGGCTCCCAGTGGCTGCAAGGATCAAGTTCAAGACCCTCTGCATTGTCCACAAAGCCTTCTGGGGCCTGGGTCCTCAATTCCTCCATTTCTCAATTTGTAAATACCTTCCTATTCAAGTTCTTTGCTCCTCCACCTCCAACTCCCTCAGAATCAGTCGCTTCTCCAAGCAACAAGTTGGTGGTAGATCTCTTTCTCCTGCTGGGGCTTCCCTCTGGGACAGCCTCTTAAGGAAAACCATCTCTGCTTCCAGAATCACCTCAAGACCTTCCTCTTTGCTTCTACCTTCTCTCTTCCTTTCCTCTGCTGATTTCCTGTCTGATACTGCACTTTTCACCTGGCTACCATCTGATTTCGTGCCCAGGTCCCTGCCCTCCCATTTGCACACCTGCACTGCCTCCCGGCAAACCTTGCACTTGGATCTTTATATGTAACCCTACAGTCCCCCTACCTGCACTTTTGGACACCTGCTGTCTGCACTTACCCTTGCACCTGCCACCTGCTGGCCGCACTTTGTGTTATTGTTTTGATCCCATGTACAGCACTGCCCCCTCCCCTTTCCCCTGGCACTTTCCCCTCCTTGCTCCCCTGCACTTGCACAATCTCAATGTCACTTGGCTGTCCAGGTCCTCCCTCTGTTCCCCCGTCCTTGCCTCGTCGCGCCTTGAAACACTTGTGTATAGGCCTGTTACAAATGCCATATCATATCACATCATATCATATCATGTTGTATGACATAAAATGTATCAAAATAGCATCAAGTTGCTTATGAGGTTTTATATTACAACAGTAATATGGAAATATAGATGACAATTTTGAAGATTGAGAAAGTACACATTTGAAAGTTATTATAAGTATAAACACTTTATTGAAATTTCAAACTTAGTCGACAAACTTAATTTAAAGAAATATAGACTGATAATAAAAACGACAGGTTATGTTGATTAGGACAAAACCAGTATATTCCCCAGAACCATTAGGAAATTCCTCCCGGATGGCTCTAACGGCACTGGCAGGTATAACATGACGAACTCGGAATCACACTCTGCCGTGAATCCACCAAGTGAATCATCAGTACGCCACAAGCCTGTAGCATCTGTGTGAAAGATGAGAAAAGGTTTCGTTGAACTAAACGAATACTTAGTTTTTACTTTTTTCACATCATTTTGAATAAAGTTGGCATGCATGAGAAAGACAAAACATATATTATGAGAGGAGTTCAAACTCAAATATTTCAAAATCATGATATGCAAATTTATATTTACAGGGAAATAAATAGCTTGATTGTAGGTTTTTTGTGGTGAGTTATACTTGTGAAAAAGAAATGTGAGGACTCAACAAAAAGCAAGACTGGTGGTTTAGCATATAAGTAGAATTAATTTGTGAAAATAAATACAGGGAAATAATGATATCTCAATAGCTTTGTAAACACATATAGAAGACCACAGCGCAGGATTGGTGCAGTTAAAAGGCATTGGGCCTCATTACGACCCTGGCAGAAGACCATGGTGCTATAAGCACCATGGTCCATGCCGGTAAGTTACCGACTCCGCCATGGAGAAAGGGGGAATTACCACCCCATTACAAGGCTGGCGGGGAGGTAATTCCCCCTTTCTCCATGGCCCTTCCCCATTCCCATTTTTGCCCCATAGGGCTCAATGGGAATGGGGAAGGCGCTAAGTACGGTGCTGCAAGTTGCGGCACCATAATTAGCACCAAGGTCCCTTTGCAGTTCCCTACTTTAACGGCTGGTCTACACCAGCCGTTAAGGCCGGGTCCCGCAAAGGGACCTCGTAATTAGGGGCTAATAGGTTAACGGCGCTGCAGCCTTTTACGGCGCCGTTAACCCATTAGCGCCTGGGTCGTAATGAGGCCCATTGAGACAATACTTACTCGTTGCTAGGAACACAAGGCACGAGCGGTTCCATCAAGGGCATGCATCAGCAGTATCATCATTCGTAACACAGAACGTATAAGGCCGGCTGCCCTGAAGTCGCGTTGCTAAATCCCGCATGGTGGTGGAGGTTGACTTTCGGATATATAGGCCAAGCATTTGTGCTTTCATGGCAGCAAGTGTTTTCCACCAACGTTAGCATCAATTGGGCATGTACATCTAGTAGACATGTCTCCCATTGGACGGCGATCAGGATCCCCCCCAATCATTTCCTTGTCCGTGTATTCCGGTTCATACGTGAACCCCTGAATACCAACAGTATCGTTTGAGGATTGCAACTTGTGAACAATAACTGTGAGGAAAAAATATTATTTAGATTTTTAAATACATATCTACATGAACGGTTCTTTTTATAATGGTATTTAGAAAAAAGTGAGAAGAGACAATAAACTGTGTATAGTCAATTATGTAAAAAAGAAAGTATGTTTGTGGGAATTATTTTAAAAAAACAATAGAGGAAACACAACAGCATTAGGCATAATGATGAACAGTAGTTATTCACTCATCAACAACATACTTGGCAACGTTTATTTTGTATAAATATGGATTTAGCAAACACATTTGTCTATTAAGTAATAATTGAAATGTGAAGCGCATGTAGAGAAAAGTAATTTACAGTAATGATATTGATATTTCATTTGTATCGCGCTCATACACCAGTGTTTCAGATCGCGTCGGCGCAAGGGAGGGGAACAAGGGAGAACAAAAGAATGATCTTACTAGGTAAAGTGACATTGAGAAAGGACAAGTCCTCATCACCACACCTTCACTCTCCTTTCCTGTCACTCTCTGGCCAGCATCCCTTGTCCCTCCTCCTACTCCCACCTGTGTGGCTAAGAACCTCTGGGTCATCTTTGACTCCATGCTCTCCTTCTCTGCCAACATCTCTGATGTCTCAAAAAAGTCCAACTTCCTACTGCAGGAGGTATTTTGCCCTTCCTCTCCTTCCCCCAGAAGCTTGCTGTCTCTCGAGCCCTGGTGCTCTCTAGGTTGGATTATTTTAACAGCCTCTTTCTTAATCTACTTGCCTCTACTCTCTGCCCTTTGCAATTTATCCAGAACAGGACTGCAAGACTTGTTCTTGGCCTCAAGTCATGGGATTGTATCTCTCCAGCCCTGAAATCTCTCCATTGGCTCCCAGTGGCTGTAAGGATTACATTCAAAACCCTTTGCATTGTCCACAAGGCTTTCTGGGTCCTGGGTCCAAAATACCTTCAGATGTTCCTCCGCAAAAACCTTCCCTCCCGAGCTCTTCGCTCACCTATCTCTAACTCCCTCAGGGTCAGTCGTTTATCAAAGAAACAAGCTGGGGGTAGATCTCTGTCTTCGGCTGGGGCCTCAGTCTGAAACAGCCTCCATGCCACTCTGAAACTTGAGGAGAACCATCTCCGGCTCCGGAAGCACCTCCAGACCTTCCTCTTTGCTTCTGCCTTCGCTCCTCCTCTCCCCTGCTGATCTGCTCTGTCTCGGCACTGTGCACCTGGCTTGCCCTCTAACTTTCGGTCTCAGGTACCTGCTCACCCTGCCACCCACCTGAACTGTCCACTGGTGATACCTTGCTTTGGGCTATGTATCTGTAACCATACAGTCCCCCCCAATTTTATTCTGCACTTATCAGACACACCCTGTCTGTTGCCTTATATCTAACAGTTTCCATGTGTTGGCTGCACTACCACCCCACTGCGATACACATGCCTTGAGTTAGCAATTATTTGACTTAATTTTAATATAATCCGATGGGCACCTCAGACAGTTGTTTACAGCTGTAAGGCAAGGGGAGCCCCACATTATCATGTTGAAATGGCCCCCAACAGCCA
Organism: Ambystoma mexicanum; assembly: GCF_040938575.1. Lineage (NCBI taxonomy): Eukaryota > Metazoa > Chordata > Amphibia > Caudata > Ambystomatidae > Ambystoma > Ambystoma mexicanum. Next base: position 57,736,977 of record NC_090934.1, on the reverse strand, counting down.
TGACTCATCATCAGCTGGCCCTACGTATGGGGTCATTCTTTTCACATGCTTGACTATAGGCGCCTGGGTGACTGAAAAATGCACAAAATGGCTGCTTTGTGTTGAGTTGCCTATTAACTCTTGCCACCCTCATGATGTACAGACATCCTAATTTCCATAGGAAAGGATTGAAATCCGTTCAGTGGAAGGCGTCACCATTCTGAGTCAATGGTGATCAGAATATTGGGTGCCAGTTTGTGAGAAAGCTGAACTACCCATAAATTGGTGTCCATTTACAAGATCCTGATTCATGGAATTATTTGCACGGGATAGAGGGTGCTTGAGCGCCAAATGGCATGAAAATCTGCGTACGTCGATTTATGGAATCGAATGCGTGGTACTGTTCCAGGACTTGCATAGAGTTTGCACAGGCTTGGCACATCTCTGCGAGCCTTGAAGCGCCTTGTGTGAGCACCCGCAGTCCTTGGGTGAGGCCTGCGCATGGGGCGGAGTTGGGGGCAGAAGACGGAAAATGGGGACGTACATGTGAAAAAGTGGACGTTATGAAGGACGACCCGCAGGCGGTCCCTCGACCACCCACAATTGCATGGCAAGAGACATATTCATGGAATCGAGCGTGCAATGTCTCGGCAGGGAATTGGCCACGCAAGTCCTTCATACCATCCGACCACCCAAAGGCAGGCGTAAATACACTTGCGCATACGATTCGCCCCGCAGAGGTGGGTTTGCATGTCAGATTTAGGGTTTGTGTACGTAACCAGGGTTGCAATGTTACTTAGGGGTGCGCGTGAGCAGTGTAGCGGGGTGCAGGAACGGTTTACAGAGGTTTGCAAACAGATTTTCCAAGTATAGACCGAGTTACAATTTTTAAAACGCATGTTGGTGGGGTGCCGGCATCAGTTACAGGGGACCCTGTGCGGGTTCCCAGAGATGCAGGCCTGGTTGCGGAGGAACCCACGCACTGTTTGAAGGGTGCATGTACTCGCACCCGGGGCAGCACGCAAAGGTAGCTGTTCTGGATGCTTATGCTTTGCACATGGGGGTCGTTCTGGGGGCCAATACGGTTACTTTGCGCAGTGAATTCCATGAATATGCGGGGAATGATTTATTTATTCTGTGCGCAGGCTCACACAGTGTCCTACATGGCATGCTGCCTTTGCTGGATTTCTGCGCACATTTCGATGAATCGGGCCCCATGTCGATAGCACGCTGTTCTTCCGAGTTGCCTTTGCATTTCTTAAATGTCATACATACATATATTGAAGCCTCGAGTTTCACTCTGACAACCATCCTGCAGTAATCTACTCTTGGTATTCAGGCATGTGGTATAGGCTCATTTCGCTCAGATGCCGATTGGCCAATCAGAGATCAGAAGATTTACTCATACACTCTGTGTTCAACTAAATCAAAACAGCAATTGTACTGCTGCTCACAATTCAACCACGAGAGGGTAGCAAAGGACCACTCTTAATAAATGCGGCTGGCATACTGCGGCTGCTGGGTTTGATATGCTAAAGAATTGTCACCCAAAGTGATGATTGATAAATATTTCAGGATAATGTGCTTAGAGGAGAATATGCTCAGAATCTAAGTGGCAAGTGGCGAGGTCTCCAGGGATGTCAATTCACCAAAATTCCAGGGGCAGCGGATGTGACATCACTGACCCAATGATGACCCAAAAGTGGCATCACAACAACCTGATCCCATGATGACATCTCCCCCTCTGCCCAGCGTTTCTCCTGGTGATGTTAAATCTCCCCCTTCTGCTCTGTTGTTTTTCTGGTGATGTTCAATCTCCTGCTTCTGCTCTGTGATTCTCCCGGTGATGTTCAATCTCCCGCTTCTGCTCTGTGATTCTCCTGGTGAGGTTCAATGTCCCGCTTCTGCTCTGTGATTCTCCCGGTGATGTTCAATCTCCCGCTTCTGCTCTGTGATTTTCCTGGTGAGGTTCAATGTCCCGCTTCTGCTCTGTGATTCTCCCGGTGATGTTCAATCTCCCGCTTCTGCTCTGTAATTCTCCTGGTGAGGTTCAATGTCCCGCTTCTGCTCTGTGATTCTCCCGGTGATGTTCAATCTCCCGCTTCTGCTCTGTGATTCTCCCGGTGATGTTCAATCTCCCGCTTCTGCTCTGTGATTCTCCTGGTGAGGTTCAATGTCCCGCTTCTGCTCTGTGATTCTCCCGGTGATGTTCAATCTCCCGCTTCTGCCCTGTGATTCTCCTGGTGAGGTTCAATGTCCCGCTTCTGCTCTGTGATTGTCCTGGTGATATTCAGTTTCCCACTTCTGCCCTGTGATTCTCCCGGTGATGTTCAATCTCCTGCTTCTGCTCTGTGATTCTCCTGGTGAGGTTCAATCTCCCGCTTCTGCTCTGTGATTCTCCCGGTGATGTTCAATCTCCTGCTTCTGCTCTGTGATTCTTCCGGTGATGTTCAATCTCCCGCTTCTGCTCTGTGATTCTCCTGGTGAGGTTCAATGTCCCGCTTCTGCTCTGTGATTCTCCCGGTGATGTTCAATCTCCCGCTTCTGCTCTGTGATTCTCCTGGTGATGTTCAATCTCCCCCTCTGCCCAGCGTTTCTCCTGGTGATGTTAAATCTCCCCCTTCTGCTCTGTGGTTTTCCTGGTGATGTTCAATCTCCCCCTCCGGCCAGTGATTCTCCCGGTGATGTTCAATCTCCCGCTTCTGCTCTGTGATTCTCCTGGTGATGTTCAATCTCCCGCTTCTGCTCTGTGATTCTCCCGGTGATGTTCAATGTCCCGCTTCTGCTCTGTGATACTCCTGGTGATGTTCAATCTCCTGCTTCTGCTCTGTGATTCTCCCGGTGATGTTCAATCTCCTGCTTCTGCCCTGTGATTCTCCCGGTGATGTTCAATCTCCTCTGCCCTGTGATTCTCCTGGTGGTGTTAAATCTCCAGCTTCTGCCCTGTGAGTCTCCTGGTGGTGGTAAATCTCCCGCTTCTGCTCTGTGATTCTCCCGGTGATGTTCAATCTCCCGCTTCTGCCCTGTGATTCTCCTGGTTGTGTTAAATCTCCCACTTCTGCCCTGTGATTCTCCCGGTGATGTTCAATCTCCCGCTTCTGCTCTGTGATTCTCCCGTGATCTTCAATCTCCCGCTTCTGCTCTGTGATTCTTCCGGTGATGTTCAATCTCCCACTTCTGCTCTGTGATTCTCCCGGTGATGTTCAATCCCCTGCTTCTGCCCTGTGATTCTCCTGGTTGTGTTAAATCTCCCGCTTCTGCTCTGTGATTCTCCCGTGATCTTCAATCTCCCGCTTCTGCTCTGTGATTCTTCCGGTGATGTTCAATCTCCCACTTCTGCTCTGTGATTCTCCCGGTGATGTTCAATCCCCTGCTTCTGCCCTGTGATTCTCCTGGTTGTGTTAAATCTCCCACTTCTGCCCTGTGATTCTCCCGGTGATGTTCAATCTCCCGCTTCTGCTCTGTGATTCTCCTGGTGGTGTTAAATCTCCTGCTTCTGCTCTGTGATTCTCCCGTGATCTTCAATCTCCCGCTTCTGCTCTGTGATTCTACTGGTGATGTTCAATCTACCGCTTCTGCCCTGTGATTCTCCCGGTGATGTTCAATCTCCCGCTTCTGCTCTGTGATTTCCTGGTGATGTTAAATCACCCCTTTGTGCTCTGTGCTTCTACTGATGATGTTTAATCTCCCCCTCTGTTCAGCAATTCTCCTGGTGATGTTAAGGGCCTGATTCATAGAAGCATTTTATAATGGTGCAATCCCATATGAAAACGCTCTGTGAATCAGGCCCTTAACCTCCCCCTTCTGCTCTGCGATTCTCCTGGTAATCTTAAATTTCCTCCTTCTGCTCACAATTCAGCCACGAGAGGGCAGCAAAGGCGCACTCTTAATAAATGCAGCTTTGATACTGCGGGTGCTGGGTTTGATATGCAGAAGAATTGGCACCCAAAGTGGCGAGATGATTGATAAATATAAATATTTCAGGATTATGTGCTTAGAGGAGAATATGCTCAGAATGTAACTGGCATGTGGGGAGGTCTCCAGGGATGTCAATTCACCAGGGGCAGTGGATGTGACATCACTGACCCAAGGATGACCTTAAATAAAGTGGCATCACAACAACCTGATCCCATGATGATACCTCAGGAAGCAATACAAAATGATAAATCATCCCCTTCTGCCCTGCAATTCTCCTGGTGATGTTAAATCTCCCTTCTGCCCTGTGATTGAGGATTCTGAGTTTCTGACACAGAGGAAGGTGGGGGGGGGGGGTCGTCTTTTCTACAAAAATCCCCCAATGTAGGCTCCGTCAGTCAACCACACACTAGTGCATTTAGCAGGCAGGACCCAATCAGGCTCATAGGCATTTGGGCCATTCACCAAAAACCAGACACCCAAAACAAACAGTGGATGTGTATGAGGGGCAACACCCAGCCTTTCAGAGCAGACCACAGGCACTGTGACACATAACCAGAACCAGACCCCCACAAAACAGAATGTGAATTGATTCTCCCTTCCATTCATTGAGGTCCCACCCCCAGGCTGTAACCAAAAAATGCTCCCCCTGGGAAGGCTCCTAATAGTCTAGCAGAGGCAACACCTGAGCAATATATGGTCCTTCCACCCAAAATCCAATCAGGGGAAAGGGGACACAGAGTCAGGTATTCACAGGACTTTGAGAAACAGGAAGGGGAAGGCAGAAAGAGAAGTGGCTTACTGTTGCCATCTTGCCTTTGCCCAGGAATACATTAATATGGCAGGGCCTGGGTACCCCAAAATGGAGGAGTTCCAGAGCCCCAGCAGAATCATTATGTAGCTGCCATCTGCCCATACCCTGCTCTGTGGGCAGCACACAGGTGCCCAAAACACACACTTAGTGTGCCAAGGGGTTCCTCTGCACATTGGCGCCATAGGAGTATCCCATGGGTCTTGTTCACCAATAATAACAAGCATTGGCAAAGCCAACAGTTTTGACTTTGTACAAGTATTAGGCCTTTGCCAAACACTGCTAATAGATGCCCAGGTACTCGCACCATGCTGTCTTTGCTACCTTCAGTAGCCAGTAAATACCACTACGGCAGTGCCTGACAAATGTCTTTCCCACACCTACACAAAAGCCCAATCTGTTGCCATTGCCAATGCTTGTTTAGAGATTCAAGTCTTCTGAAGTCATATTTATGTAAATGGGTTTGCAATTCTTATAAAAAAGATTTACACTACAATAAACTATCTTAGAAGTACCTTAAAGACCAATAACCTGTTCTATGCAGTGTGTTCCTATCAAGAGAGTCTGCATACAGTAACATTGGACCTCTCTGTGCCATATTGAGGATACCTTTTCATTTGCATATCCGTCTGGTCATGCCTACGAGGGCAGCATCTCAACAGAACGCCAAGAAACTCTTCTCTGAGCAAGAGGACCCGCAGCAACACCACACATGCTTTTGTCTTGTCAGTTACCACCAATTGTGCATAACAATACCATCGAGCACCTGTAGAGGGGCTATCACACTTTTTGCAAACAACCAGTCACGTGTTTAATTGTGAGTGTAGATCCTGGACACTGGTACAGATGTGTACTCGTGCCTCACACGCTCCTGGACGCTACTTCCCGAAAATGTCGTGACCTCAAAGGCATGGCGCCACAAATGAGAAATAAATCCTTTTGTGGTTGAAAAGTGTGGCAGGTCAAATTGCACCTTCGTCCACCCACAAATCATGCATACATGAACAAGTACAAAATAGCACTCGTACAGCATGTGCAATGTGTACCTACTGCTCCTTTCACCTGCAAATGTACCCCCGCACTGAGAAAATTAACACGCTGATCTAAAAACTTAAAGACACATTTCTTATTTGAAGGTGCAGTCAAACCTGAACAAGTGAACTACTTCTGGGGCCATTTTTAAACTAGACAGAGCATTGCTCCCTGCAGAAACTTACCAGTCATTGGTTAAAACTCCGGCAAGAACACCTCTGCCTTTCAACATTCTGAAGTCTTTGAAAACTGTAGTACGGAGTTCGGCAATGGGTAACACCTGCATAGGGTGCACCTACTGGGGCGGCTGAGTGCTGCTATGGAGTGGGTGAAGAGGAAAGGCCATTCATGCTTGGAAGGACCAGGTTGACGAGGCCACCTCCCGTTAAGGGGTCAAACACTCATGTCCAAGTGAAACAAAAGAGAGTTCGTGGGTGCTTGTGACGCAGAGCTGCAGGAACGTGTCTGCGAGGAGTGGAGGCAGACACTGGTGTTTAAAGTGTGAGGGTATGAATGTCTGTGCGTGTGCCTGTGGAGCCTGAGAGTTCAGGGAGAGTCAAACACTGGGGCATGATGTCAGGGAGAGTGTGCGAGTGTCACGTGTGTGGAGCGGAGCTGCAGAAACGTCTCTCTGAGGCAGAGAAGAGACCGGGGAGGCACTGGTGGTGTGCGTGTATGCTCTCTGTGCATGGATTCTTTGCAGCGGGTCCAGGGGAAAGGCTCCTGGCATCCCTCCCCACTGCAGCGGGACTTTCTTACTGCCCCCTGCACCGTGAGAGCTGTGACCAAGGGGAGCGAGTCAGACCCTCCTGTGCGCAGGACCCCAGCAAGGTTACCCCATCCCCTGCCACCCACAGCGAATCATGCGGCAACCCCATGTCAGCTGGCCAAACTTAAGCGAGCACTGCCTATAGTAGCTTGGGGTAATGCAGCACCAAGAGGCGATGCACATTTCTCCAACGCTTACTAGAAAACCAATCGGGTTTACTTGAGCCACAGGCACAACACTGTGCATTTAGGTGTTTGTTTTGGCTGACAGTCAGGCTTGCCATGGTGATCCTGGGCTTCCCTGCTGGTTTCACGGAAATTCTGTCAAGACGAAATGCTTGCGCTCTGGATAAAAAGGCCCATGGACAAAGGCTCCAGCACAGCCCATTAGTATCTGTGTTCTGTGACAAAACGGAATTAAAACGATTGGGTTGACTTACTCACTGCAGCCCTAGAGCCCTGCTCGGGATTCGGTGAAAAAAAAAATGGCTGCCTTGTGGGCAAAAAGCACATCCTCGAGAGCCAATCACATTATAGTGACATCGCTAACAAACCAGAGAGCCAATCAGCTACTGATTACATCTCAGCACTAGAGCATTCCCCACAAATCAGTAAATGGGCATTTTCAGAACCATTTTAAATCATAATGTAACTAGCACAGTACCTTGTTTATTTTAAATATAAAATACAGTAAAATGTGTAACATAACTTGAAAGCTGCAGTCAGTCAAACAACTCTAAAATAACATTAACAGATGACGGCCACCATTTTGGAAATAAAAATGGCTGACAAAACCACCACAAAGTAGAAATTGAGCCAAAGAGTGCAAATGGAGGTGTGGCTGGAAGGCAATGCGTGGGAATGGGTGGAAATTCCTATACCTTTCACTTAGCGATGGGCGTTAAATGGGTGGGACACATGGTCAAACTACCATGCATCCATCCTCATATGCCAACCTGCATTGAAAAGCATTACAACAAACCGGCATCCAAAGCCCCTGTTTCAAACTCTTATATTAAAGCTCTTATTTTAATGACAATAGTGTTGGTTTTTATAGGTATCGCTTCCAGCGCCACCTTATTGCCAAAACTAAAAATGAAGAGCTGCACTGCCAGAGGTCCAGACTGCACTTGTGGCAGTAGAACACAGAGAGAAAGACCAACAGGGAAGTAGTGGGACAAGCACGTGGAGGCCCGGTTCCTACAAAGTATTTCCAGCATTACACTACTTTTCCCCACAGTCTCTCTAGCTCACCTCTCCTGCTTTTTCATTCTCCCTCTTGCTCTCTCCCTCTCTCTCTCTCTCTCTCTCTCTCTCTCTCTCTCTCTCTCACTCTTGCTCTCTCTCTCTCTCTCTCTCTCTCTCTCTCACTCTTTCTCTCTCTCTCTCTGTCTGTCTCTCTCTTGCATGATATCCTTCCTTTGTCACATCTCCATCCTCTATCACCTCTTTGTCTTTCACCTCCTCTCCTCCCTCTCCCTTTAACTGTCTCTCTCTCTCACTTCCTGTCCTCTTACTCTCCTTAACTTTTCCACCTCCTCTTGCTGCTGGTATCCATCCAGAATCACCTCTTGTTTGTTCACCTCCTATCTGCCTCTCTTCAATACTCTGATACTGCTCTGTCTCTCTTTTTCTTTTCTGATCTCAGCCTCCTCTCTCCCTCACCTACTGCCCCACTTGCTTCCATCTGTGTTTGCTCATCTGTTTCTTAGTTCCCACACCTCCACTCGGGGTAACTGTCCTTACATATTCTAGCAAGCCTCCTTTCCGCCTGTGGAATGGTTTCTTGCTTCCCCTGGAACCCATAGAACTTCTGTGGTCCACTGCAAGCAGGCCCTGTGACACATCCTGTGACCTATGTGTTTGTAGCTGTTCCTTGCTAGTACTTTTTACCTGCAACTGATCATCCATGGTTTACAGTGCCCGCAAATATGTGTTACGTGAGGGGAAGCCTTCAAATGAATCTGTTCTTTTTCTTATTTTCTTTTTTAAACTTTATTTATTACAGTGTCAGATATGTTACCATAACACCCGGTCAAGTGGCACTGCGAGTAGAGCGCTCGCTTTGACACCCGTGCAGAGCTTGCTAACTTCCCTGCGGGGCCAAACTCAGCCTTTCATCCTTCCGAGGTCGATAAATGAGCACCACACACCGTGGGTAATAATAAGCAGCGCTCAGATACCTGAGGGTTTGTAGCGCTATATAAATGCCTAATTATTATTATTATTATTATTATTATTATTAACACACAAATCTAGGCGAGAGAGCTACATCATCGTATAATACCAACAGCAGGTGATCGCGTAAATTTCAGCGAAGCAATAAATCAGCTTGGATTATAATCTAAAGCAACTCATATTTCTTACGGCACCGTAGGGCTCTTGGGGCACCATGGGGGTCTTGTGTTAGCTTGAGAAACCAGTAAGATGAGGCTGATTATGGTACAGAGGCTCTGGGGGATCATCTGCGCACCCCACCAATGGGGGTATCATTGTATGCAATGGTCTCCAGCCGCCAAAGTCTCAAGTCTCCATCCCATAGCATCTTCCTTGTGACCTTGCCCGAGTGTGCATATGTGCTTGAAAGGAATGTTCGTTCAGTCGTTTCCGGTGCTTGGGGGGCTACAGGCCAGTGGCTGTTGCCAGGGGGTACGTTGAAAGAGGCTGTGTCAGAATGTTGGTGAACACTACCCATGCAGAGTGGCTGAGAGGCAAGGCCATCATCGCAAGGAGCTATTTGACATGGGAAGAGTTGATCACACAAAACACAGCAATATCCAAGATGCTACAAAATGAAGCCAGCATTTCAGTAATAATATGGCATTACTGGGCACAGCAATATCAGTATGATTTTACAGAGGCAGTACTGGCATAATTACACATAGCTAATGTGAGTATGTTGTCAAAGTGTCAGTACTCACATTATGGGTCAAAGCAAATACAAATGTGCACTTACAGTTTTTGTACTTTCCTTATTTGACAAATCAAATGCAAATATATTCTTGCAGTGGAGATAGTGCCATTATTGTGCAAATTCAACATGAATCTATTCTTACAGTAGCAATACCAGAATGATTAGGCAAAGCAACCTCGGTGTGGTCTTACAATACTGGTATATAATGGCACATCCAACATGAAACATCCTCTTGGTGGCAATACTAGAATTATTGTGCATAGCTAGGCTGACTGTGTTACAATGGAAAAGGCTGGCATATATTGGCACCACCAGCCTGAATGCATCCAAGTTTCAATATTGGCATTATTTAGCATCACTACATTTACTGCTTTATGACATATGCAGCGGGAAATAGCGGCTTATATTGGAACACTCTGCATGAAACAATCTTCTGAATTACAATACTGCTGTGCCCATAAACACCAGTATACCTAGGCTGAGTAGTGTGGGTTCACTTTGCTTCTCTTACCAGATCTCTACCTAAGTAATAAATCACAGACAACTTATGTGTATGGAAAAGTTGTAGGCCGTAGGCATTTTATTTTCTTACAGAAAATACAACACAACAAAATAATTACACTGCCATATGCGTTTGGGCACATTGTGTCCAGTCCCGATGTTGCCCAAGGCTCCTCCTGAGTCCTTGTTATCCCTGGGCCTTCGTTCCTGGGCACATGCCACCTACGACGTGTCTTGGACCGTGTACCGAAAGAGTACTCGGCGTTCCTTCTTCTGCCTGCTCCTTCTTTTCTTGGACTGTGTACCGAAAGAGTACTCGGCGTTCTTACTTCTGCCCGCTCCTTCTTTTTTGGACCATGTACCGAGAGAGTACTCGGCGTTTCGGCTCCTGCCTGCACCCCTTTTCTTCCGTTATTATTGTAGGGTGGGTTTGGTGGCAAACGTTTTTCCTTCCCCTTCTCCAGGCACTAAGAGCCTACCCGAGAGAGGTGAGCTCTTAACTGGTTTGTGCTGCCTCTCCTTTTCCAGGCTTACTTTTACCCCCCCGGCCCTTTTTTCCTTCCTGGGGGCGGCCGGGTTACCCCCCTGACCCCTTGCTGTTACATTTCGCACCTTCCCAGGTGCTGTTTCCTGCCCTTCCTGGGCTTTTGTTTCTTGTGGCACCGTTCAGACGGCCCTCCCTACGCTTTCGCGCCGTTTTCCCCCACCCCGCGCCTAAACTCCCAGACCCTCTATCGTCCCGCATTTCATGCAGCCCGGGGCCTGGGTCATAGGCTGAGTAGTGTGGGCTCACTTTGCTCCTCTTACCAGATCCCTACCTAAGTAATAAATCACAGACAACTTATGTGTATGGAAAAGTTGTAGGCCGTAGGCATTTTATTTTCTTACAGAAAATACAACACAACAAAATAATTACACTGCCATATGCGTTTGGGCACATTGTGTCCAGTCCCGATGTTGCCCAAGGCTCCTCCTCTCCTCCTGAGTCCTTGTTATCCCTGGGCCTTCGTTCCTGGGCACATGCCGCCTACGACGTGTCTTGCACCGTGTACCGAAAGAGTACTCGGCGTTCCTTCTTCTGCCTACTGCTTCTTTTCTTGGACTGTGTACCGAAAGAGTACTCAGCGTTATTACCTCTGCCCGCTCCTTCTTTTTTGGACCATGTACTGAGAGAGTACTCAGCGTTTCGGCTCCTGCCTGCACCCCTCTTCTTCCGTTATTATTGTAGGGTGGGTTGGGTGGCAAACATTTTTCCTTCCCCTTCTCCAGGCACTAAGAGCCTACCCGAGAGAGGTGAGCTCTTAACTGGTTTGTGCCGCCTCTCCTTTTCCAGGCTTACTTATACCGCCCCGGCCCTTTGTTCCTTCCTGGGGGCGGCCGGGTTACCCCCCTGACCCCTTGCTGTTACATTTTGCACCTTCCCAGGTGCTGTTTCCTGCCCTTCCTGGGCTTTTGTTTCTTGTGGCGCCGTTCAGATGCCCCTCCCTACGCTTTCGTGCCGTTTTCCCCCACCCCGCGCCTAAACTCCCAGACCCTCTATCGTCCCGCATTTCATGCGGCCCGGGGCCTGGGTCATAGGCTGAGTAGTGTGGGCTCACTTTGCTCCTCTTACCAGATCCCTACCTAAGTAATAAATCACAGACAACTTATGTGTATGGAAAAGTTGTAGGCCGTAGGCATTTTATTTTCTTACAGAAAATACAACACAACAAAATAATTACACTGCCATATGCTTTTAGGCACCTTGTGTCCAGTCCCGAAGTTGCCCAAGGCTCCTCCTGAGTCCTTGTTATCCCTGGGCCTTCGTTCCTGGGCACATGCCGCCACACCTGAGCGGGTGTTCCTTACGCCCGCTCAGGTCCCCCCCAAAACCACCTTACCTACTACCCCGTTCTTGGAGTGCCCTAAAAATGTTGTTGTAAAAAACCCCCATCCCTTTCCTTGATAGGTGTACCCCATCCTGGTGAAACATGTCCGGATTGTTCCGGTGTAAGCCATGTCTTATGAAATGCAGCCCTGTGCTCTTGCAGTAATTTTCTACTGATTTATTTAGTTTCTTTCTGGCTATTTCAATTGTGTGCCTCCTCTGTGCCTCATACCAGACCCTTCTTGGTATTATCTCTCACATAAAAATCTCGGTTTTCCACCAGCTGCGGGCTATGCTATGCAGCGACTCGCAGATGTTCCTTTGTAATTTACCCCTGTTCATGCTCACCAGGTCGTTCCCCCCTAAATGTATAACCAGGTACTCGGGGGGGGTCCCTGAAACCTATCAGGTCCGACAGCCTGTCGTGGATGTCCTCCCAGTGCATCCCTGGGAGGCCCCACCAGGACGTAATTGTGTTCCTGAAATGTAGTCCTTGCTTCACCTCTTCCAGCCCCCTGCCCGCCCGGGTCACGAAAGAGTGCCCCACTATCTATGCCGATTTGTATTGTCCGGCCTCTGTGGAAACGGGGGAGATAAGTGTCATATCAGTTCCTCCCTTATGTATTTTTTAAAACATTGCGACTTCCATCCCCCAATTCTTCTCACCCCCTTTGCTCCCAGGCCCCCCGCCCACGCAGAGGTTGCTGCCCCTATCCTGAAAGAGTGTGTCCCAAATTCGGCTGGATCCCATCCTGCTTTCGCCACCGCCTGTTTCAACACTGCCTGAAACTGGTACCTGCTGAGTGCGCTGCCGTCCCTATGAATTAATAACTGTCCGTCGACATCTGGTCGCCGATTTAGAAATTCTTGGGTGATGCATCTGGGACAGTGGTCCTTCTCTCTGATGCAATTGAGATTTATTGCTCTCCCCTTCCCCGTTTGGTCTGTCTTAGATTTCCTTAGCATTATAGACATCCCCTTGATACCCATACTAACGTCTTTCCTTGCCAGGCCGTCTCCTGCCCCCGTATTCCTGGCCACCAGTTCCCCTATTCTGAAAGCTCCATAGTATGCTAGCACAAATGCTGCCCTAAACAGCGTGGTTTCGTACGTGCTGCTGAATGTGTCTTGCAGCACTTTTAACAGAATTTTCAATTTCCCAAAATTTACCGGCCTTCTGCTATCTGGTTTCTTCCCCTCTAACTTCGCCCATCCCCTCATAGCGTATTTTATCTTAACGCTGTCGGTCGGGTACGGAATGCCCGCCACTTTTGTGGTATAAGCCACCGCCGCCAGGTGTGCTGCTGCCCAGCTTTTCTTTTTCCCTTTGGCAAATGCCCCTTTGAGAAATTCACACATTTTTTCTGTTGAAATTTTTTCCACCTTTTTTACACCTGTTTCCACCAACACATCTTTTACATGCTTTTCGTACTGCTTACCCGTTTTGTACGTCAGGGCATTTCTGGTCAGCTTGTCGATGACCCTTTTTTTTCTCCGTTCTTCTCCCACTTCTTTTGAGTCGACCTTGTGGCCAACCGTGCTTTCCTTTCTAGTGCCTCCAACGGGACCCATGCCTTCTGTGGCGTGGGCGTTCTTTCCTTGTCGGCGTCGGGTCTCAGCTCCCTGAATTCCTCCCACTGAAAGCGAGAGATTGCATCAGCCACCACATTTTGTTCCCCAGCGATATGCCTCGCCTTTATGCATGTATTCATTTTTAGGCATTCCAGTGTGATTGCCCTCATTAATTCTAATACTATCATGCATGACGCACTTCCTTTGTTTAACACGTGCACCACCGCCATGTTATCTGACCATACTGCCAACTCCTTGTTCCCTAGCTCTTCCCCCATGCGCATAGCGCGACCCATATCGGGAAGAGCTCCAGCAGCGTTATGTTCTTTGTCCATTCCGCCACTTGCCACGATTTTGGCCACTTGCCTGCACACCATTTTTTCCCCAGTATTGCGCCAAAACCAAACCCACCTGCTGCATCGGTGAACAACACCCTTTTACCTTCCTTGTTCACCGGTGAGCGCCATATTACCGCCCCCTTGAAGTTTTTCAGAAATTCTGCCCACACTTCCAGATCTCTTTTGATTCCTCCCCCTAGCCTGACTCTGTGGTGCCCCTTGGTAGCACCTCTCGTTTTCACCTCAATACTTCTCTGGAACACCTTCCCCTGCGGTATGACTCTTCCTGTGAAGTTCAGTTTTCCTGCCAGCGCTTGCAATTCTCTCACTGTCGCTTTGTTTCTTCCTTGTAGTTCCTTTATTGTCTTCAGCAGCTCTGTCACCTTGTCCTCCGGGATCCGACACCTTCCCCTGTTTGAGTCAATTTCTATACCTAGGAATTGGATAATATGCGTTGGGCCCATCGTTTTCTCCTCCGCCAGAGGGAAACCCCACTCGCTTGTTATTTCCACGAATTTGTCCAGGGTTGCCCTGCATAGCTCCGAACCTTTGGGCCCGACAAATAAGAAATCGTCCAGGTAATGTAACATCATGGACTCCCTCATCTCCTGTGTTACTGCCCATTGTAAAAATGAACTTACCCTCTCTAAATATGCGCATGAGATGGCGCACCCCATCGGGAGGCATTTGTCAATGAAGTATTCCCCCTCCCAATGCATACATAACCACCTTTGTGATCCGCTGTTGACTGGCAACAGGCGAAATGACGATTTAATGTCTGCTTTCGCCATCCATGCCCCTTCCCCCGCTTTCTTGAACAGTTCCACTGCCTCCTCGAAGTCTGAATATGATACCGTTGCCTCGCTCTGGGCGATGCCGTCGTTCACTGAGGCCCCCGGGGGGTAGCATAGGTGGTGTATCAGCCTGTATTCCCCTTCGTCTTTTTTCGGCACCAGCCCTAGTGGTGAACATATAAAGTCTTCGAATGGTAAGGCCGTGAATGGGCCCTCTACTCTCCCCAGTTCTACTTCTTTCCTGATCTTACTGGTCACTATATCCCTGTTTTCGTTTGCCGATTTTAGATTCCTGGGAATGTCTTGCGCTCTCTGCCCGGTAAATGGGATGTTAAAACCTTCTCTAAAGCCTTGCCTGATGTGTTCTGCCGCTTCTTGGTCGGGGTATTTCTGGAGCCACCTTTCCATCCTCTTGATTTTTAATGACGTGGCCCCTTTCCTGCCCCAGTTTTTATTTCCGCGTCTCATCTCTTCTGCCGCTTGGCGCTGCGGCCCTTGTGCACTTGGAGCTGCTCTGTCACCCTTGCATCTCTCGCACTTGTGGCTGAACTTGCACTTCCATCCCCAGCTACAGAGTACCCCCTTTTCAAAGCTCCTGCATTGACCTGGTTCTGCTCGTGCTGTCCCCGTGCTCCCACTGCCCCCCCCTGTGTTGTCGGGGGCAGGCTGCTCTGCCACCCTCTCTGTGACCCGTAATTTCTGCTCCGAAAACTCTGGTCTCTATTTCGGTCATAGCTGGATTCGTACCTTCTGCTATTGTATCTATAATCCACTTTGTAATCTTTCTGCCAATACTGCCTTCTCTGCTGTCCCCCTGTGCTCCGCTCCTTGGAATCACATTTCTCCTTTAGCACATTAAATATGTACAGGTTAAAGTTTTCTTCATACCAGCCCATATCCGGAAAGCAGTCCATCTCCTTTCTGAACTAGTAGTCATACTCCAGCCATGCGTCCCCTCCAAACGCTGCGTGGACCTTCAGCACCCTCTGTTGATATGCAACTAATGCTACCCCGTCTTCCGGGAATTTTTGTAATATAATTGTAGACATTATGGTGAAGGCCGACATCCAGTTGTCAAAACTCCTCACTACTGGCCCCTTTTTTAATAAGCTTTTCTCGTCCTCCTTCATGTCCTCTGGGGCCACATTCATCCCCCTCTTTTGACAATCTAACAATGTAAAGATATCAATCAATTCCTTCCTCCATATTTTTTCTTTTACTTTGTCATTGATGTACCAAGCCATCGCTTTCATCGACCTGCCCTGTGCGTCTTTACCCATGGTTGGCTTGCCATATTTCTTCATGAGTGGCCCCTCATTTTCTGCAGCTGCCACCGTCGGTGCTGCCCCCGGTGGTGTGGCCCCTGCTCCTATGTTTGGCCCTGCCGGTGCACCTTGTGGTATCGGGATCATTGTTGCTCCTTGCGGCACTGGGACTACTGGTGCCCCTTGCGGTGCCGGGACCGGGGTTTCCCTGGGCTCTGCTGGTGCCCCCTGTGGTGCCGGGACCGGGGCTTCTCTGGGTTCTGCCCCTGCCCCCCTGCCCCTCTCTGTCTTTTCCTGCTCACCACTCCTCTCCATTTAACCCAAGCCCTTAGATGATCCCTTTCATTGTCATCACTGCTTGATTCATCTGATGCACTCCCCCGCTGCTCCTCCCTGGATTTCTTCCCACGTCTGCTCTTCTTGTCATTGGTTCTGGGCGACTTACCCGAAACCATGACTCCATTTTTTTGCATTTTTTCTATTTTATTCCCCACATTATTATTCACAGTACCTTTCTTTTTATCTTTTTTCTTTCTCTTGGTCGGTGCCGCCGTCTGTCCCTCTGATTTCTTCGACTCCGCTCTTCCCCTTTTCTGTCCTTGCGGTAACTCGTCCTCTTCTTCGCTGCTGCTGGGCTCTATGAACAGCAGAGGTGACATTGCCTTTGCTCTTTCTTCTTTCTGCATTACTTCCAGCACCCATTGTGCCCCATACTCCTTCTCCGCATTTCTCGCCCATTCTGAGAACTCTTGGGCCATTTTCGCTCTTCCTTCCGCCATCCTTCTCGTCTGAATTCTGTCGGTCACGCTACTTTTACCACGGCGAAAGTCCTTTGTTCGTTTGCAGCTGGTATTTCTGGGTTGCTCCTGCTCCGGCACCGTTGTAGCCACTGCGATCAGAATGAAATTTAGAGAGGTAGAAAAAAGCGTGAGCCCGCAAGAGCAAACGGTTTTCCTTCTCCAGGCACTAAGAGCCTACCCGAGAGAGGTGAGCTCTTACCTGGTTTGTGCCTCCTCTCCTTTTCCAGGCTTACTTATACCCCCCGGCCCTTTGTTCCTTCCTGGGGGTGGCCGGGTTACCCCCCTGACCCCTTGCTGTCACATTTCACACCTTCCCAGGTGCTGTTTCCTGCCCTTCCTGGGCTTTTGTTTCTTGTGGCGCCGTTCAGACGCCCCTCCCTACGCTTTCGTGCCGTTTTCCCCCACCTCGCGCCTAAACTCCCAGACCCTCTATCGTCCCACATTTCATGCGGCCTGGGGCCTGGGTCAATTCGCCTTATGGGGCACGTCAATGTGAATGTGTTCTTACAGTGGCAATATTGGCATATGTTGGTACAGTCAGCATCAAAATGTCTTCTTACAGTAACACTATTGTCATTATTAAGCACAGCTAACATGCATGTGTTTGTACAGTGCCAACCAGAATGACATTGGTCCTCATTACGACCCTGGCGGTAGAGTGGTAACGGCGCCAGTAGTGCTTCCGGCGCCGTTATCACTCTGCCGCCACATTACGAGTTCTGCTTGCGGGCCGCTCTTCATGCCTGGTCGGACCAGACGTGCAGAGCGGCACCCGCTAGCAGAACAGGATGGTAGCAATGGTCCCGTTACGAACCGGTCCGTTGTTACCATCCTCCCCATTCCCATTGAGTCCTATGGGGGCTCAATGGGAATGGGGACGTACCGGGTCAGGGTCCCGTGAATGGGAATTACCGGCCCCACAAAGGTCAGAATGCCCCGGTTATTCCCATTTTGCGGGACCCTGACCCGTGTTTGGGGGTAGCCATGCCGGTAAAAACGGCATGGCTACCTCCAAACTCGTAATGAGGCCCATTGTCTTGTTACAGTGACAATGATGACATTATAGAATGCAGCCAATGTTACTTTGTTGTTAGTGTGACTATGATGGTACATGTTGTTGGCAACCAGATCATGAACATGTACTTGGCAGGGCTGCCATATTTTGCAGACACGGGTATTATGAAGTGAGATTTTCAGGGACACTGCCTATTGTGGGCAAAGGCATCATGAACCTTCGAGGAAAAATGCTCCTGTGTATGACTTGTAAGCACAATTGTGCTGTAAAATGCACCATTTTAACCTATTATTTCAAAAATATTCCCCAGGCAATTCCCCTTTGCACCACCAATACCGTCTATATGTAAGTTCGGTTTCTTTGGTATATTTGGTCGCTTGCCCTGATTACTGGGGAATATTTCTGCTCCTGCAGTCAAATAATTCACCAGCTGCCACTGATGAAGAGGAGTGCCCTGCATGTGGAGCAGAGAGGAAACTGGGGCGGTTACACTGGTGAATATTTAGGCGACAGTTCGCAAGATGTTATGATGACGATGCGGCAGTGTGGGAATAGCGCTGGTGACCCCTGCACCTCGGAGCATGAGGATAAGTTCTTTGCAAGTCTATTGCATCACCAGGAACCCCTGATTCCCAAGTGGAATGATCTTCAGGAATCTTCCATTTTGAAGTGGGCTGGAGGCCTCCATTGTGATTTGTTATTTATATATCACTTACTCCTAGGTGCTGTGCATAGAACATATTTACATCCTAAGTATATCGCTAAAAAAAACGTCCAATATGGCAAGAACAGCTGATCCAATTCTAAGAAGGT
The DNA here is from genome assembly GCF_040938575.1 of Ambystoma mexicanum. Lineage (NCBI taxonomy): Eukaryota > Metazoa > Chordata > Amphibia > Caudata > Ambystomatidae > Ambystoma > Ambystoma mexicanum. The sequence continues at coordinate 57,718,593 of NC_090934.1, read as the reverse complement.
TTACTATGGACCCTGGGAACATAAGAACTACCAACATTTAGAAGCCCAAGGTACCGGAGTCAAGGGAGGCACTCAAAAATGAAATATTGGCATGGTTGTACCAAAGAGTTGGCCAAAATTGTATCTCAGGGTGCAGATTAGTAACTGCTGCACTATTGACAACACAGGCTGTATTGTCATAGGATGCAGTCAAAGTAATCCACCTCTGTTTTTGAATAAATGTATAAATGTGCAGAATACGTCCTCCCATACTCAATTGAGAATCATTTATATCCTTTGTTTTTTCCCTCTCTATCTATCTATCTGCATTTATCTATAGAGCCACTGACCCGCAGGCCTCCGGGCGCGTCTTTTTATACCTGTTGATCATGTTCTCTTGATTCATCATATGTTTTGTTTGTCTTGTTGCATGTTCTGTCAGTGCCCTCAGGCCTAGTGGTGTGTTGTGCTTATATAAGAAATAAACAAAACTAAACGAAACTAAACTGTTGGTACTCATTTATGGACCTAGGAAGGATAAAAGGCTGAGTGACCTTGCCAGGACTAGTTCAGCTTCATGACATTCTGCAGAATTCGACCATGGGACCAGAAAACAATGGGAGCAAAATCCCCTCCCCTCCCTCGTGGTGAGGCCCTGCTGCAATGGCTCCGCTTCGCATCAGCTCCATCCCGATGCTATTAGGGGTAGGACGGTGCCGGTAGCTACATATAAAATATAACATAAATAAAGATGTCCTCTTTACATTTATTGTGACTTGCCTCCTGAAGGCATGTAGTGTGCTTTGTTTGAGGCTTTTTTGGATTGGTTCATTAGGAGAACATGTAGGGTTTCACCATCACCATCTTGCGGTCAATGCTGGACTTGACCTTTAGGGACTTCATTGATTCACGGTGCGTCACCCTTTCTCAACTCTCATGCTGGACTTCCTTTGCATCTTGTACTCATATGTGTTACTACTGACTTGCAATTGTATTCGCTCTCCCTTCTTGCTTCTCCACTCTTTTTGACTGCTTACTCTCTATTCTCTCCTCCTCTCCCTTTCTCCCTTTTCCTATCTCCTCCCCTCCTCCCCTTACTTTCTTCTATGCACTTACTCTATCAGAATTGTCCCTGGACCTAGTATGATAACAACCTCGCCTGTCACCATCTCTCTCCCCTTATTTGTCCCCCCCCAGCACTATCTGAAATGTAGCCAGACTAGTACATAGTTGCTTGTTTCGTTCCTCCCCTCCCTTTCTGCACCCCTCTCCGTCACCTTTTGTTTTTCTCCGGCTCTACCTGAAATGCTGTCAGGCCTGGTACGGTTGTCACCTGTCTTTTTCCATGTCCTTCCCACTCTCCCCCTCCCTTCCTTATCTATGTCTTAGCTCTTGCAGTATCTGAAATGTCGTCAGGCCGAGTACGATAGTTAATTTCACATCCTTACTGTTCATGGCCTGTAAGAATGTCATTGTAATTTCCCTTGTTCACTCCGTTGCCTTGAAACGCTTTAAAACACATTGTGTATTGGCATTATATAAATAGACTATTATATCATATAATTGTTTGTACTTGATACATGAACCAAACGGACACCATCTTTTGTGGTCACTGTAACAGGGTCTGAGGAAAAGTGCTGATTGCACAGCTATACGAAGAGGCTGCAGCCCCCACCAGGCAGATGAAACCCCCCCCCCTTGGTGCAAAGAAAACACAGTCATCTCACAGAAGAGATGGGATTGCTGGTGTCTGAAGGGGGAGGTAGAGATGCTGGACTAAACAGGTCATTTCTATTTCCTGGGATCAAGCGTCATTGGTGGAGGATGAGCGCTGCCAGCCACCATCGTATTCCTCCGTTACTGGCGAACAAGACCTCAGGATCTTCACTAGTCTACCCATCCAGCCAATGTTACTAATGAGGGCTTAATGAACGACACCCAGCTCATTGTAGGGGAGCAGTGGTCAACATCTCCACCCACAAGATAGGGAAGTAGTCACTTTGCCCATTGGGGTGAATCAAATGAGACAAGCTGAGAAATATTGCAGCATCATAGGTAAGCATTCACCACCATGGAACCATGGGAGGATGGCACAATGACTGGGCTGGCTCTTCCCAGGCCCCTAGAGTAAGTACTTCCCTTATTAGGAGATTTTGGAATCTTGGACCCAATGCTCCATGGACTTTTACTGCACCGCCATCTTGTTGGTGGAGGTTAAGAACAGATGGGCCAGGGGAACATTCAGGTTTATTTTATTTGAATTTTTGTTCAGATCCGTCCCTACCCAAACGGTCTTGGAATGCCTTACATGGTTCAAAGGTTGAAAAGATGGGAGGTGAAACAGGAGTTACAAAATGTTTTCAGGATAGGATAAGAAGTTTAGGATAGACAAGTGGTATCAGGGTTTCTTTGAGGGTGCAGGGTTATTTGTGGGGAAACGGGTATGTTTTGAGGGTCTTTTGGAAAGTGGTGATGGAGGGTGCAGTGCGTACGTGGAGAGGTGGGGTGTTCCACGCCCTGGGTGCCGAGTGGGTAAATGCTTGTTTTTGGTGCATGGAATGTTTAGGAGATGCTGGTTTGCTTATCTGGTGTTTTTGTGGGTGATGGGTTTGGGTTTGTCATAGAGGTAAAATGGGGGTTTGTGGTGGATAGTTTAAAAACAATGCAGCATCCTATGAAGGCAATTCTCTGGAGTATGGGGTACCAGTGGAGCTGGGCGAGAGCTGGCAATGTTATGTTATGATCATTTCTAGAGCACAGACCTTCACCAACTAGGTCATCTAGGTGCTCAAAGCAAGGCAGAAGAAAGAGGTGGAAAGCACATTAAAGATTAGGCCAAGAACAGAAAGGTCTTCAAAACACGCCAGAATGGCAGATGATCATGTTCACTGCGAAGGGATAGAGGCAGAGAGGTCCACAGTTGTGCTGCAGCAACTGAAAAGGAGTGACTTCCTGCACAGGAGCCCTTGAAATGGAGGACGGAGAAACACAGGGTGGCAGCAGAACAAAGAGGATGAGAGGGAACCTACAGGTTGAATTTATTCTGAAGATACTCAGGGCCTGTTTTGTAAAAGACCCGATGGACAATGCAAGTCCCTTAAACTTGATGCGTTTAGGCACCAGAAGGAGTTCAGGTTGGTGGAGGCTGAGGAATAACTGCAAGACCCAGTGGCCAGACTCGCCGCAGAGTTTTGTAGAATTTGTAGGCGATGAAGGAGATACAGAGGTTGTGCAAGATAGAGACCTTTACAGTAATCCAGAGAACCTGAGATCAGTGAGCATACAACTAGAGGGTGAAGCTGAGGAGGGAGAGAGGGTAGTACTTTACATAGAATCCAGAGTCGGAAATGGACTGCTTGGCATACTACGATCGACATGGGCTGCATGTACAATGAAGCAGAAAGCTTTACATCCAGTCCTTGACCACTGCGGAAGGCAGTGGAAGGGGACAAGTACGACAGGCCTGTTACCCTGCATTTGCGCGCTCTCAATGTCACTGGGCCTAGTAAAATCGCTGTTTTTGTTCTCCCCTGTTCCCCTTCCCTTGCCTTGTCGCGCTCTGAAACACTTGTGTATGAGCGCAATAGAAATAAAATATCAATATCAATATCAATATCAAAAGCAGTAGACCAGGGGGAGGAATCTGGAGGACTACAACAATAAGAACCTCCATGTTCTTGCCACTAAGACATAGCCAGATATTACCCATCCAGACATGGACCGCGGACAGACAGGAGCGACAGCCCTCGGTAGTTGTAGGCAGAGACAGTTCAAGCCAAAACAGAATCTTGGTGTCATGTGCGTAGCAGTAATACTGAAGACAAAAAAAATTGTACTTTTTTTTGGGGGTGGGTACAACATATTATGCACTCCAACCTATTCAATCTCCTGTTTGGTCGTGTCACGTTGGTGTGAAAAGGTTTGGAGGAACCATTGCCCCACCTCTGTGGTTAAGTATCTAGTTTTTGTTTTCACACAAAACAACTGCGCCACACAATAGCTTTTTTTCATCGGGTTGTATTAAAGTAGCTAAAGAAAATATATATATATAGCGGTAGCGGCCATGTAGTTATGGTTAAGTTGGTGTTTCCATAGGAAGAGCACTTTTTGGGCGGCTTATAACTTCGCTCCCCCTGGACGAATCCTCACCAGACCTTGCAAAAAGAGTATATGGCCCACTCTGAATATTTCTGCAAAGTTTGGTGAGGATTCATCCAGGGGGGGAAAAGTTATAGGGGGGTCCCAAAACTTTTTTCCAATAGACTGAATGGGAAAAAACTTTGCGCACAGCTACAGCCCGAACCGCTGGACGGATTTACACCAAATTTGCGGCAGGAGCGGCGGCCTGGTCCCGAAAGCGTGCTTTTGCAAATTTGGTGTAAATCCGTCCAGTAGTTGTTTTTTAAAATGACCAAAATGTAAGGCAAAAAAATGTGTGATATCTGTGTTCGCTTCACAGACGGACTTCCCTGTTCGCTCCGCGGACAGCACCCCGATTGGCCCAGCGGCTTGTGTCATGTCCGCAGACATGCAACGTGTTCGCTGATTGGGCAGCGTGGTGCGTGATGCGCATCAGATTTTCTGTCGCGCCCGCCATCTTGCATTTGCGGACGTCCGCGGACAGTGCAGTGAAAGTTTGTTCAAAATGTGTATTTAGTAGAGTGTGTTGGAGTGTAGAAGTCTTTGGGGAGGATGGGGGAGTATGAGATAGGTTCAAAGTTGTATTTTATTTATGTGCTAGATGCTTTTGTTGTGTTTGATTTGTCTGCGGACAACACGGCTGTTCTGGAATGTTCGTAAATAAACAGAATGGATTCGGTGTCAACTTGAAAGTGTTCTAAGAACACTCGTGGGGTCTTGGAATGTTTGCACGGGCTGTCCTGGAGACGTTGTCTGTATTGTTCGTTGGCAAGGTGAAAATGTTTTAAGAACAATCGCGGTGTCCAGAAATGTTCGTACATAAAGAAAATGGGGGTGTCCTGAGGACGCTGTTTGTATTGTCCTCCGTCAAGTTGAATGTGTCCTAGGACCTTCCTCCTGTCCGCGGACATAACAATGGTTGCAATGTTTGCATCTATGGGTGTGATATGCTGCGGTGGTTGTGGCCAGGGTATAGAATGTTGGGTGCATGGCCATTTGGCCATGCACCCAAGAGTGTATGCCCTGGCCACAACCACCACAGCATATCACACCCATAGTGGCTTTTAACTTTGGGTTAAAAACTAATTTATAAGGACCAATGTTATAAGCTTGTATGGGTGTGATATGCTGCGATGGTTGTATTTATCTTGTTATACGTACTATTTGGTTTAGTAACGGGAGTCCATGTTTTTCTTGTTCATTTCTGTAATAAAAGAAAATAGCATGTTAGTATTAGTATTTTATAATGACTTATTACATTGTACAATCAACATTTTCTTCTTTTTATTGACCTCATATTTAGTAGATTACAAACCAGAGTACTGTGCAATGTGCAAAGTTTCTGTGTTTGTTGCTCTAAAATCATTGGGTCTGTGGGAGAAAAAAAATCCATGTTGGATTAAAAAAAAAACCTTTTTCTGTTATTCTACAGTTTATTTATTTGTTTGTTTTCCGCGTTTACTTGTTCTTTCTGCCTAATGCTTTATGCATTGGATTGTTTCAGTTTTTGGGAGCAGTAAGATATTAGGTATTTGTTTGGATATTGTAAAATTTTGGCCCAGTTAGATACCAGTAGGCGTATTCTAACTGTTTATGTTTTGAGATAATTTCGTGGTATTGATTTATCTGTTTGCATATTTGCAAATTTTGGGACAGTTAGATACCAATTGGCGTATTCTAACTGTCTATTTTTTGCTCTATTTGAGTGGTATTAATTTATCTGATTAGTTGTTGTAGAATCTTTGGACAGTTAGATAGGTTTTGAAATATTGTGACAGTTTATATTTTTTTACTACAAGTGTACTTAAGGTTTAAGTACAGTTCAATTATCATATTTTGGTTTTAAGAACATTAAATACGCGTTTGTAAGATTAGCTGGTAATCTCTGCTTTAGAGTAACGGTACTATCATTACATTCAAACCATCCACATTTTTTTTTATATATGCAGTGTAGTTCCCTGAGTTGGTTGTGGCTCCTGCGTGGTAGATTATACCTATTGTTGTGAAGGTTTTCCTACCAAGTGAAATTTGACCATGTGTGAATCCAGTCAGCTTGCAGTTGTTTTTCGTACCATCTGCATTGTAACGTAGAAGCATTAGTATTACGTATTTACTATGTGTTTGTATTAGTAACGTGGAGCGATTATCCGAATTGCAGGTAGAACATAATCTACCGTGGTTTGCATTTTGTACAAGTTGCTGAAATGGAACAGATTCACAATTAGGTATTGATATATAGACAAAGCGCTCATTGGGGATTTGTTCTTGTGTCACATTGTTGCAGAGAGTGCATGTATGTTTCCACATGTATGAAATCTGGAAGATTTAATTTATAGGTATGTTTTTGTTTTCCAGTACTAATAGTAAGTACATTAGAAATTCTTGTGGATCTTTCTGCGAGTTTATAGTGAATTTCACCATTCCAGCACAGTAGTCCAATTGTCGTCTTATTCCAAAAACACTATACGTGTTGTCAGTGTTAAGACGGATTTCTGAACTCTGTCCTGGCGGCGCAGAAGTTCAGAAGGCCAACCTAATTACTTGGAACAGGGTAACCTCTGGACAAGCCAGACCAATCAAGGTAGCGATCGCGGCGGTCAAGACTAGGTCTCAAGAGGGGTGAGGGTGACTGAAAGCCCGCAATGAGCACACAAAGCAAGAGCGCTTACAAACTACTCCAAACAGTTGTTATATCAAAAATATAAACACATTTATTTTAAGGCCTTTAAAACAATGACCGTAGCAAGAAAATCACTCTATAACAATATTAAGCCAACACATACCAAATCAACACAATATATATACAAATACACAGTCGCAAGCGTTTAAAGCACGAAATATGTAGTCCACCTGAAAGGGAAGGAAAACAGGCAGTGCGATAATGCTTTCGACTCAGTTCGCCTTCAGAGGCACCTAACTAGATAGAAGTCCGATCCCTGCGAAGAGTGGAGCCTTGTGCTCAAAGTACCTGCAAGTGCTGGTGCCCACGGGCAAAAGGAGAAGCTCTTCGGAGGAAGTCAGGCAGTTCGGGTTAGTGCACAACAGAAGAAGAACAGGTTCCGTGACTCAAGCGCAGCCTCCACAGCGAGCAGAAGCAAAACGCTAGTACGGACGAAAAGGGAGCTGTTTTTACACAGCAGGGAAAAGCAATGGGCTACTGCAGGAGGGCGACCAGATCCTAGCTAATCTACTCACCGGTCCCCGAAGCAAGCAGGCCCAGGCTTCTCCACGTTCGTTTCAGCAGCTGGCAGGTTCAGAAGAGCAGGGAACGCCTCGTAGTCGTGTAGAACAAAAAGACGTCCCAATCGACGAAACCAGCACAGTTTGTTGCCGCAGCAGGACAACGGAGCGGCCGTGCGTATCTGAGTCAAAAGTACACTCCTCCCGTCAGACTTGGGAACGCCAAGTGTACTAAGCGTGGGAGAGTGACAAGGACTCCAGATACTGCACAACCTGGCGGCGGTTACAGAGCAGGACTCCCTTGTAAGCTGGTCAGTCAACTGGATGGCCCAGAGACACTTCCGAAGGCTTACTGCTAGGAGTTGATGAAGTTGCCGGGAATAGCTGTTCCTGCTATTCCAAAGGTCGAAGCACCAATACAGGCCTTCTGGTTCGATTCAAGGAGGAAAGGGTTTCACAGGACGACAGCAGTGCAAAGGAGGATTCCTTCAGCGGGTCACCAGCGATTCCTCGGTCCAGCCTCTGGTTACAGGATACTTGGCTCCTGTATTCCTGTGTTCGTAAGAACTCAGGAGATCGACATGGTAGTGGTGTTTGCAGCCCCCTCTTATCCACGGTTACCTTCGCGCCAAAACGGAGGGGACCCAATGGGAGAGCCGCGCATTAACACACACACCATACGTGGACCAATCACGGACCACGGTGGTCCCAGGCATTCACACCACCCTAGACTCTCTGGCACCCAGGATGTGTATTGGGACCAGACATCCCAGCCCACACCCTGGAGGCACACACACGGCATGTAGAAGCCCGCGAAAGCATCTGTGTTTCGCGGGAAAGTACATGCCCAAATAAGGAAGGCCCCGGGTCAGCTCGACCTGGGGAAGGTGAAGGGAGCAAGACGGACAGCGGACAGGACAAAGGAGCCTCGTGGTCTGGCCATTTTGGGAGCCAGGCCACCATTTTGGGTTCAGGGCAAAAACGTGCTCAGAACGCCAAAAGGAGCTCAAAATATAAAGAATCGATCGCTGCCACCAGTCCCGTCACTGAATCACTTGTACCGATCACACACAGTCCTAAACGAGTATCTAGGGCCTGTAGAAGGCTAGAGACCCAAGAGAGCTGTAACTTAGCTTACAGTGCCCTCTTGTGTCATGTTGCACTAAAGCCGCAACATGATAAAAGAAACTACGGGAAACAGCGTTCCCCGGCACTGACTGTCTTAAGGGCATGTCAGTTTCCCCGTAAGAAAGGAGCGAAAGCCCAGAGGAGTGCGGCAGAAGGCTGCACTTCTCTGGCAAAGTCAAGAACAAGGTGAAAAACAACAGCAAAAAGTTTAGGGGTTGCCACATGGAAGGAAAATTACCTACAATTACGAAATCTTTCCTAACACTCGCCCCTCCCAGACTATGGACAGGGGGAACTAATCCACCCCTGGATGAGTCTCTTGTTCAGGTCGGTTAAACATTCTGGACAACCCATCAGCATTGCTATGTTGGACACCTGGCCTATGCTCAATAGTGAAGTCGAAGCCTTGTAGACTTATGGACCACCTAAGCAACTTTGGATTCTCCCCCTTCATGTTCATTAGCCACTTTAACGGCTTATGGTCAGTCTGCACAGTGAAGTGGGTCCCATAGAGGTAGGGCCTCAGCTTCCTTAGGGCCCACACAACAGAGAAACATTCTTTCTCTACCGTGGACCATCTGAGCTCTCTGTCCTTAAGCTGGCGACTAATAAAACCGATAGGGTGTTCCTTACCCTTCTCATCTACTTGTGATAGTACAGCTCCTATCCCAGTGTCAGAGGCGTCCGTCTGCACGATAAAAGGTCTTTGATATTCAGGGGCCCTGAGCACAGGGGCCTGGCACAAGGAGTCTTTCAAGCCATTGAAGGCCTTCTCACACTCGTCAGTCCAAGTTACCTTCTTGGGTTTCTTCGGAGTTGTGAGGGCAGTCAGAGGAGCAGCTATGGTGCCATAGTCTGCCACAAAATTGCGGTAATACCCCGTGAGTCCTAAGAAGGCTCTCACTTGGGTTTGCGTAGTGGGGGTAGGCCAGTCTTGTACTGCTTGTACCTGACTGGGTAGAGGCTGTCTCCTCCCTCCATCTACTTCATGGCCAAGGTAAACCACTGAGCCTTGTCCATTTTGGTGAGGGGCCACTCGGACACCCTCAAAAGAGCTAACTGAAGGACTGCTTTGGAACAGGTCAGGGAGAGGTTCAGACTCCTCTTCCTCAACGTCTGAAGCCAGTAGCAGTACTGCGATTTCGGCGCTTGGGACGAAAGCCTTCAGCCTATTCCCGTGAAACACTTTTGGAGCCTGTCCAGGCCTTCCAAGGTTCACTGAATAGTTAACATCACCCAGGGGCTCCACCGCTGGGTAAGGGCCTGACCATTTGTCCTGTAAAGCTCGAGGCCTTATGGGATTCATGATCAGGACTTGCTGACCAAGTGTAAAGTTGATGAGGGAAGCTTTCTGGTCGTACCAATGTTTCACCAGCGCTTGCCCTGCCTTCAATTTGTCACTAGTCAAACCCATCAGAAGTACCATCCGTTTTCTGAGCCCTAGCACATAATCAACTACGTTGGTAGTAACAGGGGGAGTGGGCATCTCCCATCCCTCTTTGACGATGGCTAAGGGTCCCCGTATGGGATGACCGAACAGAAGTTCGAAGGGGCTGAAGCCAACACCCTCCTGTGGTACCTCTCGGTAGGTAAACAGTAAGCATGAAACAAGAAGATCCCATTTTCTTCTCTGAGGCTCCTCCAGAGCCCCAATCACGCTCTTTAACGTCCTGTTAAAACGCCCCCCCAGACCATTGGTCTGGGGGTGGTATGCAGAAGAGAACCTGTAGGTGACCCCACATTCTTTCCGCATAGCCTGCCTATACTTCGACATAAGGCTGCTGCCATGATCCGACACAACCTCTTTAGGGAAGCCAACCCTAGTACATATGCCGAGTAAAGCTTCTGCAACTGACTTGGCAGTTACAGTTTTTAATGGGATGGCCTCAGGATACCTGGTTGCATGGTCGACCAGCACCAGGATAAACCTATTGCCTGAGGATGTTTGCGGGTCAAGGGGACCGACGATGTCGATCCCTACCCTTTCAAATGGTACCCCCACAACTGGGAGCGGTACCATCGGAGCTTGGATTGTCGCGCCAACCTTACCAGACAACTGGCAGGAGGCACAACTCCTGCAGTGACTTTCTACTTGCACCCCCATCTTGGGCCAGTAGAAGTGCATGGATAACCTTTGCTTGGTCCTCTTCATACCAAGGTGACCAGCAAGGGGAACTTCATGCGCCAACTGCAGCAGGAAGGGCCTAACAGCAAGGGGAACCACCAACCTCCTATGGTCTCCTTCTGTAGACTCTGTGGGCTCACTATAGAGGAGTCCACCTTCCCAATAAATCCTATGCGTCCCAGGAGGTTCACCCTCAAGCTGGGAGCAGGCCTGTCTCCTTAGGCCTTCCAGAGATGGGCACTCACGTTGGCCTTTACTGAACTCGTCCCTATCAGGACCTCCTTCAACTAACAAGTCTTTTAGTTCAGGATGATCGTTGGGGTCGAATATTTCAGGCATCGCCACCTCCTCGTCAGGCCAGGGCGATTGACCATCTCCCTCCACCGCAGTGGTAGGCGAGCTCGGGGGAATATTCTCTTTCCCTCGTCGTGACTTGTTGACTCCTTTCGCCTTGGGTTTCCCCTTCGGCTGGGGCGGCGTATTGGACTTGGCCAATGCTGCCCGTGCTTGAGACCGTGTGTAGGGTCTTTCGGCAGTGTCTCCTACGAGCCCTAAAGCTCTGAGATCATTAGCCAACAAGACCTTTCCCGGGACGTTTCTCTGAATGCTCACTGGAATCCTGACTGCTGTACCATTTAAAGTAAGATTTACAGGTATAACGGGAAACATACGGAGGGGGCCGTCAGCCAACTTAGTGGGCATCAGAGTAGCTCTGGCAACTTCCTCTGAGTCTACCAAGGTAGAATCCACTACAGTGCGACTGCACCCACTATCCCTAAGAGCTGGAGTATCTACTCCATTGATCAGCACACTGTCTTTAAAGTAGTGCTTGGTATTATCCGGAATCCTAGCATAAGCCTCTGCGACTTTAGGCTCCCAGGAACCCAGGGACACTAAAACTAGCTCAGCCTCTATTCCGGTGGGAAAGGAGTCTGAGGAGAAGGATGCTCCTGTAATCTCTTCTTCCTCGTAGGAGAAGAAGGCCAGATTAGCGGAGTGGACCCCCAAAGGTCTAACCTTACAACGGGGATCCCCCTTCACATGGTCAGTTGCTCCACAAGCAAAACAAGATCCAATGGGTCTGTTTACATAGGGAGGCTTATTGTAACCAGAGTTCTGTTTCGGAGGCTGTCCTCCATTACCCTGTGAGTTCTCTTGTGTCTTACCCTTGTTTTTCTTTTTGTGGCCCTTATGGGAAGAAGATTTAGCAGATTCTCCACCCTCCACATCTTTGGACTTTTTCCCTTCCTCCTGCTTACCAGGATGAGTTTTGTCCTTATGGGACACTCGATGTGACACCCATAAGTCCGCTGCAATGGCCAGCTTCTTAGGATCTATCTCCTTCGAATCGGCCAAATGCTGCTTAAGCTCCGGGGAAGAAGAAGCAAAAATATGTTCAAGCATGACAAGATTTATCATGCCTTCGAAGGTAGAAACCTTATATCCTTCGACCCAGCCAGTTAAGTTTTTCAAGGATTCAGTGACATAAGATACCCAAGTACCACCTTCCTTTTTCTTATACTCTCGAAAACGTTTTAAATATTGGGCCGGAGTCTTCCCAAACTTTAAAATGAGAGTTTGCTTTAACATTGCGAAGTCAGCTCTCTCAGCCTTTGACATTTCCATTAAGGCGCTACAGCCAGAATGGGGCAGTCTGCTGAGTAACCACGCAATCTTATCAGCATTGTCAACTTGTTGGACCTCGCATGCATACTCAAACGCATTCAGCCAGTCCATAATGTCATTCTGCTCTTCATACACACTTAGCAGATCTTTCGGAAACCGTGGATGAGAGGAGGCCCCAGACCCATGTCCAGGACCCTTGGACCCATTTGTAACCTGAAGCTTGGCCAGTTCCAACTGGTGATCCCTGTCTTTTTGTTTTTCTGCCTGTTCGATTTTTAGTTTGGCTATGCTGAATTCAAGCTCTTGCTGCCTAAACCGCAGCTCTTGCTTCTTGAATTCAAGCATAGCCTCCCCATCAGCACTGGCAGAGGAAACATTAGACATCTCGTCCTCCCTGTCCTCGTGGTCGCGATGGATCAGTGCAGCGGCAGAACCGTCGGTTCTGCCAGTGAGAGCAGCCCCACCACCTTCTGCACTGTCCTCGGAAGTTATAGCGTCAAGCTGCGCTTCTTGCCACGCCACGATTCTCTGGATCATTTCCAATTTTGTGCCTTGAGAGGAAACCCCTCTCTCCGCACACATCTTTTTCAGCGTTTCTGATTTGGAAGCATTTAAAGTTAACAACGTATTTGTTTCCATACTGTTAGATAGGACTATGGCCTTTTTAAAGTTATATTACAACAATCCACTACGTGTACTGGTTGGAATAACCTGAAATGCCTTAGCTCGTGCGCAACACTGGATACCTTCAGTCGTATCCCACCGCTGTACACCAATTTGTTAAGACGGATTTCTGAACTCTGTCCTGGCGGCGCAGAAGTTCAGAAGGCCAACCTAATTACTTGGAACAGGGTAACCTCTGGACAAGCCAGACCAATCAAGGTAGCGATCGCGGCGGTCAAGACTAGGTCTCAAGAGGGGTGAGGGTGACTGAAAGCCCGCAATGAGCACACAAAGCAAGAGCGCTTACAAACTACTCCAAACAGTTGTTATATCAAAAATATAAACACATTTATTTTAAGGCCTTTAAAACAATTACCGTAGCAAGAAAATCACTCTATAACAATATTAAGCCAACACATACCAAATCAACACAATATATATACAAATACACAGTCGCAAGCGTTTAAAGCACGAAATATGTAGTCCACCTGAAAGGGAAGGAAAACAGGCAGTGCGATAATGCTTTCGACTCAGTTCGCCTTCAGAGGCACCTAACTAGATGGAAGTCCGATCCCTGCGAAGAGTGGAGCCTTGTGCTCAAAGTACCTGCAAGTGCTGGTGCCCACGGGCAAAAGGAGAAGCTCTTCGGAGGAAGTCAGGCAGTTCGGGTTAGTGCACAACAGAAGAAGAACAGGTTCCGTGACTCAAGCGCAGCCTCCACAGCGAGCAGAAGCAAAACGCGAGTACGGACGAAAAGGGAGCTGTTTTTACACAGCAGGGAAAAGCAATGGGCTACTGCAGGAGGGCGACCAGATCCTAGCTAATCTACTCACCGGTCCCCGAAGCAAGCAGGCCCAGGCTTCTCCACGTTCGTTTCAGCAGCTGACAGGTTCAGAAGAGCAGGGAACGCCTCGTAGTCGTGTAGAACAAAAAGACGTCCCAATCGACGAAACCAGCACAGTTTGTTGCCACAGCAGGACAACGGAGCGGCCGTGCGTATCTGAGTCAAAAGTACACTCCTCCCGTCAGACTTGGGAACGCCAAGTGTACTAAGCGTGGGAGAGTGACAAGGACTCCAGATACTGCACAACCTGGCGGCGGTTACAGAGCAGGACTCCCTTGTAAGCTGGTCAGTCAACTGGATGGCCCAGAGACACTTCCGAAGGCTTACTGCTAGGAGTTGATGAAGTTGCCGGGAATAGCTGTTCCTGCTATTCCAAAGGTCGAAGCACCAATACAGGCCTTCTGGTTCGATTCAAGGAGGAAAGGGTTTCACAGGACGACAGCAGTGCAAAGGAGGATTCCTTCAGCGGGTCACCAGCGATTCCTCGGTCCAGCCTCTGGTTACAGGATACTTGGCTCCTGTATTCCTGTGTTCGTAAGAACTCAGGAGATCGACATGGTAGTGGTGTTTGCAGCCCCCTCTTATCCACGGTTACCTTCGCGCCAAAACGGAGGGGACCCAATGGGAGAGCCGCGCATTAACACACACACCATACGTGGACCAATCACGGACCACGGTGGTCCCAGGCATTCACACCACCCTAGACTCTCTGGCACCCAGGATGTGTATTGGGACCAGACATCCCAGCCCACACCCTGGAGGCACACACACGGCATGTAGAAGCCCGCGAAAGCATCTGTGTTTCGCGGGAAAGTACATGCCCAAATAAGGAAGGCCCCGGGTCAGCTCGACCTGGGGAAGGTGAAGGGAGCAAGACGGACAGCGGACAGGACAAAGGAGCCTCGTGGTCTGGCCATTTTGGGAGCCAGGCCACCATTTTGGGTTCAGGGCAAAAACGTGCTCAGAACGCCAAAAGGAGCTCAAAATATAAAGAATCGATCGCTGCCACCAGTCCCGTCACTGAATCACTTGTACCGATCACACACAGTCCTAAACGAGTATCTAGGGCCTGTAGAAGGCTAGAGACCCAAGAGAGCTGTAACTTAGCTTACAGTGCCCTCTTGTGTCATGTTGCACTAAAGCCGCAACATGATAAAAGAAACTACGGGAAACAGCGTTCCCCGGCACTGACTGTCTTAAGGGCATTTCAGTTTCCCCGTAAGAAAGGAGCGAAAGCCCAGAGGAGTGCGGCAGAAGGCTGCACTTCTCTGGCAAAGTCAAGAACAAGGTGAAAAACAACAGCAAAAAGTTTAGGGGTTGCCACATGGAAGGAAAATTACCTACAATTACGAAATCTTTCCTAACAGTCAGGATTGTTTGCTGCATTTCTGCAAAGTACTAACATTTGCAAACACAATGGGTCTGTACTGTGTAAGTAAATGTTGTCAACAATTGGTGGTAATTGAAATAGAATATTCATTGCTACATTTGCGTAGCAACTTACACCAACTATATTTGAGAATTTAAATGGCCCAGGTAGTTCTGTATCTAACTGCTTTTTTTGGAGTTTGTCTTCCTTCTTTAAAGAAGTACCTGGTTTACTTTCCCTAATTGATTCTTATTTGCTTGTGGTACTTGATGACGTTTTAGTTTCTTTTAGTCTCTTTGGAGGATTTGCAGTGACATCCTGTTGCATTTCTGTTTGATTTAGTTTTCTTTTAGAAAATGTTCCTTTTTGTGGAACAGGATATGTTTGTAGATGGGGGGTGTATAGTGAACGAAGTCTATTGTATGCTAAAATGCAAGGAATATCAGCGTTTACTTTACGTGCATCAAAGTATTTTAGAAATAGACCATCAATTGTACGTAGGCGTGACAGTGCTACGTAGCTCATGCCTTCTTTAAAGACTGTGTTACCAATGTCTATCATTGCTTTGTCTAGAATAAGACCTTGTGATTTATGAATGGTGACTGCGTATGCAAGAGTTAGAGAAAATTGTTCTCTGCGTACATACATGTCTTTGAAGAGAAGTAATCGAGCTGTTGAGCGTCCTATTCTTTTTACTTCTGAAAGTTTGTCAAAGAGAATACTGACAAACTGAATTTTGTTGTCACGTGGGTATGTTTGAAAGCCAACAACTGTACCCAGTGCTCCATTAACTAGTCCTTGGTCCACGTCAAGGTTACGTTTAAGCATTACTCTGCAATTTAAGGATCATTTTAATATCTTTTCCAAGCCTGCTGTGTTTGAGATTGATTTTTCTAAACTATTTATTCTTGCTGTGGCTTGGTCACACATGGGTAGTGTCATTCCATGTACATCTAGTGTGTCTGTGGCGCTAATTTCCATGATTGGTTGCATTTCTTTGCTTAACATTATTTCATTGAATTTGAAACAGCTTGCAAGAGTTGGCATTAAGGCCATACAATTGACATTTTTGTGGCCTAATTGTTCCATAACATCTGTAGCACATGCATTATCACCATAAAGTGCATGAATGTGCCGGGTTTTCAATATTGCTTCTGCTTCTCTAGAAAGTATACCAACTCTGATACTTTTTAAGATGTTGGCATAAGTGAGATCTGCAGATTGGCGCATGTTTTCTGTTAATTCTCTGTATTGGAAATGTTGCCAAAGGTTGACATTTCCAATGCTGCCAACAGTTTTACGGCAGAGTTTGTGTCCTAATGTTTTAAAAATAGGCTCACCTTTTACAGGTGTCAATTGAAGAAGATCTCTGAAAACAATGATGTGTTTTCCTGCAAATAGCTCTTCATAGTTTGTTTTGAGTACTTCTTGTAATCTGAGGTGAATCAAAGCCAACATTAGGTTGGACACCATGCTCACTTCATCTATTAGTAGCATTTTCATTTGTTTCAATACTCTGCGTACTTCCATTGCAGCATCTGCAGAAAGTTTGTAATAATCTAACTTGTTTTGGTGTTCTACTGGAAGGAGTAGTAATCAGTGTAAAGTGACACACCTATGTTGTAGGCAGCTAAACCTGTGGGGTCAGTGACAACAGCTGACAGTTTGTTGTTTGTCAATTGTTGAAGGAACTTACTGATGATTTTGGTTAGGAATGTTTTGCCAGAACCAGCTTCACCACTGACATACAATAGTATAGGTTTGTAATTTTGGCAGGTGCATTCTTTGTTTTCATGTTGCACACCATGTGCAATTTCTTTTGTTATTTCTTGAAAAATGCTACGTTGCTCTTTGTTTAGTTTTGATTGTAGTGTAGTTAAGTCTTCTTTATCTTCATAGTGACACATGGTGTTTTCTACTTCTATCATAGCTAATTCTGCCTCATTATTAGTGGTTCTCCCAGTGGTTCTTGGCTTCCTGTGACAGAAGGTTGACTACTGTCAGGAGTGTCCTTATCTAGTTGGGCCTGGAGTTCCTCTTCGTGTTGCTGTTCATTGTGCAACATTGTTTTGTACTGTGCAAAGTTTACATCAGTTATACTGCTTTCATTGGCTTTGAAAGCGTCTTCATATGAGTCATAGGTATCTAGTATTTCTTCTTCTTTTCTCCATGGTTTGAAGAGTTGTAGCAGGGACATGTAATATATTTATTTATGTTGAGGAGTCTTTAATGACAATTTGATATGATTAATTAAATTTGGTTTGGTGAGATTTACTAAGCTGCCATCACAGTTTGTCACTTTGTATTTACGGTTTTGCTCATCAGGTTTTATATTATTTTTGTATGTGTAGTTTTGGGCTATTTGGTATAGACACATGTTTTCCAAAGTATTACTTCTGTTTGGGTAGTATGTGTCCAATAAATTGTTTTTTAAAATGTCTTGGCTGTTGGGATCATGTTTGGCTATTGTTTCTATATCTTCGTATGATTTTAGAACTCTTTTTCTAGATTTAGCTGTACCAAGACTTGCCCATACTATATTTTCAGATTTACCATACAATGAAGTACCAGTTAAACGATCAGCTGCTTCATAAGATCCACATTCTCTATGGGTGAGCATTTTTATGCCCAAGCTGTATAATTTCTGAGATACTGTTTTATCTGATGACAGGTCATTCCAGAGGTCTTGGAGCTCTGTCTTTTCTGCTTTGGTTAAGTATGCTGTGACATATCGTGCAACTGCAGTGGAATTGTCTGCAATGTACTGCACATCTATGTTTGCATTCCACAAGTGGGCAATGATTGCATTGTAATCATTGATATATTTTTCTTCTTCTTTTCTTTTTATGCAATATGTATTTTTAGGTGACTTACCTTTAACACTATGTCTAACTGAAGACATGAGGTTGTTCACTTGACCTGTATTTGTAACTGGTCAAGGGAAACCAAATCGGCATTTGGTGTAGTATTTCCCTTTGTTTTTGTATTTGCGACGACAATATTTGCCACATTTGTGTCTTTGGAATTGTAAGATTTTTGCATGAAGATCTATCACTATTTGTGGATTCTGACGGAATTTCACAAGTGACATATTTTTCAATAAACTGTAAAACAGTGGCATCACTGTCTTGACCAAATTTAGGAGCATCTTTAATCCATAAAAGCATGTGGACATGTGGCGCTCCTCTGGGTTGGTATTATTTTCTCCAAAAGAAGTGTTGCACTTCTCCAAGGGGAGGAACAGTTTTATTACAAATAAAATGTAGCATAGCAATGAAGCGATGGTGAACATATCTAGAAACATTAACAGGATCCTGAGAACAAAGTTCTCCAGGTGTTAGTATATCTATGTTTGTTTTGTTTTCATTTGATATGCGTAGGAAAGCATGTAAATCTTCCCATGCATATTCTGCGCAACTTAATGTAACAAACCAAGTGGGTGGGCCAAGGTTTCTGATCATACAATGTACATCTCCATGGCGTCGAAACCAGTACTCTTTAGTACCTCGCATATTTGCTTATAGATTTGTAAGATTTGTCTGTAAAACCTCATCTTTTTGTTGAACTTTTTGTAATAATTGTGTGGCTGTCATATTTTGAAAGTGTGATCCTGATTTTAATATGTGTGCAACTCCGAAACTTAAAGTTGCTAGTTCACTTTCAAAGAGTAGGTGGAATATGTATTCCACATTTTGTCGAAATCTGGGATCTTCAGAATACATTCGTAATGAGCGATATTCTGATGCTGATATTTGAACAGGTCTATCATCGTATCTTCCTCCTTTGCCAGTAGGAAAGAGTAGGGGAAAAGCACGTGCTTCTATACTTTTTTCCCATATGCTAATTGATGATCCTTTTGTTTGACGCACTTGGTACGTTTCCAGTGCATCTTCTATGGTGTCATTAGAGTGCAATGGGTGAATTGTATAATGGTCTAAAGTGTTTGCTATTCTAGCAGGATCTAGGAGCTCAAATTGACCAGTTTCTTGTGTCTCTTGAATTATTTCAGTTGTATCTTTCAAGTTTTCTTCGATTTTGTCTTTTGTAGGTACTCCATTTACCAAGATAATTAAAGATTGTTGCATTGGACGTTGCACTCCTAGAGTGTGCACATTTTCTTTTAGATCTAATGGTAAATACACTACTTTTCCACGAATACCTTTCACTAATTCAGAGGGAGGTAATTTTGTAGATTTTGGTTGAAGGCGTATTATTGCTTGAAATTGATCAACTGTTTGAATTATGATGCTCTCATATAAATTAAGTTGTTGAAGGAGTTTTGGTAGTGGATGTAATTCCAAGTTATTTGAGATAGCATGTGAAGGAGTTTGGTTGTTGTCAAGTTTGGTAGTGCAGTAACTGCAAAGTATTATTGGGTCAGTTATTTCGTATTTCTTTTCTGCTATAAGGTAGAGAGCTAATTCAAACCATTTAGAATCTTCATTGTCTTCTATTTTGTATGAAAGGTCTATAGTTTTTGTGTTACTTTTATAACACGTTCTGCGGCAACATACACACACGTGGTTTGGTACTTCAGCTGATGTGCTTTGAAATGTTAGTATTTCTTTTTTTGTATGTGTGTAGTGAAAGGTTGCCATGTGCAGATTTGTTACGAAGTTGGTTGACAGCTATTTTATCTTGTAAGTGGGTTTCATTTCCAAAATATTTTTTCTGTATATACTCGATTTGTTCTAGTAGGTCTTTTGGTGTACCATGTAGAAGAATGTTATTTAAATTGGCTAGTGCTAAAGCAGGACTTTTTGCATAATACAGTTTATAAACTAGATTTCTTATACTTGCATGATGTTTTTATATCCTTTTGATATCATGGAAGGTTGTTTTGCAAGTAGCTCCTGATATGCAGGCCAACGAATGTCCTTGCAGTCCTGTGTGTTTGCGTACTGGACAAGCATCCATACTTTGCAGTATTTTAATTTTGATTTTGTCTTTGTTTTTCACATATTGATTGAGGAATAGGCATAAAGATTTGAACTTTTTTTGGGAATGTTACACATTGACGTGCATGGCCATGTGTAAATTAGATGTTCTGATTCAGTCGAATGGAGGGTTAAATCTAAGTTTTCAGGGCATATTTTTGTAAGGAGTACTTCTTGTTCCATTATAGTATTATTAACTTTTTCATAACCTCGACCACTGCTATGTATGGCAATTGTATTTGTTTGCTTTTGTTTGTACGCTTCTTCATTAAAGTATGGTTCTGTGCTTGTAGTGTGACTCCATTCACCTCCACAGATATTTAAGAAGTTATTTCTGTTCACATTTCGTTTATTGAGAAGTCTTTTTTGAAGTTTAGTTATTAGTTTTGTTAGTGGTTTAATTCTGTTTAACACAACAATAAATAAGTTTCTTTTGAGAAGAATTGCACTGTCTATCAACGCTTCTAAGATTACTTTCCTACGATAGGTTTGAAATGTTGAACCTGGTTTCTCTCCTGTTTTATCAGATTTTGAAGGACTTTGTGATGGAACATTTTGGCTAATATACTTTTCTTGGTATGATTACTTTGTACTATATCAAGATTTATAGAAGACGTTTTATTTGTAGTGATAGTTGATTTTCTGTTAATAGTTTTTTGGGTCGTTTTACTTTGTGATAGAGGAGGCAACGTTTTTGCACTAGAAACTTCTTCTGTTTCACAACATGACTGTATTAGCTGTTGTGTTTCAACGTTTTTTTACAAATTCTGCTATATATGGGTGTTTATGTTGGAGACTTTTCTTTTAATTTGCTCTACTTCTGCGTCCCTTTCTACGGAGTTGCTTTTTTGTGGGCATTCTGTAGCGTCTGTTGAAAAAAATACAGAAGGTATGGGTTGGGGTTTTCTGCAATGCATGTGTGTTGTGTGCATGATTGTTTGAGTAAGATGATAAAGATGTATGTAATAGTGTGTGATTGTGAATTGGGAAGTTGAACTACCAGGGATGGGTATTCTTCAATTAATGTGTTACTAAACTGGGTTTCAGATGACAGAAAAAAGTAAGCCGGTGGTGTGGAGAAGAATAAATAATATAGGTAAAGCTATGCAATTAAAACAGTTGTTTGTTCTACAACATCTACATTCTAGCGTCTGAGTTGGGTAATTCGTGTGCCGAAAAATAGGAATTTGAGGGCCATTCTGACAGGAGATCACTGTTTAAGACAGGGGGGATTTTTGGTCAGAATGGTGCAGAATCTCTATTTCTAGGCACAGAAATACCATGAATGCACCGTACAGTGCGTGTGAGTTATAAATCAAATATTATGGTAACAATCTACTTACTTTTTTTTCAAAAATGAGTAGTTTGCTTCTTAGTTGATCTTTGTAAATCAAAATCGGCTGCTTCTATTCAGGAGAATGGGCTTCACTGCAATTGTAAAAGAAAGAAATTAGTAATTTGGTTGCTATATAGCACTGTTTTCATTTTAGACATAGATCTTTTTTAATTGAAATGCTCAGCGCCTTCCTGAAAACCATTAAAACTATATTATGACTAAGAGTAGGAAAGAAAATATCTTTACTATGGTTTGTGGAATTCATAATCTACCAACGTATAACACTATTCTTGTAACTAAGCTTTTCAACCTAATAGTGAGTCATTGTCATCATAGCTCTCAACCATGTGTGTCGCAAAGGCGGGTGAAATCACCTGATTTTGTTTTTGGCGGGTGAGACGCCCATTGGAATGAATGGGCGTGCAGGAGGCTTGGCGGGTGAGTCAGTCCTTTACAAGGCGGGGGACACCCGCCAAAAGTGTGTGAGTTGAGAGCTATGTGATTATATGTCGTGTATATATTTTATTTCAAAAATGTTAGTTTAATAGTATTTGCCTGTGTGTGTGTGTGTGTATGAAGAAATTAAACGATATAAAGGTTTGTAAGTGACAGGTCATTTTAGGACAATGAAACAATGATCGTCCATTCATTTTTCAGATTATAGAAGGTAAAAGTCGGTTAGAACATGTGTTCATGTACTGTGTAGAAAATATGCATACCTGTACTTTCTGTTCATGTATATGGATATGGACCAAGCTGCAAGTAGAAATATTGGAGATTTGTATAGTACTTCTCGTAGATCGTGGTTGTCAATGGTATGAGACTTGTACTCCGAGAGATACACCGTACATTTGTAGTGCTGCTCTATGATGATGCAGTTACATGTAAAGTTATTGGATTTGATTGGTGGATGGTCATGTGATTGCTTAGCTACATCCAATGAGGGATTGGCACAGAGAGTGAAATCGAAATGGTAGAAGGGCTGTACATGTTACGAAGGGCTGTACATGTTACGATACGTTCGCGGACATGGCGGTAGTTCTAGGACACCGCGTATTACATCCGGGGAATTTGGGGAGGGGAGGTATGGAAATGAGATTGGATGAAGCAAGGGATTGGACAGTAAAGTTTAGTGAGTGTGTTGTGCTAGGAGAGGTTTTCTCAGATATTGTTTTGCAGAGAGAAGAACAGATAGCTATGGCTGAGTGTTTCAAAACACAGATTGTATGGATTTTGGGAGACTCGTGGATTCATTGGTTGAAGGTGCATGCAGAAAGCTGTGGAGTATCTATAGATCTTGGATTCCCACATGTGGAAGTGCACTGGCATGGAGTGTGTGGAATGAAGTGGTTGGACTTGCTACCTCTCTGTGCAACTTTGAAGATAGAGGAACATCCAGACATAATTGTAATTCATTGTGGAGGGAACAGTTTAGGACATGTGTCTGGAATTTCTTTGCAATTTGCAATGAAAGAAGGACTTCAGAAGATAATGGACATGTTTCCAAACTCTAAAATAATTTTTTCACGGATTGCGCAGAGACAAGTGTGGCTTCGTTCTTTCTCATGTGTCCACAAATGGAGAAAGCAAGGCGTAATGTTAATAAGGCTGTTTGTGCCTTCCTAAGAGATTTTGGCATGTCCTCTTTTAACAATGAAAATATTTAGTTTCGTAGTACATACATTTTTCGCAAAGATGGAGTCCATCTTACTTATGCTGGCAATCAGATTTTTCTGAGAAATGTACAAAATGCATTGCAACCTTTTTTAGAAATACAGCATTCGTTTTGAAGTACGTCTTACGTAGTTAAAATGTTTTACATTCAAACACCTCCCAAAGGCTCTTTTCAGAGCCACCACTTCCTGTTAGAGAAAAATGCATTGGTTTCAATAGGGTAGCAATGCAATTGTTTTTCTGTTCGCGGACCGCCCGCGGACTTTCACGAAATGGAAATGGCTATGCTTTATGTATCTTCACTTCTATTTTTTAACTGTGAAAGGCGGCTCTGAAAAGAGCCTTATTTTTTTATGATTTTTGTTATTTTGTATTTTTTTTGTTCTTTTTTATACACGACACACTAGGAGAGGAGGGAAAGGAGGGTAAAGGGAGGGGGACACCAACCAAAGGGATAAGAAAGGGCGAGCTGAGAGAGGAAGATGTAGAGTGGGTTTTATTTGGGTAGTAAGCAGGTCTTCTGGTGCTCTGAGATGATCGTCCCCCCTGCAGAGTACTGTGTCACAGCACACACATACAACTGTGACCCTCGAAAGGTAAGGGTCATCAGAATTCTGTATGGCCTGTGAGGCAGCTTGAGGAAGACGCTGTCCCACAGAGGTGTTCCTTGTGGTGACAGGATCAGGAACGGAGGATGAAGTAGAGGCAATCAACCTACTACGCTTCTCGCAAGGTACAACCTTGCGAATGGCCCCAGTGTGGAATGAGCCCAGGTGTCGGTTCATGGTAGTGGTCCCAAAGCTATACGAACCATGCTTCCCGCAACTGAGTACCATTTTGCACTCATTACAGGTGACACGGTTCGCATGAGACTTAGGACCGTTTCCATGAACGGTAAACAACCGCCACACCCAAGATTCACGCCGAGGGCGGGTAGTAGGGATTTCCTCTACCTCATTCTCGTCATCCTCTTCTTCCTCCTCTGTATCCTCACTCCTGTTCCCCTCTTCAGGCCCTTGGGGAAATGGTGGTGGTGGAGGGGGTGGGGGTGGTGCTGAGGCAGATGTAGCACCATGTGGTAATAGTCGACCCATGGATGTCATAGGCTTGGAGATGGAAATCTCAAAATCTGCAAAGTATGCAGCAAAATGCAGTGTGTTCTGTGGAATAGTCAGAAACACAATGAGAATGCGCTCTAGGGCGTGGTCTTATATCGGGGTGCTTGTGCGTGGGTCGCGGACATGCGCGCCGTCCGCAAGACAGATCGAACATCAAAAAAGGTTCAAAAAGTCACAAAAACTATGTCGAAAGTTAGGATTAGTATGTGGGATTTGTGGTATGGTGATTTTTAATGAGAAATATTGTGGATTACTTGCAAATGTACTTTTAAACTGGCCGGGGACACAAACAGTGTCTGCATTTAGAGCACGAGATGAGCGTGGGCGCAGTCACATGATTGTTTTGTGAGCATGTTCGCTAAGGTAGCGGTCGTCCGTAGGACACCCAATGTACAGACATTGTTTTGCGCATGCGTGTTGATGTTCTGCGGACAGTGTTCGGGTCCTGAACTAATTAAAAATGTGTCACATGTAAAACGAACAGTTACGGACAGCTGTTTGTTCTTAGCACAGTTTAATTTATTTGCTAACAATACGGACAGACATAGCGTTTCAAGCACACCTCCATTTTCCTTTATTTACGAACAATTCAGGACACCACGAGTGTTCTTAGAACAGTTTCTGTTTGCTATCGAACACTACGAATAGGCATAGTGTTCTTAAGGACACCTCCATTTTTGTTTATTTACAAACATTTCAGGACACTACAAGTGTTCTGAGAACATTTTCAACTTGCATGAGAACATTACGGACAGATGTAGTGTCCTCAGGACAGTCACATTTTCGTTTCTTTATGAACATTTCCGAACAACCGTGGTGTCCGTGGACACCTAAATTGGTTTTATCACAAGGAACTGAAAGTAATTACAACACAATATAAGAAAAGTAACTTTATTTCATATATATATATACAATTATGACTGGGAAGGTGGGGCAGAAACGGAAACAAAAACAGGAGAATTAGGGATTTCTAGATAACTGGGATCAGGTGAAGAAGGGAAGGAAAGCTCATCGAAACGCTTTGGTCCATAGACAGGGTTTGGGGTTAACTGCGTGGGATAGGGTGAGGGGGGACAAGTGCAGGTTGGACAATGGTGTGCTGTTGGGGGTTTCACATAATTTTCCACAAAGTTTTTCAAATCCATAAAATTTTGCATAAGGTCGTCCATTTTTTGATTAATCTGCTGTAGAGTGATATCCTCTGATTGTTGTTGTGAGATGCTTGGAATTTTTGTATGGTCTGTAATAAAATAAATGTATATGTTAAATGTATACAGAATAATATTTATTAATTGGTTTATATAGTAAAGTGTGTACCATTAGGTGGACTTTTTTCTAACATTTCCTCTCGTGGGAAATGCTCCTCTAGCCAGTCGAGAGTACTACACATTTCTGTGAGAAAACAAAAAAGTAATATGTTTTTTTTTTCTAATATAGAATGTTTATAAATATATGAGTAAAAAGAAGTGCACTTACTATGTCTGGTGAGATATGTAATCAGTAGTGTATACGTCTGGTCTTGCTGTTGGTTGTGGAGTGTCTGTGAGGTAATTATGGTGGAAGCCACTTTATCTTCTTTTGGTATATTCCATTTTAAAACATATTGTATTTACATGAATGGTTAGTGTGTTACATATATGGGTAACATTTTTTAAGTATTACTACATATACTTTGTATGTGTGCTGCTTTGTGAATTTGTTAAATGTTCCTATGTTATGATATAACTATTACACATACCCCCCCCAGAGTTTTTAGGTGGTGGTACTGTTGTCCAAACATGTCTGCGGACCGTCAAATTCAGTAGAAAGGGTTCAGTATATTCTATATTACATGTACATAACGTCAAAGTTATTATTGTTAAGTTGTGCTACTAAAAAACTATGAAATTCAGTAAAAAAACTTTGTTAAAGGGACGTTATGGTTAAGTTGCGCTACTAAAAACCTATGAAATTCAGTAAAAAAACTTTGTTAAAGGGACGTTATGGTTAAGTTGCGCTACTAAAAACCTATGAAATTCAGTAAAAAAACTTTGTTAAAGGGACGTTATGGTTAAGTTGCGCTACTAAAAACCTATGAAATTCAGTGAAAAAACGTTGTTAAAGGGACGTTATGGTTCAAAGTAAAACCGAAAAACCCCTGAAATTCGGCAGTTATGCTAAGACTAACACCCAGGACATCAAAGATGACATCACAAATGTCATTGATGACATCACTGATGACATCACATGTGCATTTACTTTTCATGAAAACTCTGTAGAAGGGATTCTTATTGTAATATTGACAAAAAAGTGTCAAGGATCATTGGAATAAATATCATGAGCTAATTAGTTCATTAAGGAATGTGTTGATATACATAGCATTCTATTATGAAGTTCTATCCAGTATACTAAGCTATTCATGCAGAAACATAAGCAGTGTGTGCAGCATAAATGATGTAGGTGTAATATTCATAATCTTGCCATGTTGAATACTGAAATGAGAACTGCTTTTTTATTAGAGTTTTGCATAATGTGAAACATGTAATAGATAGCTAATAAAACCCAATTACTACATTATTGCATTACTGCACACCAAACACAAACAGACAATAACACATACAAATAGAGCATATACAGGGAAAGTGAAGTAAACAAAAAAACAGCAGTATTACCCGCCAATTTTCATAACGTAACTGATTATCTTCATGTACAGAAATGATTGCTCTGCTTCAAAGCTACTACTTCCCTATATATAACTATCACATATTGTGACTAGACCCTAATGAAAGTAGTGTACGTGCAATGTGTACAAATATGAGCATATTCAGGGAAAGTACAGTGATAAAAAAACAACAGAACTATAACACAGTGTTGATAACCGTACAAATCATCTTCATACATAGAAAGCATTGTTGTCTTCCAAGTCTGTGTTTTCTACCTTGTATATGGTTCATATGCTTTGAGTGGACCCTAAGTGAATTACTGTAAGAACATATTTGTAGTATAAGTCTACAAACATAGTACTTTGTATTATAGTATAGTGAATTTTTAGTTCCTGATTGTAACTGGCCTAGATATATCAGTAAAGGAAAAAAGAGGGAGCCAGACATGTGATGTCATCAGTCATGTCATCAATGACATTTGTGATGTCATCTTTGATGTCCTCGGTGTTAGTCTTAGCAGTGCACGGTGGCGGCGCGAGTTATGGTTGCTTAGCTTACCATAACTGCCGAATTTCAGGGGTTTTTCGGTTTTACTTTGAACCATAACGTCCCTTTAACAATGTTTTTTCACTGAATTTCATAGGTTTTTAGTAGCGCAACTTAACCATAACGTCCCTTTAACACAGTTTTTTTACTGAATTTCATAGGTTTTTAGTAGCGCAACTTAACCATAACGTCCCTTTAACAAAGTTTTTTTACTGAATATATATATATATATATATATAGACTGTTTTCGAGTGTCCTATTTTGGCACGTGGTTCGGCTTCACAAGAGCCTTTTTCAAAAAGTAGGGCATATGTTTCTATTCACATTTCACTACATAAATGCACATAATGAAAAATGATATAAACACACCTACATATAATCAATTATATAAGTACAGACAGAGAGATAGGAAGGGGAAAGGGTTAGATTAGTTAGGTTCAACGTAAAGAGATACAAGAGATAAGAAGGGGGAAACATGTGATAAAAACATTTGATTAGAAATGGGTCATTTGAGATATCTAGTTGACATATTAGATTTGTCCATTATTTAAGGGCTGTTTACTTTGTAATAATCACATTAATATCACATAGAGCCATATTTGGTCCAATTTCAAACAAATGCGAAGAGCCATAGGTGTTAGTCCATCCCTTTAATGGTCTGGGTGAGGGTTAATGTAGCCACTCATAGTTCACATAACGCATTAGGCTTACATTGTTAGCATTCATAAGCTTGGAAGTATTGGCATAAATCATTGCCTTACCATGTGTCTGGTAGGCAATCGTGCATAGATGTGTTCAATCTTGCTTCCTAAGAATTCACGGTTTATAATCCCACCTGAAATATATTTTCAACGTCATATGCGATAGTCTGACATTGCAATCCACTCTTTACCCATTGTTAGTTAGTAATTAGTCTCTCCCACTTGGAAATTATGCGAAACAATAACTGTGTGTTACTAAATAAATGCAGTTCGGGGTAGCTAAACTCTCCAGATTGTAACATTATTTGGATTCCTATTGTATGCATGGTTTTGGCATGGTGGCATGTTGTAAGAAAGTCCTCTATGTATAGCAAGTCTATTGCTTACCAAGGAGTTACCTATTATAGGCGCTAAATACAAATAGTTTCCTTGAATTAAGTCCTAGCATCGGCTCTTGAAATGTGATTGTTGTAAATCCACTCGGCCAGCCACCGTCTTTTAGACGTGTGCGTGAAGTAATTCATCATAGTGGGTTGGTATATAATTAGGTACGAATATTGTCTCCTGTCCTATATGGTCCCCAAGGGGTTACTAGCTTCCCCTCTAAGGGCTTACCTCAAAAGTGTTATGTTCCGATCTCCGTGAATCAGCTGAGCAGTTACAAACGACGCCACGGCAGATCGGTCTTTGTGAGTGCTTTCTTTGGTCCGGCAACAGGGGAAGTCCTTCCTCTATTGCCATTGTTCATCTCATGGTCGCCATCTTGGAAGGGCCATTCTTTCCTTGTACCTTCCCATGTAATGTGAACATGGAATGCAGAGATATCATAATTGCTGACAAGTTACTGGGATAATACCATGATACTCACGTATGATTGTTAAACATGAAAATACGGTATTTCATACCCGCTCAATTTACCCAAGTATTAAACGGCTTAATCTTGGTCTAATTTAATGGACACAATGCTGTTGGATAAATAAGGCTGTAATGATTTGTAATTCCTGGAATAACATCCCGATATTAAGGATCCTAACATCCCGCCTCACAGTTAGCGGCAAGTTACTGAAATACTATCATACAGATAACGTGTACTTGGTGAACATATGAATATCATATTTCGTGGCCACTCGCTTTACCCACATATTGGGCAGCTTAATGTTGGTCTAATTTGAAAGACATGGCAAAGTTAAGCAACATTTTCCAGTGAAATAAATGGTAATTCCTGGTAATCATCCTGAGTTAAGAATCCTATTTTACGCCTTTGTAGAGTATGGTAAACAGTTTCATGACAATAATGGACAAAGCAAATGAAACACTTCCTAGAAAAAGTTGTACTTGTGATGTCTCAATTCGGAGTCCCCGGCTCCCCACTATGTAGTGTTATTCTTTGCACAACAAATTCCTTCAATCATTTGTAACCCTGAGTCCATTTCTCCCAATGCTAGAGGAGAGAGATAGGGTAATCTATATTAATAAGTACAGTTCATACCTTTTAATTAACCAAATACATAGACAAAGTGCAAGAGCAACATAGAGCTTCAGAAAAATCCATCCTCCTCCCCAGAGTGTTAGGTCCCAAGGAGTAACTCCAGTAGTGGTGGCTTGACACGTCGTGATGCAATTTAGTCTTTCTGACAATATACCCCTCAAGAGTACAAAAGGACAGATTGAGGTGAGTATTGCCCAAAAATATGGTACACCCTGGTACTCAGACAGCTGTCTGCAAGAAAAAGTAACCAAGTATTAGCATGTAAGTTGTGGCAATGGAATCACAAAACAAGGTTATGAACTGATATTCACAAACAAGAAAATCAGACTGGGACTGAATATTTCCAAGCTAGATTGGTGAGTATCCTGAAACAAGAAAGGTAACTATTACCAGGAGTACAGAACAGCAATAGAAAGAAAGAACCAAATTGTTTGTGCTTACCAAATGAGTGACCGGGATAGATGCTGCAGAAGAATATTGGAAAGGAAGTGGTAGTCCTGGAAATCCAATGTCTTGTTTTCCTATTCCCACCGGCACGAGGACGCCTAAGGAGTCTATGGTTCCTAGCGCCGTTGCGCTAATGTCCTTTGGTCCTGCGCTGATGAGCGAATGTCCTTTTAGTTCCTTAAAGTCTTTGAACAGTAGAAGAGTGAAGATATAACACTGGTTGTAGATGTAGTAGTCCAAGAGACTGTTGTCTTGGCAAACAGGTAAGACATGAGGAATGAGGTAAGTGCAGTCCGTGGACGTTCCGGTTTGAACAATGAGCAGGTAAGATTTGAGGAATGAGACGAATGAGACAAATGCAGTCCGTGAACGTTTCAGGTTTGGCAATGAGCAGGTAAGACTTGAGGGATGAGGCGAATGCAGTCCGTGGACGTTCCAGGTTTGACAATGAGCAGGTAAGACTTGAGGGATGAGATGAATGCAGTCCGTGGACGTTTCGGGTTTGGCAATGAGCAGGTAAGACTTGAGGGATGAGACGAATACAGTCCGTGGACGTTCCGGGTTCGGCAATGAGCAGGTAAGACGAAGGCAATGACAAGATTGGAACAAGGAAAGTCACAAGGCAGACCAGGGATTCAAGGAGCCAGAAGATAAGGTAGCAAGAAGCACAGCTTTGAAATAATACAAATTCAGATGCACCGCCATGCACGCGGGCGGGGCTTAAGTACAGGTCAGCTGACTGCACGCACAACACGGCACCGTCGGCCGGAGCACCTACGTGAATGCACAGGAAGCCAGCGTCTCCAAGGCAACCCATAGAATTCTCTGAAAGGACGGGTAGAAAAATACCAATCATGGTTCCGTGGTGTTAAAGACCATCTCGATTTGGAACAAAAACTATGACCTCTACTGGGGATTCTGGAAAGTTTGTTCCTGTGCGAGACCGATCTATGATCATACAAAGAGACATCTAATGGAACCCTACACCAGAGTATTCAGTTACATTAATTATATTTGTGATCAAAGAAAATGAACCACCTCATTGTCCTTATTGAGTCCATATTCAATTGTTCTAAATTTGCAAATTAATCTTGCTTCTGCTTGCCTAAGTCATCGTTCCAGGTTGCCACCTCTTCTTCCCAATTTCACCTTCTGAAGACCTATAAATCGAAGGTCTTGCTTGTTTTCCATTTGGTGTGTTTGCTGCCAATGATGTGCCAAGGGAAATGACACGTCTTGGCTTCCAATTGTCGAAATACGTTCACAAATTCTAGTTCTGACTTCTCTTATGGTGCATCCAATATACAAGCGTTGGCACGTGCATATTATTGCGTATACTGTATATTTTGACTTTCAATTTATTTTTTTCCTTGATTTTGATTCGAGTTCCTCTTGCATCTTGAAATGTCTTTTTACCTACATGAGCATACTGACATAATGTGCACTTGCCACATTTTCTGAATCCGTTTGTAGCCAGGTTTGTTTTGAAATGTCATGCATTTCCGGAAGTAACGATGGCCTTAAGTTCATTTTGAGCGTCTTTGCTTTTCTATAAATAATCCTCGGTTGTTGCTGAATATGTCTGACTAGAGGTGAGGGTCCAATTTCAGGAGATGCCAATTCCTGCTCAGAATTTTTCTCAGCTCAGAGCTATTGGTACAGTACGTAGTAATGAAATTCACCTTCTCATACTGAAGACCAAAAGTATGAATGACTTTGACCAGTGGCTGAATACATACATTGGGGGGAAACACCACAAGTGAGGGGCATATGGGGTGAAGTGAAAGGGGAAAGAGAAAGAGACTGAGAACGATCCGAGAGAAAGGAAAGAAACCAGTCAAGGACCAGGCCTGAGATACCAGCCAAGCATAATCTCTCAATCAGGATGGCAATGGTCGATGGTGCCAAATGCAGCTAAAAGGTCTCAAATTATCAGGGCTTCAACAACACGCTAGTCTACAATCTGCGCCAGATTGTCAACCTCGGATACCGATACTGATTTGGTGCCCCGGCCAGGCCCAACCCTGACTGGAGAGGATCAAGAAATCCAGAGTCCTCGGGAAAAGAGCGCTGAAGGGGTCTGATAAGAGATTCCAGGAGCTTCATGAGAGATAGGTCAAAAGTTAGAAGAAAGTCAGGGGGCCAGATTGTGTTTTTTAAGAAGAGGAAGGATCAGCCCAGGTTTAAGCGCATCTGGAATGTGACTGTTAGAAAATGACAAACAGCCGAAGGCACCGAGGGCACAGTAAGGGTGATGATGTCTTTAAGTGAGCTGTAGATTTCAAACCCAATGTAGCCAAGATTATATCCGCGTCCCTAAAGACCGGACATTTCAGCCAGGAGTGCGAAAAGAACTCAGAAATGGGGATGCCTGTGGGAGCAATGGACGGGGTCAATGAACAGGAGACCTTCTGTCTGATGGCAGTGATCCAATCATAAAAAAAAGACTGAGAGTGAAGTACACAGCAGTGGAGAGGGGATAACCCGATTAGCCGAGGGAATGGACGAAAGGGATTGGACGAAAGGGATTGGACGAAAGGGATTGGACAAGCTTGAAAAGTTCCTATGGGAGTTGATTGCTGATTACACACGGCAATGGCATTCTGATAAGAAGCGTTGGCCTTACGAGGGGCCCGGTGCAGGAGGGGGCAATAGGCTATACGCCACTTACGTTCTGCTTGCCTACGCACCCAAGAAAAAAGACTTGAAAGCTCAGCGGAGAACCATGGTTCAGATGGCCGGCCATGGGCTTAGAGGCTTTAAGAGGGGGCAAATGGATGGCCGTGGTGACAATAGCTGCCGAGAGGGCGACAAGATCAACCTGACTCCCAGGAGGAAAGGAATCAGGGATAGGCATAGCGCCGGGAGGGAGTGGGGGGCGCGGGTTGACAGGTGCCATAGGCACGGGACAGAGTTTGACAACAAAAGGATGGTCAGGCCATATGACATGGACACAAGGGTATACAGTGACCAGGGAATGCATAGCTAGTCTAAGATCCAAGGTGTTGCCAAGAGAACGGTCAGGACCCATAACTAGCAGCGGCAAATTACGGTCTGCGAGAGAGGAGGTCAGACGATCTGCCTGTAAGTCTTTGGCGTTGTAAGGGTGAAGATTAAAATCCCCAAGAACAATAAGAGTTTCCCATTGCAGTCTAAGATCCCTCGCAGCCTCCAGGACAGCACAAACCCTGTTTCGTACCCTGGAGGTCGGTATACAAGGAGGCGGGAACTATGATACAGATCAGGAACGCCTCCACGTTGGAAGTGTGTGTAAAAGGTCAAACCGAATACTCAATGGTGGAGTGATGGATAAGGGCAATCCCTCCAGCAGGTCGAGGATCACCCCTGTCCAGTCTAAGTGGACTGCAGCCAGAATGCAGGGCGGGAACCAACAGAGGGTCCGCAGAGTCATTCAGCCATGTCTCTGTAGGGCACACTTAAGCAGGAGAATGATCGAGCAGGAGAGCACGGCAGAGTATGCTTATGTATTATCTGAATAAACCTTGCTGTCGAGTCTCCTTTTAGACACAGGTGCCAGTGAGAGACAAGAGAGTAATTGAGAGCGAGGAAGTGCCGGGAACGCGGAGCGACCTGCTGGTCAATCCATCCTCACGAAGCTCCAGGAACCCAGAGCTAGTGAGCAATCTGGGCTGGGGGATAAGATCCATGGGGCAAGAAGAGTGGCTCAAGGATAATTTTAGACTGGGCCGCCTCCCCTATGGTGGATGCCCAGTATCAGTTCTCCAGTTCCACAGAGCAAGGTGGTGGGCCCAGGTGCCAATGTGAGGCGATGCCTGCCTCCTCCCTGGGTGAAAGGCAGCAGAGAAGCTCGATGCCTGCCTCCTCCCTGGGTGAAAAGCAGCAGAGAAGCTGCAATCCTAAAGGCCTGAGAGGGCTGAACTCTGAGCAGCAGAAAGTCTTAATTATGAATAAAGGTGTAGGCTCTCTCCTATAAACATTTCTTCTGCATTTTGCAGAGTCTTTAACCTATTACCAAATACCTTGGCACCCAGGAATGCACTGTTATCTGCCATCGTCCTTCCAATCCTGAATAAATGCCACGCTTGTGCCTGAAGCCAGGAAAGACGTTTTGGAAAAATGTCGATGCTCTCATAGAGATATTTGTATGGGACGACAAGCCTCCTAGGTTGAAACTATGGACCCTGCAATTGCCACAGGAGGGATGTGGATCAGAGGTTCCTAGTTTTTATGCCTATCGTCTGTCGTGTATGGCCAGCTACTTTGCACAATTATTGGAAATTGGACTAAGGCAGAAGTAAGTGTATTAGGGTCTCTGGCCCCATTAGCTATCCTGACAACCACATCAGGACGAGCCACTAAGGTGGATCCCATGACCCAATTTCTGAGAAGCTCATGCAAGGAGTTTGTGAATCTACTGGGGGAAAATGCTTTTAAGAAATTCTACTCATCCATATGGTACAACCCTGAAATAAGGGAAAATGGTAAAACACGTTTTTGGCCAGACTGGTTCCTGGGGGGTGTACAGTGGACTGGGCACCTGAGAAGTAATGGCAGATGGCTGACTCTGAACCAGGTGAAGGAAATGTGGCATATACCGAATTGCTCACAACGGGATTACCAAAAACTTTAAAAGAAAGTTGAGGACATTGAGTCTGAGGAGGGCACTGATTTCAGGAGCCTGAATGCTAGAGGCAAAGTGGAAGGTGGGCTAGCGAGTAGATACTATAAACTGATTGTGTCTAGATCCATGGACAATATAAGCCTACTGGAAGAAAGGAAAAGGAGAATGTCATGTGAGATGACTCAGGAGTGATGAGAGGTGGTTTGTAAGAATGTTTGCTTATGTTCTGTAAGCCTGGGCGAGAGATCACGTCCGATTAGGATCCAGAACAGGGTGTATTGGACGCCTGAGAGATTACATAAGAGAAGTCGCTCTGATACGAATGACTGTTGGGGCTGTGTTCACAGAGTGGTCACTATGGGACACGTGTTCCGGGAGTGTGTGAGAGTGAGTGATTTCTGGAAAAGACTGCATCAGTTTTAACGACGTGTTGGGACTGACCTTGGATTATGATTTTAATACATGAATTCTTGGTGATGACGAATTACTGAATGATCTATGCACTTCTCAATGGAAATGGCTAGATTGGGGTCCCTTAGTGGCAAAAAAGCTGATATTAAGAAGCTGGAAATCGAGATTGTCCCCAAAAGTGAATGTTTGGATGTACGAAATGTTAAAACTGGCTGACATGGGAAGATTGATTTATCGTCGGAAGTAAACTGTCACATTTTTTGGGACGATATGGGGTAGATTCCTGGACCTGTACTAGCTCTAGCTATGCTTGCTTTTAGGTTTTTCTTTGGGAGGGAGGGGGAAATATTAAGACAGGTTTGACTGTATATTGTATCTGCTGAGTGTTGTAAAATACATACGTTGTTAATTAAAAAAAAAATGGTTGGTCAATCAAATGCAATTCACAAAATCTTCCACGAGGTGGCAATAGAGCATTAGACATATTCATTTGTCTGTGACAGTTTGGTCTGAACTTCGACCGCATTCTTTCCACCTGAAGCCATTTCCTTTACGAGATAAAAAGGAACACAAACATGCCCGTGCTCTGTGTTGTCAATATTGCGAAATACATTTTAAGAGCAGCCCTCAATTCATGAGATGAATACAATCAGAGCTCTGAAGTTTCCCCTTGCCATGTGTCTGAATGAAATACCAGGCACCTTAAAACAAGACTGGGCGACAGCATTACATCCGGAAATGTATTTATTTAATTTTGCATTTGTTAAGCGCACTAAACCCTGGGGCATCAAGGCGCTGGTTACTAGAGTTACATCACACATATGAGCGTTATACATGAGGTTCTCAAGGCTCATGTAACAGCTTCGTCTGAACATGGATATGAAGCAGCTGCCAGAGGATACAGCGTCCCCCTAATTTTTGTTTAAATCAGCCAACCTTCGCTTATTTTGTTTTGCAACGCGAAGCGGTATTGGGTGGCTTGGAAAGGGAACTGTTGTGCTTTGGTGTTCCCTTACTGTGGAATCAAACCTTGACGCTGCTGCATCGGCTGTAATGTCACAACACGCTGAGCTATCTCTCACCCACCGGCTTGCTATCGTTTAATTCAGGTGCCTGCATGTTACATAATGGCCCTTCCCAAGAAGCTGCAGAGCCCGGCTCCCGCAGTAAATATTCTGCATTTAAGCATGATTAGGGCGAAATTGCTGCAGGCACAGCTTTGTGTGCAGGTAATGAGTGGATTCGAGGGGTGGTTCCAGTCTTTTGCATGTCCCTTATGTGGAACGAGTGGTGGGTGATGGGCACAGGGAAAGTGCATTCAGCATCAGTCGGTGGAGGGGAATGGCTGAGCTTAAAGGTGGTTGAGTTTCAGTATTCTAGTGCAGTTGTAAAACACAGTTGTGGGGGTGGAGTGGAGAAAGCAGGACATAGGAGCAGGGTTTGTATTGCCATGGGTAGGGAGGGAGGGGTGATGGTGGGCGCTGTGGCTACCCGGCAGTCACTTGAAAACGGTTAACCTCGTGTTGGGATAACAGCAAATCTACCGGCTGGGGAAGACGGATACACCA
This sequence comes from Ambystoma mexicanum, assembly GCF_040938575.1. Taxonomy (NCBI): domain Eukaryota; kingdom Metazoa; phylum Chordata; class Amphibia; order Caudata; family Ambystomatidae; genus Ambystoma; species Ambystoma mexicanum. Next base: position 57,682,067 of record NC_090934.1, on the reverse strand, counting down.
TTGCTTGAGGTATCTGTCACTCACACGCCAACTGAGAGCAGAAATACTACGAAGCACTGAAACCCACACGCTTCTGCTCCAACAGAACCAGTGCAGGAAATGGGCCGGAACGGCACTCCAGCATAAAATGTCTCCATGTTCCAGACCCGATTCTCAAAGATCCTGCTGTGACTCACGCTTTCAGAAGACTCAGCGTTCGTGCCACCCAGCTCCTGCTGCATGACCCATTCTTCAAAGAGAGTTCAGAGAACACGGTAGTGGAGCCTACATACAGAAACTGCTGAAGAAGCTTTGTGGCTGTTCAAACTGGTCTATATGTCCTGCATTTTACAGACATCTCTTTATTAGGTCGAATATTGTGACCAATCAAAACAGAAGAGTCCATTATTCCCTTAAAAGGTTTTCTTAATGAAACACAAGAGACATGTTTAACATGTAAAACTGGGGACATTAAATTGTTCCCATGATGCACTTTGCTTTTATGCAAATCGCTTGGATTGGGTTCTATATAGAGATACTTTCCCATATAGAGATACTTTGTTGTGCGGCCTGGCTGTGGGCCCCGCCCCTTGGCCCTGCCCCCTCCTTACCAAAGCCCCACCCTTCCAAAGAAGTGACGTTCCCCCAGTAAATGCTTTCCATTTCCAGCACTGACAGTAAGTAACAACCACTTCACTTTCACATTCCTGGAGAAGCGACCCTCTCCCACATAACAAACAAGTGGTCATCCCAATTGGGCAAGCTGGCATGGCCAGAATGCCCAGAGCGCTGCGAAGCCATACAAACGCCAATGGGCGCTCTACAATTCAATGCAACAGTAAGTAACCACTTGTGGCAACAACGACGGTAGACTTTACCTGCAGGGGGATGGCTGAAGACATGAGGGATTTTGGGGGTCAATTTTAATGTGATGTTAATGTGATGTTTGAAAACAGTCTGAGGCTTGGCGGGTGCCAACAAATGTCTGGATACAAAGGAATGCAGTGAACATGTCGATCACTGCCGATTATCCTGGGGCAGGCAGCCAGAGGGGCGCTGAAACACTAATGTCCACAGAAAATCTAGCAATGGCTGTTAATGAGCCAGGTGCTAATGTAGACGAAACTGAAGTAAAGGACAATGAGGTGATAACACCTCTGCTGGATGCTGGGCGCCACAAAGGCAGCCTGTAACCTGCACACTCCAAAGCACACATTTAATTTCTTGAATTAAGATACCAGCAGCCAGCAAAGGCACCCTGTATCGTGCATGTGACAAAGTGCACATTTACCGGCGTGCATAAACGAAATATGTCGCTGTGTAGTTAGACTGCCAGCATGGGGGCAGCTACTTGGGGGCCCCAGCGAGGCACGGGCCCATTTGAACTGAACAAACTTGAAAGGCCCTGACGCCTTCTCTGCTTACCTGTTATTAGATGAGTCAGTGCCCAAACTATATGAAGCTACCCCACCTCTGGGGGGGCACCAGATGCACCAACCCTAGTAGTAGACATAATATTTATTGCACAAGAGCAGTGGAGGGGGGCTAAGCTTCTACCGTAAATTGAGCCGAATTATGTGTTGCACATGAACAGCACATACTTTGGCTCAAGTAACCGTAGACGCTTACCCCCCTCCATGGGGACGCAATTATACCCCACCATTAAAATACAAGGGTCATATTCCGGCAAATAACTCACCAACCTTATAATGACCTCTCTGGCACACAACCGTGGCCAGAGCCTCAGTACCGGTGTCAAAGGTCGCTACGATGCACAGCACTAAGAACGGCATACGTGGGAGCAGCACGCGGAAGCAAAGCGCAGGATGACTCCTCAAATCTTGGTGAGGAAGGAAACAAGCATTGGCAAAGACAACAACTTTGGCTTTTGTGGAGATGCGGGCAATGAATTTCCTATTTACTGCCAGAGAGGTACTACCTGGCCATAAGACTTCAACAACTGGCACATTATGTTAGCACCAGCATATCTTGGCTGTGCCAGGAAAAGGCTACCTACTGTCCATGCAAGAGCCGGCACCAATCAGATTTGAATCCATCTACACAATAGGTCCCTCAGCTGGGGAAGAATAATTATTGGCTGGAGCCAACTCAGGATTTTCATGGGTTTTTATATTAAAAAAATAATTTGATATAAAAAAAATAATTTTCATAATTGCACTTCATTTTCTTATAATAATAATAACAATAATAATAATATTAATAATATTAATAATAATAATAATAATGATTATTATTATTATTCATTGGGTGTGGACCGGGCTTTGGGAAGCAATGGGTCACTTTAGAATCCTAGGGGGAAGAGCCCAGTGAGGGCAGAAGAGAAAAAGGGAGCATGGAGCTGAGGGGAGGGTGAGGGCGGGCAGTTGGCAGAGAGGGATCAAGATGATACAGACTTGCAGCGTGCGCCAGTGCAGTTTGATGAGGGTCGGGGTGATCAGGTTGATTTTGCGGAGTCCTTTGATGAGTCAAGTTGCAGCATGCAGGACACATCTCATGGGTAACAGGGTGGTCCCCGGAAGGCCTTCCAGGCGGGCATTGCCACCATCCAGGTGGGACAAGAGCAAGGCCTTGACCGCAGAGTTAAAGTTGGTGCCAAGCAGTTTCTGTCTTCCTTGAAATGTGCTGTTTGAGCGTGAGTTGTCTGTCGATGTCGAACCCAAGGGACTTGGCGCAGGTGGCCAGCCAGGGTGTGAAGCCCTTGAGGTGCACAGCAGAGAGCCATGTCTGGTTGTCCGGGTGGTTTGCTGTTGTTGGTCAGCCGTAGGAATTCAGTCTTGGAGGGGTTAAGCTTCAGGTAAGCACTAGACATCCAGGACTGGGTCAATTTGATGCTGGCTTTCAGCTGTGGCTCAAGGCCTTCATTCTGATTTAATTGTGTTTTTGTTGTGGTTTTATTTAATTACATTTGATTTTATTGTGAAATTAAGTCTTTATTTAGGTTTAACTAGATTCAATGCAATAGGTATCTATGTTTCAAACTCATTCCAACGATTCCAAGCAAAACTGGGGCGCTCCTATGAATTCTAGGCTTGGCTAAAATCCCCTTATTAATGTTCTCTGCAGGGGTCCATGTGAAAATATCGAATCTGAACAATGTCTTTGAAGATCCACGATTTGAGTGCAGCTCTTTAGGGTTTGGCCACTACTACTTTTGACTTCGATAATAGCAGGACGTTTTATTATGCACTTCCTTGTTATGCCGCCGCTGCACTTGACATGCTTGTACCACACACCTGTAAACATGCCAACACGACCACGTGTTGACTCACGTCCTCCTCTAAACGCCGGTTTCTCAATCTGCTGTGCCTCCTCGTTGCCTCTGGTGGTTTTTCCCTCATTCCCAACCCAGGACCCTCCCAAATTCCTGACCTCCCCTGCCTAAACAAGTCTTTCCCAATAGCAAGCTTTCCCTACTCGCATCACACCCCAACAGCATGCGTGCTACCCAACTCTTCAGGGCATTTTCCCCGCAGTGACGCAGCCCCTGAGTGTTTTCCTCATTAGTGTATGCATGTTATCTAATGTGCCAACTTGCCCCCATAAGGGCAGGAAGGATGGCTCAGGGGCAACGCGCTTGTTTTGGAAGTAAGACAACGCAGCGCAACACAGGTTCCACTCCCGATCTCACGCTTAGAAACCACTCCTTGTATTAAGCGCTTTATAAATGAAAAATTATAAATCAATATAAGAGTGCTGTTTGAATGCAGGGGAGTGATGGGGAGCAGAAAGGGGAAAGTCAAATGCACCCAGTACAGTACAGAGTGGCCTGCTTACTTTATTAGATAAATAAACTAAACATCACAGCAGAAAACGTGAATTAACGGTGGCACCAGGGGGCGCAATGAGGTGTAATTTGAACATGAGCATCATGGGATTTAAGGTGAGACCTTCAAAGGGGTCATGATGTGGGAGCCTGTGTGGACAGCCAGGTGTCCAATATTCTGGGAAGCCTGATTTGAACAGTTTTCTATTCAACCTTTTGTAATGGTTTCACCTCTCAAGGAACTGGAAAAAGAAATCCACATTTAATTTTTGTGTTGGTCACTGCAAAGGTTTTCTCCTATGTCTAATTTTATTTTTTTTTAAATTTAGGAGGAATAAAAAATGGTTCTCTAGCAGTCTAAGATTCCTTGTTAGGGTGAGGGAGAGAAAGAGCTCAGAGTTACTCGCGCAGGGGTTAGGGATTTGGTGACGTAGCTATATGGCAAACACAAAGAAAACACACTAGACGTAATCTTCCCATGACCCCCCTGCATCACCTGTGCAGACCCTATCCCACTTGACTGGTCTGACCACGCCGCCATCCCATTATCAGTCACCCACTCGACTACGGCTCACAAAGGTCAGGCTAAACGCCCCCTCACTCAATGCTGCTCATTCAAAACCTTCCCGGTCAATGAACTAGAAGCAAACTTTGTAGACTTCCCCACCAAAGAGAGTGCCTCAGGCCTCCTGGAATTATTCAGCAACTCTGCTATGAAACTGGTGGACACTTATGTCCCCCAAAAATCCAGCCAGGTTAATTCCACATTGTCCGTCCCGTGGTACATCCCTGAGCTAGCCTCCAACAAACGCTCAATCAGAGCCCTAGAAAAATGGTGGTGCAAAAACCCTAACTCTGGAGACCTCACCAACCTAACATCGCTGCACGCAAGGTGTATGATTCTGATTACTGAGGCCAGAGCTGTTTAATACTCCAGAACCATTGCGGCAGCCTCCAACAGGAGCAAAGCCCTCTTTGAAATAGTAAAGCATTGTAACAAACCCTCACTCGACCCCGAGGACCAGAAGCTCAGGAAAAATGCTACAGAATTACACACATGTTTGATTGAAAAAATAGGCAAAATCCAACAGACCATCGAATCAACCTCCCACAGCATTAGCGTCCCCTGCACTCAGGCACGTACACTGCGCCTCTGGACCGAATTCTCTCCTCTCTTTCCCCCGGATCTCCTAAAAATGATTGCCTCCCTCAAACCTACTTCTTACTCCGATGATATAATTCCGGCCTCCATCATTAAACAATTAATGGGCCCGGCATTCAATGCACTCCACGGCATCATCAATGCCTCCCTCGCAGAGGGATCATTCCTGAACACCTCCAAGAGCAGTCTCATATGGCCTATTTTGAAAAAAAACAATGTCGATCCATACAACCTGGCCATTGCGAGTCTCCCTTTATTGGCAAAATCTTGGAAAAAGTAGTTGCTACTCAAATACTCGCCAGAATTGAACAACTCCACCTCTTAAATGACTATCAATCAGGGTTATGCAAAAGTGTAGCATTGAGACAGCCACCAACCAGGTGGTGGCTAATGATCTCCAAATCATGGATAAGGGTGACGCATGTCTGCTCGTCCTCCTTGCCTCTCGGATGCATTCAACACCATCGACCATTGCAACCTTCTCTCCCTCCTTGCTGACAGGATGGGATTATCTGGCACGGTCCTGAATTTGCTTGCCTCCTACCTCTCTGGCAGACACCAGCTGTCCAGATTAACTCATTGTGTTATAACCGACTCCAGGTCTCCTGCAGAGTCCTCCAAGGCTCCATCCTCTCACCAATCCTTTTTAACATTTACATGGAGCCTCTGGGCACTCTCCTCAAAGATCCCAATATCGCCATCCACCAATACGCAGACAATACTCAGCTGTTCATAAGAGCAAATAGCACGCATGTCAAATTCCTACCTCAAACTAAACCCATCCAAGACTGAATTTGTCATCATCGGTCCGCCTGCTAAAAAGAAACCTGTCCAACAATGGCTCAATGATATGCGCCTAGAAGGATTTGATCAACAACTATCAGACTAACCAAAATCCTTAGGCTGCACCATTGACAGCAATCTGTCCTTCCAGAAACACATGCCAAGAAGGCCCAAATAGCCTGTCTCAGAATCTCTACGCTTTGAAAAATCAAAACCCTTCATCCTGCCGCAGCACTGCCAGACCTTAATGCAGGCCCTTGTGGCCTCTTACATTGATGGGGGAAATGCTCTCCTGACAGGGCTCCCAGCTACTCATTTGGCTCCCCTGAAAGCAGTCCATCACACTGCAACACATTTCATTAGAGGAGCACAGAAATGTGACTGAATTGCCCCCATTCTACGTGAACTACATTGGCTTCCGCTCCAGGCCAGGATACTGTTCCAGACGGCATGTATCATCTACAAAGCAGTCACGAGTATCACACCAGCGTACCTGGTGGCTAACTTCCACATATCTGGTGGCACACGCTACTCCTGTTCCAAATCGACCAACCAGCTTGAATCACAACTCATCCGCAAAGAGAGGACCTGCAAACAATCCTTCTTTTGTCATGCACCCGCCCTCTGGAGCACCATCCCAGTGTCGGCTCAGAATGCTCGCACAATTCTCCAATTTTGCCAATCTATCAAAACAAGGCTCTTTCAACCACACCTGACCAAGGACTAATTATGATGGAGGCACATACCGATGCACAGACCTCACAGTACTGCACTATTGTTAAAAGATGGCAGCCCAAATGTCGGCTACCCAGACTTTGTACAGCGCTCCGCTGCTCTCAAGCTAGGTCTGCGCTTTAAACAATAAAATAAAATAAAAAACTAGACTAAGGAAGAAAGATGCTGTAGCTGAAGATGGAAGCATACTGGTTTTCCCAGCCCTTTAAAATGGGTTAGCAATATCTTAGAGGTGGACGGTGGATGCAGAGTTTACTCAGACATCAAAAATAGAAACAACTCAGGTAGTTGGCAAAATATACTGTTTTAATATCAATGATCTAAAACAGGGAGTACAACGGACATCAGCAGACATCTCTCATCATAATCTCTCTTGAGTCTTCTCAAAGCATTTCATAAAAAAATTACATTCTTATAGTAATAAATCGTCATAGGTGATATTGAACCTGCTTATCACTAACGTCATCCTATGTGGCAAACTACAAAAACCTAATGGTGAGTGTGATATGTTCTACAAAGATCATCTAGGTATACAATCCATACTCGTTTAGGGCAGTGGAAAAAAGTGATTCACTTCATAGCATCAGGTGGGATAACTAAGCCCTTCCCGAAAAATGTGTCACTATGAACGTCACAAAATATACGACTTCTAATTGGCTACACAACTAAAGGACCCTTGATCATGCGGACCTCTATCATTGATTACTTTCCAACCTTCGTCAGTACCCTCCTAACCTACGTTGGCGGTACACAGACTGAAAGTCCAGGTGGAGATGAGCTAGTCTTACCCATAGCTTCCCACCAATTAGCATATCCATCCATCATCACCTCAGTGGTCCACTGTCAATTAGGTCTTTGAACTCGGCCTTGTACATGTTCTTTGCTCCGGGAAATTCAGGGGAGTGAAGGCACAATCTGCCTTTGTGCGTAGGTGTGACCATCATGCTTGTCCAACTTTTTCTCCCCACGTGGCTAAAGACCATGAAATTGAGCTTCCAGTGTATTAAAACACTATTCTTCAATAGACCTCTGACGTCTTCTTGTTTCCATCCATGCCTTCTGAACAGGAGCTTTGTGCTTTCACAGGATTTGTATCCATTGTCAGCTCACCCCAGTCTGATATGGCCTTGGCTCATCCAATCTCACCTTTCTGATTTTCGACTGTAATTCACTTGTTTTCTAACTGTGCCAGACTTGGAAACTGTGAAAAGCGGCCCACCTTCTTTTGCTCAGCTCGGCTATCTTACATAGGGGGAACATCCATCCGTTACTGACTCCAATATATGTATGTATATGTATGTGTTGGTGCATGCTGCACTCTATTCACTATAAAGCTAGCCTTTAAGAATACATCTTCTGCTTGTGTTTCTTAGCATGTGTACACGTGTGAAGTTGCTTGATATCTTCATTACTTCTGCAGCATAAGTTTCTTCATCTTGATCCCAAGATGTCATGTATCTTGATACTTTCTTGATGCCTTATAGAATTGTCTGCATTCTCTAGTCTCTGCATCTCTTCTCTATACGTCAATTTTACTCTGTTTCTTCCAGGATCTCACTCAGATGGCCATCATACTGTCGCGTATGCAAGTATGGTTTCCTCAATGGGAACCTTGCCTCTCAGATTCTCCTTGGTATCGGTATCTTTACTGGTCATGCACGTGTCTCACACACTGGCATCCAACATACAGGTGCTGTGGGTGAGATAGTTGAGGTCGGAGTACTTAGCTCCTTCTCTACAATACGTTGTTTGAAAACATGTACCTCGGAATGTATTTATTTATTTATTTTTGCACTTGTAGAGCGCACTACAGCCCACAGGCATCAAGGCGCTGTGAGAAGACATAAGAAAACTTGAATATGGGTTACTGAGATACAAGCCGACAGAATATTGCTTAGTACAAAAAGTTAAGTTACAAGATGCTTTTGATACAGTGTTACTTATATGCAGGCAAAGAGTTTCATAGATATGTGCAAGAAGCCTAGACAAAGGGCCTCATCACAAGTCTGGCGGTAACTCTTAAATGCAGCGGTAGCGCTATTACCGCTGCATTTAAGGGTCTGCCAGATCATGGCCTTTGCGGATTTCTCCCCAGCTCTGAGCTGGGGGGAAATCCGCTGAAATTTCGCGCTCTTACCGCCGGCGGTATGAGCGCAAAATTTCCCCATTGAGCCCAATGGGGAATTCCTGAATGGGCTCAATGGGGAATGGGCAATACCCATTCCGCCGAACCCATGATCCGGCGCTATTAGCGCTGGGGGGTTCAGTGGTAGGGCTATTAGCGCCGGCACTAACAGTGCAGGTGTTACCACCCAACTCGTGATGAGGCCCAAAGAGGCTTGTTTTGATGGCTTTGCGGAATGCTGAGTGAGAGTCAATGGCTCTGATCTGGTGCGGGAGCATGTTCCAGAAGATGGCAGCCATGGTGAGGAAGCTAGTGCCACCCGAACGCACTCTACGAGTTAGGGGAACCGTGATTTGGTTCAAGTAAGCCAGTCTAGAAGTCCTAGATGGTGTGTGTCTGACAATCCTTTGGGCGAGATAAGGAGGGGCACGGCCATGGAGACATTTCTGTGTCAGGGCAAGGGTTTTGAAGACAATTCTTTCCTTGACGGGAAGCCAGTGAACATGCCTTCTAACCCCAGAGATGTGGTCCCTCTGTGAGATGCCCGTTGCTGCCCTAAGGGCATTGTTCGGAGCTAGTTGAAGCTTGGCAAGATTCTTGTGTGATGTTCCAACAAAAAGGGCATTACAACAGTCAAGCCTTGAGCCAATTATTGCCCTAGCGATGGTGAGGCAGTTCTCCTGGGATAGGAACGGTCTGGCTGCATTGAGCAGTTTGGAATGATGGGCTGTGGAGGATACAATAGCGTTGACCTGTCTGTCCATGGTCAGGTTTGGTTCAAGGTAGACGCCCAAGGTTTTGATGTAATGCGAGACGGTGATGGGGATGTTATCAATGGTGAAAGAGCAGTTTGCCCAAGGTGGAGGGGGTGCCAATCAGCAGAAGTTCGGTTTACTCACTGTTGAGACATAACCAGTTTTCTGCCATCCAGGATTGGATTGTGGAGTAGATGGAGTTGAGGGTGTTCATATCTGTTGAATAGTCTCCCGTAAGTGGGATGAGCACCTGAGTGTCATCTGCATAGTTGGTATATGAGATGCCCAGGGTGTCCAATATTCTGAACAGCGGCCTCGTGAAGAGGTTGTAGAGGGTGGGAGCTATGCAAGAACCCTGTGGGACCCCACATTTAAGGAGACTAGCGATGGCATTGGAGGTTCCAGAGAAAACCTTCATCACTCTTTCCTGTAGGAATGAAGTCATCCATTCATAGGCACTCGGGGAGAAGTTGGCTGCAGATGAAAGGTGATGGCAGAGGGTTTTATGATCCACCAGATTAAAAGGCAGCGGAAAGGTCTAAAAGAAGGAGGAGCGCAGGTTTGCCTGCGTCTCTCAGGTCATTCACTTGATTTTTTAGGTCAAGTAATGCCGTTTCGGTGCCATGTCGAGGTCGGAACCCAGACCAGCGAAGACCAAGAAGGTGGTTGTCTTCAATGAATTTTTGGACTTGCATGTAGGCTGCTTTTTACAGGATTGTAAGCAGGAAGAGGACAGTGGTAATGGTCCTGAAGTTCCCTGGGACCGATGGGTCGAGGGAGGTTTTTTTTAGGAGCGGACGGACCCATGCTTCCTTGAGTCCAGTTGGAACATGTCCAGCCTGGAATGAGGAGTTAATGAAGGCAGTGATAAATGGGGCAAGGGAGGAGGCAGAGTCTTTAATGAGCTGAGCCGGGCAGGTGTCACCTTTACAATTTGAGGGCTTGATGGATTTGATGGGAGCAATGACTTCAGGGTCAGTCATGTCTGTAAATTCAAACATTGTGGTCTGCTTGGGAGTGGAGACTGGGGCAGGAGTATCAGGACTGTTAGCAAAGAGTTTGGGCAACGCTTTTTGGTGTGATAGAATTTTGGCGTGCTGGGAGTCCAGTTTGTCTAGCATGGCTGCTTGAACTTTGTTGCACCACATTGTGTCCATTAGGGGAGTAGGAGGTGGGGGAGAGGGTGTATCCAACTCTGTAAAGATGGCAAAGATTTCCTTAGTCCCAGATGTGGCATTTTCGATCCTGGAGTTAAAAGAGTCGGCTTTTGCCCGAATGATCGCCAGTTTATAGTCCTTAGATATAGACTTAAAGTAGGCTTTGGAGGCGTCATTAGGGTTGTGTTTCCAGGTAGCAAGTGCTGCCCTTTTTATGGAGCAGAATTCCATGAGCTCCTTGGTGAACCAGGAGTTGGAGTGTTTTGCTTTCTTGGCTTTTTTGAGAGTGAGCGGGGCAATGGCATCTACTGCTTGGGAGATTACCTTATTATATGTAGTTGCCAGTAGCTCTGGGTCATTACGGAAGGGGGGCAGAAGGGCTGGTACCAAGAGGAAAGGGGATAGCACCTCTTTGGTGAGCTTCTGTGAGCTTCTTGAGTATTCAGCTGATAAGGGGATGGGCGACTTAGCTGACTCTTGGGGTGTCGTGATGTCAAGCTTAATGCAGAAAAGGTCAGACCAAGCGATGGGAGAAATTTCAGTTATGAAGAGGGAACAGTTGTGGACGGATACCCAATCAAGCGTGCAACCTTTGATGTGGGTCGGCTTAGAGATGGCTTGAGTAAATCCTAAGGTGGTTAGGGCTTTTAGCAGAGAGGCGGTATTGGCATCCTTCGCGCCATTAAGCCCTAAATGAAGGTCACCCATGAGAAGGACTTTGGACAATTTTTTGAGGTTGTCAGACAATGATTGGATGAGGGTGCCGTGGAAATCAGTGGAAGCATGGCGTAATTATAGGGTGGACAAGGGGTTTTGTCCCCCCCAACTTCTCTGGCATGCCTTTTTGTCCCCCCCATCTTTTGGAGGGAGGGCAGGGGGGCTGCAATCATCAATTATGTAAATGGACAGCGCAAGCCCAGCATCATTACATAATGCAGAGATGCCTGGCAGCCGCGCTGCAACACATTCAGGGCTGGGATGCCCTGCGTGGCTCAGTCCCTCACCCTGGCTGGCCTGACTCAAAGTCAGCAGCCAGGGTGCTGAACTGGGTGCTGCAGGGCCTGGCGCCTGTGCTGTCATGCTAGCAGCAGCACTTCCGGGGGCCAGCGGCACAGAGCATTGCTTTCTGGCTTTGTTTTCCTGTCACACACAGACAGGAACTAGGAAGCTCATTCAGTTTCCTGGTTTCTGTCTGGAGGCGCGTGAGTGCGAAGAGATTAGGTTGGTGTAACATTAGAAGTGGCCCGGGCAGCATTTGAAAGCAGAGCAGAGGTACTTAAAAATAATGTTTATTGTGTTTGTGTATGTTTGTTGGTGAACTCTGCCCAAGCCCTTTGAGGCAAAATACATGCACACTTCCTAATTATTATATGGATGGCACCAACAGAAGTGACATCACAGAAAAGGACATTGAAAGGCGCTTCATCAGTCTTTGATACTTGGAGGCACCATGACAGTGACTTTAGAATAAGTTGCCATAAATAAGCCAAGTGACAAATAACTTTGTGGTGCAAAATACCTAAATTGCACTATTGTTATATGTGGAGCAACTCTATACTTATTAGGCTTTTCCATTATAATACCATGATACATTAACATTAGCTTTGAAGTGAATCAGAATCACTTACAGAGCTGCAGATAAGGCACAATATGATTAAATGATTTGCTCAGGATCACACACTTGGTTAAATACTGAAAATGGGATGTGGACAATTGAAGCAACCATGTACATCTTTCCAGGCTTAGTTTATATAGATATTTATCGAGGTTTTGCTTTACATTTCATGTGCTTATTATTTATATAATACATATGACAAATAAATATGTATAGCAATGCATTGGAAGCAAACCACATTACATACTAAATGTGCCTTTCATAGTCAAGTAACCATACACTATATACATTGTCATAGAAATATCTTGAGCAATGGGAGTATGGCTTTAGTTTCATTCTCCCCATTGTGCATGAAAAGTCACAATAGCATAATACAGATTAATGTGAGCCTAACAAATCCTTCTTAGGTTTTAAAGCCATAGGGGGTCATTACGACATGTGCGGTAAGGGATTACCGGCACCGCTAAGGAGACTGGTGCCGGTAATTCCTTACCGCCCTATTCCAAGGTCCCTTGGCTTCCAAGGTCCCTTGGCGGGGACCGTAAGAAACGTGTGGTCTGACCACTCGTCCCTTATGGGTCCCGCTAAGGGATCAGGGTGCTAATAACGGGCTTGCAAATTGTGAGCCCGTTATTAGCACCCTCCCCATTCCCATTGAGCTTTATGAGGGCTCAAATGGGAATGGGGAATGGTTTGTTCAATGGGGACTTTCCGGTCCCGCCAGGGTCGGACTACACCGGTAAGTCCCCATTGAACAACACTGGACTCGGTCACGGTTTGGGAGGCAGCCATGGTGCTAATAACACCATGGCTACCGCCCATCTCGCAATGACCCCCATAGTCATTATTTCATAAAGCATGCAACATTATGCACGCTTCTCACTTCTGATCACTCCCTCCCATTCCCATTTCTCAAGGGACAAAAGTCCCTGCTAATAGAACCCCCACTTCCTCCCGTCAGTGCCTGATGGCTTACATTGTAATACTCTATTGATACAGAGCAACGTGAGGACCCTCTGCTGCTTGGCACTCCTTGGGAAATTGTCCTGGCAGCGGGACACCTCTAACATTCGGAATGGGTAAGGTGTCCTGCTGCCAGGACAATGAGCGTGCTGAGCAGGAATTTGCTCAGCACACATTGAGCCTCATTATGATACTGGCGGTAGCCGTGCCGGTAAAATGGGCAATTACCGGGTCATTATGGACTTGCTGGACCCAGTAATTGCCCATTTGCGGTCACCAGAAAATATTCTTCCCCATTTACATTGGGCCCAATAGGGCTCAATGGAAATGGGGAAGCCGGAGGCACTGGCACCATTCGTTAATGGTGCCGGTGCATCCGACATGCTCTGCTTGCGGGTGCCGGTATGCCTGCCAGGTAAGACCTGGCGGGCGAAAAGGCACGCGTGAGTTAGCACTCGTAGTTTGCCGGTCCGGTAGTAATGGTGCGGTAGCTTACCGGCGCCGTTACTACCGCACCGGCAAACTTATAATGAGGCCCATTGTCCTGCCAGCAGGACACATTTGCCGTTGGGCACCCTCTTTGAGGTGCCAAATGGGAGAGGTCTCCCAATGACAAATGTCCTGGTCTGGCTCTTAAAAGAGCTACGGGGGGCAGCTTGACCATCCCCTTGCAACTCTCCCACTCTGTACCTTTACAGCAATACCCAAACACCTGACGCACACCAACAAGAACTTCATAATGCTTGGAGCCATTTGAACACAGGAAAACATACCTTAATTTTAATCAGTCAGAATCTTGTAGAACAATTCTATCAGCAGGTACGCATATAAGGTGCTGCGCAGAACCCAAGTTTGGAGATATATGGCATTTAGAAATCTATACCAATTTTTCTTGGTCACCCACTGCACTGCATTAACCAATGTTTTCTGCCTTTGAATGAAAGGAAAAATCAGGCAAATTGCAGATATTCTAGTGATTTTGGTCCTTTCGGCTGTGGCTTTATAGTTCAGCTAGGTCAAGTCAACATAGTCCAAATTTTCACGTATCAGGGGTGATAAAGTCTGTCTGCTCAAAGGACGTTGCGCCACTGTTTCCATGTGTTATTCTAAATGTACATATAAATGTTGTGTGCACACAGTGCATGTCAGTTGAGTTGCTGGGTGCATTTGTGTGTGTGAATGAGAGTGTGTGCAAGCATATGGTTGTTGACTTTTGTGTCTGAATGAATGATAAATAATGCATTGTTTGTATGTTCTAGTGGAATTAAGTTTGTGACTGTTATGTTGTGTCACTGGGAGCATGGCAGGCCGGCTGAAGATATGTGGGGGCCCAATTGAATTTTAAAGATACGCCACCAGTCTTATGAAAGTTATAACAGAGCGTCAGCAGTGCACTCTTGTGGTGTAGTGTCTAGTGTTATCCCTCAGGGATTTAGGTTGTGTGTCTGACATACAAAATCACGGCGGAATTAACCGTAGTCATTTTTGATACAAATACCTTTTTATCGCAGTACAAAAAAACAAACTCATGTCCCCTCAAACTGCCAGTACACGCATAAACCCCCCCACATACCTTTTCTCCGGTGGTCGGTCAAAATACCGAAAATAAAATCTCGAACTGCAAAAATCTCGAATCCAAAATCTCGAGAAAAAAAAATCTTGAATTATTTATTTATTTATTTATATGTATTTGTGGGTTCAGGTAAGTATAAAAAAAAGGGTAAAAAAAGGAAAAAAAAGAAAAAAGGAGGGTTGGGGGGGAACCCCCCATTTCGAAATAAAAACGTATTAAAAAAAAAATTCGAGATTTTTTTTTTCGAGATTTTGTATTCGAGATTTTTGTTTTCGAGATTTTGGTTTTCGGTTTTATCACTTTTCTCCATCCGCTGCCTCTCCTGTAATGTAAGCGTCAGATCCATCCCTTTAACGTGGGTCGGATCTGATGCTACAGCGTCCCTTTTCTCTTTTTTTTTGGGTCCTCTGCCACCAATGCTGAGGAAGTGGGGGACACCCCTGCAACCGCCGAAGTCAAAAATACCGAACATGGGCTGAGGGGGCCACGCACCCGCAACCCCAGCCCTTCATGTTTGGTATCTTCGGCTTTCGACTGAATTTTTTTAACTATTTGGCCAAAACGATCCCTCAGAGCCACCATCTGCCCTCCCTTCGCCCCACCCCTCTTCTTCAGTTGTCATGTCCCCCCAACATTTTCAGAAAAGTTACACCACTGAGTGGAAGGGCCGGGTGGGCGGTAGACCGGATGCAGGGCAATCGTACAGTTAGGAGAGAGTTTAGGAGAGAGCTTGATTTTGAGTAAGAGGTAGTCAGCATTCTGTCCCAGTTCCCCAGGTATCCTTCTGATATTGAGAGCGATTTTAGCGATAACAGCTACCCCTCAACCCCTTTGACCAGTCTGACCCGTCTGGTCTTGTCTAAATATGGTGTAGCCAGTTGGGACTGCAAGGGAGAGGGCAGGGCCAGAGGTTTCATTTAACCAGGATTCACAGATAAGGAGTCGGTCAAAGTTTGATGATGAGATCGTGAACATCCAGAGCGTGTGCCAGTATAGAACGGGAGTTGACAAGTGCACATTTCAATGTGACATCCAAAGTGGTGGAGTGGGGGGCAGTAGGAGGGGGCCCAGTGTGTGTGAGTTCATGGGCTGGAGTGGTGATGTTAGGAGGGCAGGAGGGGAGAGCAACAGGAGCACTTCGGTGCCTGGTAGCATAGCTAACGTCACATGACAGTAGAGGTAAATGGGCTGCAGGCACAGCGGCAGGGCTAGTCACAGTACATGGCAGTTGAGGCAAATGGGCTGCAGGCACAGCGGCTGGGCTAGTCACAATACATGCCAATTTAGGCAATTTTCAACTTCCTGACCGCTTTCTTTCGTAGCAGAAACAACAGAGTGCAGATCACCAGCCCTCTACAAAGCTAAGACAGCTGTAATTATTCCCCTGAACACTTAGACATGCACAAATTTAAAGAGATAATAATGGGGGATTTACGCAGCGCTTCATGCCACATTTCTAAGCACTTTTAGGATCACTTTCAAAATGATTACCCTCTCCTGGTACGCAATTTGGACCCCAGAAGGATGAATTACTCAGTCAAGCAGCTGTGGCATCGTACCCATGATGCACAGTACCCTCCTGTCCCCAAGGGGTGTTGCACGTGAAATGCACGCCCACCAGGGTTGGACTTGAACATACCAATGAAAAAGTGGCCCTTGATAACACATTGGAATCTACTATTTTTCCTGAGACGATTTGAGTACTTCTCGAGGGGGAGTTTTTGCTAAAATGTAATACAGATAGTGCATTTCAAAGTATATTTGGTTAGTCGCACTTCCTAAAACGAGTGCAGTGGCACAAACAGACCCACGTTGGCCGAACAAATTGGCCCAAACTAGAACGTTGTGCCAGTTTTTCGGGCATTGTCCTATGGGGTAGTCAGAGGCTGATGCCCACCCTGACATGCATTGCATAGTTTAAAACTGCCTGTGAAACCAACCACTATTTAACACATTCTTTACTAATTCTGTGGTAAAAAGCAGTTTCTGCACCCTCCTGCGTTGCAAAACTCTTCTCTGGAAGCTGACTGGGAGGGTGGGGTCAGGTTGGGGAATTCTTTCTTGCTTAAAACAAGAAAGGGCTCGTTTCAAGCCCCGCCTGCCCCAAAGATCACTAGTCGTCATTGTGCTGAGAGCATTTCTACACAGCTGTGATGGACAGCATTTCACTCACACAGCTGATCTGCCAATCTTTTAAGCAAGGTTGTGGGTGGGGTGGGTGTTTTGTACTAAAACCTGACAATGTTCAGCCTCCTGGTCTGAGAGGCAGACCAGTATAGTGAGTGTGTGCACATGTGTGTATAGGTGCACCTGTGTGTGTGTGTGTGTGAGTGTGTGTGTACGCACGTGTGTGTGTGAGACCAGGAAGTCACTGGTTACAAACCGGAAGGACCACCGCCTCACTTTGCCATGAGAAGATCTCGACTTTGGTCTCCACTGCATAAGCTGTAGCAATACTTTTCTTCCTCACCTTTTCTCAGGTTAGGTGGAGCATGGAGACAGCCAATGTACAGAGAGGGATTCCCAGGCCAGCTTTGCCAAATTGATGCCAACATGGCCCCTTTTAAGCCAAGCAATTTGTTTAAAGAAATGGTTGTGGAAATGCGGGAACTCAGAGATTTATTGGGTAAAGGGTGATTGCTCACAACTTCACTCATGACTCTTTTTTTTAAAACAGGCATTCGGCCACCCCACCCCAAAATATTGTGGCTGCCTCCACCTCTTGCCCCTTAACCCTGGTACTGGCACATAGCCTTCCTCTGGCCGTGGAGCTCATGCTTTCTTTCCCTGTCTCTTCTGCAGAAGTTTGCGAGGGGTATTCGAGGCACCAGGAGCTTGGTTTCCGCTCTGTGAGAACCCGCTCCTCGGGGGTCCAGTAGAGCTTCCAGAAGTCACTCCCCATCTTCACTGGGCTCCAGCTGGTTCGTCACTTGGTCATTCGTCTTTAAACAATTGTTGTGTGTTGGCTGTCTGTCATCTTCCTACACAGGGGCTGATGTTGAGGGCTGATTTTCAGGTTCCCAGACTGGGCTACGGTTACACTGATTATTGGCTCCCTAAGTGGAAGCGGGGTCAGCCAATGGGTGGCGTCAGGTGTAACTACTCTCTCCTTCCTTCACAGCATCTACTCTATGTTGTATTACTGCTTCATGGGGTGCTGTGGCCCTACGTGTGGTCCACCAGTTGATTATTTCTTGGACAATTCAACGGTGTGTCACACCGGGATCCTGCTTGTCTCGGCGGTCCCTGGTGAAAGTTGGTTTGTTTCGGTGCTACGGCTGGGAAGCAGGACTCTTTTTTTTCTTTTTGGCTTCATCTTCAATGGTTTGTACACCCAGCCTGATGTGAGTTGAGGGGCAGGCGGGTCCAGAATGATGAGAGTTGTGCGAAATCCATGTACCCGCGCAGACCTGGACATCTATGTGGTCTTTCTCGGTCCAGTGTGGGGTCTAGACAGTGCTCTGCACATTCATTGGTTCTCTGATAAGTCTGCATTTTAAGTACCTGGGACTTTGGGAGATGAGGATTAGAGGCTGAAGAACCGGATTAGTGTTTAGTTTGCCCCCGGTACCCCATTAGTGCATACATTTGGCCTACGCCCGGGTAAGGTGTCCACTCAGCTTGTAGTGTGGCTCCTGTTGCTTGTTACCCATCTACCTTACCAGTGTAGTCATTATTGACACATTTCAGGGTTTGTGGTGCGGAGTAGTTTGGTCGGCCGCCTTCACGGCCACGTTTATCAAGGACTGACCATGTTTCTGCATGTCTTGCACCCGAGGGATCTCAGCTTTTTTGTGAGCAACCCTAAGTTAGTTTTTGAAAGGTTGTGCTGGACGAAAGCTTCCCCTTTGCTGTTGCCTGCGTTGGTGCTTCGCTTCTGGACAAAAGGCTGGTGACAAGGGCTTCCCACCTCTAGAGCAATGAAATCCTGTACAGCAAGGGGGTATGGTACTGTGGTCCAATAGTGTGCATCAGAAGAAGCACTAATTAACGGTACCGCTAATAGCGTCAGGAGCGCAGGCATGCAACCATCCATGCCGCCAATACCGGCATGGTGCAAACAGGGGATCATCACAAGTCAGGCGGACATGCAAATAACGCCCTACTGAATCCCGAAAAGTACCTTTGCGACATGGAGCTAATTCCGGCATCGTGGACCACCCGTAAACGGCCATGTGCAGTGTTCCCAACTGCCTCAGGTGCACAAAATCAGCACAGGTGGAGGCAATATAGACTGGTCCAGCACAAAAGGAGCACACCCCCACCCCTTCCCACACCCAGTCACACTCCACAATGATTCCAATACTACTAGCAATGCTGGGGCTGGAGGAAATTATTGCAGTGGAACTGCTGCAACAACAACAACAACAACAACAACAACAACAACTACAACAACAACTGGCCGCACAGAGGAGACGCAGGAGGAGAAGGAGGGCGAGGCAGGCCACATGCCCCACCAGTGCAGCCAGTGGCACCACGCAGGCAGCCCCCAATCCCTCGCATCAGAACCATTCCATTCAACCTAACCCCTGAGCAGATCTACACCCTGTACCGTCTGGACCGGGACACCATCACCACCATTGTGGATATGATACATGACGACATGTATCATACAATATGCGACAAATGCGATGTGGGTAGGTGATTGGGGTAGAGATGCATACTTCACCAGGCTGAGATGGGGTGGGGAGATGCATACTTCACCTGGCTGAGATGGGGGGGGGGGGATGCATACTTCACCTGGCTGCGAGTGCCTGAGAGAATGGACCATGCTCATACCCCAAAGCAGCCCAGACTGGACCTGACACCTGACCACATAATGCAAGATGAAAGCTGCCCTAACATGTAAATGATGCAGTGTCACAACCATTCCATAGCCATCTACATGTGCACTGTCCCTAATCAGACTGTATCCCCCCTCAACACAATGCAGCTACAAGCAATGACTATGGCCAATACACAGCACCAAATACCATCAACTGAAAGGACAGTCCCCCATTACTGCATACAAAGGAGCCACATGAGGGCCAAATACAGTAATACACCACTACACCGACACAGAGGTCCAACAAAAGTGCATGTCACCATTTGTTGTGCATAGTGACATCATCATGAGGCTGCCATCAACGGTGCCAGGATGAAAGCATACAAATTACTGGACATCAGCCAGATTATGGAAACAACCGGCGTGGACTAACACAGTGCATGAGCACTCACAAGGAACTGGACCTCCCTGTGCCCACTAGTTGATGGCACGCACACCAGTCCATAAGAGGAATACGCACATAGCAGTCACATCGTGTGTCTCCATTCATGCATGGGGAGGTGGTTGCAATGAGGAAATCAATGCATGCTATGGTGTCATTGATACAGGTCCCATATGATTTGATGACTTACACATATACATTGTTTCCCACATGCAGGTGATGCATTCTATCCCTTGAAGAGGTGGCTCCTTACCCCAGTCCGGAACCCACAGAACAGGCACGAGCAGGACTACAATCGTGCACATACATGTACCCGTGTGGTGATTGAGCAGACATTTGGCCTCTTGAAGGCACAGTTTCGCTGTCTCAGCAGGTGTGGTGGGGCACTCCTGTACCGCCATGAGCAGGTGGCCAAGACCGTCATGGCATGTGTCATGCTACACAATATGTGCATCAGACGCAATGTGCCCCTGCCCCCTGACGCTGAACTGCAAACACCTGACGATGAGGATGAGGAGGGTAGGGATGGGGCAGCACCTCAGGGAGGCAGCGATGCACAGGAGGGATGTGCCATGAGTCAGACTCAGATCAAGCAATGTTTATAGCACACATGGACGGGGAGTGTGACATGGATGTGGCACTCGGGGCACTGGGTGTGTCAGGGACATGGACACTGTAGACTGTTCACCAATAAAGCACAGGTACGCAATAAGCAATGTCCACACATGTGAATCATGAGTTACCAAAATGTGTATTAAATCATTATAACAAAGTGAACAAGCCCTCCACCCCACACACCCTCTCCCCCTCCCCCCTCAACTCGCACACACACACCCTATCCTCCCTAACTCCCCCACACACCCTCTCCCTCCTCCCCCCTCAACTCCCCCACACACCCTCTCCACCCTCAACTTCCCCAAACACCCTCTCCCCCCTCAACTCCCCCAAACACCTTCTCTCCCCTCCCCCCTCAACTCCCCCACACACCCTCTCCCCCTCCCCTCTCAACTCCCCCACACACCCTCTCCCCCCTCCCCCCTTGACTTCCCCATACATGGTGTGCAGTAGCATGCATCAGTAGTCCACATGGCACCAGTATGCATGGCTGTACCTACTGCCCTCCCCCTCTTCCAGCACCAAGTGCCCCCCTGTCCGATCTGCGCAGGTTCCTGCCAGATCTACGCATGCGGCTGGTCCTAGTTGAACTAGCAGTCGAAGATGTTCCAGGTTGTTCTGGCAACTGTGGTGGACGCATGGCCCGCATTGCTGCCACCATTTCAGAGAGGACGTGCCACACTGCTGCCAATTCAGCACAAATGTCCTTCGAGGATGACTCGATAGCTGATTTCAAGGATGCAGCACATTCCCGAATGTCATCCCTTGCCCTCCCACATTCCGTTATTTGCTGCGTCAACAGGCCTGTGAGCTCCTCCTGGCACCTCTGAATATCCCGGATCCCCTCTTGGGTGGTTGG
Source organism: Ambystoma mexicanum (assembly GCF_040938575.1). Taxonomy (NCBI): domain Eukaryota; kingdom Metazoa; phylum Chordata; class Amphibia; order Caudata; family Ambystomatidae; genus Ambystoma; species Ambystoma mexicanum. The sequence goes on along the minus strand of NC_090934.1, from coordinate 57,660,755 downwards.
GGCTGCGGTGGATGTTGGAGGGGTTTCCGACATGCTATGTTCCTCGGGCACAGTTGGCGTGGTGCTGGGAGATGTAGGCCATGAATGAACCGGAGACAGCCCGTGCATGCTGCTGTCGTGCATGCTGCATGGGGATAGTTGTGGGGAATGCAGGGGGCCTGTGGCGGGAGTTGAAACATGCAGCTGATCATCTTCCTCATCTTCAGAAACTGCAGCTGTGGCAGCTGTCTCACCCACTGTGCTGCTGGCAGCCGATGCAGTCCCTTCTGCCGCTGCCACTTGGGTGCTGGTGGCTGTTGTGGGTGCTGTAGTGGGGGCCGTAGAGCACATTGGTGCTGTGGCCTGTGGTGTTTTCTTGCCCTTCCACTGTGCTGCTGGTTGGCCTATACCCCTTGAAGTGGAGGGGCGGTGTTCTCCCTCCTCGGCCCTGGCCTTCTTACGTGGTGTGGCATCTTCCTCCCTGGTGTCCTCGTCACCACTGTCTGAATGCGTGCCTGTGGGGGACCAATAGAGGAAGAGGGTTAGTGATGGGTCTATAGGCATTGGGCATGCATTGGGGTGGCTGCATTCATATGGAATGGCAGATGACTGACATTGTGGGAGTGACATACAGGTTGCTTGGCTTTTGGGTGGGTGATGCATGGAGGCGTCTGGCCTGACACATATGGGTGCATTCTGCATGTGGACAAGGTGATGCTCTGCACTGCCTGTAGGTAGTCTTGTACTCATGTGTCTGGTACACCGTGCTCTACATCATTGCACTGTCAGTTCAGGTGGACATCATCGTGGTGGTATTAGCATTGTATCATTTGGGACACCTACCTGCATCGGCTGATGACGGAGCTCCTCGTTCCATGTCCCCCACTCCCTGAATTGCCTCTGCCCCTATGGTGGTGGCGCATATCTCCTCCCATGGTTGTAATTTGATGAGCGACTCCGCACCTCCGCCTGTTGCCATCCCCAGGTTGTGGTTGGCGGAGAGGATGCTGCGCACGCGTAAACACATATCATCCCAGTGCTTACGGCAGTCTTTGGGAGTGTGGGGTGTGGTGCCAACGGCACTGACTTTCTGGGCGACCTCCACCCATATTTGTTTTTTGCGCTGCACTGCAGCACGAGTCATGTCTGTGGAAAACACCACTTCTGCATGTTCCTGCAGTGTCTCTGCCAGCATGGTTAACTCCTCTCGGGAGAAGCGCTCCTTGTGCAGGTGACCAGTGGATTTCTTGACAGCTTCCGGCATGGTGAGATGCATCAGGTGGTGTTGGAGGTGTGGCAGAGTTCTGGGGGTCAGATGGCTCCTGGTTGTGGTGGATGGCAATGGATTGTGTTTTTAAAGATGGCCGCTGTGCTCTTTCCCATTCCTGTGCGATGACGCTACTTTCGGATCCGCTTATTTGCGGTCACCGCTAATAGCGGTTACCGCTATTAGAGGTGACCGCTATTAGTGATCGCCGCTAATGCCGATGGCTTGGATGCCGGAGGAGATATTTGCACTACAGATGATGCCGGAAAGGGGGATTTTTTGGCCTTTTACGGCATGGCGGTGGGGTCATTACCGGCATGGCGCAAAGCTTGTGCCCGCGTACTCGTAATAGGGCACTTTTAGCGGTCTATTGCCAGCACGGATATGGTACCATGCCGGTAATGACCGGTACTTACCGCCCGGGTCGTAATGAGGCCCATTATCTGTTTTTATTCACTGATCTTTTAGCTGCTCATCTAACTGTTTTCAAAGGATATGTATAACATTCTGCGCTATGTAACATCTGTACCTGGAGAACTAGAATGTAGAACTCTTCAGGTAGAATGGTAACAACATGTATCTTCCTTTAGAATGTGCATATAGAAGCACAAAGTAACAGAAAGAGAACTGACTTGTCAGAAGTAAGTGAGGTGTACATGTGCTCTTGAATAAAGAAGAAGAACCAGACTACACCATGACATTTGACTCCCAAGTGTTAAAGGAAGCTGAAATAAATGACTCGACCATTGAAAAAGAATTGTCGTCAGTAACGTGGGCTATAGACAAATTCTGTTGATTTCAATGGGGCATGAAATGTACCATTCACTCTGATCATAAACCAAGATTTGTTGGAGAGGGAGGCCATATTGGAATTTGATAAGCACTCACTGTACTTTGCTTACTGCAGTGAATAACGTATTCAAGTGTCCGCGCCACAGCTACTGTTTAAAATTGTGTGCATATTTGAAGTGTCAGGACCAGCACAGATGTTGCATGAGTATTGCTTACCAATAAGGGATATGGAATTGTCAAAGGGTCTCACCTCAGCTGGTGTTAAATGACGCTTGGATACCTGAAAACTGACAGCACTGAACACTGTTGGAAAGGAGTTTCTTTCGCAATTATTGTGGAAGATATTATTGTTTTGCACTTCTTACAGAAGTACTCTATTTGGAAAGAGGTTTCTTTTGCATTCTTTGAGGAAGAAATGTTTTGGTAAAGAATGATTTGGTTGGAAAATTCCTGTGTCCTTTTGGTGAATAGAGAAACTGTGGGCCTCATTACAAATTGCCCGGTATGGAACCAACAGTGGCGGTAAACCCGCCGCCACCATTGTTTCCATGCCGGGCGATCACAATTCCTGTAGGCGGGAGGTGAGGTTCCCGCCAGGTCTGACCTGGCGGGTTTAACATCGCCCGCCTGCAGCCGGATGAGGAAACACCGGCAGCATTACGAGATGCTGCCGGTGTTTCCATGATCCCCATTCCCATTGAGTCCCATGGGAATGGGGATTAACACCATTCTGCCTCCGTGATTCCCGGAAAACCAGGGTTGTAATGCCCCGGTAATTCCGGGAATCACGGAGGCGGAATGGTAATGAAACCGCCTGGTTACCCCCGGACTCGTAATGCGGCCCTGTGTCTTGTTCTATTGCCTATTGTCAACTTCCTATTGTCAACAGACTTACTTGTTGTGTGTAAAAACCTTTTGTGTGTATAACTTGTAGAGGAGGTCCCGAGCATGGCCTGCACCCCTGCCCCCCATTTCGAGGTACCAGGAGCGTACTCGCCAAGGTATGTGACCTATGAGGAGCAAATGAACCAACAGGGAGCCGCGCTGGGACTCTGCCCAGTGTACATCAGAAGAGCTGTACCTGTTGAAGCACCCATAACCAGACAGCCATGGGCTGCACGGTACCCTCTTAGGCAACCATACCAGCAGCTGAGACGAAATGAAGAGTACCTACAGATGGTCCACGAAGAGACCCAAAGAGCCTTAATGGGCGGCCAGTGGAAATGACACAAGGGCCTGGACAGACTCGCGAATGAACGAAAACGACTAACAGGGATAGCACGTCAGTGCAAGCAGCTATGAAAAATAGATGTAATGGACAAAGGAAAGAGACGATGTTGAAATGTAAGGAAACGTGGCTATGAGGCAAGATAGAAGTAGCCAACTAGTTAACGCATGTAAATAGGCTTGGAATGCAAGAAGCTAAGAAAACGATATGGCTTGCAATGCTTAGTAGAAGAATAGAGCGGCAAGCGCCAACCATATATCTACCTCAATAAGGCACATTATACAAGTGCAACTCCATTTTGTTAAGCAGAAGTATGCCCGGGCAGCCAGAGGCCTACTAGGCCAGGTTTCATATTCCAACTAAAGCCAGAAAGAAGAGCGGAATCGAAACTCAACAAAGAGCAACTCATGCCTGGGAATTCGAGGTTAACCCAAGGAAAGGGGGAGAGCGGCAACGCTGGAGAATTGAAACTTCAGAGCATACCAGCCTGCCCCGTGAAGGTCAAGATAAGGGGGGACCAGGCAGGTGGTGAGGCTAAAGAAGAATCAAATACACGAAAAGCTGGAAATTGAAGCAGATTCACGGTGAACAGACATGTGACCAGTCAGGCGCGAAGAATGACCAATGTCTGATGTCACCCAGATCCAAGGGTGCCATAACTTCTCCAGGTAAGAGGCTACAGCTTCGAGGCCATGCCCAGCCAACTAATTGACACATAGCTCAAAAGCCCTGATTGATGGAAGGGAGGCAGGGTGAATATTGGGACACTAGGCACCTGGGTGTCCAGTCTGCATGCTGCTAATTAAAATGGAGATATACATCTAGGGGTGTAACCAATGGGACGTCGTAGTTGTAGTGACGTCTATCACGCGTGATGTAGAGGGTTGGGCATAGACGCCCACCCGATATGAGATATCCAATCCGCATGCTCTGTTACCATATACAGATATAGCACCTATACTTAAGTTACCTTTCCTAACCAATTATATTGCATGACAAATTTGTACAGGTGGATGTCAGTGATGACGAATGTATGTATAAAAGTTACTGTTCAACTGAAGTTTGAGGAAGTTGGAGCGAGACAGGCGCAACAATGCTGATTTCCAATTGTTTCCCTGTTTGATGTACTTGTCATTAAACGGACTTCCCTTTGCCAAACTACTGAGTCCTCATTTTTTTGTCGTGTTGGAGTAAGTGAATCCTGCACCCCCAGTCCTCACATGGTGCAGCTATCTTGTCTAACAGGTACTAGAGGGTGAGCACTGACCTATGGGTCCGTCAGGGGAAACACCGCCCTCCTGTGTACTTGGTAGCGTGAGGATGGTTTCAGCCATCGATTATTGATTATTGATTATTGATTATATAATTATAAGACACCTATAGACCGACGCACACGAAGTAACTCTAGGCCTTCGGCAATATCACAAGCCTTTCGCCATTCCGGCTGAAGAGACTGAGATGCTTCCCGTGGACAATGATAGTGTAAGTCCATAAAAATCTGCAGTGGGTCTGAAGGAACCTGCCTTTCCAAGCATAACCCTTCTCATTCCCACGGGCAGCCAATCGGATGAAATGACCGCAAGAGGCTGAAGAGTAAGGGGCGGTGATCCCGAGGCTCCAGAGAGGAAAATATGCGAGCGGTGAGTGAAGCATTAAACTCGTTACTTTGGCAAATGTCTTGTAGGCATTAGAACAAGTAAAGGAAAGGTAACGGAGGGTGACGGAGAAAAAATTAAATAGTCTGAAGTAGAGAAGACTGTATATATATATGTATATATATATATATAAGGGGTAATGACTCGAGCATAAGAGATAAAAAGTGGTTACCGGGCGGGCAACCGAGAGAAAAAGAAGTGGTTACTGGGGGAGCACCCGAGAGAAAAATGAGTGATTATCGGGGGGGCACCCGAGAGAAAAACGAGAGGATACCAGGGGGGCACCTGAGATAAAAACGAAAGGATTTGCCGGGTTCCTGCGCTTTAATACAGCGGTCAGAAGAAACGTGAACTCATAGCCCACATAATGGGGGACAATTAGACTACGGTGACGTTTAAAGACGCCTCAAAGGAGTTTGTTTAAACTCCATGACGGTGTATTGATTAGAAGGCAGGTATATGTATGACCAGCTGGTGTCCGACTAGTCTGTCAAGTGTCTGTTATATGTGTTCTGTTGTACGTCAAATGTAAAATAAATGTATCATTGGTTGTTTGAAATGAAATTTGGTTTTACGATATTCTGTAACTAAGAGGGAATCACCAATGAGTTGATGATTTTCCGTAAATTGATAGTATAAATTCTGGCGGAAAAAGATTGGATTGGAGCTTGCGTATTTGGTGCTCGCTCATACTATTGGTAGGATAAAACCTGCATAAATACTGGTGGTGACGAAATTGAGAATGGAGGAGGTTACCCCACTTGCGCATCTGTTTAAGGAGTTACCCAAACATGCACCTAAATTTAAAAAGTACAGCACAGAGTGGGTTAAGGGTACCGGCCACAAGATGTTTATGCCCTGGCCACAGAATGGGTCCCTATCTAAAGCCGTCTTACAACATATGACAACTTACCTACATGCCACATACACAGACAAAAAATTAGAGAAACGCCTCGATGTTCTAGAACTTTGGAAAATGTTTGAACAGACGAAGGAGGAAGAACCGCCCGCAGACTGGATATTAAACGTATGCATGGAGGGGGATGAGACGCCTACTGCGCCAACAGCCCCGCCTGAGCCAGTCATCGAGGGAAGTAAGTCAGAGGGACTCTACCCGCTAAGAGAACTTTACGCAGCCACGGGGTATAGCAATCCCGCATATGAGTCGCCTACGTACAGTAGTGACGACAATAAAGGAAAGGAACAGGAAAAAAATCTTGCCTCCGCAGTCCCGAGGGACAAGGAGAGATGCAAAGATGAAAGGAAGGACCAGGCACAGATTAGTGCACCTCTCGTCAAGGAGAGAGAGGGAAAGAAATGAAAAGGAAACAAAGGTAGAACTGATGAGATGACATTCGCAAAAGAGGAATGGATGGGATGGAGAGATATTGTTGAAACTTGATGGAAAAGGAAATGATGATGTGAGACCGAGAGAGAAGTCTGATGAGATGAAAAGGAGGGAGAAAGAAAAAGAGATGGAAATGAGGGACGAAAGGATAAGAAGGAAGGATAGGCTGAGGCGAGAACAACTATATCGCGAAGAGCAAGAGAAACAGCTCGATCACAAACAGAAGGCAGCCTATGACCAGTGCAAACAGAACAAGCAAAAGTTGGAAGAAGAGCAAAGAGTATGTGAGAAGAGAGTGAAGAGAAGAGAAGATGAGGAAATTAGAAGGGCAAAGGAATGTAGAAACGAAAGGATGAGGGAAGTAGATAAGGCTAGAGAAGAAGCGAGGAAGCGCAGGAAATAGATGAGGAAATAGAACGTAAGAGCAGACAAAGGGCACGGACCTTGAATATTTGGAGCGGGAAGTTAAAAAACCCAATCCTGTTGTAGAATGGGAAGACATAGAATAATTCTTTCCTGCAAATAACCTGTTACCAGGTGCAAGTGGAACAAAATTGAGGATGACTTTGACACTTCAACACCAGAAGCATCAGGGAAACGATCGATAAAATATATGATGAGATGGGGTTGAAACTAATTTTCCAAGGGGGAAGGGAAGACGAATGCTTGGAAAGCACTCAGCTATATAACACTGAGGATGTCACCCGAAGTAGTGGGATCAGGGTCTTTCCCTAGACAGGCTGGAGATTGGGCAGAACGAAGAAGATGCAAGGAGTTGTGTAAACTGGGAGTATTCAGAATCTGACTCTGGTGGGGAAACGGAGGATGAGGCATGCGAAGAAGGGAGACGGTGCGAAAAGCGGCCCCCGAGAGACCGAGGGTACGATGGTCAGACGCCAGCGAGTCTGCAACTAGGACATCGAAGTATGCTGCGCAGTCCGGCCGACATTAAGGAACACCCCACGATCAGAGGTGGCTGTCAGCACCTGCCTATGCAGAGAGATTAAGGGCATTGGCAGGTAGACAGCAATGTGGGAGTACTACCCTAGCGGTAGACAGGAGAGATATGGGAAGAGAGAAGCAAGACTGCACATTTCAATTCCCGCTGCTAGAGAAAGGGGGAGCAAGACCACAATATATTCCATGGCCACACATGGATCGAGAGAACCTGAAAAATAAGCTTCCAATGCAGACATCGGGAGCTGGGAAGTGAATACATGAGTTAGAGAAAATGACAGGGGGTGTCACCTTAGTTATAGGGGACATTAAGGGCCTCCTGAACGTCTTACTCGGTGAAAGAGCAGACGATGTATGGAAACGGGCATGGTACCCTAGGGTAACCATGATTAACACTTCCCATGACGGAGCGCCATTTAATAATTGTAGAGCAGCAGTGTGGAAAGCGCTATCAACGCCCACACACTTCTGATATGGGAGCTATAATGATTCATAAAATGAAAGAGTCAGAAGATCCGTTGAGTTATAGCCAGAATTTTCAAGACGCGTGGGTGCTCGAATCGCATGAGTCTTGGACGAAATCTATCCCTGTATTCTACCACATATTGTGTCAAGGGTTGCCTGAACCAGTGCAAAAACAGCTCAAGAATGAGTAGAAGCTAAACCTTGGGCCGAAATACAGTTGACAATTGCGCACTACTGTAGATTGTTCCAAGAAAAGAATGAAAAAAGAGGCAGCACGGAAGGGTGAGGATGCAAAAGAAACTCTCAAAGTATGCTCTCTACGGAGCCATGTTGACAAGCCCAGCTGAACCCAGCACACAATCAACAGCGAACCCATCCCAGAATAACCAGGTAACGCGGGATTTTACACGAGGGGTAGGGGTTTCAGAGGAAGTGGATGGCAGAGTAACCAGGGAGGGTTTCGAGGTAACCAGGGAGGGTTTCGAGGTAACCAGGGAAATTTTCAGAACAACCAAGGTGGATTTCAAAGTGTGCAGATGGGCAGTCCAGCTACGCTAGATGGACAGATAGCCCGACCACCGCCAGTGTGTTGGCTGTGTGGAATGACAGGACATGTGGCGCGCGTGTGCAGAAGCCAAGGCATGTGGCAAAATGGCCAAGGAATTGGGGCAGGCATGGTGAATCAGCCTGCCGTCCCACAACAGGGTGGTGCACAAAATCACACAGTGCAGCAGCAGGCGTCAGGCTTGCAGCAAGGTGCACAGCAAGTGGTTCAATCCTTGAACATGGGGAACTTGTCACAGGGACAATCCCAACAGGCACCTGGGTCCGGACTTGATGACAAAGTTAAATATGACAATCTTGTTTACAGAGAATGGTATAGTGTGCTCCACTCCAGGAATGCATTATTCAAACGTATGTGAAATGATTAGAGCATACTCAGGACGCATAGCAATGAGAGCTATACCCTTAGAACCAGATGTCTTTGCTTATGGCGGGATTGCCAGGCCTCACAGACAAAACTATGAGAACCCCTGATGAGTTCCTATTCAGACCAAGAATACCTATGCATGAAGAAGAGGGACAAGTGTTTCCCTTAAATGATGCAATCTGCTGCAGTGCGAGGGAAAGTGGTATTGGTCGAAGGATACGATGACGAAGGTAGACAATGGTGCGTGATTATCGCCATCGAAGAAGGGTATCGAGTGACTGACCTCACTGATGACGATCTGTTCGAAGAACACCATGACCTAGAAGAGACAAGGGTGGAAGTGAGTCTCATATTTTGGGTCAAAATGATCAAACGGGAAGTGCCACAAAGAATGATGTTGGCACTGATATGTCCAGAATACTTTGATGATGACATGTCCCAAGTACCGGTCACAGTATGGACTACAGGGCCTTATGACATAGGCCTCTTGAAGGGGGCAAGTGAAGTGAAATTAAATTGAAACCAGGACTAATTTTACCAAGAGCGCGACAATATCCCATGTCCAGAGAATCGCGAAGACAATTTCCGCCATGATGGACAGGGCATCCTAGTGACGTCAGAATCACCTTGCAACACTGTGATTTACCCCGTCAAGAAATCGAAAGGAAGGTCTTGCCGTTTAATCCAAGATTTAAGAACATTAAACGATATTGTTGAAGCTGAGTTCCCTCTAGTCCCTAATGCATCCACAATTTTATGCAACATACCCACTGATGCAAAATATTTCATGGTGATTGATTTGAAAAATGCTTTTTTCTCAATCCCGTTGCACCGTGATTCGCAAGACCTGATATGATTTACTTTCAGACAAATGCACCTGAAAAGCCCAAAATTGCCACAGGGGTACTGTGAGTCTCCGTCCATTTTCAAAAGAGTCCTGGAAATGGACCTAAGCAATATTGCAGTAGACAGTCTTATTTTGCAGTATGTGGATGACATTCTGATCTACAGCGTCACTGAGAGACGATGCAGGCGCGACTCTGTCCAGCTACTGACTATCTTGGCTGAGAAAGAATATAAAGTTGATAAGGAAAAGTTAGAATACTGTCAACAAGAGGGGCTGTACATAGGCCAGCTAATCTCACACAAAGGGAAAAAGGTAACCCCAGAAAGGGCTGAAGCTATCATGAACATGGCTAAGCCGCACACGATAAAACAAATGCAAAGCTTCTTAGGCCTGTGTAATTATGTCAGAGCATGGGTCTTTGATTATGGCTCCTATACTAAGCCCTTACTTCAGGCCCTAAAAAAGGCTCAGGCAACAAAGGGAAAAATCGAATGGACTGAGGCAATGGAGAAGGGGTTTTCAGAACTCAAGGGGGTGATTTGTAAGGCCCCAGTTCTAGGGATTCCAAATTATGCAGAGGAATTATACCTGTTTTCACACACCGATGGCAATATTATGATGGCAGTACTCGCTCAGCGAACCTCGCTGTGGTATAAGCCCCTAGCGCAGTGGTCTTGAAACCTTTTTGGCCTGGGCCCCCCCTGAGCAAAGTTTGTGCAGGCCGGGCCCCGCCAAAAGTGCCAGATGGACAGTATGTCGAAATCGCTATGAACTTTTGCGTGCCGTCACTGCACCCTACTCCCAGTAAAGACCCTGGGCTACAGCCTACTCCCACCACTATCCCAGTGCTGCCGCCCATCCTGCTCCCACCACAGCCCCATAACACAAGCAACCACACATCCATACACATTTAAATCAAAAATAAATTGCCATAAATGTACCTTCTGCAGGGGCCTGCACGTGGTTTCTAAAATGCCCCGCTCCAGGTTGCTCTGCCCGTATGTGCGAGGAGGCGCAGGAGCACCCCCTCGCACATACATACATGCAGTGCCCCAGCCAGCATTTCCAATGAGCTATGCAAGGCTGTCGAAGCAAAACACCCCCAGCGTTGCATGGCTCAGTGATCATGTGCATCTGGGGAAATGAACTGTCAAAGGCAAACACTGTTTCCCTTTGACAGTTCAGCCAGCCCAGGAGCACTCCCTCAGCTGGAAAAAGCATCTGAGGGAGTGCTCAGTGTTTCACTGGGCTGGCTCCTTGGCTCCTCCATAATGGGTGAGGTGGCCAGTGGGTGGACGCCCCCTCAACCATTATGGATGAGCCGGCAGGCTTGGACTGGCCTATAGGGCGATGACGATACCAAAAATGCAAAATGCTAGTGTAGGCCAATCAAAATGGGCCACTTTTTTGGCCAATGTGGGCCACTTTGAGGAGTTACTTCACTATGCAGCTAGTAGTTTGGACCATTGTTGCTGAATAAATATTCTTTAAATATCACCATTTGTTTACATTTGAACAAAAAACAACCCCTTGGGTACTATTCAAACAGTCTGTGACTAAGGGACTGAATATCCATTTGCAACTTCTGGCCATTTTTTCATTGGTGCCTAAGACTGTTTTATGGTCCATTCTGATCATATGAGCTGCCTCTTCCCATTTCCTCCAATCTAAAAAAAAAAATAATCTTTTTTTTGTAACTTTTCATGCTGGGCTCTGGCACCCCCCCCCTGGGAGGCGGCCGTGCCCCCCTGGGGGCACGCCCCCCACACTTTGAAGAACTCTGCCCTAGCGTATTACAGCGGAAGTCTGGACCCAGTTATGAGAGGCCACTTCCCATGCGAACAAAATTTAGCTGCTGCCGCATTCGCCATCGAGAAGGCATCATCCATTGTGATGGGATGCTCCATGACTTTGTACGTCGAGCACTCATTATTCTCCATACTAGAAAAACCAAAGGGCACGCTGACTTCTCAGAGAGCATCCACCTATGAGGTGATTATCTCTAACCATCGATCAAAATAGTTTGATGTAAAACTGTAAAACCAGCTACGTTCATAGCTGAGCCAGTCACAGAGGGAGAACCTATACACGACTGTGCGAATTATGAGGCATTCTATGATGAAATCCCCAGGGTAAAAGAAAAGGCCCTGGCTGGTAGAGAGATTGTGTTCATTGACGGTTCATCAAGAATCAACCAAGAGGATGGACAAAGATACACAGGCGTGGCTGTGGTGAAACACCTAGCGAATAGAGAGTTTCAGGTACTCGTCAGTGCGCGAATGCCATCGCTCTATTCAGCACAAGCTGCAAAGCTGTTGGCGCTGATACTTACCATTGAGAATCATGCAGACCAGGAAGTAACATGTACAGTGACTCTGCCTATGTGATATCCACCGTGCACGCAGGTCTAGCACGCTGGAAAAGGAGGGGCTACCTCCGAGCAGATGGCATGCCAGTGCAACATGCAGCCTTATTGGACAGGTTTATTAAATCACTACAGCTCCCAGTGGGCATAGCGGTCGTGAAATGCGCCGCCCACACCAAAGGGACGGATTTCATGTCACGTGGAAACCATGAAGCGGACACGGAAGCCAAGCGTATGGCATCCAAGAGTGAAACAATCATGGACGTGAAGGTGGCACGTGCCCATGAGAGGATGATGGCAGCAGGAGCCACACCCGAGGCCTGTAGCAACATGGGGCAGACTCAGCTAATGGAGCTCCAAAGGGAGGCACCTCAGGAGGAGAAGAATTTATGGAAGCTTCGTGGGTGCTCTTTAAGTCCCTCTGACGGATTGTGGAGACAAGACAGCACTGGTAAACCAGTAATGCCTGTCACCCTACTGAAGGTAGCATTGGAGCAATTACACTACCCTATACATATGTCTAAAGAAAATCTCCCTGCAACTCTCTCAGAAGACTGGTTTACACCGAATTTAGCGGAGCATGTTGCATTCTTCATGGTGAACTGCATTATCTGACAGCAATTCACCGCTGGGCACACATTGAAAGTAGTGAGAGGAGTTATCCCCGGCCCAATGGGGCATTCCAGCACTTGCATATCGATTATGTCGACATGATTCAAGTGTGCAATGGGTACAGGTATTTAATTGTGGTGGTGTTTCCATTCTCTAGATGGATAGAAGCAGGTCCCTGTACACACACAGACTCTACCTGTGTTGACAAATTTCTGGTGAGGGAAGTGTTCCTTAGATGGGGGGTGTGCGAGGTAATGAGGTCAGATAACGGGGCTCACTTTGTCAATGCAGTATTCGAGCAGATCAGCTTGTAGCTTGGTATAAAGCACAAGTTCTCATCGGTGTATCATCCGGAAGGGAATGGCATATGTGAGAGGCTCAACGGCTTGTTAAAGGAGAGGATAGCCAAGCTGAAACTCACATTAAAAAAGGGATGGCTGCACTGTCTACCACTGGCATTGTATGCACTTTGGAACCAACCCGGCTCCGACCATCATCTCACGCTGCACAAGATAGTCACGGGCAGAAGGATGAGGACCCCTCTTACCCCCCGAGATAGAGCTAGATGTGATGCCCAGCCAACAAGAGAGGTCTTGGGGACAGAGATGCAGGAATACTTAAACTGCATGACATCCAGCGTCTCTGTCATTTCAGGCCAACAGCAGCGACGGCGAAAAGGATGCAGCACAGTGCAAAACACAACAGGAAGTGCTGAAACAGACATTGTGCAAGGTCTATATGTGCCTCTCGTCTTCCCTGGTGATGCTGTGCTTATAAGGAACTTTACAAGGAAAAGGTGGGACGAGCCACGATTTAATGGCCCTTTCATCGTGGAGGACTGCCCCCCTTCTGCCGTCAAGCTTCAGGGAAGGGGGGCATGGCTCTTCCTAAATGACATTAAACCATACATAGGGGAGAGCCCTCCAACTACATCTAACCACGAAGAAACCACAGACAACAGGGAAGAACCTCAGCATGTGCAGACAAGATCCATGGCGAGGAAGAAGGACGCATGAGCAGCAAAATAAAGGCAAAAGAACTATGTTTTAAATTGTGGCTTTTAAATAGGACATTTCCTCAGACCAGAGAAAGGTGATAAAGAACAATAATACAGACACTCTGTGCACCACAGTTGCAGGGTGAAGAAGAGAACTACACATCCAAAGCCACAACAACATTGATAAAACGAACTTTTGAATCACGTCACACTCAAGTGGTATAAAGAATCAAGACTCTGATAGACTGCAAATAAGACATTTCTGAGAGCATAACACAGTATCCTGAAGCAACCAGTGTCAAGACTTTGTTTACAGAATGTATGGTATCTCCCAGCAGAAACCTCAAGTGGGATGTGCTCACTTATTTCCAGTTGGTAGTGATATCATATCCGTCACTCGTAGGGAGAGAAACCAGTGTAACAAACTTTATTCGAGATCCCGCTAACAAGAAAGTAATCTGCCAACTGTTGACTGTCATCACGGAAGCCTTCACCGAGCTACCCGAGCACAGTGAAAAGGACACAAATGCTTCCACTGCAGACAGACATTGAAGAACTCACTTTCACGCTGTTCTTTCAAATAACCGAGAAATGCCCGGGACTCGTCAGGAGAACGACTGATACATGCACATTCATCAGAGATCCAAGAAACAATGAACGATTAAACCAGCTGTGGACTAAGCTAAACTATCTAGTGGCAATCCACGCAGCAGGAAAGTGCAGAGACTGTTTGAATCAAAAGAAAAGCTTGTGATCAGGATCCAGCAAAACTGGACAAATGTCCCTGTCACCCAAGGACACCTAGCTGGCACATGACATTTTGTTCAGACTAGACACAGACTATCCAGAAATGCTGGGAAGGCCTGCAGATGTTGACGTCATCACCTTCCTTAGAGATCCAGCCAACATCCCATTCATGGGCACACTCCTCCACGGAATTATGCTCCAGGTAGAGCTATCTACCTTCCAGTGAGAATACTTGAGGAGATTCCAGTGAAACTTCTCGCCGAGGGACAGATCGAGGAGATAGAGACACAGTTCTTCAACTTTCTGCCATAGGACAGATCGAGAAGAGCAGAAACGAGAACTACACCATTTTCTTTTTCTTTTTTACTTTTCATCTATTTTTTCTTATTTCTATTCTTATTTTTCCATGTTTACTTTTATTTTCATTTTTGTTTTTATTTTTACGACATTTATTTTTTGTGATTTTTAGCAGTTTCATCTTTTCATTGCTTCGCATTGAACAGGTTCCAGCATGTCCTCAGGACCAAGGCAAATTTGAGGAGTGCACTGGGACTTTACCTACTATAGATATGCATAATGAATGTGACATGCCAAAGATGCTAGCCTAACCTTTTTCCATAGTCTAGCAAGAGAACTGTACTCCATACCCAGAGACTGCCGTCATCACTCGCAAGAGGGGGGACACTTAAGAAGCACTCATCACTTTAGTCATTCATGAACTCTTGAGCAACTAAATCAGAGTAATAAAAAGAAGTAAACGCGGAAAATAGACTTATGTTCGAGATGGGGGCCTGAAACAGTAACTTGGTTTTACCACCAACAGAGGGGCGCCCCCGCTTCCCTGGAAGGAAATGTTGCCAGCTGTCCTACAAGTCTATAATGTGTATATGTGTAGTAATTATCATTGTGTTTCTGTCTTGACTATCAGAACTGCATTTTTTATCGGTGCACGAGGCGTCCCAATTTCAGTGCACCCGCCAGATAATGAACGCCTGGGTCCCACGAAAGCACTCAGACCCTATATAGTTATCCCAGTTCCAAGAAAAAGTGATGGTAAAGTTAACGAACTAAAATTTAATGTAATTA
This sequence comes from Ambystoma mexicanum, assembly GCF_040938575.1. Classification (NCBI taxonomy): domain Eukaryota; kingdom Metazoa; phylum Chordata; class Amphibia; order Caudata; family Ambystomatidae; genus Ambystoma; species Ambystoma mexicanum. Next base: position 57,645,479 of record NC_090934.1, on the reverse strand, counting down.
GCAGTGCCACATACACACTCGAGGTGATGAATGAAGAGAAAAGCTGGAGATAGGGTCAGCACGGAGTGAGTGAGAATGTAGCGCTGACCACTGCACGCACGCACACACTGAATGCACACGAACAGGGGCAAGCGTCAATGGCAACAGGGCCTCAAACAAGTACGCCAGAAAAAGAGAAACTGCCTATCGAACGACCAGTCCCAGAAAATAGTGGAAGTAACCAAGAGGAGCCAAGTGAGAAACCAAAGAGAGAGGGCATAGCAAAATCCCTCAAAAGAACAGAAGTAACCACAAAGGAACTCACAGAGAAAACACAAACGCTGATAGATCATTTGTTCCCATTCATAGTTAGAGCAAAGAAACTGCACGAGGTGCTGAGAAATAGAACTACATAGACTATAACAGCAAGCATGCCAGCTCCAACACAAGGAACAAGCACCAGGCCTACGATACAGCCACGCGTTGGGAAGTTGGTGAGCCAATGGTGGTTAGAGGAAGTCTATGAAAGATTACAAAAGGAAAGGAAAGGAAACACAAAACCTTCTCCTACCACAGCGATACAGCCAAGGCAACCTGCTCCACCAAGATGCCCAGAGTGGAAAAGCAGCACAGACGCATTTAAAGACATAGTCATAGCAAACTACAGAGAGAAGCCCACATGACGATAACAATGAAATCAATGATTATCTGGACAGCACAGCCCATCTTGAAAACAACATATGGTATCAACACATGAAGGAAGTAGGACAAAGTCAATCAGAAGGAGAATGCTTCGTCTGTGCACTTCTACCATACAGCATGGGAAAATCCAAGATCTTTGTAGCTGTAGAAATTGATGTCCCCACAGCACACTGTATGTCACACGTAGCAATGTGCAACACAGGAAGACAATTTATGGGAAGAGACGCCTCACTGATATGGGCCAACGAAAAGGATTACCCAGATGAAGATGGCTACGACCAGGACATTAAAACAAGAAACAGGGCTCTCACCAGGAATCACATGATCAGATACGAGAACCCCGACGTCAAAGGATCAGGAACAAGATGGGAAATAAACCCAAGACTGAACGTTCAAGGAAAAACTGCAGAAGAGGCTCAAATTTGGAAGAACAGAGGCCAAATGCAGATTTGGGGAACAGTGGTTTCCCCAGATGGATGGGAAGAAGGAGTAGTAATCTGACGAGCTTGGATGGTCCTTGGAGCCTGTCAAGAAGCAATACAGAATTCGCAGATGTTATGCAAACCTCTATGACCAAAGATGGTAAAGCTGCTGACATGGGTCAAAGACAGAGGAGGACCCCTGCAAATAGTACCACTGGAAAGCCCAAAACTATGCTTCAGAAGCAACGGCACGAGAAAGATGGGGGAGAAGCAAAACTGCGGACAAATTTATGAGGCCCCCGGAATGACACAAGGAACCACAGTTATTATGGACCATTACTGGGAGTGTGGATCCAAGGCATATATAAGACTACCGAAGAATTGGGGAGGCATATGCACACTGGTGAATGTCCACGTTCCTGCACTAGTGATTCCAAAAAAATGACCTGAATTTGGACAGTTTCCCGAAGGCAGATGCTCATCTAAGAAACAGGAGATCTGTGGTATCCAGGATGAAGAGAGAAAATTACTTTTCTGCAAAAATGAGAAGAGGCATTCCATGCGATCCCATAGGAGCACAAGCTGCTCAGCCTCACCTCAACAGTATTCACAACACTACACCTGCCCTACATCCAAGTTGGAGTGAATGCTAAAATGGGAGTTATTGCAGACCATCAACTCTACCATAAAAGGATTTAACACGATCAAAGAGGAACTAGGAGCAATCCGACTGATGACCCTCCAGAACAGATATGTACTAGACATGATCACAGCGATGGATGGAGGTGTTTGCGAAAAATTGGAGAATCGTGTTGCACATTTATACCATCGCACGATGAAGAAAATGGAACCCTAACAGAAGCCATAAGTATGTTGACAAACCTAAAGAACCAGATGATCGATGAAAGTGATGAGGTGGACGATGACAGCTGATTTGGAGCCCTGTTCTCATGGGTCCCACAATGGATGGCGGATATATTCAAGTTTCTGGGAGCCTTACTAGCAATGATACTGCTAGGATACTGTGTTATCAAAATAATCATCACACAGTGCCAGAAAACTGCGAGAAAGCCATTGGGATGAAAATCATGGTCGATGTCGAACCAGGATGGAAGCCCAGAGATCTGACTGATGAAGAAATAAGAGACTTTGTGAAGGCCAGTGAATTTGCGCCAGAAGGAATAAAATGTACATATCCCAGGAAACGAAGAAAGTATGAAGGGAAATGGATCTATTGCAGCCCAAATGGACAATGCCAGCTAATGACATGGAATAAAGATGAACATGTAAAAACCACAGAAAGTTTGAAGGGCGTGATAAAAATATGGACTCCAAAGACACACACATTCACACCATCATGTACAAACCCTGAAGACGATGAACAGGACACTGAAGAAACTAAGGAAATAAATCCAAAGAAGAAGCAGAAGTGGTTGATGAACCGACAAGAGGGGGGGGTGTAGAGGAGGTCCCGGGCCTGGCCTGCACCCCTGCCCCCCTTTTCGAGGTACCAGGAGTGAACTTGCCAAGGTATGTGACCTATGAGGAGCAAATGAACCAACAGAGAGCTGTGCTGGGACTCTGCCCAGTGTACATCAGAAGAGCCATACCTGTTGAAGCGCCCATAACCAGACAGCCATGGGCTGCACGGTACCCTCTTAGGCAACCATACCAGCAGCTTAGACGAAATGAAGAGTACCTACAGATGGTCCACGAAGAGACCCGAAGAGCCTTAATGGACGGCCATTGGAAATGACACAAGGGCCTGGACAGACTTGCGAATGAACGAAAACGACTAACAGTGATAGCACGTCAGTGCAAGCAGCTATGAAAAATAGATGCAATGGACACAGGAAACAGACGATGTTGAAATGTAAGGAAACGTGGCTATGAGGAAAGATAGAAGTAGCCAACTATTTAAAGCATGTAAATAGGCTTGGAACGCAAGAAGCTAATAAAACGATACGGCTTGCAATGCTTAGTAGAAGAATAGAGCGGCAAGCACCAACCATATATCTACCTCAATAAGGCACATTATACAAGTGCGACTGCATTTTGTTAAGCAGAAGTATGCCCGGGCGGCCAGAGTCCTAGTAGGCCAGGTTTCATATCCCAGCTAAAGCCAGAAAGAAGATCGGAATCGAAACTCAACAAAGTGCAGCTCATGCCTGGGAATTCGAGGTCAACCCAAGGAAAGGGGGAGAGCGGCAACGCTGGAGAATCGAAACTTCAGAGCATACCAGCCTGTCCCGTGAAGGTCAAGATAAGGGGGGACCAGGCAGGTGGCGAGGCTAAAGAAGAATCAAATATACAAAAAGCTGGAAATTGAAGCAGATTCACAGTGAACAGACATGTGACCAGTCAGGCGTGAATAATTACCAAAGTCTGATGTCACCCAGATCCAAGGGTGCCATAACTTCTCTAGATAAGAGGATACAGCTTCGAGGCCATGCCCAGCCAACTAATAGATACATAGCTCAAAAGCCCTGATTGATGGAAGGGAGGCAGGGTGAATCTTGGGACACTAGGCACCTGGGTGTCCAGTCTGCATGCTGCTAATTAAAATGGAGATTTACGTCTAGGGGTGTAACCTGCCCAATCACAATGAACCAAGTTATCTAGGGTCCTATAGATAGTAGAACCAATGGGACGGCGTAGTTGTAGTGACTTCTATCATGCGTGATGTAGAGGGTTGGGTGTAGACAGCCGCCCGATAAGAGTTATCCAATCCGCATGCTCTGTTACCATATACAGATATAGCACCTAAACTTAAGTTACCTTTCCTAACCAATTATATTGCATGACGAATTTGTAGAGGTGGACGTCAGTGATGAGGAATTTTATGTATAAAAGATGCTGTTCAACTGAAGTTCGAGGAAGTTGGAGCGAGACAGGCGATCGGAACAATGCTGATTTCCATTTGTTTCCCTGTTTGATGTACTTGTCATTTAAAAGGACTTCCCTTTGCCAAACTACTGAGTCCTCATTTTTGAGTCGTGTTGGAGAAAGTGAATCCTGCACCCCCAGTCCTCACATGGTACAGCTATCTAACAGGTACTAGAGAGTGAGCACTGACCTATGGGCCCATCAGTGGAAACACCACCCTCCTGTACAAACTAATTTTAGTTTCCTATATCCTGTTGTTTATTATTTTATAAGAGCACTTCTCGTAGCAATCGAAACATGCAAGGTGTACCTACACCTAATTATTTTTTAGAGATCCAAGGCATACCCAGTATTCCTTGGAAAAGGTGGGAGAAACATTTTGAGAACTATGTTTTGGCCATGCACGGGCTGAACTTTGCCAGTGAAAGACAGAAATGTTTAATGATACATTGCTGAGGTAATTATGGATAAGAACAATTTGAGAGTCTTCCTCGATTATCTGATGACAAGTACACTAGACTATAAGAATATGATAAATGTATATAAATGCTAGATAAACTTTATGAGAAAGCCATTAGCATAATTTTAGAGAGATATCATTTTGATAACAAGAAACAACAAGCAACAGAATATGTAGAACAAAATATCACTGCCCTGAGGGTTTTAGCCACTACTTGTGAGTTTGGAATTACTCTCAATGAGAGGCTCTGTGATCGATTTATGTTGGAGTGTCCTGACAGTAAGGTACGTGAAGCCTTTTGGTCTAAGAGTAATCTTCCCCTGGTGGACGCACTTAGAGTTTCAAAAGAAGTGGAACCCACTTACAATTGTGTCAGAGAATTAGAAATGAGAATGGAATTTGATATTAAGAAAAGTGATGATTCTCAAGTCATGGAAGTGTTGGCTATTCAGGGCAAGAAGTGAGATAAAAAAGAATCCTGTTGCTAAAAAGAAAGGGTCTGCATTTAAATAAAGGAAGGTTAGTGAAGACAGAAATAAATGTTTTCGTTGTGATAGCATCTATCACTTGGACAATAGTGACACATGTCCTGGTGTCAAGGCCGTCTGTAAGCAATGCAATAGGAAAGGTCATTTTACAATTTGTTGCAGGACTAAGAAAGAGAATGTGGAGTGTTGACGAATTGTGTGATGAGTAAGAAGAATGTGCATATATTGGGGAGGAAGAATGAATCAATAACATTGTTGATGAAAATGCTGATACGGAAAAACCCATGTCGACAGTTAAAATACATGGGGTGGAGTTTGATAGATTGATAGATTGATAGATTCAGGATACCCCAAAACATAATTGAGATTAAAATACCTAAGGAAATACACCTAAACGAAGTAGATATCACACCGATGGGATATATGGTGGAAAAACGATTGAAATATTAGGTTGCTTTTGGACTACCATAAATTTTAAGGACAGATTGACCAAAGGGAAAGTCTATAGCACAGATAAAGGTAGACATCCGTTATTGAGATGGTCTAATCAAAAGAGACTGAAAATAAAGTTAGACCCTAATGCTGAAGAGGTGGTGTATGCAGTAGATGGAGTGAATAGTGTATGTTCAAGTATCGTATCCTCAATCTTTGGGGCTCATGAAGTTTTCAAAGTGAGTTTAGGCTGTTTCAAGGGATATATGCACAAGATTAGGTTGACATCTGACTCTCCCCCTGTGATGCAACAGGCCAAGCCTTTCCCTATAAATCTCAGACTCAGAGTTAAGAATGAACTTGAAGAAATGGAAAGGGATGGTGTTATTGAGAGGACTGACTAATGTGAATGAGTTTCTCCTCTAATGATTGTGCACAAACCCAATGGGAAACTGAGAATTTGTATTGGTTTGCAGTCAGTGAATCGTTCTGTTATACCTGATAGGTATCCCTTACCGAATATTACAGGGATGTTGGGCACCTTAAAGGGGGCACAAATTATGAGCATGTTAGATTTGAAATCTGCCTACTATCAAATAGTTCTCCATCCAGATTCCCCAAATGTTACAGCATTTATTACACCGAAGGGTTGATTTCAATGTAAGCGCCTGCCTTACGGCCTAGTATCTTCTGCTGCAGTTTTCCAAAGGGCGATGTATCAGCTGGTTCATGACATCCACAGAGTTCTGTGTTTTCAGGATGATGTACTAATTTATGCTGAAACCAGAGAAGAACATGATATGAGACTGATGAAAGGCTTGGATATTTCTTTTTCTGAATATGGGTTGACCCTTAGCAAAGAGAAGTGTACATTTCACAGAACCACAATTCAGTACCTGGGGCATGACATTTCTGAGGATGGCATCAGGACAAAATTGAAACTTGTTAACTAAATGTTACGTTTTCCTTACAAAGCTCAAGTGGTTTAATTCTTAGGAATTGCAGAGTATTTTTCAAAATGTATTCCTGATTTCGCTACAAAATCTGTGAGCATGAGAAAACTTGTGAAGAAGGGTGCTAAATTTCAATGGGATTGTATATGTGAAACAAAATTCAAAGACATCAAGTCTGCTTTAAATAAAGCCCAGCCGCTCAATAGTTTTGATCCCAGTAGGAGATCTATAGTCACTACAGATGCTATTAACCATGGGTTAGGGGCTGTGTTAACTTAAGTGTGCAAAGGGAAAGAATACACTGTGACATTTGCCTCCCGAGTGTTAAAGAAAGCTGTAATAAATTACTCAACCATTGAAAAAGAATTGTTTGTGGTAAAGTGGGCTATACACGAATTCTATCAATTTTTATGGGGCATGAAATGTACCATTTGCTCAGATCATAAACCTTTAAACGAGATATTTCCCACCAAGGCTTTAGATAAAGTATCTTCCAGAATTAGGAAGTGGGTGGCCAGTCTTCAGGATTACATATGGGATGTAGAATATGTACCGGGCATAAAAAACAAAGTAGCATATTGTTTGTCTAGAATGACAAATATAGTTGAGGTTCAAGAGGCAAATGATGAGGACATTGAAGATCAAGTGATGGAAATTGAAATAAATCAGGATGTAGTGTCAGAAGATGGATTGCAGGAAGCCATGCTAAGACATGAAGTATTGAGGCACACTAGTGAATGCATTGAGTGTGCAATGGAAAGCAAAGTAATAACGAGAGGATCCATACCTGATGCCATAAGGTTGGTGTTTGATGAGTTAAGTCTGAAGGGAGATATGTTAATGAGAGGAGACAAGTTGGTTCCTCCTGAAGGTGTGAGAAAGATGATATTGGCCAGAGCCCATGAGGGTCATCAGGGTATGACAAATAATGAACAACATTTGAGACAAGACTATTGGTGGCCAGGCATAGTTATACTACTGGAGAGGTTGGTTAGAGAATGCAATATTTGTGAGGATTCAGGTAAAACGTCTGTTTATGCATAACATTTGCAGTTCGACAACATGTTAATACAGTTTTGTGCATCAAACATGTAACTGTGCACTCTCACCAACTGGGTGGAACCAGTCTGCACAACACAACCAAATTCAGTCTGGAAGTGCAGGTCGAATCCTGCGGTGATGAGGCTGGGGTCCTCGGGTAATGAGTATGTGTCACCCACTCCACCTTATCTGCACGACTAAGCTCATTATGCAGTTGGAAATAGCCTTAGCGGTTTTACCGGCAAGGCTACCTCTAAACTCGCATCCAGGTCCGGCACCTGCGAATGGGCAATTACCAGGCTATTCTGCCCCAGCCGGACCCAGTAGTTGCTCTTTCGCGGGTGCCAGGCCCGGTACATCCCCATTCCCATTTGAGCCCCATAGGTCTCAATGGAAATGGGAAGGGTGGTAGCACCGGTACCGTTAATAACGGTACCGGTTCTACCATCATGTTCTGCTCCCAGGTGCCGGTACGGCCACCAGGTCAGACCTCCTAGTGTGGCGGTCTGGTAGAAATGGTGCAGGTAGCGATACTGGCACCGTTGTTGCCTTACCGCCATGTACTCCGAGACCCCCGGCCGGCCCATAGAGCTGAGGTTTGCTCAGAAATACTTTAAAACAAGATAGCTGCACCCATTAGATGGATCAGGGTGCAGATGTATTACTCCGACACCAACCAATAAGGACAACTCAATGGTTTGGCAAACGGAGTCCGTTTAATGACAAGTACAAAAAATGGGGAGTTATGAATATCAGCAGTGATGTGATCTTCCTTCTCACTTCAACTCCAACGAACTTCATACAAGTTGTAACATTTATACTAAAAAATCATCATCATTGACGTGTAACACTCAAAAGTTAACATGCAATTCTATTGGTTAGGAAAAGGTAACTTTACTATAGGTACTATATCTGTATATGGTAACGGAGTGAGGGCATGGGGTAAACGCTGTCAGGTGAGCGTCTAAGCCCTTCCTTCAAAAATGACTACTGTTGAGGTCACTAAAAGTACGACGTCTCATTGGTTCTACTAACTATAGGACCCTTCATTATTTGGTCCATTGTGATTGGGTTGTCACCAACCCCATGCATACCTTTCCACTTTGCTTAGCAGCACGCAAAATGTTCAGACAGGTGCGGGGTGCCCCTTAGTTACCCGGCCTTCCTCTGATTATGGTTACAATCAATCATCACTTTAGTAGCCATGTGTCAATTATTTCACTGTGGTTGGCCTCGAGACTGCATCTTCTGTCTGGAAAAGTTTCTGAAATCTCTGCTTGGTCAGGTGCCAAGCGTAGGTGTGAACCCTCGCTTCTTCTTGCTCAACTGGTCATGTGATTCAGACACTGTGAAATTGTCTCTTTTCTCTCAATTTGTGTATTTGATTTTCGTTTCACCCACCACCTGCAGGATATTCTGTTCTTAGTTTCATTTAGATATAGCTACTGTTCGCCTCTTCTACTGGTATGACCTTGGCTTTTCTGGCACGAGTTGCCTCTGCTGAGTTTCCTTTCAGCCGTCTCTTCTTGTTTTGCTAACTATGAAGCTTTTCTCGTATGGCCTTTAGTAACCTGGGTTGATTCTGCTTCTTGTGCAAAGTAGAAATATACTTATAATAATGTGCTTCGTTTGAGGTACATTATGTATAATGGCGCTTGCCGCTCTACTCTTCTACTGAGCATAGCAAGCCGTACTGTTTTCTTAGCTTTCTTGCAGTTCCAAGCGCATTTACAAGTGTAAACTGGTCGAATAACTTCATCTTGCTTACAGCTTTAAACTTCTTCCATTTTGACATTGTTCATTTACTTTAAGTTCACGATATCCTTATTCATGGCGTTTCGTTTCTTTGTGTCATTCTCAGGTCATTCTATCTGTGAGTCTGTCTGGGCCCTCGTGATGTCACCATTCATCTTCCATCAAGGCCTTTTTTGGTTTCTTCCGGGACTGTAGTTAGGCAATCTTCATTTCGTTTAATTTGTTGGTAGGGTTTCTTAATGGATACCTTACGGTCCATGGTTTTCTCGGTATCGGTACTTCAATAGGAGCTGTTCTTCTGATAGGCACTGGGCAGAGTCCTACTGCGGCTCTCTGCTGGTTTATTTGCTCGTCATACGACACATATCTCGGTGTGAACGTTCCTGGTACTTCAAAATGGGCGACTGGAGTGCAGGTTTTATTTGGGACCTCCTCTACAGCCATACTTGTAATGAGGCTCTCTGTCTCTCTCTCTCTATTTCTCTTTCTATCTCCCTCTATGTCTCTCTCTCTCCCCCTCTCCATTTCTCCCTATTTCTCTCTCTCTCCCTCACTATTTCTCTTACTCTCTCCCTCTCTGTCTCGCTCTCTAGTTCTCTCTATTTCTCTCTTTCTCTTTATCGCTCTCTCTATGTCTCTCTCTCTCTCTCTCTCTCGCCCTCTCTCTCTCGCTCTATTTCTCTCTGCCTCCCTTCCTCTCTCTCTCTCTCTCCCCCTCCCTCTCTCTCTGTATTTCTCTGTATTTCTCTCTATGTCTCTCTATTTCTCTCCCTCTCATACTCTATCTCCATTTCTCCCTATTTCTCTCTATCTATCTCTATTTCTCTCTATTTCTCTCTCTCTCCCTCTCTCTATTTCTCTTTCTCTCTCTCTCCCTCTCTATTTCTCTGTTTCTCTCTGTTTCTCTTTTTCTCTCTCTCTCTCTCCCTCTGTTTCACTCTCTCTTGCTCTGTTTATATCTATTTCCCTCTCTCTCTCACTCTCTCTCTATTGCTCTCTTTTCTCTTTCTCCCTCTCTCGCTCTCTCTCACTCTCAATTTCGCTCTCACTCTCTGTCTCTCTCTTTCTCACTCTTTTTCTCTCTCTCTGTCTCTATTTTTCTCTATTTCTCTCTCTATTTCTCTTTCTCTCCCCCTCTATGTCTCTCTCTATTTCTGTCTATGTGTCTCTCTCTCTCTGTTTCTCTCTCTCTCTCTCTCGTTTTAGCTCTCTCTCTCTATTTATCTCTTTATTTCTCCTTCTTTCTCTCACTCCCTCTCTCTCTATTTCTCTCTTTCTCGTTCTCCCTGTTTCTCTCTCTCACTCTCTCTCCATTGCTCTCTTTTCTCTTTCTCCCTCTCTCGCCCTCTCTCCCTCTCTATTTCGCTCTCACTCTCTGTCTCTCTCTTTCTCACTCTTTCTCTCTGTCTTCATGTCTCTCTATTTCTCTTTCTCTCCCCCCTCTCTCTCTCTCTATTTCTCTCTCTCTCTCTGTTACTATCTCTCTCTCTCTCTCTCTCTCGTTTTAGCTTTCTCTCTCTATTTCTCTCTTTATTTCTCTTTCTTTCTCTCACTCTCTCTCTCTCTCTATTTCTCTCTTTCTCTTTCTCCCTGTTTCTCTCTCTCACTCTCTCTCCATTGCTCTCTCTCTCTCTCTCTCTCTCTCTCTCACACACCCTCTCTCTCTCTCTCTCTCTCTCTCTCTCTCTCTCTCTCACACTCTCTTGCTCTCTATTTCACTCTCTCTCTCTCTCTCTCTCTCTCTCTCTTTCCCTTCTCTCTCTATCTCTCTCCCTCTGTTCCTCTCATAGGTTGATGAAGAAACGATTCCCAGAATCAAACTCCTCTTCAAGATTAAAGCAGGCCCTCCTCAAGGAGTGAGATGTTTCTTTGTTTACAAATCCCAAAGCATTTGCAGTTCTTTCCACAGCACTTAAGCCTGGATTACGTTTTTTAGAAGGGTGCTAAAATGTGGTGGCACCTGGCCAAATTTGTCTTCGAAGCATCTCTGTAGCGCCCTACCACAATCTAGCTGTATTAACAGCCAGCCAGTGAGCAATCTCTACAGATGGTGAGAAAGCCACCTGCTAGCCACAGAGGTTTGCATTTCCATGGGGAGGCTCCGCCTTTTGTCCTTCAGAGAACAATAAAAGAAGTACTAGTGAACCTGTTTCTTGCGTTGACTTCATGGTTACTTGGTAGTTGGAAACATGGCACAGAACTGTTCACAAATAGTAGACGCCTAACTTCAGTGTGGTAACATTTCTCAAGGCAGTCGAAACAGCATGTAACGGCATGTACACAGAATAAGCAACACAAGTATTTATGTTGTAGTTGCAGAGGTTAAAGATAGGGTGATGTAGCTTGTATCTAGCGGCAGTGTACGAGGTAGTGTTCTCAGAGATGTGCTTGTAGGTAGCTAATAGAGGTAGACATGTGAATATGGAGTAAGGGAAGCACTGGGACGCAGATGAGGTCCATGGGCTACCGCCATGTTGGAGTTCTAGGCATGTCACAGGGTGCCCAAACTCTTTAAAATCTGCATGGAGCTGGCCAATCCTTCTGCAGTCTCCACCTCTCCTGTTCCCCCCCATGCAATCTGCATGGCTCTGGCTTCTCACTTCACCACTAAAACCCAGGGCATCCTGTCCCTCTCTCCTCTTTCTCTACCTCTCTCGGGCCCTCCTCTGGCTGCCTCTAGCCCACCTCCTCCCTTCTCTTCTTTCTCTCCGATCGCACCTGATGATGTTTCTAGACAAGTCCAATCTATGAAAGTGTTGTACCAACAGGTGTGCCCCTGCTCCTCCAGAACCACCAAGGAACACATTGACACCCTTGCTCTATCCTCTGCGATTTCTGCAATCACTCTTTTGCCACTAGAACTTTCCCCTCTCCTCTCAAGCACTTCCTTGTTCACCCCCTCCTGAAAAAGCCATCTGCTGATACTACTTGTCCGGAAAACTACTGCCCAATCTCTATCACTCTTTTTGTGGGCATACTACTGGAAAAGCTGGCCATCTCTCAGCTTACTCTCCACACTGAATCTCTTGGTTGGCTCCATGAAAACCAGTCTGTCTCCAGATCAGCCAGGGGCACGGAAACTGTCTCCTGAACACCTGTGAAGATCTGCTCACTAGTCTAGCGTCCCTTCTGTCCTCATCCTCTGCTTTTGACACGGTCAATCATGCCATCCTGATCAATCATCTCCATCAGAACCTGGGCATCATGGATAAGGCCCTAGTGTGGGTCACTTCCTTCCTGCTAGAATGACCTTCCCAGGTCCAACTTGGGTCCTTTCTCTCCACCACCTCACTCTCCACATGTTCTGTTTGCCAGGGCTCTTACTTATCACCCTGGCTCTTCAATGTCTACTTGCCCACTTTAGCCCACCTTATCTCTAGCTTCTCCCCTAACATTCAGTGTTATGCAATTGACACTCAGCTCTCTTTCAGGCTCCCCTCACCCTCCTCTCCTCTCTTGCTCATTCCTAACTGTCTATCCATGATTCAGGAGTGGTGCACATCCAACAATCTCTGCCTTAAGTAAGACTGAAATCTTTTCTCATTGGGACCCCTTCTCCTGCTTTCCCTCTCTGTCATGGCTATTGGAAAATGGGCCAGGCCTCCCTTACCCCCAGTCCCCAAATGGACGCAGTCCTGGCACCTCTGGTGCCAGGCTCATGGAAAAGTGTGCTTTGCACACTCTGTGCCAAGGGCACGTGCATCAGGGCTGGGCGTGGCCATAGACTATCATTGGAAGGCACGTGCAGGAGTCCCTGGGAGGGGCAAGGTGAAGCCACAAGGCGGGGCCAAAGGGACGGGCCAGGGCCAGCCTATTTAAGGCCAACCCACCCACATGCCTCTGCTTCATGTTATTCTGCTTTCAGCAGCGTAACCCTTACCGCTGTCCTTACCTGTTCTCCATCTCATCGGGCATTCACTTGTTTCCAGCTGCTCCACCTTTGAAGATGCTTCTTAGCTGAATCCAGCTACTCCATCGCTGAGAGCGTACCTTACCTGAATGCAGCTACTCCATTGCTGAGAGCGTATCTTACCTGATTCCAGATACTCCATCGCTGAAGGCGCTTCTTATCTGATTCCAGCTGCTCCATCGCTGGGTGCGCATTTTACCTGCATCCCATCGCCATCGAATTCGAGGCCTTTCCTCACCTGATCCGGGCATCCAGCAACGCGTAGCTCCTCGCCCTTTCTTCATCTTCGTGGTACCTTCATCCTGCAGCCGCAGAGCTGCTTCCGAGCCTCCAAACTCCGCTCTACGCCGCCAGTCTTCTCCTGCAAGGGAAAAAGAACACAACAGGTTAGAAACTTTATGAATTATGAACGCTTGGCCGTGCCGTACCTGAGTCTAGAGTTCCATTATAAAGGCCAACTTATCAGCTAATTTGGGAGCTCCATCATCTTCAAGGGAATCCCCAGACTCGCTCCACGACTCTGATTGGCCATCTTCACACCTATTGGGAAAGAAATAAGACATTGTAGGAATTATTATTAATAATCAAGGCAAAAGACATTATAAGAAAACAAACATTAATCATAATCAAAAGACTTACCTTCTAAGTGGATTGGGCATAGCCAGTCTGGATCACCACTTCCACGGACTAGTGAAGCAACTAGGTCCACTCAACGCGCCCCTGCTACAAGAAGCAGGCCGGAGAGCTCAATGTTACAAAACTACATGTGAGCTTGCATGGCAAAGCGCTTATGCATTTCATTTTGGCACGGGATGGTTGAGGGAATTCACGACACCACCACGCATTTTCATTGCCTCTCATCTTCTCTCAGGGGAAAAATCAGTATCCAGAACAGCAGGCTCAGCAGCAGCTGGGGGAGAGAGTCTATCCAAGGGAGCCAAATCGAGGGAGGGCTCCAGCCATGCCCCAACGTCCCTGCAGAGACCAGGTCAGTGTAACACTCTCTCACTCTGACCGTCATCCTTGGGCCCTCTTCCTTTGTCTTCTTGTGAGGCAATAAACCTTGGTGTCATCTTCAACTCCACTCTCTCCTTCTCTCCTCAAATCACGGACCTTGCCAAGAAGGTCCACTACCAGCTGCACCTCCTCAGAGGTATTCTTCCTTTTCTCACTTTCCTCAAGAAGCACACTGTCTCCAGAGCCCTTGTTCTCTCTAAGCTAGACTACTGCAACAGCCTCTTTCTCAATTTGCCTACCTCTACTATCCACCCTCTGCAACTAATCCAGAACAGGACTGTGAGACTTGTCCTTGGCCTCAAGCCTAGGGACCATATCTCTTCAGCACTGAAATCTCTTCACTGGCTCCCAGTGGCTGCAAGGATCCAGTCCAAGACCCTCTGCATCATCCATAAGGCTGTCTGGGGCTCACACTACACTTCCTAAACACATTCCCTGAGCCCTTCGCTCAGCCACCTCCAACTCTCTGATGGTAAGATGCTTCTCCAGGCAGAGAGTGGGGGGTTGATCTCTGTACTCTGCAGGTACCTCCCCCTGGAATTACCTCCCTGCCCCTCTCAAACTTGGGCTGAACCACTGGAAGCTCTGAAAACAGCTCAATACCTTGCTTTTTGCCTCTGCATTCTCTCGGCCCCTCTCCCCTGTTGACTTATATGTCTGCTGCACTGACTGGTTGCCTGGCTACCCTCAGAGTCTCACTGGGTAACAGGCTCCTCCATGACCAGTAGCCTCTGCACTGCCTCCGGGCCTACCACACACTTTGGAGCTGTAACTGGAACCCTACAGTAGCCTGCCTCCTTCCACTTCCCAAGAACCGTGCTGCCCTGGCTGCACCTACTCAGAGCAATGCTAGCCTGATTGCACTTCCCCTCTCCCACGTCGGGTAAAAAGACAGCCAAATGTTAACAATACAGAGATAGAGATTGGAACTACAGTGATATAGATAAACATTGACCAACAGACATGGCATTTAAGGTCAGGTTCCCCATAAAGGTTGCATTATCTCTGGACAAATACCCTCTGAAGCTCAAGAGAAGAGGGTAGAATAAATGTTGGTCTGAGCAGGTGGCTGGTCACATGCTTAAGGAGAAATGGAAACTTAGAGGAGAAATGAAACTAGCTCTCATATTATGCAGTGCTGTTGATTAACATGGAATACATTTTCCTAAATAAAACGAGCATTATGTGTCCCAGTGGGCTCATCCTGGATTCAAGGGGATACAAAGCCAGTTGGGACCATGTATAAATGAAATGTTTGTGATGTACATACCCTAAATTATGACCAAAATTATGTTTTTGCATTTTCATGTGATAGACGATGAAATTAACATTGGAAGTATATAGTGTCAAAGTTCTATTATGGTGCAGCCACAAAGCTAAAGAAATGGTACTCCGCCCAAGCAGGGTGTGCAAAAATAAAATTAGTATTTTCTGACTCACCATAAAATGTAGAAACCAAAAATATATGGATTCATGTAGTTATCTGAAAAATTAGCTAACGTGCCATATTGTTAGATTTTCAGAACCCAAAAAGATGAAACCCCTATGTCATTTTGAGATGGCGAATCTTTCTCCTCCCTCAGACAGTGACAGGGAAATCTAGAAGCTACCTGGGACCCAATCAGAGAAGCCAGAGGGAGTCTGGGTGCTGGAGAAAATCCTTGACTGAAGCGCTAGACCAGATCTGTGATGTCCTCATAGGAGCCCTGCAGTTTTTCCCTGACAAAAGCCACCCATGTAAGTAGAGATATCCTACATGCCATCAAATGTTTGAGGAGGGAAACTGCCAGCCTTAATCTCCATCTTGCATAGAAGGTAGGGGGTTGGTACTGGGAAGGCCCTTCGCTCATTCTATTAAATCCAATGAAAATGATTTCCACTATAGAAAATCATCCTATCCATTTAAATTGAATTGTGTTCATTTCAAACAGCCCACCTTAATCCTTTCCCTCACATTGTAGGGAGGGGGAAGCTGTCTTGATCCTTAGCATGTTGAATTCAAGTTAAATCAATTAATACCCATATAGAAAATCACGGGATAAGTGTTGTTAGAATTCGAAACTTACAAAGTTCATGCCTAGTGTGTTAGAGCCGGTATAGACAATAAAGACTTGATTGATTGTCCTTCTCAAACCCCTGACTCCTGTCCCAAAGGAGGTGTCCATTATCCAAAAATAAGTAGTCCTAGAATGCTGCTATTCAGGTGAATGTAGAGGGTGCCAAACGAAATTCCCCATTTATTCCCTTGCATCCCAAACCAGAATTATCAAACATTACATTTCAATTGTATGTGTGTTGCCAAACGAAATTCCCCATTTATTCCCTTTTCCCAACCTTGCCTTTCAAATAAAAGCCTAAAAAAAACAACTTTGCCCATCCAGTTTCTTTCTCAAACAATGCCTTTCTAAAAGTCAAGCCAAAACGATTCTTTCATTGTGTTGTGAATGTTTTCTATTGGTTAATTTGCAATTAAATCTGATGTAAATTATGACTGCATATTTCAAAATTCTATCTCTGCTGTTTTCATAACGGAAAGTCATTTGGAGTTGTGATATTGTGCAGCGCCACAGCATTGGTGACTGATCTTTTGGTTGCTATTCCATTTTGACAAACCTTAAATAAATCTGTATAATCATACTATACACCAACCTGGTTCCTATGTCCTTGGGGGCATAGAGGGTATTTGTTGGGGTGGTGGGAGACGGGTTGGAGACATGACTAAAGTTGAATCTGTATAAGTGCTTTGGGGTGCGCACCACCTTGCTTGGGGGAAAGGAAATCCCTCAGTTGAGTATTACCATCTAATAAACTGCAACAAAGCTGTGGGCTCGGAGCCAAGTTTTTGTTGAGAGTCTTCACTTGTGATAGTGCAGTAGCAGCAGACTATTCATTTGGGTGTAATTGCATTACAGTGGATGGAAAGTTGTGTTGCATTTTGAAGGTGCCATTCAGACTTGTACCCTGGGTTCCAGGGAAATGTATAGATGAAACAGCGTTGATTTTGAGTTGTCATTGTGAGTGGAAACTAAGCAGAAACAGGGTTGAGATTTTTGCCCTTGAATAGAGAGAAACTAAGCAGGAACAGTGTTGAGATTGTTGCCCTTGCATAGAGAGTACATCAGGTGCAGAATATATTTCAGAATGAGCACCATAGAAATTAATATGGCCAGGAAGCACTGCCTATCCAAATTGTTTATTGAAGGTGAATGGGTAGAACAAGAACAAGAACATGAAATGTGGCATCCTAGAATGATGCAGGAGGTTACCTCTGTAGATGTTGATATGTGGCAGGATACTAGGCTGTTACATCAGGCCCTGACAAACTTGTATATGACACAGGCCAACCAAGATGAGCAAATGAAAATGGCTCAGCTCACAGCATATATGTATTTTCACAAATTGATCATGGAAGAGAGAGCAGTTGAGCGAAGAAAATAACAAATTGAGTCCTGTTTCAGGAAGTGCATAAGTTAAGGACGGATACAGAGAAAAGTGAGTTATGTTCTCAGGAACTGACTGTCATGAAGCTAGAAAATGCAAAATTAAGGGAACATGTGAGGCAAGCAGAGGTTGGCATAGAGCAGGCAACACAGGCAAGAATTACACAAGGAGAGGAGATCAGTCTACTGAAAAAGGAATTATGTGAATAAGTGCAGATGATACAAGCCTCACAGAAGGAAAATTAGCTCCATTGTGAAGAGAACATGGGACTAAGAGACTGATTAATGGCACAAAATAAAGTGCTAGACGTCATTCCATTACTGGTGTCAGAATTGAAAACTCGGGCATCTGCATATTACCAAGAGATTAAGACTGAGGAACTCAAATGTGAGAGGTTGGAAAGTGAAATAGACAAGTAAAAACAGACTTTGAGGCAGCCTGACCAGTCGGTGTATGGAAAAGCACCCTCCGATTATGGAGTGATGACCTCCTTACCAGGGACCTCAAGCCAACTCACCACCTCATATGTACAGGGTGCAGCTCACTTCATACCTGCCAGTTTTCAAGAACATGGAAACCTGAGCCAGCTGGACACAACCAGGCCTAGTCCAACTGAGCCAGAAGGCTAGTCCTTATCATATATTGATAAATATACATTTCTACACAGAAGAAGGGAAGGTGGCCAGACCAGTTTGTTATGGGAATTTAACAATACTCTGGCATGTACTTCTGACCAGGAGGGCTCCTACGAAGAAAAGATCAGGGAGTTGGACTGGTAGAAAATGAAGTTACAACGGGACCTCGTGGTCCGCTTTGCAGAAAGACCAGGACCAGGGTGTAGCCCACTAAATAGCATCTTAAAACCCTCCACACATTTAGGGAGATGGGAGAATTCCCCACATTACCTGGAAGGATGGATGAGGAAGGTAAGTTCTCCTCCATGGGAAAAGGGGAGTACAAGGGAAATGACCCTGAGAGCCCAGAACACCACAGGGAAGAAGAGTCCAGACTGCATGATTATGGGTGGATTTCCCAGTCTCATAGAGGTAGGGGAGCCTAGAGGACAGGGAATGGACCACCAATAGTAGCAGCTCTGAGCACTGAGGCAGCTCTGAGTCAGAGGGTGAGTGGATTCAGGCGCAGCGGAAAAGAAAGTCTGCCAAACAGAAGAGAGGTCTTGTGAAAGACCCAATTTGGCAGATAAAGGCCATAAACAGCTTAGGAACTCCCTACCGTAGGAACGTCAAATATTCAGTATGAGAGCATCTAGGGATTTTTGACCAAATGATGAATACATGTGGTATTAAAAATGACAAAAATTCCATGGAGTTTGTCAAATGTACATTTTCCCCAGAATACTCCATCTTCCTTGCAGGGCTGGGGGACCAAGATTACCATAAATAGTCCACCTACAAGGTGGCCATTTTAAAACACTTCCCCATTCCCAGGAACACTCAGGAGGCCTGTAAGATAGCAAGCAACCTGCAGTTTAGGGAAGACAAAACACACAGAGAGTTTGTGCAGGAGTTGCAGCGATTATTTGCACAGACCTCTAGGTGGGTGAACACCAATAGCCAGGAGTTCATTAACACATACTTCCATGCGCTCCTGAAATACATTATGACCCAACTACTAAGTGATTTCCATAAGGGTAGGACCCTGGATTGGGTGATAGAAAAGGCCACCCAGATTTATGATGTCCAAAAGCTCTCTGAAAAAAAACAAAAAACCCAAACCATCAAACACATCCGCCCCAACAAAGGTAGTGGAGGTGAAAAATACACCCATATTGGACTTGGAGACGGGGGCCTAAAAATACTCCTCCCACCAATAAGCTGAATGAGAGGCAGAGCAGACCCTTATGTCCAACCCAATTGGGTGGTAGCCAGGCAGGGTACCAGACAAATGCTCCATCTGACCCTGCCACCTATATCAGTCCAAGATACAAGAGTAACAGACCCACCCTGGAGTATGTATCAACTCCCACGGCACAGAGGGGGATCCAATAAGGTAAGTACTGTCCCAGGAAACTGCCCTCAAATCTTCCCTCAGAACTTCCCTCAGGAGGAAAGAAATACTACACCCCCCAACCTAAGTTTCTTTCCTCGAAACCCTTCGAACACCCATTTCCAGAATAATACTCCTTTCTTTCCACACTTTCAGGACAATAGATTACCAAAGAGAAGGGAGACCTAGGCAGGAAGGTTATTAGGGAAACTCCCAATACCCATGCTACTCTGGGAGAAGGGACAGCTACCCTTTGCGAGAGCAGCAAAGGTATGAATCAAGACCTCCCTACCAACCAGAAATAAATATCACAACTGGAACACAAGTCCATCAATTAACCCAAGACATGGGTCACAAGTTGAGGGCTCAGCAGAACCCTCCACTGTAACCACTGCCCAGAATAACTTGACACCCTGGTCTGGTGCCCAGAGCAATGACGGGAAGAAACCTCCGACAACCAACAGGCTCCAGAGAAGGGGGCACGGCTGGAAGGGAGATGCAAAGCCCTAGAGGAAGCCTCCTTTCCCACTGCAACAAAACCCCTGGAAAACACTGAGCCTGAACATAAATCTTCTACCCCCGAAAAGCTAGAACCTAAAGAACAGAGGGTAAGTAGGAGAAATCGAAAGCCAAAGACATCCCTCTTTGTGGAGGAAGTCGGCATCATTGCTTTCCAAGGAGAAGAATCCCTGAGGGACTCATGGAAGAAAATCTTCTCTTTCAGAGATGTAGGATCCCTCCCAAGGGAACATGGATCCCAAAAGACCCTGATTTTGATGGGGGTATGTATGGAAACCGACCCAGAGCAAGATGCTCTTAAACCCACGCAATGTCAACCAGATGGCCCTGAAAGCACTAAGGTATCTACAGCAAAAGGGGGACAGCGAAGAATCGGGGAAAAAAAAGGGGACTTCCTAATCCCACTTCTTTCTGAGCGCAAAACGTTTTTTGACCCCGACACAGAAAAATGTCCAAAATCACACAGTGTCGGAGCTCAATATAAAAAGTTAACTACCAAGCTGGCACAGAATGCACATTTTCTATGCCACCGTGAGGAGAGAAAAGGAAGACTTAATGCTTCCGTCAAGGTTCAGGGTAAGTGTGCATTATCAGCACTAGTGGACACTGGATCCCAAGCCACCCTCATGTCGAAAAAGGCAGTCGACCAACTAAATTCAGGAAGGGGGCAGAGTCACCAAATTCCCCTCGAAATCTCTTGACGGACAACTCCAAAACTTTGATGGGAATAATAATTACGTTGAAGGGGCTGCAGATCTGGAGAACAAAATTGGGTGACATAGCGTTAAACACCCAGTGATAACCTTCACTCCAGAGGGCACACCTTGTCTACTGGGGAATTACCTCCTTCTGAGGTTATCACCCCTGATTGACTGCATGAACAAGGTCCTCTGAACTCAGACTAACTGGCCAATCAAATTTAAACAAAGTACAAACTATGTGAGTTTGAATGGCACTTGCGGTCTGACAAAATAGAATTCCAATTTAGGAACAATGAAGTCCCAGACATCACCATAATCTCTGTAGGAGAACAAACTGGTGATGGGAGCCCTTCTCCATTTTTGAAAATCAACCTCCCTCCGAGTTTTAAGTGACATTCTCCACTTGATGGAGGGAAATACTGAAGTTTTATACCAATCCACAATCAGATGAAAACTCAAATCCCATGACAAAAGATAATGAAAAACCAGTTCAATGTTTGACCGACAATCAGATAAAGGGTGGGCTGCTGTTTTTCCCCATTGAGGTAAATGAGGGTGGGGGATCATGTTCTCACCAGAGTATGCCTGAATAAAGCATGAAGCTTCATCAGCAAAGCAAATATTCAGGAAGCTCAAAAAAGATCAGACCATTCCCACATTTAAATTAATTGATAAGTGGGAAATAGGCTTAATAACTCCAAATTCCATACATCTCCTGCCTAGCAGGTGTATGCTAAAGATTTCCATTGGCGGCAAAAGCATAGAACATAATTGTTGGGTCGTGAGAGATGGCCCCTCCACCTTTTACTTGGGTAGTGACATTCTCAATCTATTCACAATTAATTAGGACGTAATTAATAACAAAGCTTGGTCTCGACTGTGAGGTAACCCCATGGGCTTTGACAAGACTGAGAAAGCATTCTGGTCAGCTCAATTGCTGCCGTATGTGGTTGAAGTTCAAGTGAAAGAAGAGATTACCATCCCAGGACAGGTGCGACAATTTAGAATTCCCATAAAAATTAAGCGAGGACAGAACCTCAAAAACAAAGACGCCTATATACATCTGAATTATAATTTCCAACAGCAAAGTTTGTATTTACATACAACACCCCTAGTTTACCTATAACATTACACCATTCGAATATTGGTGGATAACAGTAACCCTCGAAGTATCACTTTGGGTACAGACACCTTTATTGGAATGGCGGTTAATGGCCATAATTATTCTATTGATTTAGGTAATGAAATCACGGGACCAATTCCAAATGACTGCTTACATATAGACGACAGCATCCCACCAGATACATGTTCACCTGGCAAGGGGGACATTTCTTGGTGAACTCTTCCTGCCCTTATGGTGCGGAAGAAGTGACCTGTGACATCAGGAAGGATAAGGAGGTATTCTGAGTCAAAAGTAATTACCTCCCATCCTTGGAACGTCACGTCCAGACCGAGAAGCAACGAAAGAAGCTGAAAAGGGTGCTTCTGGATTTTCAGGATATCTTTGCAGTGGATTCATATGATTATGGACACATTGAGATACATTCAACCACGATTCCTACAGATCCCGAGATGGCTCCAGTTTTTGTGAAGCAATACCGGTTATCTCTCACCTCTATGAAGTTACTCACAGAGATTATTAAAAACTTAGAATCCCATGGGATAATTCATCCAATCCACAGTACCTATAACAACCTGTTACTGGGGATATTCAGACCCAATGGCCAATGAAGACTGTGTGCAGACCTAAGGGAGTTAAATAAACGTGTCCACATGTCAATATGGCCCCTTCCCTACATTGATCAGGTACTGGCCCAGATCCAAGGGTGAAAGGTGTACTGCCATTGACCTGACCAACGGTTACTGGACAGTATCCATGTGAAGGGAAGAAGAGTACAAGCTTGCCTTTACCTTTGGGGGGGCAGCAATACACGTGGACCTGAACCCCCTTTGGATACATATACTCCGGCAATAAATGTAATATCTTCCTACATAAAGCCATGCCGATTTGGCCGAAAGGGGAAACCTTGCCTATTTAGATGATGCCTTAATCTAGAGCTTGACTGTGGCGGAACACATAGCTGAATACGCTATGTTCTGACCCATTTGCAGAAAGCCGGAGCAAAAGTGTCCTTTCAGAAGGCACAGTGGTGTAAGACCTGTGTGAACTTCCTAGGGCATGAAATCACCCCTGAGGGTTTCAGTCCTCAGGCGAAAAAGGTGGAAGCCTTACTGAAATGAAAGGACGCTATGACTCTGCGTGAACTAAGAAGCGTTCTTGGACTCACTAATTATAGTCAAAAGTTCATTGAATACTATGCAGAGGTCACTTGACCCTTGGTCCATTTATTAAAGGCCAGGGTCAAGTGGGAGTGGGGTCCGGAACCATCAGAGGCAGTAAAACAATTAAAGAGAACCCTTTCTCAAGCCCCTTGTTTGGCTTACCCCATAAAGAACAACAGGTTCTTCTTGGAGACAGGGTTCTCAGATACTTGCACAACAGTGGTATTATACCACAAGCATGAGAAGCTCAACTAAGTAATCTCATACGCGAGCAAGCCTTTGTCTTCTGTGGAGGAAAAATTAAACAATTGTGAAAAGGCACTCCTGGCAACGGTGTGGGTGTTGAAGAATTGCCGCCGAATGATCCAGGGGGAACACATCACAGTGCAGACTACTCACCAACCCTTGCAATACTTACATAGCGACCAAATACAAACAGGGAACGTGAGTAATTCCAGAATTATTTCATGGATTCTGTCCATGCAAGACTTTCCTGTGGAGATCAGATAAGGCCAAAACACGAATAGTCCTCTAGCGCAAGGATTGGCTGACGTGCATGGCTGTGCTCAAGAAAACTGTCTTGAGGACAAACGTCTAAAGACCAATGATAATATGGAGGCGCACCTTACTTCTCTGCACAAAGTCTATGAGGAAGACATGTGTCAGGGGATACACACAGTATATGAGGATGGGTGCTCCTACCAAGTTGACAATCACAGGGAAAAAGATCTAGTGGCGGGCATTCGGAATGCCTTGGTGAATGATACACCGGAACCCTCTGCTGGGTACAATATTGTCCGTGAAGTAGTCAGGTGGCAGAGTTGACAGCGATACATCAAGCCATCCTCATTGCAATGCAACACCAACTCAAAGAACTGGTCATAATCACAGATTCAGATTATGTCAGGAATGGGTTTGGGGAATAACCGATTAACTGGAAAAATAGAGGCATGTTGTGTACGAATAACAAACCGCTGAAGCACAGGACATTAATCCAATCAATTGATGATCTGCTAATCCTCTAATGAAATGACCATCTATTGGAAAAAGATCAGAGGTCACTCTAAAATAGAGGACCCAAAGAAACTGGAAATGACTTGGCTGATCTGTTGGTGAAAACCAGAGGCTTTGACAGGGATCTCATAGACACGAAATTCCTGTTGGGGGAAATCCAGTTCGCTTCTGTCACCAGGTCCCAAACCCATGCCCATAATCAACTCTCAAATGCCCAATAGAGTAAAGAAACCCCAGATGCAGATTTGATTACTGCACCAACAGAGAACCCAATTATTGTGAAATTTTATAAACTTATTAAAGACCCTGTGAATTTTCCTCTGACGGAATTCAATTATATGGGCAAAGATGATCTCCGGGTGTTGATGAAGTTTTCCAAAATGTTCTGAATCCAAGATGGTTTATTGGTACGGAGATCCATATCTGGATGTGACCAGTGGGTGATACCTACCTCATTCTGAAGCCTGATGTTAAGTCACGCCCATGACATGGCCAATGCCAGTCATAGGGGGTTTCATACCACATTAGAAATATTTCATGAGGTCTCATATTGGCCACACATGGGCCAGGATCTCAACTTCTACTTAAAGGGGTTTATTGTGTGTGCCTAGTTCCAGCCATGTTCCCTCACACACCAAGCTCCCATTCAGAAAAGGGGAATGACACTGCCTTGGTCGGATTTGCAAGTCAATTTCATCGGGCCAGTGATTCGGTCTTCTAGAGGAAACAAGTACATGCTGACCGTGACATGTTTGTTTACTAAGTGGGTAGAATGCATTCCGGCCCAATTTGTAAGGCAGGGACAGCTGCCGCACTAATGATCAATCACTTCTTCTCTCATTTCGGCCTTCCCCAAAGGATTGAATCAGACTGAGGAAGTAATGTTAAAAGAGAGGTGATGCCCAAGATGGGAGCGATACTAGGGTAAAGAGAAAACTCCACATTGCCTACAGCCTAGCTTCGAGCGAGTGAGTTGAGATGTACAAAAAAACAATTGTGGGCATCTTGAAGAAGTTTGTGGCAGACTCTGGACCAAGTTGGGACATCTGATTACTGCTTGTCTTAATGGCCATCAGATCCGCGCCATCTTCTGCAACCAAAATGTCTCAATTTGAGCTCATGACAGGACATAAATTGGTGCTACCTCAGAATAAGCTCTACAGAACGCAACAGCAGACCCTGATCAACCCATCCTTGACCCATGAGCACATTGAACATTTATGGAAACACCTTCAGCACACTTTTACTTACACTCAGCACAATTTAGAAAAGTCGGCAAAGGTAATGAAAGCCTAGTACGACTTAAAAACTTCAAAGAAGGAGTACGAAGCAGGAGACAGGGTCTACCTGTACAATTTCCAAAGGAGAAAAGGTCCTTCAAAATAATTGAGGGTCAGACAGAGGGCACACACTTGTACAACCTAGTTGTGGAACATACACTGTTCAATTGCAAATGTGTGAATATGTTTTCCTATGCTTTCATTTCACAAATATAACAGAATGTTTTACTTTTCACATTTAATAACACAAATCATCAGTCAACATATTACATATACGATGTTCTTTCTCATATTAATAACCATTCAGGTAGTGATTCAACTTAAATCGTTACAGTTTTTTGCACAATACAATGTGTATCAAACGAGTTTTTCAATATGTTAAAGATATTCAGTTTTGGAAATAGGGTCGCTAGCATGTTATTGGGCTGTTGAGACATTCAAAAATGCTGTGTGGGGTACGGATTTTGTTATAAAGACAGATCAAAAACCATTAAAGACTATTTTATGGATCAAGGGTCTTGACAAAGTTTCCAGACGTGTGGCAAGTTGTGTCACAAGGTTGCAAGGTCATAGATTTGAAATGCTAGTGATTTTTGTGAAAGATAAAGTTTTGGCTGATTGTCTATGGAGGTTGGGCAGAGGTAAGGAGGCAAGTACGGAGGATGAACCATCAGCATTGGTGTTTGTGAACTATGAAGAGTGGATGGATGCCACAAAAATTGGATGCCGTGCTAGTGAAGATTAAATTGTTTGTAAAATTGGGATGGCCCAAAAAGGGAGAGTGCCCCAAGATTGACCCTGCCTCCCTTCCATCAATCAGTACTTTAGGGCTATGTGTCAATTAGTTGGCTGAGGATGCCTCGAAACTGTAGCTTCTTATCAGGAAAGGTTATGGCATCCTCGGGTTCTGGGTGACTTCAGACGTTGGTACCTCTTTGCCCTTGGCTGGTCACGTGTCTGTTCACCGTGAATCTGCTTTATTTTCCTTCTTTTCATGTATTTGATTCTTCCGTAGCCTCACCACCTGCCTGGGGCATCCTTATCTCGACCTTTACTGACTGGCTGCTATGCTCTGAAGTTTCGATTCTTCGAGGTTGCCGCTCTCCTCCCTTCTTTGAGTTGACCTCGAATTCCCAGGCATGAGCTGCTGAGTTTCGATTCTGCTCTTTCCTTTCAGGCTTTACCTGGAATATGAATCCTGGCCTTGTTAGCTCCTTGCAGCCTGGTCTTAATTCTGCTTTCACAAAATGGAGTCGCACTTGTATAGTGTGCTTCATTGAGGTAGATATATAATTGGCTCTTGCTGCTCTATTCTTCTACTAAGCATTGCAAGCACTACCGGTTCCTTGGCTTCTTGCGTTCCAAGCCTATTTACAGGCATTTTAGTCAGTTACGTGTAATCATCCTTCCTTCATGGTTACGTTCTTTGTGCTGCAACGTTGTTTCTTCTTTTAAGTCTGTTGCACCATTATTCATAACTTTTCGTCTTGTGTGTCATCCTTTAGACGTTGTTTCATGCATCTGTGAGTCGGTCCGGGCCCGTGTGTCGTCACCACTCTCCTTCAATTATGGCTCTATGTGTCTCTTTGGGGACATTCTGCAAGTAGTCTTCATTTCGTGTTAACTGCTGGTACGGTTTCTCTGTGGGTACCGGGCTGCCCAAGGTTGCCTAGTTATAGGCACTTGAACAGGTATTGCTCTTCTGTTGAGCCCTGGGCAGAATCCCAGAGCTGCTCTCTGTTGGCTCATTTGTTCCTCATACGTCACAAACCTTTGCGAATATGTTCCTGGTACCTCGAACTGGGGAGCTGGGTTGCAGGCCATGTTTGGGACCTCCTCTACACTCCCCCCTCTGGTCGGTTCATCAACCACTTCTGCATCCTCCTTTGGGTTTGTCTTACTTGGTTCTTCTGCATCTTGTTCATCGTCTACTGGGTTTGTACATGATGGTATGAACGTGTGTTTTTTAGGAGTCCATATTTTTATTACTCCCTTCAAACTTCCTGCTGTTTTTACATGTTCATCTTTGTTCGAGGTCATTATCTGCCATTGTCCATTTGGGCTGCAGTATATCCATTGTCCTTCATATTTTCTTTGTTTTCTGGGATACACAAACTTTGTTCCTTCAGGCGCAAATTCGCTAGCCCTCACACACTCTGATTTCTTCATCAGTCAGGTCTCTGGGCTTCCATCATGGTTTGACATCGATCATGGTCTTCTTTCCAATGACTTTCTTCGCAGTTTTCTGGCATTGTGTGATAATTATCTTGATAACACAAAATCCTAGTAGTATCATAATTAGCAGGGCTCCCAACATCTTGAATATGTCTGCCATCCATTGTGGGACCCATGAAAATAGTGTCCCAGCCAGCTGTCAGTTTCATTGATCATCTGGTTCTGCAGGTTTCGTCAGCATACTTATGGCTTCTCTTAAGGTTCCATTTTCTTCATCATGCGAAGGTATAAATGTGCAACATGTCTCTCCGATTTTTGCGCAAACACGTCCATCCATCGCAGTGATCATGTCAAGTACATATCTGTTCTGGAGGGTCATCAATCGAATTGCTCTTAGTTCTTCTTTGATTGCGTTGAATCCTTTTATGGTGGTGTTGATGGTATGCAATAACTCCCATCGGGTTATCTGCAACCATTTAGTATTTACTCCAACTTGAATGTGTGGCAAGAAAATCGTTGTGAATACTGTTGAGTTGAGGCTAAACAGCCTGTGTTCATATGGGATTGCATGAAATGCTTCTTCTCATTTGGCAGAAAAGTAGTTTTCTCTCTTCATTAGGTGAGCATCTGCTTTTGGGAAACTGTCAATATTCAGGTCACTTTTCAGGATCACAAGTGCGGGAACGTGGACGTTCACAATTGTGCATATGCCTCCCCAGTTTCCCGGTAGTGTTATGTATGCTTTGGATCCACATGCCCAGTAATGATCCATAATCACTGTGGTCCCTGAGTCATTCTGGGAGCTTCAAAAATGTGTCCGCAGTTCTGATTCTCTCCCATCTTCCTAGTGCCATTTTTCCTGAAGCACAATTTTGGGCTTTCCAGTGGTGCTATCTGCAAGGGTCCTCCTCTATCTTCGACCCAGGTTAGTAACTTTACCAATTTTGGCCATAGAGGTTTGCACAGTTTTTGTGAGTTTTCTACTGCTTCCTTGCAGGCTCCAAGGACCATCCACGCTTGGCATATCACTACTACTTCTTCCCAGAGAAAGCACTGTTCCCCAAATCTGCACCTGGCCTCTATTCTTCCAAATTTGGGCTTCTTCTGGAGCTTTTCCTTGGACATTCAGTCTCGGGTTAATCCCCCATCTTGTTCCTGTTCCTTTTGCTTCCGGCTTTGCATACCTGATCATGTGATTCCTGGTATGAGCTCTGTTTCTTGTCTTAATGTCCTGGACATAATCATCTTCATCTGGATATGCTGTTTCCATTGGCCACATTAGTGAGGCATCTTTTCCCATCAACTGTCCTCTGGTGTTGCACATTGCTACGTGTGACAAACAGTGTGCTGTCGGGACATCAATTTCTACAGCCACAAAGATCTTGGATTTTCCCATACTGTACGATAGGAGTGCACAGACGTAGCATTCTCCTCAGCTTTTCTTCTTCCAACCTCTTTCATGTGTTGGTACCAAATGTTATTTCCTAGATGTGCTGTGCTGTCCAGGTAATCATTCAGTTCATTGTTATCTTCATGTGGTCTTCTCTTGATTCTTAGTGTATTTCTGTAGTTAGCTATAGCTACATTTTTAAATATGGCTTTTCCCTGCTGGGGGACTCTCAGGCATGCTTGTCGGTGAAGCAGGTTTCATTATCTGTATCATTGTGGTAAGAGGCGGTTTTGCATTTCTCCTCCTCACCTCTTGTATTCTTTTGTAGAGTGCCTTTACCCACCATCTGTTTGACATCAGCCCAACGAAAGGTCGCATCGTGGGCCTGGTGTTTGTCATTTTTGTTGGAACTGGTATGCTTATTACTATAGTCTCCGTGGTTTTATTTTTCAGCTCCTCATGTAGTTTCCTTGTTTTAGCTATAATCAGGAATAAATGGTCTATCAGCATTTGTGTCCTTGCAGTGAATTCTCTCGTAGCCGCTTCTGTCTTCTTGAGGGCTTTTGCTATGTCTGCTTTAGTTGGCATTTCATTTGCTTCTTTTTGGTCACCTTTATTATTTTCAGGGACTGGTTGTTCGGTAATCAGTCTCGTACTTTCTGTTGTCTTTGTTCGAGGTTCTGTAGCCATTGACACTTGCCCTTGTTCATGTGCATTCAGTGTGTGTGTGTGTGTAGTGGTCAGTGCTATATTTTCATTCATTCCGTGCTGACCCTGTCTCCAGATTTTCTCTTAATTCATTACCTCAAGTGTGCATTAATCACTGCTAATTACATTCAATTTTAGTTTGTTTACCTTACCATCAGATTTTTTTGGAACCGGATTGACTATATAGGGTCTGGGTGCTTTTGTGGGATTCATACGTACATTATCTGGTGGGTGCACTGAAATTGGAACGCTTCGTGCACCAATAAAGAATGCAGTTCTGATTGTTAGTGACAGAAAAACAATAAAATCACTATACATATACACATTATCGTTCGATAAGACAGTTTGCAGCATTTTCTTCCAGGGAAGTGGGGGCCCCCCTCCGCTTGTGGGAGGACTAGGTTACTGTTCCGGTCCCCATCTCAATCATATCAACTGTTACACTTCTTTCTTTTCACTTTTTCCCTGAGTGTTTCTCAGAAAGTTTGTAACATAAAGTGGCTTGTGCTTCGTAAGTGTCCCCCCTCTTGCGGGTGACGATTGTCTCTGGTTAGGGAATCCAGTTCCCTTGCTAGACTATGGAAAAAGGTTACACTAACACCTTTGGTGAGGCACGTTCATTATACATATAGAAAATAGGTCAATTCCCAGTCCACCCCCCCGAATTTGCTTCAGTCCTGAAGACATGTGGGATCCTGTTTAATGTAAAAGTGGAAAAAATGGCAATCAATCAAAATCAGAGTCAAAATAAAATAAAAATAAGAATACAAAATAAAACGGCAGAGTTCTCGTCTCTGCTCTCTCGATCTGTCCCTCGGCGGAAAGATGAAGAGCTGTGTATCTGTCACTTGGATCTGTGTCTCGGTGGAAAGATAAAGAGCTATTTCTCTGTCACTTGGATCTGTCCCTCGGCGGAAAGATGAAGAGCTGCCTTGGCTTCCTTGAGCTGTCCTTCGGCAGAAGGTTTCACTGGAATCTCCTTAGATATTCTCTTTGAAAGTTGGACAGCTCCACTTGGAGCATTATTCCATGGAGGAGTGTTCCTAGGTGTGCATCATTAGCTGGATCTCTGATGAAGGTGATGACGTCAACCTCGGCAGGTCTCCTCACCATTTCTGGAAAGTCAGTGACTGTCGGAACAGGACATTATGCGCCAGGCGGCTGTCCTCGGGTGACAGGGACATTTGTCCTGCTTTGCTGGGTTCTGATTCACAGGCCTTTCTTTTGATGTGAACAGTCTCTACACTTTCCTGCTGCGTGGATTGCGACCATGTAGATGAGCTTGATCCAGAGCTGGTTCAAATGTTAGGTGTTTCTTGGATCTCTAATGTATGTGAGTGTGTGTCTGTGGTTGTCCTGACGAGTCCTGGGCATTCTTCTATGATGCGAAAGAAAAGTGTATACATGAGTTCATCTATGATCACCTGTAGTGGAAACATTTGTGTCCTTATCACTGTGTTCGGGTAACTCAACGAAGGCTTCTGCGATGGCAGCCAGTAGTTGCCGGATTACCTTCTTGTTGGCAGGATCTTGAACTAAGTCTGTGACACAGGTTGCTCTAACTACAAGTGACGGATATGATATTACAACTAACTGGAAGTAGGTGAGTACATCCCATGTGAGATTTTTGCTGGGAGATACCATAAATGCTGCAAAGCGACGTCTTGATCTTTGATGATTCAGGATACGTTGTCAAGTTTTTAAGATAAGAGTCCTCGGTCACAGTCTATTAGAGTCTTGTTTTTCAACTAAGCTTAAGTGCGGCTTGGTTCAAAAGTTAGTATCATCAACGTGTTGTGGATTTGATGCACAGTTCTCTTCTTCACCCTGCAACTATGATGCACAGAGTGTCCATTTTTAAACCCTTGTTCCCCTTTTATTCTTCTTCACCCTGCAACTATGATGCACAGAGTGTCCGTATTGTGTCCTTAGTCCCCTTTTGCTCGGTTGAAATGTCCAGTTTTTTAAGCCACAACTTCCAAAGAAGTTATTTTGTCTTGGCTTTTGCTGCTCATGCGTCCTTCTTCCTCATCATGGATCTCGTCTGCATGTGCTGAGATTCTTCCCCCTTGGCTGTGATTTCTTCGTGTGGGGTGCAGCTAGAGGGATCTCTCTGATATCGGGTTTAATGTCATTCAGAAAGATCCATGCTCTCCTGCCTTGCAGCTTAACAGCTGAGGGAGTGCAGTCCTCTAC
Organism: Ambystoma mexicanum; assembly: GCF_040938575.1. Taxonomy (NCBI): domain Eukaryota; kingdom Metazoa; phylum Chordata; class Amphibia; order Caudata; family Ambystomatidae; genus Ambystoma; species Ambystoma mexicanum. The sequence goes on along the minus strand of NC_090934.1, from coordinate 57,613,720 downwards.
GATGAAAGGGCCGTTGAATCTTGGCTCCTCCCAACTTTTTCTCGTGTGCTTTTTTACCAACACAGCATCTCCAGGGAAGATGAGCAGCACACATAGACATTGAACTCGTCTGTTTCAGCATCTCCTGTGGTGTTTTGTGCTGTGCTGCACCTTTTTCGTCGTCACTGTAGTTGGTCTAAAATGATAGCAAGGCTTGATGTCATGCAGTTCAGGTATTCCTGCAGCTCGGTTCCCAAGTCCTCTTGGGTTGCCTGGGCATCACATCTAGCTCTGTCTCTTGGGGTAAGGGGGGTGTTCATTCTCCTTCCCTTAACTATCTCGTGCGGCGTAAGATGATGGTCGGAGCCTGGTTGGTTCCGAAGAGCATACAATGCCAGTGGGAGACAATGCAGCCATCCCCTCTTTAGAGTAAGCTTCAACTTGGCTAGCCTCTCACAAATACTGTTACCTTCCGGATAATTTGCTGCTGAGAACTTGTGCTTTATACCAAGCAGCAAGCTCATCTGCTCAAAGACTGTGTTAACAAAATGAGCCCCATTATCTGATCTCATCACCCCACACACCCCCCATCTAGGGAACACTTCCCTCACCAGAGATTTGGCAGCACAGGTTGAGTCTGGGTCGGTACATGGACCTGCTTCTATCCATCTAGAGAATGGACACACCACTACAATTAAGTACCTGTACCCGTTACACACTTGAATCATGTCGACGTAATCGATATGTAAGTGCTGAAAAGGCCCATTTGGCAGGGGGATGATTCCTCTCACTACTTTTAATGTGTGCCCAGCGGTGAATTGCTCGCAGATTATGCAGTTCACCATAAAGAATGCAACATGCTCCGCTAAATTCGGTATAAAGCAGACTTCTGTGAGCGTTGCAGCAAGATTTTCTTTTTGTCATGTGAAATGGGTAATGCAACTGTTCCAATTATATTTTTAGTAGGGCTACAAGCATTACTGGTTTACCAGTGCTGTCTTGCCACCACAATCCGTCTGAGGGGTTTAAAGAACAGCCTCAACGCTTCCACAGGTTCTTTTCCTCCTGTGGTGCCTCCCCTTGAAGCTCCATCAGTTGAGTCTGCCCCATATTACTATATGCCTCTGGTGTGGCTCGAGCTACCATCATTCGTTCATGGGTTCATGCCACTTCTACTTCCATGATCGTTTCACTCTTGGATGCCATCCGCTTGGCTTCCGTGTCTGCTGCATGGTTTCCGCGTGACACGAAACCTGTCCCTTTTGTGTGGGCCGCGCATTTCATGACCGTTATGCCCACCAGGAGCTGTAGTGCCTTTATCAGCCTGTCCAATAAGGCTGCATGTTGCACTGGCGTGCTGTCTGTTTGGAGGTAGCCCCGCCTTTCCAGGCGTGCTAGGCCTGCATACACTGTAGACATCACATAGGCGGAGTCACTGTACACTGTTACTTCCTGGTCTGCATGATTCTCAATGGCGAGTATCAACGCCAATAATTCTGCAGCCTGTGCTGAATAATGAGATGGTATTTGTGCACTGACGAGTACTTGAAATTCTCGGTTTGCTATGTGTTTGATTACGGCAACGCCTGTATATCTTAGACCGTCTTCTTGGTCGATTCTTGAACAAACGTCAATGAAAACGATCTCACCACCCGCCAGGACATTTTCTTTCACCCTGGGATTTCATCATAGAATTCTTCATAGTTTGCGCAGTCATGTATCGGCTCGCCTTCAATGACTAGCTCAGCTATGAACGTAGCTGGGTTTACAGTTTTACATTGAACTATTTTGATCGATGGATTGGATATGATCACTTCATATGCAGAAGCTCTCTGAGATGTCAATGTGCTTTTTGGTTTCTCTAAGATGGCGAATAATGAGTGCTCGACATATAACGTCATGGAGCATCCCATTACAATGGTTGTCGCCTTCTCTATGGCGAACGCTGTGGCAGCTAAGCTTTGTTCGCATGGGAACTGGCCTCTCATTACTGGGTCCAGATTCCCACAGTAATACGCCAGGGGCTTGTACCCCAACAAGGTTCTTTGGGCGAGCACTGCCGTCATAACTCTGCCATCTGTGTGCGAGAACAGGTAGAATTCCTCTGCATAATTAGGAATCCCGAGAACAGGAGCCGTGCAAATTGCTCTCTTGAGTTCTGTAAACCCTTTGTCCATTGCCTCAGTCCATTCAATTTTTTCCTTTGTCGCCTGGGGCTATTTTAGGGCCTGGAGTAAGGTCTTGGTATATAAGCTGTAGTCAAAGACCCATGCTCTAACATAATTCCACAGGCCTAGGAAGCTCTGCCTTTGCTTTATCGTGAGTGGCTTAGCCGTGTTCATGATGTCTTCAGCCATTTCTGGGGTCACCTTTTTTCCTTCATGCGAAATTAACTGGCCTATGTACAGCACCTCTTGTTGACAGTTTTGTAGCTTTTCCTTGTCAACCTTATATCCTTTCTCAGCCAGTATAGTCAGTAGCTGAACAGAATTGCACCTGCATTGCTCTTTAGTGGCGCTGCAGATCAGAATGTCATCCACATATTTCAAAACAACACTGTCTACTGCAATATTGCTTAGGTCCATTTGCAGGACTCTGTTAAAGATGGATGGGGATTCACAATACCCCTGTGGCAACCTCAAGCTTTTCAGATGCATGTGTCTGAAAGTAAATGACGTTAGATCTTGTGAGTCACGGTGCAACGGGATTGAGAAAAAAGCATTTTTCAAGTCAATCACCGTGAAATATTTCACCTCAGTTGGTATGTTACATAGAATTGTAGATGGATTAGGGACTAGAGGGAACTCGGCTTCAACAATATTGTTTAATGCGCTGAAATCTTGGCTTAAACGCCAAGACCCTCCCTTTCATTTCTTGACGGGATAAATCACCGTATTACAGGGTGATTCTGATGTCACTAGCATGCCCTGGTCCATCATGGCGGAAATTGTCTTCGCAATCCCTTCATCCGCTTCTCTGGACATGAGATATTATCACGCTCTTGGTAAAATTGCTCTTGGTTTCAGTTCAATTTTCACTTCTCCCTCCCCTTTCAGGAGTCCTACGTCATAGGGTCCTGAAGTCCATACTGAGACAGGCACCTGGGCCATATCATCATCAAAGTATGTGGGACGGATCAATGCAAACATCATTCTGTGTGGTACTTCTCGTTTGATCATTTTGACCCAGAATATGAGACTTACTTCCACCCTCGTCTCTTCTAAGTCAGGGTGTTCTTCGAACAGATCGCCATCGGTGACGTCAGTCACTCGATATCCTTCTTCAATGGTGATAATCGCACACCATTGTCTGCCTTCGTCGTCGAACCCTTCAACCATTGCTACTTTCCCTCGTACTGCTGCAATATGTATTGTCAAGGGAAATACTTGTCCCCCTTCTTCATGCATAGGTATTCTTGGTCTGAAAAGAAACTTGTCAGGGGTTCTCATGCTCCTATCTGCAAGACCTGGAAACCCCGCCATAAGCACACATATGCCATATGCGAAGACTTCTGGTTCTAACGGTATAGCTCTCATGGCTATGTGTCCTGAGTATTCTCTGATCATTTCGCACACGTTTGAATAATGCATTCCTGGAGTGAAGCATACTATGCCCTCCTCCGTGAATGAGATTGTCATATTCAACTTTGTCATTAAGTCTCGACCCAAGATGTTTACTGGGGTTTGATGTGAATACAATAAATGTACATTCATCTCACATTCTCCTACGGAGACGGGGAGATTGTCCGTAAAGGGAATTCTACTGTGAGCTCATGTAAATCTCTGAGTATCTATGGCCTGGCCGGACAAGGAAAACTTGCTTTCTCGTATGCAGGAGCGAGTTGCACCCGTGTCAACTAAGAAGGAATATTCCCCCCCCCCCTATGACGACATTCACCCTTGGTTCCCTGTTAGGGTCTGGTGTCACTGATAGGATAGAGCACATTAGAGTTCCTAGTGAGCTGTCCTAGTTCATATATAAGTTTGGTCCACTGTATGCTTGTGAATTTTCTCCATTCCCAGGGTTGCCTCCCCTTCCAGAGTTTGCGCCCTTAGACATTTGCGGTGGTGCCTGTTGGGATTGCCCTTGTGGCAGGTTCCCCATGTTCGGGGGTTGCACCCCTTGCTGTGCACGTTGCTGCAAGCCTGGTGCTTGCAACTGCACTGTGTGATTTTGTGCACCGCCCTATTGTGGGATAGCAGTCAGATTCACCATGCCTGCTCCCATTCCTTGTCCATTTTGCCATGTGCCTTGGCTTATGCACGAGCGCGCCACATGCCCTGTTATACCACACAGCCAACATACTGGTGGTGGTCTGGCTATCTATCCATGTGACTTATCTGGACTGCCCATCTGTACGTTTTGAAAGCCTCCTTGATTACTCTGGAAACCTCCCTGATTACTCTGCCATCCTCTTCCTCTAAATCCCCTTCCCCTTGGGTATAATCCCGCGTTACCCTGGTTGTTCTGCGGTGAGTTAGTAGCTTGTTGTACACTCGGTTCAGCTGGGCTTGTCAGCATGGCTCCCTCGAGAGCATACTTCTATAATTTCTTTTGTACCAGCTTTGCTTCCTCACCCTTACGAGTTGCCTCCTTTTTCTGATTCTTTTCTTGCAACAATCTACAGTAATGTGCAATAGTCAACTGTATTTCGGCCCATGGTTTAGCTTCTACTCCTACCAATTTCTTGAGCTGTTTCTGCACCGGTTCTGGCAACCCTTGGCACAATATATGGTAGAATACAGGGATAGATTTCATCCAAGATTCATGCAATTCGAGCACCTATGCATCTTGGAAATTCTGGATATAAATCAACGGATCTCCTGACTCCTTAATTTTCCAAGTCATTATAGCTCCCATATCGGAAGTGTCTGGGTACAGCACTCGTAGTGCTTTCCACACTGCTGCTCTAAAGTTATTAAATGGCGCCGCATCATGGCTAGTGTTGATTATGGTTACACCAGGGTACCCTGCTCCTTTCCACACATCGTCTGCTCTCTCACCAAATAGGCGATCAGGAGGCCCTTAATGTCCCTTATAGCTAACGTGACACCCCCTGTCATTTTTTCTAACTCGTGTATCCACTTTCTGGCTCACGATGTCAGCATGGGAAGCTTGTTTTTCAGATTCTCTCGATCCATGAATGGCCATGGATTATATTGTGGTCTTATTCCCCCTTTTTCTAGCAGCGGAAATTGGAATGCGCAGTCTTCCTTCTCTTTCCCCATGACTCTCCTGTCTATCGCTGGGGTAACATTCCCTTCATCTCTGTCCACCTGGCAATGTCCTCAATCTGTCTACATATGCGCGTGCTGATGCCCCCCTCTGACCGTGGGATGTTCCCACATGTCGGTCAGGCTGCACAGCAGACTCTGATGTCCTGGGTGCGGACTCACTAGCGTTTGACCATCGTACCCCTTTGTCCCTTGGGAGCCGCTTTTCGCGCAGTCTCCCTTCTTCATTTGTCTCGTCCTCCGTTTCCCCTCTGGAGTCGGACATTGATTGTTCCCAAATTCACACAACTCCTAGCATCTTCGTCGTTCCTACTAATTTCTAACCTGTCCATCGACAATCTCCTGCTCCCACTACTTCGGGTGACATTCTCTGTTTCATATAACGGAGTGCTTTCCAAGCGCTCGCTTCCCCTTGCCCCGTGAGATGTTGGCTCGAGCCCCATTTCATCATATATTTTATTGATCGTTTCCCTGATACTTCTGGTGTCGAAGTCATCTTCGATATTCGCCCCACTCATGCCTGGTACTGAATCGTACGCAGGAAAGTATTCTTCAATGTTTTCCCATTCTACAACAGGATTGTTTTTTTTAACTTCCCGCTCCAAATATTTGAGAACCCGTACCCTCTGTCGACGCTTATGTTTTATATCATCATCGATTTCCTTGCGCTTCCTCGCTTCTTCTCTAGTCATGTCTTCTTCTCTTCTCCTTTCATTTCTAAGTTCATTTGCCCTTCTAACTTCCTCATCTTCCCGACTCCTTATTCTCTTATTCCAACCTTTTCTGATTATGTCTGTACTGGTCATAGGCTGCCTTCTGTTTGCGATCGAGCTGTTTTTCTTGCACTTCGCGATATAGCTATTCTCGCCTTAGCCTATCTTTCCTTTTTATTCTTTTGTCCCTTATTTCCTTTTCTTTCTCTTTTTCCCCTTCTCTGTGCCTCTTCAGACCTCTCTCTCGGTTTCACATCATCACTTCCTTTACCATCAAGTTTCAACAATACCTGTCCTCCCATCCATTCGTCTTTTGTGAATGCTATCTCATCAGTTCTGTCTTCACTTCTTTTCTGTTTCTTTCCCTCTCTCTCTTTATCGAGAGGTGCATTAATCTGTGCCTGATCCTTCCTTTCCTCATCGCATCTCTCCTCTTCCCTCGGGACTGCAGAGGTAAGATTAATCTCCTGATCCTTCCCCTTAATTTTGTCACTACTGTAAGTAGGTGACTCATATGTGGGGTTGCTATACCGTGTGGCTGCCTTAAGCTCTCTTAGTGGGTTGAGTCCCTCTGACTTACTTTCCTCGATCTCTGGCTCAGGCGGGGATGGTGGCGTGGTAGGCGTCTCACCCCCCTCCGTGCATACGTTTAATATCCAGTCTGCTGGAGGCTCTTCCTCCTTCGGCTGTTCGTACATTTTCCAAAGTTCCAGAACAGCAAGGCGTTTCTCTAATTTCTTGCCTGTATATGTGGCATGCAAATAAGTCGTACTATGTTGTAAGACGGCTTTCGATAAGGACCCGTTCTGTGGCCATGGCATAAACATCTTGTGGAAGGTACCCTTAACCCACTCGGTGCTATATTTCTTAAGATTGTTGCATGTTTAGGGAGTTGCTTACATAAGTTGGTGAGTGGTGTAATATCCTCCATGCTTGAATTCTATTTCCAACAATATTTTCATGCACTTTCAATACTCTCACCAATATGAGCGAGCACCAAATACCGCAAGCTCCAATCCAATCTTTCCCGCCAAACTTTATATCATCAATTTACTCAAGAGCATCAATCCGTGTGCGATTCCCTCTCAATTACTGAATCGCGTAAAACCCAAAACTTCATTTTCAACAATCAATGATACACAATTCTTTACATGTGACATACAACAGAACACGTACAATAGACACTTGACAGACTAGACAGACACCAGCTGGACACATACATCTCTACCTTCTAATCAATACCTCGATATGAGGTGTAAATGAACTCCCTTAACGACGTCTTTAAACATGGTTGTATCCTAATCGTCCCCAATTCTGTGGGCTCTGAGTTCACGTTTCTTCTGACCGCTATTTTAAAGCGCAGGAACAAGGTGAATCCTCTTACTCTTTAATCTCAGGTGTCCTTCCCGGTATCCCCTGTTTTCTCTCGGGTGTCTATCCCGTTAACCACTGTTTTCTCTCGGGTGTCCATCCCGGTAACCACTGTTTTCTCTCGAGTGTCTATCCCGGTAACCACTGTTTTCTCTATTATACTCGAGTCATTATCCCCATATATATATATATACAGTCTTCTCTACTAACTATTTCGTTTTTGCTGCCCATAGGAATGAGAAGGTTTATGCTATGTAAGGCAGATTCCTTCAGACCCACTCCAGATTTTTATGGATTTACACTATCATTGTCCAGAGGAAGCTTCTCAGTCTACTCAGCCGAATGGTGAAGGACTCGTGATATTGCCGAAGACCTAGAGTTACTTCGTGTCGTCGGTCAATAATCGATTTTCACTAATCGATGGTCAAAACAATCCTCTGCTACCAAGTGTACTGGAGGGCGGAGCGACCTCTGAACGGGCCCATAAGATTCAGAGCTCGCCCTCCGGCACCTTAAAGCGAGATAGCTACACCTTGAGGAGGATGGGGTGCAGGATTCTCTTACTCCGACACCAATCAATAAGAACAAGTCAATGGTTTGGCAAAGGGAAGTCTGTTTAATGACAAGTACAAAAAAAGGGGAAACAAATGGTAATCAACAGTGATGCGATCGCCTGTCTCACTTCAACTCCCAAATTCTTCATTCAGACAGTAACAGTTATTGCAAATTTTAGTCATCGTTGACGTGTTACACTCATAAGTTTGTCATGCAATTCTATTGGTCGGAAAAGGTAACTTAAGTATAGGTGCTATATCTGCATATGGTAACAGAGCATGAGGATTGGATAACTCTTATCGGGTGGGTGTCTACGCCCATCCCTCTACATCATTCATGAAAGATGTCACTACAAGTACAACGTCTTATTGGTTATACAGCTATAGGACCCTAGATTATTTGGTCCATTGTGATTGGGTGGGTTACACCCCTAAGCATAAATCTCCACTTTAATTAGCAGCATGCAGAATAGACACCCAGGTGCCTTGTGCCCCAAGATTCACCCTGCCTCCCTTCCATCAATCAGTACTTTAGGGCTATGTGTCAATTAGTTGGCTGAGGATGGCCTTGAAACTGTAGCTTCTTATCAGAAAAAGTTATGGCATCCTCGGGTTCAGGGTGACATCAGACGTTGGTACCTCTTCGCCCTTGGCTGATCACGTGTCTGTTCACTGTGAATCTGCTTCATTTTCCTTCTCTTCGTGTATTTGATTCTTCCGTAGCCTCGCTACCTGCCTGGGGCCTCCTTATCTCGACCTTCACTGGCTGGCTGCTATGCTGTGAAGTTTCGATTCTTCGCTGTTGCCACTCTCCTCCCTTCTTTGAGTTGATCTCGAATTCCCAGGCATGAGCTGCTTAGTTTTGATTCTGCTCTTTCCTTTCTGGCTTTAGCTGGAATATGAATCCTGGCCTTGGAAGCCCCTTCCATCCTGGGCTTAATTCTGCTTTCACAAAATGGAGTCACACTTGTATAGTGTGCTTCATTGAGGTAGATATATAATTGGTCCTTTCCGCTCTATTCTTCTACTAAGCATTGCAAGTAGTACCGTTTCCTTAGCTTCTTGCTTTCCAAGCCTATTTACAGGCATTTTAGTCAGATACGTGTAATCATCCTTCCTTCATGGTTACGTTCTTTGTGCTGCAACGTTGTTTCTTCTTTTAAGTCTGTCGCACCATTATTTATAACTTTCCGTCTTGTGTATCATCCTTTAGACGTTGTTTCATTCATCTGTGAGTCTGTTTTGGCCCGTGTATCGTCACCACTCTCCTTCCATTATGGCTCTATGTGTCTCTTCGGGGACAGTCTGCAAGTAGTCTTCATTTCGTGTTAACTGCTGGTACGGTTGTCTCAGTGGGTACCGGGCTGCCCAAGGTTGTCTAGTTATAGGCACTTCAACAGGCATTGCTCTTCTGATAGGCCCTGGGCAGAATCCCAGAGCTGCTCTCTGTTAGCTCATTTGTTCCTCATACATCACATACCTTGGCAAATATGTTCCTGGTATCTCGAACTGGGGGGCTGGGGTGCAGGCCATGTTTGGGACCTCCTCTACAACAGCAAGGGGAAAAAGCTATTTGGGAAGTACAGGAAGAATTGAGTGTAATTGATGAGATTGTCTTCCGCCGTGGTTCCTGAAGCAATTAGAGTGAGAATAATTGACTTAGCATACAGTGGGCATATTGGCAAACCTAAAACAAAGGCCATATTGAGAAGTGAATATTGGTGATCAGTTTTCGATAGGGAAGTTGAGAGGAGATTGGCTGATTGTGTTCAGTGTACAAAGGGTTGTAAAGGAGTGGTGACGAAAGGGCAACCGATAATCGAGTGTGATGGTCAACACAAAGTATGGGGCGATGTTGCAATGGATATTCTAGGTCCTGTTGATATTGGAAGTGGCTAGGGGCATTACATTCTAATGTTGGTAGACTTATTTTCTAGGTGGAGTGAGTTCAAACTTGTTACGGAAATCAGTGGAGAGAACATTGTTGAATTTCTGCAGGATATTTTCACGAGGGAAGGCATTCCCGATAGTATTTCAACGGACACTAGTACACAATTTACCAGGGGGATGTTGAATAAAGTATGCAAGAAAATGTGGTGTGAAACACAAACGGTCTGCTTTGTATCACCCTGAAGGAAATGGGAGTGTAGAGAGAATGAATAGGTGTATCATGGATGCGGTTTGAATGGCTGGGGCATGCAGGATAGACATGAAAACAGCCATTCAGGAAAGAGTGTATGCTTTGCCAATGGCTCCCCATGCCACGACGGTTGTTACCCCGTTTGAACTTATGAGTGGGCGTAAGGCCAATTCTGAAGTGAGCCTACCTTGGTTGGGACAAGAAAGAGAGTCAGATTGTGTGGTTGATGAGTTTAGAAAGAAGTTGAAATAGAAGAAAGGGAAATGGGTGATGAGAGAGAATATGAGGCGGGAAAAGAAAGAGTTCAGAGTGGAGTGGAGTGATTGGGTGAGTATAAGAAAGGGTTTGGTTAAGAGGAAGGTGGATTTATTATATTCGGATCGGGTACAGGTTATTGCTGTTTAGAAGGGAGCCGTGCATGTGAGTGGTGGACAGGTTTGGAACAAGAACAGGATTGCGATTGTTAAAAGGGGTATGTTGGGTAAAGAAGGGAGATTTGTTATGTTGTGCTTTATTGTATTTTAAGTATGGCAGTATGAGCTGGAAATGCGGTGTATCCAACGCTCTACATAGAATGTTATTGAATATAATGATTCCCGACATAGCGGTTAGTGCAGAGGAAGAGAGAAGCTGTCCTTGGGGTCTGTACCTTTGGACTACAAATAAAAGACTAAAGAATATACTGTTGTTGGTCATCCATCTTACAATAAGTAACCCTAGAATGCTTCTATTCAAGTGATGTAGAGGGTGCAAAACGGAATTCGCCATTTATTGCCTTCCATCCCAAACCAGAATTAACAAGCATTACATTTCAATTTTATGTGTGTTGCAAAACGAAATTCCCCATTATTTCCCTTTTCCCAACCTTGTCTTTCAAATAAAAGCCTAAAAAAACGATTTTGCAATCTGGTTTCGTTACCAAACATTGGGCCTCGTTACGAGGTGGGCGGTAAGGGATTACCGGCACCGGTAAGGGCACCGGTGCCGGTAATCCCTTACCGCCCTACTACGAGTTCCCTTTGCGGGTCCTTCCTTAACGCCTGATTTTTTCAGGTGTTAAGGACGGGACCCGCAAAGGGACTCTAGAGCTAATAACGGTAACGCAATTTGCGGTACCGTTATTAGCGCCTTCCCCATTCCCATTGAGCCCTATGGGGGCTCAAATGGGAATGGGGAAGGGCCCTGGTGAATGGGGAATTACCGGTCCCGCCAACCTTGGAATGGACCGGTAATTGCTCCATTCACCAGGGCGGAGTCGGAAGGGTTTTGGAGGCAGCCATGGTGCTAATAGCTCCATGGCTGCCTCCAACCTCGTACTGAGGCCCATTGACTTTCTAAAAATAAAGCCAAAACGATGTTTCCACTGTATTGGGAATGTTTTATATTGGTTAATTTGCAATTAAATCTGATGTAAATTTGGGCTGCATATTTCAAAATTCCACCTGTGTTGTTTTAATAACGGAAAGTCATTTGGAGTTGTGATATAGTACCACAGCATTGGTGGTTGATCTTTTGGTTGCTATTGAATTTTGTCAAACCATAAATAAATAGATATATTCTTACTATACACCCGCCTGGTTCCTAGCTCCTTGGGAGCATAGAGGGTATTTGTTGGGGTGGTGCAAGATGGGTTGGAGGCCTCACTAAATGTTAATCTGTATAATCGTTTTGGGTGCGCGCCACCTTGCTTGGGGGGAAAGAAACTCCCTGAGTGTGACCATCACATAAACTGCGACAGCCTCCCACTCTGCACTTTGCACTATTGAACTTGCACAATCTGAATGACACAAGGCCTAGTAAGATCGTTTGTCTTGCCCTCACTCTGTCTTCCCTCCCTTGTCTTGCCGTGCCGAGAAACACTTGTGTACAGGCGCGTTATAAATGACTTATCATATAATATCATATGATGGTTCTGTCAACTTGCGGTTTTTCGCTATATAAAGATGTAACTTCTTTGGTTGGGGTGAGCTCTGTGTTAGTTCAGTTCCACAGGACCATCGGATACTTTTTGCGTATAATAAGTCTTTGTTATCCTTGCAAATGGTGCCTTGATAATTTCACCTATTCAAAATTGCTTTTTCGTTTGGGTTTTGGGTCACTCACCCTACAAAGCCTTGAGACAACTCTGCGTATCTTGAGCCTCAGCTCAAACATGGCTTGACGCCCACAGACTGGGCTTGAGCAACACCCAGAACCCCAGACCCTGCGCTGAATCGATAGACTTGTCCTGATCAGCAGACCTGGGGCATGCCCGTTGGAAACAATGGGTGACATGGAGGTGCCATGGGCATCACTCCTCTCTCCTGGTGTCACCACTTTCTCCTCTCGTCTCACCTCTCTCACTAACCCTCAGGCTGAGCCCAACCCCCACACTGCCACCTGCCTTTTTGGTCATCCGACCCATGAAGTGTCAGTTGAGGCTTTCGCTGCCACTTTCTCTCCCCATCCTGCACCGCTGGCTGACTCACATCCTGACACAGCCAACCTCCACTTCTCCATCTCTGACACTTTTGATGTACTTGCCCCTGTCATGAGGATCCTCTTGAAACCCAAAGCCAAGTGCAACTCAAGGTATGACTCAGACCTTGTCACCCTTAACAGCAAGTGTAGGGTGGCTGAGAGTAAAGGGTTGGCATCTTGTACATCCTCTGACAAAATGGCCTGCCGCCTGGTCCAAAGGCATTACCGACTCTCTGTCCTCACTAAGAAGAAAGCTCACATCCAAGCCCACGTCTATGCGGCATCTAAAAATACAGCCAACCTCTACCGAATCTGCAAGGAGCCGGCCAATCCTGCTGCAGTCTCTACCTCTCCTGTCCCCTCCCAGCCCCTCGGCAGGGCATTGGCTTCACATTTCATCTCTAAAACCCTGGACATACTGTCCACCATCTCGTTCTCTCCTCCTTCTCCCTCTACTTTCCCCTCTACCTCTAGCCTCCCTGTGGCCACCACTCTTCCTCCCTTCTCTGCCTTTCCTCTATTCACCAGAGACAACCTTTCTAGACAAGTCAGATCTATAAAAGTATCATCAAAATAGGTTCTGCCATGTTCATCCAAAACTATCAGGGACCACATTGACACCCTCGCTCCAGTCTTGGCCGACTTTAGCAATCACTCTTTCTCCACTGGAACCTTCCCTTCCCCCCTGAAGCACTCTCTTGTGCCCCCTCTTCTTAAGAAACCCAAAGCTGAACCCTCCTGTCTGGCTAACTATTGCCCGATCTCCATTACTCCTGTCCTGGGCAAACTCTTGGAAAAGCTGGCCATCTCCCAGCTTGATCTTCACACTTAATCTATTGGTTTTCTCCACGACAATCAGTCTGCTTCAGAGCAGCCAGAAGCACGGACACTACTCGTCTGAAAATCTGTGAAGACCTGCTCTCTAACCTCAATTCCAATCCCCCCTCTGTCCTCATCTTACTCGATCTCTCCTCTGCTTTCGACACGTTCAACCATGCCATACTACTCAACCGGCTCTGTAATAACCTGGGAATCACTGATCAGGCCCTGCCCTGGCTGACCTCTTTCCTCTCTGACCGACCCTCCCAGGTCCAACTTGGGTTCTTCATCTCCTCTATCTCACTCTCTACCTGTGGTGTTCCCCAGGAGTCGAACCTTTCTCCTTGGCTGTTCGACCAATACCTGGCACCTCTTGACCATCACATTGCTGCTCTATGCTCCAACTTTCAGTGCTATGCAGATGACACTGCCTTCTTTCCCTCTCTCCTCCCAGATAGTCTAGCCGCAATCCAGGAGTGGTGTGCTGCTAATGATCTCTGCCTTACTGCCAGTAAGACTGAGATTCTCCTCATTGGCACACGTGCACCTTCCTTTCCTGTCACTCTCTGGCCGCCCACTCTGGGCCCTCTCCCTGCTCCCACCTGTGAGGCTAAGAAACTCGGGGTCATCTTTGACTCCACACTCTCCTTCTCTCCTCACATCTCTGATGTTTCTAAGAAGTCAAACTACCAGCTGCACCTCCTCAGAGGTATTCTTCCTTTCCTCACCTTATCCCAGAAGCTCACTGTCTCCAGAGCTCTGGTTCTCTCTAAACTGTACTACTGCAATAGCTTCTTTCTAAATCCACTTGCCTCTACCCTCTGTCCTCTACAACTCATCCAGAACAGGACTGCAAGAATTGTCCTTGGCCTCAAGCCCTGAGATCGTATCTCTCCAGGACTGAAATCGCTGCACTGGCTCCCAGGGGGTGCAAGGATCAAGTTCAAGACCCTCTGCTTTGTCCACAGGGCCTTATGGGGCCTGCAACCACAATACCTCCAACTCTCTCTTCAGAAATATCTTCCAGCACGAGCTCTTCGCTCCTCCACCTCCAACTCCTTGAGGGTCAGTCGCTTCTCCAAGCAATGAGTTTTTGGTAGAGCTCTTTCTTCGTCTGGTGCCTCCCTTTGGAACAGCCGCGCTGCCTCTCTCAAACTTGAGCAGAATCATCTCCAGTTCCAGAAGCACTTCAAATCCTTACCATTGGCTTCTGCTTTCTCTCTTCCTCTGCCCAGCTGATTTCCTGTCTGATACTGCACTGGTCGCCTGGCTACCCTCTGAATTCGGGCCCAGGTCCCTGCCCACCCAGTTGCACTCCTGCACTGCCTCCTGGCATCCCCTGCACTTGTGGTCTCTATCTGAAACCCTACAGTCCCCTTACCTGCACTTATTGACACCTATTGTCTGCACTTTTAACACTTGCACTTGCCATCTGTTGGCTGCACTATTTGTTTGTGATCCTCCTGTGTCTGGCACTTTCCCCTCATCCCCCAGCACTTCTCCCGTCCCCTCTCCCCTGAACTTGCGCGATCTCAATGTCACTTGGCCTAGTAAGATTGCTGTTTTTTTCCTCCCTCTGTTTCCCCTCCCTTGCCCCATTGCGCCTTCAAACACTTGTGTATAGGTGCGTTATAAATGCCATATCATATCATATTGATGGAGCTCATGTGCAGGGCCATGATCTCACTGCACACAGGACGTCCTGTAGGTGCTGGCCCATGTCTAAAGTGCAATCGCCTGGCCAAGTGTCCACTGGATTTGTCAGAAAGCTATGCCCAGTGGGAAAATGTTTATCTTGGTGGTGCTCGGGGAATGGCCAAAGTGGCCATGGGCGTGGCTACAGGCCATGTCCAGTAGGCACACAGGGGAGCTTAGAGGAGCTCGGGAGTGACTTAAGGCCATGCCCTCTCCACTGTGTCTGCTGGCATGGCCACAGGTCATTCCCAGAGGACACAATGGATTGCGGGCACACAGGACATGGGCAATGGCCATGCCACAAGCTGTGTTGCCACTGGGAATAGATACAGGCTCTTCCCAGTGGCCACTATGCTAAGTTAAGGAATATGATTAAAATCATCAAATCAAAGTTGTTAGGTACACTTATGGTTAACCTACTTCAAATGCATACTGCAAAATGGCTATGCACTGACCTTGCACTAACTTTGCACGGCAAAAATACACTTTGCACAGTTCCATGAATCAGGGTTTGTGTCGGCAGTGCAAAGTCACTTTGAACAGTGCAAAAAAATCCATGAATTGGGCACATAGTGACTCCGGAAATGGGGAATAACACGACCCCATTATCCTGAAGCCAAGCAGCCAGACCAAGTGGCGGTAACGGTAACCGAGTTTATTGGTATGCATATGTAAGTACTGTGGCAATACCGTCACACTCCGAATGACGCCCTGTAGTCTGGCACGCAAGGCCGGTAGTGCGCACTGTGAGATGCAGGACCGGACTGGCAGAAATCAATCTTCAGCCATGGTTGCGCTGCTTTCTTACCACTCTCAGAGACCAATTAAAACTACTCTGGCAGTCCTAGTCCTGATGCAGTCAAGGTGTCATTACATGTTTAAGGGATTTTAAAAAATGAACCATTTCAAAGGGTCGTGTTTAAACACGAGATTTCATGGTGTTTTCATTCTGCAACACTGCAGCTTATCTTGAAACGTGCCCTATGAAAAACCTTTGACACATCTTGTTCCAAGGCAATCCAGTGAAGATTGTGCATTTTGAGTGGTCTTGTATAGTTAATAGCATCATTGTTACTCTCCTAGTGGGGTAATTGTAGTGTGACTGCCCCACGTCTCTGTGAGGGAGGTAAGGGGGTTTGTAACCCATCTTGCACGGACCCAAGCCAATACTCGATGCCCTCTACTGTTGGCTCTGTCTTTGGCCCTGGCAGTGGAAGCAACGTTGCCAGGTTGATCTTTTTTCCACCAAGACGACGGGCTATTCTACCAGGTTTAATGCCATTGTGATGTTGGTGCTTGCGATAGGTATGTTTGTAGAGTACAAGCTTATCCCTAGTGTGCGCTGTTGCATGAGCGAGGAAGGACAAACACAGGCTGCTGTAGTGTGTATTAGTGCCATGAGCCTCAGAGCCAGCTATAGCTGCCTCGCCCATGCGTAGGGCCAAGTGGTAACTGTAATTCCAAATTATGAATGTGTTGGGGGTAGGGGGAGTGCTACTGTTCAATCAGGGTTCTCCAACTCCAGGCTTCAAAGGCCAGATCCATGCCAGGTTTTCATGATACCCCTCATTAATATTCATGAGATACATTTGCATGCAATGATTCTAAATATATGCACATTTTTCCTCATGATTATTAATGAGGGATATTCTAAAAACCCGTCAGGATTCCCTCCCTCGAGGCCCGGAGCTGGACAAGCCTGTAAAACATTGATTTGACCTCGGAAATATGTAAAATAAACGCATCCCCTCCAGGTTTCCGACCTGTATCTTTGCAGTCACAGAGATCTCACTGGAGGACAGTTTTGATTGGTTTCACAGGCAGGAAGCGCGTTTGCATTGCTGTGCTTGAAGTCTTCGTCGTCTTAGCCCCATCATGGCGGATCATCCTTTTACAGACATACAATGGTGACGTTTTTATTTACTCCTAAAAGCAGTTTCTTCCTCTCCCCTGTTGGCCTACACCTCTCTGCTCTTCTGCTAACCACGCACCTTTACTTGTAGCCCTGTGTGTAGCGCTCTCTTGATCCCAAGCTATGTTTGCTCTTCATTGATCCCTGACTTCCGTGCACACGTGCATCAGCGTAATTAGGGTCTCTGTGGATAGTAATTCAGCTGGGGGCTGGGGGCTCGGTAGTTTAATATTCTATTCCATCCTGGATCCTAGAGCCAGGGAAGGTGCTCCCAATTCCAAATAGATTCCATATCTGTGCTCAACTTCGTAACATCCTCTTCATGGTGGCATTTCTGGACTCTCGACTACTTGCCCTCACTACTTTACTCTACTTTCATTTCTACCGCGCTCCAGGTACCCGAAGACTTACGGGCGCATGTATAATGAATACAGACAAGACAAGAGAGAGTAGGAGAGCCTCCCTTAGAGTTCCAGTGTGACACGGATTTCTCTTTGCTATTCTCGGTGCCTGATAGAATACACGTGTTTTTAACTTCTTCTAAAATGTGTTTGTGGACTCTGCCTGTCTTAGATCCAGGGGAGAGCTTTCCATGCCTTGGGGCCAGCCATGCTAGCAGCTCCCTTACGAGCTTTGCTGGTTTCACATCGCTGCGTTCTCATCAGGTGGGAGTTGTTTGATCTCAGAGCCCCCTGGCTCTGTTTCTCCTCCACCCCTTGCATCAGATAAATCAGCATGCGACCCACACAGCATTTGTAGATGAACAATAGGAATCCAAACTCAATTCTTGCCTTCACCGGAAGCCAGTGTAAGCTACGCCTGTCATCAGACATGTGACCCATCCATTTCAGTCCTTTCACTACCCTGACTGCGCTGTTCTGAATTACTTGCAGACGATTACTCTCAGATTGTGGGACCCCGGTGAGTAGACTGCAGCAGTAATCATTTTTTTGGGGCCGATTATGACTGTGGCTATTGCCTCTGCATTGTTTTCTGAAATTAACAGCCAAGATGAGCCAATGGCTTTAGGTAATAGGTGGATGAGGAGACCAGGTTGCTCACTTGAGATTTCATGTTTAAATTCTGAGCTAGAGTTATGCCTAAAACTTTGACTTTCCTTTGAACCTCAATGTTGCAGTCTGCGCTATTAAAGCTATTGAACAATGGTCCTAACTTGGCCAGTTTCTTATTCGTTCCCACTACCATAAATTCTGTTTTTTCGTTGTTCAGTGCTCGGCCGTTCTGAGTCATCCATATCGGGATGATCTCCTATACCTTATTGATTTCAATGCCATCCATATTGTGTAATCCTGTAAGTGGTATGTCACATTGTGCGTCATCTGCGTAATTAGAGAATGTAATGCCTTTGTACACTAGAATGTCGAAAAAGGGCACCATGAAGTTGTTGTACAGACAGAGAGATACGCACGCACCCTGTGGTACACCATAGACTAAGGCTACCGGTTCTGCCTCCCCGCTGGCTATGTTGCCCTGCTTACCCTCCGCAGCAAAGAACGGATCCTTGGAACGACCCAAACATCCCATGAATAATTAAGCGCTATTGTCGCATTGATGAGGCACTTTCTAAAAATAGCACCTGTGGCAGAATGCACTTGAAAGGTTGGAACATTTTGGACATGAAGGTCCATTGCATCCTGGAGCGGGGCGTCTGAAGTGCGAGAAGTGCAGTGGCGTGATGGCTACTCTCTAATCCATTTCAAAGTGTCCCTTAACTAAACGGGGACTCACACTCTGTAAAGTAAGCTTTTCTGCACTTTGTAATAGCTGTACTTTATGATACAATAGTTGCATTAAAACACATAACTTGCTCCAAATCTTGTGTTCTACCGATGTATCTTGCGCTGTCTGCAGGGGTGTTGCTAGGTCTGGAAAAGATCTGGGGCTACACTAATATCGGAACTGTCAAGACTTTTGGCTAGCTAGTCTTTTGGTTGTAGCTCCTCAGCTTCTATCTGGGGCTACAACCAAAAGATCCGGGGCTATAGCCCCCCCTCAGCCCCCTAGGAACACCTCTGGCTGTCTGTAGTGTCATTGTAAAAAAACATGTATTAGTCGGATAGCGACAGCATGACAAAATCCTAACTGCCAAGAGCAATATTTTATAAGATATTGACTAAACCAAGATGGTGAGTCAGGGATGAAAGGTGAAAGTTACAGAGGATGGGGATAGGTAGGGTTCTACCAACTCTGCTCTGTTCTGTGTGAACAGGCTTTTATAAAGTCTTTCTTGCTCTATTCACATAGGTCTTTGCAAGCGATGCCACGCTCGCTTTACTATCTATATGCCCTGGTAGATGGCCCCTCTGCGGCATCTATACCGGGAGGTGCTTAGGAAGGGGCAAGTCGTCTCAGACACTGAGTTTGCCCAGATGGTGTAGGAGCGGGCTGCAGCGCTACGCCTCAGGCCTTCTACTTCCTGCCGTCTTCCCGTGAAACTTCCCCAGGTCGCCAGAGACTGGATGGACTGAACGGGAAGGTCTGACCCCCTCCAGGCTACATTTCAGGGAGGACCTTCCTCTTCAAAGAACATCTCGCCAATCTCTGATCATTGCATTCATCCCACATCTCCACCTCCACAGTTCCCCCTACCCATCCCAGCTCTTCTGCTTCCCCTTGCGCCTTGATTGCAGCCCCAGGGTGTGTCCCCTTTGCGCGGCGCGCCATTCCTTCTCAGCTAAGTTCACACTATACAGATACCATCCATACAATATCTGAGAATGCGTTGCAGCTAGGATTGTCTTTTGGATGTGGAGTTACTTCTGGCCTTTGCATGATATTAGCATAATTGACCTAAAAACATTTGACCTAAAACATTTTATCAAATCTTTTGGTCAAATGTAATTAAATATATATATGGGGTGGGTAAGGGTATAGATTAGGTTGAGGGGAAGTGGGGAGGGAGGCTGCTGGGGAGTCTCCTCCCGCATTTTACACTGAAAAAAGGTCAAATAAATTCGATCAAATGTGATTATGTCCAATGTTTGAGGTCAAATAGTCCCAACCCCCTTTGCATAGGTGGGGATTAGAGAGTATTGGTAGAGTGGACATGTCTGGGCACCTGGACTGCCTGAAAGTATGAAGAGGAAATGCAATTGACTGGGAGTGGCGAGAGAGGGAATGGCTGCAGCATTGTCAATACCTGGTGAATTCTGGCAATATTGGGAATGGTATCTAGTGTTTCCATCGAAAAGGTTTCCAACTCAACCTTGACCATCGAAAACCTATCACTCGGAAATATATGCATCAAATGCATATTTGTGATGGGTAAAGGGTTCATTTTCGTTGGGGTAGGTTTTTAAGTGTAAACAACAGGGGGTTGGGGGGAACCCCCCCAAAAAAGAAAAAATACCAAAAAATGCATTTGATGCTAATATTTTCGATGGTTAGGTTTTCGATGCAAAAACTTGTGTTGGGAAGTTTTAGATGGAAAGACCATAAACCATTGGGAAGGGTTTCTTCATTGGGTATGACTGGGTGATTGGAAGTGTCTGTGACTATCCCGTATTGCATCTGTTTTTGTATTTATTTTATTTATAAGGCACTTTCACCAAATCGCCGCACATAAAATATTAAAACGGTAGAGAAAACAGATGCATCATACATTATAACCAAAAGACAGTGCTAGGACATAGCGGAAAGCAGATGGCTTTTGAGAGAAGTGCAAAATAGCGAACATGAAGGAATGGAAGAAATGTGTATTGGAAAAGAATTCCAGAGCTTTGGGGCAAGAAGAGAGAAGGTGCACAGAAAACCAAGGAGCAAAGGTAACCACGTGCGAGCCCATGGACACATTTACAAGTAATATAGAGGAAACAGAATTAGAAGCAAGCTTCGTAGTACAACCAAGGAAGAGCGTGGAGGGTGGGGGGACTGGAGGAAGGAGGGGGGCTCCAGCATAGGGTGCAAACAGCAGAATTAAAGATAGAGCGCAGGGGGCCCAGATATGAAGCGGGGGGACCAACAAGAAGACAAGAACAGTCGTCAAAGCGAGAAAAGACAAGGGTAGCGAGCAGCAGCTTAGTAGCATGGTAGGTGAGGAGTAGTATTGTTTCCACTAAGTGGCTTTCCGGCTCACTATAGTGTAAAACAGAGCACCCATAGCATTTAGAAGGCTGCCCAGCCATTTCACCAGTATGCTATAGGTGAAGAAGCTATGTTTAGGGGTGCTCTTTACTGTGTGTGACTGCACCTGTGGTAGGGAGGGATCGGAAGGCGATGCCGGTGGGAAGTTAGGTGATACTGCACAAGAGGACGGGGAGGTCAGCAGGGGGCAGTGGGGTTGGCATCCATTCAATAGTTTGCAAGCTATGGGCCATGCCTTCTCTCACTTATAGAAGTCAAATAGTGGCAGATGATAACAAGGACATTGCATTGGGCTGTGGGTTTGAAACGGCTGTCGGACAGCAGGGTTGGGTGGCTGGAGAATAATTACACATCAGGAACATTGTCCAGGCTCTGAGTGGCTCTTGGGGGTGGATCTTTCCGGAACATTGGGAATGAAGGAAGGTAGGAATTGCACGGATTCTGAATATCTACAGGGCTGTGAAGGTCTTGTGGGATAAGAACATATGTGGCCGCAGCAAGCATTCACCCAAAACTGAACAGACGCGGCCACTTCACCCTAAATCCTCAGAGCGCCACAATGGCTACAGCTTCAAAAAGGTCCACATCACATGCGAGGAGACAACCAAAATAGGTCTCACCCTTCCTGGCAGAAGCCTCTTCCACCTTGGGAGGCCTTTGGAGAACCACCAGAAGTCGGAAGAGCACAAGGCTTGAAGCTGAGAGGTGCCAGAAGGAAAGAGTAAGAGAATAGGGATTCTCACCTAGCACCCAGACTCTGGAATAACATACTGACAAGGGAATGGCTTAATTTACCCTCTGATAGAAGTCACGCACACCTTCTAGCTCCCTCCCCCGTCTTCATTTCTCTGTAGCGTCACCCTATTTTTGCACAACGATCTGCTGCCTTATAGCTAGGATCACACCACATACACCTAACGTATCCATCATGCAGAGCAGGTGGGCGCTCGTGGTCTTCTTCTTGCTGATACATTTTATCCATCAGTGATTATTGGATACCAGGCTTGAGCCTCATTACTCCATCCTCTCGGGTTGAGTGTGTAGTCGGGGGTTGGGTTTCTTCATGGTCTGTGCAGACTTGTCACCATAGGGCTGGTTTCACAGGGTCTTCGCCGTGATGGGCCGTGGGTAGCGGTTGAAGGGGTTTGCAGTGGTGGCAGTGAGTCTTCTGATCAGAGGGTTCTGGTTCTGATCCAGTCCTTGGCCGAATTTCTTACTCAGCTTTGCTAGGTGTTCGTCCAACATCTTGATGTAGGTGGGGGCAAGGGAATGGCTTAATCTACCCCTGATAGCAGTTGCGCGCACCTTCTAGCCCGCCCCACTTCCCCTGTCTTCATTTCTCTGTAGTCTCGCCCTATTCTTGTACAACGCTCCGCTGCCTTATAGCCGAGATCACACCACATACACCTAATGCATCCATGATGCCTAGTAGGTGGGCGCTCGTTTTCTTCTTCTTGCTGATAGATTTTTATCCATCAGCGGTGATTTTTGTATACCGAGGCTTGAGCCTCATTACTCCATCCTCTCGGGTTGAGTGTGTAGTCGAGGGTTGGGTTTCTAATGGTCTGTGTGGACTTGTCACCATAGGGCTGGTTTCACAGTGTCTTCGCCGTGATGGGCCGCGGGTAGCGGTAGAAGGGGTTTGCAGTGAGTCTTCTGATCAGAGGGTTTGGGTTCTGATCCAGTCCTTGGCAGACGTTCTTACTCAGCTTCCCTAGATGTTCGTCCAACATCTCGATGTAGGTGGGGGCAAGGGAATGGCTTAATCTACTCCCTGATAGCAGTCGCGCGCACCTTCTAGCCCGCCCCACTTCCCCTGTCCTCATTTCTCTGTAGTGTCACCCTATTCTTGTACAACACTCCGCTGCCTTATTGCCGAGATCACACCACATACACCTGATGCATCCATGATGCATAGTAGGTGGGAGGTGGGGGCTGCAGTGGCCTGTGAATGTCTTAGGCTCGGAATTGGACGGGATGAAATTTCTGGGTGGGCAGGTCAGGCTTTCTGGGGTTGGGTTTGGCTTGATAGCTGAGAAATAATACGGGGCGTCGTTGACTGGCACTAGTCATGGATGCATGTGTAATGTGCAGTAATGTTCCTCTCTCACTGCCCCACTGCATCCCTGGAACTGTAAGGCTGGTAACTTGGGCTCTTGTAACACACAGCAAGTGTTCTGGGGTCGCTCTCATTGCACCCCACTCCTTAGAGCACCTGTAAAAAATGACTTTATAGAGAACTTTAGAGTAGAAAAAAGAGTTGAGAATCAAAATCATGCCTACTATAGAGAACGTGACATGTGTGTGTGCCATGTACTTACTTTGCAATATTGGTCTAACGTGTCATGGCAACAAAGTATCCTGCACTGTACTGTGACATCTGTGAAGGGCCGCTCTACCCACCCCTCCTGTTCCCTCCCCGCATCCGGGCCCATCCTTAGAGTGACCGTCTGACAGGCGCATTCCTGGGCGGCTCAGGTATGCTCCTAGAACGCACATTCCTGCCCTCCGCGCCCAGCGCCCCCCACGCAGAGGCTAGTCTCACGCACAGGAAGCACACAGGGGTGCGCCCGGCAGCTGCAGCACGCACCCTGGTTACACTGAAAGCCAGGAGGGCACGGGGGACCCCCTGACTCCTGCTCACACGGTCACCTCTATGATTCGCCACTTCTTCAGGGCTCTCTCCCCTCATATGACTCTCAGCATCTCCCCCCTAAATTCGCGTTCTCTTTCATCGTCACCTGATTTCGCTCTCCGTGTCAACCACCCCCCCCCCCCCGTCCCCCAATTTCTCTGTTACTGTCGCCCATAATTTCCCTATCTTGGTGCCCCTTGACTTCTCTGTTAATGTCACCCCTGACTTTCCTCCACTGACTGATACTACCATCAGTCGCACTCATTTTCTGTGCAATGATCAACTGATATCTGTTTCTACTCATGCATGTTTTAACTGTCACCCCTTATTTCCCTGTCACTGATATCCCTTACCCTTCTTCTGTGGTGCCCCAATGATTTCTGTATCACTGCCATTCCCTGGTGTCTCTCTGTCTGCCACGATTTCAATTGTGAAGTCACCAACCAAGTTCCCTGTCACTATCATCCCGTTTTCTCTGTTATCGTCACCCCGTTTTCTTTTGCTGTCATACACTCATGTCACCCATGGCTTCGAGGTCACTGTCATCCCTGACTCTACTTTTGAGGTCACGCCTTGATTTCGCCATCACTCACACCCGCAAATTCTCTGTCACCTTGATTTGTCTAGCATCAACCCTGAACTCTCTTTTCCTATCCTCTATTGATTACTCTGTCACCCCTGATTTCCCCTCTCCTATCACGCCATGATTTCTCTGTCACTTTTACCACTAATTCCCCTTTTACACCCCTTGATTTCAGTGTCACTGTCACCTGACTTTTCTTTTGCTGTCAGCCACTGATTTCTCTATCACACCCCTTGATTTCAGTGTCACTGTCACCTGACTTTTCTTTTGCTGTCAGCCACTGATTTCTCTATCACACCCCTTGATTTCAGTGTCACTGTCACCTGACTTTTCTTTTGCTGTCAGCCACTGATTTCTCTATCACACCCCTTGATTTCAGTCTCACTGTCACCTGACTCTTCTTTTGCTGTCAGACACTGATTTCTCTATCACAGTCCTTGATTTCAGTGTCACTGTCACCTGACTTTTCTTTTGCTGTCAGCCACTGATTTCTCTATCACACCCCTTGATTTCAGTCTCACTGTCACCTGACTTTTCTTTTGCTGTCAGACACTGATTTCTCTATCACAGTCCTTGATTTCAGTGTCACTGTCACCTGACTTCTCTTTTGCTGTCAGCCACTGATTTCTCTATCACACACCTTGATGTCAGTCTCACTGTCACCTGACTTTTCTTTTGCTGTTAGACACAGATTTCTCTATCATACCCCTTGCTACCCGTCTCAATGTCACCTGACTTCTTTTGACATGATCCCCCGATTTCTCTATCACACCCCTTGCTACCAGTCTCAATGTCACCTGACTTCTCTTTTGACATGATCCCCCGATTTCTCTATCACACCCCATAATTCTGATTTCTCTTTTTCCATCATCCCCTGATTCTCTATCACACCGCTTGCTTTCAGTGTCACTGTCACCTGACTTCTCTTTTACTGTCAGCCACTGATTTCTCTATCACACCCCTTGATTGCAGTCTCACTGTCACCTGACTTCTTATGACATGATCCCCCGATTTCTCTGTCACACCCCTTGATTTCAGTGTCACTGCCACCTGACTTCTATTTTGCTGTCATCCAATGATTTCTCTGTCATTGTTAACCCCGATTTCTCTATCACTGGCATCACAGATTTATCTTTCAGTGTGATCTTCCATTTCCTCTGTCATACCCTGAACTCTCTTTCATTGTCACCCCTGATTTTTCTATCCCACTTATTTTTGTATCACTGTCACCCCTGATCTCTCTGTTAGTGTCCCCCCTCTAAGCACCCCGTTTCCATCACATGAAACCCTTACACAGCAGTGTCCTCAACATCCCTTCCTGATCATGTCCCCCAAGGATAAGCCGTGCTCCATCTCCTTGTTCAACTTTACACATCCTCACGTGGTAAACGTCTCACCTCCTTTGGCTGCCGCTATCAACTCTCTGCTGTGGACACCCAGTTATGTTCTTATTTTTCTCATCCACCCGACTATCTTGAAACTCCTCACCAGGTTCTTAACAGTCACCCCCACTGATGGCTCTAAGCTGCCTATTGCTAAACTCCTCCAAGACAGAACTCAGCTTCCTTCCTGTCTCCAGCCCTGCCCCCACTCTCTTCTCTCCCATCTCCTTCCCTCACAGACTTCTCACCCCTTCACCCATGGCTTGGAACCTTTGGGTTCTCAGTGATAGATGCCTAGGACTCCAGCAAACTGCTGCCAGGCTAACCTTCTCACTGAAAGGAAGATCCGACTGTGCCTCACCCGCCACGCACCCAAACTCTAACCCCTGCCCTTGTGCTCAGCAAACATGATTACTGCTCAAGCCAACTCCTTGGTCTCCCTGATACTTCTTTCTCTAACCTTAACAAAGTACTCTCCTACACGCACCCTCTACAACCTAGCATGTGACACCCCAACCTCTGCACACAGACAACACACTGGGCCTCATCACGAGTTTGGCGGTAACCCTTAAATCCGGCGGTAGTGCTATTACCGCTGGATTTAAGGGTCCGCCAAATCAGGGCTTAGGCGGATTTCTCCCCAACTCTGAGCTGGGGGGAAATCTGCCAAAAATTCGTGCTCATACCGCCGGCGGCAAATCCGCCAGTGGTATGAGCGTGAACATTCCCCATTGAGCCAAAGGGGGAATGGAGCATTCTTGAATGGGCTCAGTGGGGTATGGGGAATTCCATTACCGCCAAACCCGTGATCCGGCGCTAATAGCGCCGGGAGGTTTGGCGGTAGGGCAGATAGCACCAGCGCTATTAGCGCCAGCGTTACCCCCCAAATCGTGATGAGGTCCACTGGATGGCTAATAATGCAAAACCTGCTCTCTCTTCATCTCCTCAACTTCTCGCTCCTCCGCCGGCCCTGTCTCCTCCCACGTTCGCTTCCGCTGGACCACACAAGTATCTCAGCAGTGTTACGGTCCAAGACCAGACGTAAGCACCACTTATTAGCCAACGGTGGTGTATCTACCACTTCCAATCCCCTCAATGAGCCTAACCAATTGACAAGACCCTCCCCCAGAACAATGCCACCCTGGTTCCCATTGTAACGCATCAATTGATAGGGTGCTATGGCGCTGGGCCTCAAATAAACTCTCTGTACCTGGTAAATGCCCCACTGCACCACCCTCTTCAGAAACTGACTTGCTCTCATTCCGTAGTCCAGACACCCTACCCTGGCGTGTCTTTGTCTGCCACCCCATTCATTTCTCCTTCATGTCCCCCTAGATGTATTTGTTGCTGACACCCAATTTCACTTTGCCGCCACTGATTTATCTAATAGGTGCACTCACTGATTTTTCCTTCCCGCCAGCCCATGATTTATCTTTTCTTGTCAGCCCATGATGCATCTTTTATTGTCAGCCCATGATTTACCTTTATCATCAGCACATAATAAAACGTTTATCATCAGCACATGATTTATCTTTTATCATCAGCACATGATTTACCTTTTATTGTCAACACATGATTTTTTTTCTTTACCATCGTTTGCGCTTGCATTTTGGCACATCGTTTTCGTCCCTATTAGGCAAACCTGTAAAAATCTGGGAAAAAATATACACAGTGTTCTGAAAAGAAACATTATTATGAAAATGAAAAAAAACACACACCATCGCAGCGAAAATTAAACAGACAAATGAAATAAAACTAGCCAGGAAATTGAAGTCGAGAATAATGTCAAACAACAGGAATGTGACAGCCAGTAAAATCAAAAGGCCAAAGTCACGGTATGCCGCCAACCATTTAGAAGGTTTGAAATGTTTTACTATGCAATGACTTGTGTATGCCATACGATATTTCAAGCTGCTGCATTCATAAACATAACACACTAGTTTATAAAAATGTGTGCGGAATTAGCATAAACATAGAAAACAAAAGCAAGAAAAACAGAAACAAAGAAAAAGAAACAACGAGAAAACGAACGGAGTAAAAATGAGAAAAAATGGACGTGGAGAGAATAAAGGAAAGGGGCACACGAGGGGATAGCAATGAAAAAAATGAAAAAATAAATAAACAAGTGGTGGGAAAAAGAAAAAAGAAAATCAAAGACTTCAAAGTTGGTACTGTGGTTCTGCCTCAAAGGTGCTCATACACACTATTACCGATGTAAGATAGTGACAATGGCACTGCCCCATCTCTTGTTTAGTTACATCATGCTAGGGTGTTCAGTTTATGAAAGCCCACAAAAATCAAAGGAACTAGACTGTTTTATTAGCCACAGACAGAGAAGACGGACTACAACGGAGTGCAAACAACAATAAGCGCACAAGCATGGCAGACAAACTGGACATGAAAAGCTCGGAACAAAGTGTAAGGACTCAGATGGCAGAACTACTGGCATGGAAATTCTGATCAAGGAGATAGCCTTTGACAGAACGCCATCTGCCGAGGATGGGAAGCCCTGGCTTTTTTCCTTTTTTAAATTATGACATTATGTGAGTAATTACGTTTCTGAAAGGGGAGTCTGCTAATTAGACCCCCCTTTAACAGAGTTCCATGCAAAAAGCATAGTGCAAACATGTGCCTTGCTGCACCAGTCTCATGACAACTGGAGCACCTTTTGGTCAGTAGCACACTACAGGTTCAAAGGTCACATGTGCATTCCTGGCAGCTGCACAGGAGTCAATTGAATTTCTGAACCTTTTATCTACAATGTAAAACTGTTGCCTTCTCCAACTGGTGGCATGGTTAAATGCTATAAATTAGCTATGGCTGTCTATAGTATAGTGAAATATGAGCACTTACAATTATTAAAGCCACACGAATTTGATATCATGCAAGTGACAGCTCAGACCATATATGCAAGGGCAATATGTATTCAGGGCAGCCTGGCTGTCTCCACATCAGCAAATATGACAATAGGCAGAATGCTGCTATCCTTCGATTCCCTGGTAGGAAGAGTAGCACCTTACCTTAGACTACAGGAGATCTCTAAAGAGATCTCATGGGAACTCTGCTCCAATGGACACTGTGACGAATCAACCATGGTTTGCTATACAAACCTGGCCTGGGATCCTTCCAATGTGGCCTGGGAAAGGCAGACGCTTCCTGATCCTGACCCTGCGGTGGTGTTCTGCGGGAGGATCGCATGGGGGGGTGAAAAAGGTCAGGTACTCTGGGATATCCCCTTAGACAACTTTCCCCATAATCCCCATAATCCCACATCATTGATGGCATATGGCCAAACAGAAAGAGTAAAGAACAGGTTTTCCATTGGGAACTACAAATCCCATAATCCCAAGAGTACTGGGACGAAGAAGAGGGCTGAAGAGCAATACAGGCCTGAAGGTCAGGCATGTCGTATTAACAGCTCACGCCTGAGGGAGGCTGAGAAGCTTAAAAAGCTCCCTCATGTGCAGGCCATTAGTTGTGGCCTTAGTTGGAGGAGTAGTGGCAGTTGTAGCAGTTGTAGAAACAGCAGAAGCAGCTGGGGCAGGAGAAAGTGGCAGAAGAAAGCACGTTGCTGGCAGAATCCACAAAACTGGGAGGAATGGAAGAACATTGCAATATTCTAACAGTTTATTCCAGTTACCACTCCTGAGTTGGTCCAGATCCCCCAAAGTCTGGATTGTGCAGGTTGCGCAGCGGGAAGCTTAAGGTTTGAACACTTTCCCCCAGGTGAACCTGACTGCGAGCGTTTGCATCGAGAAGCATGCAGCAGACCGTGCCTGGAGGCTGGCGTGCTCCAGGGGGTCGTGGTGAGCCGAACTCTGTGTCTGTGTGGTGGGACCAATGGTGTGATGCTGGAAATGCACTGGAGGGACAGGGCCTCCCTGTCCTTGTCCTGTAGTCCTTTTTCATTTGTGTTCTGTATTGTTTTCTGCTCAGGAGTCCATGTGGGACTCCTGGCAGTGCAGCTCTTCCTGTTTTTGGTTTGGTGTACAGACCCATGGGATACCCTTATGGCACCCATGGGTGGGGGATACAACCCTGTGAACCCAGTGTATGTTTTTGGGCACCTGTGTGTGGCCCACAGAGCAGGGTATGGGCTGGTGGCAGCTCCATGCTGAATTTGACAGGTGCTCTGAGTATCCTCCATTTTGGGATACCCAGGCCCTGCCATTGGAATCAGTTGATTCCTGATAGAAAACAAGATGGCCCCTGTGGCCTTTTTCGTGATGCCCCAGAAGAGGGGACCGCTTGACGCTGTGCCACCGACGACCGGAGCCGCCCGCTCCTTTGCCTAAGTATTGAATCGAAGGACTCCCTTGTCTGCACCGACGACCACTTTATCCTGCCGGAAAGAGTCGAGGCCGCCGACGCGCTGAGGAGAACCCGCCAGTGGGTTTCCCGCAATCCGGAGACCACAAAGGCTTCGACGACTCGACGCCCTTGCTGGGCCACAGTTCTTCCAAAACTCTTTGCGGTCCTGAACTATCCATCACCGAGGTGCTCCGCACACCTCATCCTCGCAGGACATCGCCGATGAGCACCGCCTGGATCGACTCTGTGGTCTCGGCACCCCCAAACTTTTCATCAATGCCGTCGATGCCAAGTTCACCTTCTTCGACGCCTCTCGATGGTCTGTGGCCCCTGCTTTAAAGGGATTCACTCAAGAAGGATCCATCAACGCTTCTTTGAAGAACTCTGCTCCACCAGGTACATTGGGGGGGGTAAAAACATTATAGGAGAGAATAAGACTATTGATCAATATATGGACTGGGCTTGTGCTATATCTTTATTTTACAGGTTGCCCAGCGGGGGGGATCTCCACACAGAACTGTGCGTAACGGTAGAGGCTAGTATTCTGCCTATTGTGTCAACCATCTTGCTTTCCTTCCTATCTCTATTGCTGGTTTCCTTGTTATTGATCTGTGTGACATTCTGACAGTATAGTTGATGCACTTTAATGAGATCTGATAATATTGGTGGTACCACTTTAGAATTGTATATATTTACCATTGTTGATTTCTGAGTACAAAGTGAGTTATTGTGATAGTGTACATACCTTTGAATATTACTTATATAAAGACTGTTTTATAAGGACTCCAGTGGGAATGACAAGGAAAAAGAAAAGGGGACCTCTCAGAAAGCTGAGGAGTCCCAAAAGCAGTCACAGTCGGGTAAACCAAAACCTTCCTCTCCTAAGACCCAAAAATCTAGTGGGGATAAGACATCTGTGGGTGGGAATAAGAGTAGTGGTCCACCTGCTGCAAAGCAGGCTCCCAGTGGTTCCAGTACCGTACGCGCACTCCCGGCACTTGTTGGGATTGTGGGGTTCTGGGTCACAGAAGGGGTGACTCCAAGTGTAAAGGTAAGGCACTTGGAGTACAGGCTGTCAACCTGAGCTACCATTACCCCATGTCTGAGGTGGAGGCCGCTGTCCTCCCCTCCTCTACAGGAATCACATTTGGTGCTCCTGTAGAGATTTCCTTAGTGTCCCTTGGGGCCTGGGACCAGTACGCAGAAGTACTGGCGACTATCCCACAGAACACCCGTAGGTTTTTGATAAGTGTCCTCTTCAATGGCCAGTCTTCTACTGGATTGAGGGACACTGGGGCAAGCATGACAGTGGTGGACAGGACCCTGCTCAATCCAGAGGACTATGTAGGTGCACCTCTGAGAACCATCAGGTTAGCTGGTGGGCCTCCCAAATTATCGCCTCTGGCCTTAGTCACACTCATGATTGGAGACAAGACAGCGAAGCTTCCTGTCCTGGTTCAGGACAATGTCCCTGCTAACATTTTATTAGGTAATGATCTAGTAGAGCTGGGGTTGATCTCGGATGGTCTTCCCTTGACTGCTGCTGCAGTCACTAAGTCACAGGTGACACCGGGTCTGGCTGTGAGTCAGGTACCCTAGCCAAAGGCGAGGTCTAAGGCAAGAAGAAGGAAGAACCAGAAGGCCACCTCTGTGCAGGGGGCTCCTTCTCTTCCTGCTGTTCCTACAGCACCCATTGGGATCCATGCTCTGGACGGGCTGGGTCCAGTGGAGAACACAAACTCAACTCCTGAGGGAGAAGAGGCAGAAGACTCTCCTGTGGGAGAGGTTCTCAACCCGGAGGATCATCCCGACCTTCAATGCTTGTTAGCTGAAGGGGGACCCTCCCGGGCTGACTTCTGTAAGGGACAGAGAGAGTGCCACACCCTTGAGGGTCTGAGGAAAAAGGCCCTGTCCCAGGCACAAGGAGATGTGCCTAGGACATTCCAGATTTATTGGGGGGCGAGCTCCTTGTTAGTGAGCCCACTAAGCCTGAACCTGGTGCCCTCAAGGGGTTGGTGGTACCCCATGTTTACAGGCCCTTCCTGCTTTTGTTGGCGCATGAGGTGCCCTTGGCTGGTCATCTTGGGACCAAGAAGACTAAGCAGAGGCTCTCTGCCCATTTCTACTGGCCACGGATGGGAGTAGAAGTGGAGTCCCACTGCAGGACCTGCCCAACTTGTCAGTTGTCTGGCAAGACTGGAGGCAATGTCATTGCCCCACTGCAGCCATTGCCAGGGGTTGGCACACCATTTGAGAGGGTGGACATCGACATTGTCGGTCCCCTTGACCCTCCCACTTCAGGTGGACATCGGTTCATCCTGGTCTTGGTAGATCATGCCACCAGGTACCCTGAGGCTATACCCCTTTGGACTTTAACTACCAAGATGGTTGACAGGGCTCTCCTGGGCATTTTCACCCATGTTGGATTCCCTAAGGAGGTTGTCTCTGACAGAGGATCCAACTTCATGTCTAGTTACATGGAAACCATGTGGAAAGAGTGCAGGGTAACCTATAAGTTCTCCACCTCTTACCATCCCCAGACCAGTGGTCTAGTTGAGAGATTTAACAAAACTCTCAAGGGCACGCTAGGTGCTTTGGAAGAGCCCCTAAGGAGGAAATGGGATCTCCTCCTGCCATGCCTGCTATTTGCTTACAGAGAGGTACCTCAAGAGGGTGTTGGTTTCAGCCCCTTTGAGTTACTCTTTGGACTTCCCGTGAGGGGGCCCCTTGCCTTGATCAGAGAAGGTTTGGAAGCCACACCTCCAGGTCCCACCAAGCAAGTGGGGGACTATGTGTTAGGCCTCAGATGGAGGATGACACAGATGATGGGTCAAGCCACAGCAAATCTCAAGGCCAGCCAGGAACTGAATAAATACTGGCATGGCCTTAAAGCCTTGCAAGTGGACTGGATTCCGGGACAGGAAATTCTTGTGTTGGAGCCTACCAAGCCTAGAGCTTTGGCAGACAAGTGGACTGGACCCTTCAGTATCATCTCCAAGATGGGCGAGGTCAATTATCTGGTTGACATGGGAATCCCAGGGGTAGCCCCTCAGGTATTCCATGTTAATCGCCTCAAGCCTTTCCACAGGCGAGCAGAAGTCTCACGTCTCTGGCTAGCTTCAGAGCAAGAAGAGGATAAGAGTGAGCCCGTTCCTGATTTGCTGCATAGCAACCCACAGGATGGCTCAGTGGAGGGAGTGCATCTCTCTCCAGATTTGACAACAGAGCAGTAGAGGGCATGCAGGGCTTTGCTCCAGCAGTATGCCTCTCTGTTTTCACTGACACCAGGCCTTACACCGTGGTGTAGGCACGAGATTGACACTGGTGACAGTGTGCCTGTCAAAAGCAGGTGCTACCGTATGTCAGATACAGTAAAGAACCACATCCAGGCTGAGGTCGCCAAGATGTTGGATCTGGGTGTTATTGAACCCTCAACCAGTCCCTGGTCCTGTCCAGTGGTCCTTGTCCACAAGGCAAGTTCCCAGGCAGGTAGCAAGGATTGGAGGTTCTGTGTGGACTACCGAGGAGTCAATGACGTCACCAAAACTGACACGCACCCATTACCCAGGGCTGATGAGCTCGTGGACACCATAGGTGCTGCCAAATTTGTAAGCACCTTTTACCTTAGCTCAGGCTATTGGCAAATAGCTCTGACAGACCATTCCAAGGAAAGGTCGGCGTTCTCAACACCAGAGGGACTCTACCAGTTTAGGATCATGCCTTTTGGTTTGAAGAATGCCCCTGCCACCTTCCAGAGATTGGTCAAACATGCGCTCAGCGGGCTGGAGGCCTTCTGCGTGGTCTACATAGACAACATTGCCGTCTGCAGTTCCACCTGGGAAGAGCATTTGACACATTTCGGTAAGATGTTGCAGGCCTTGAAAAGGGCTAACCTCACTATCAAGGCCAACAAGTGCCAGATAGCTCAGGGGAAAGTTACCTATCTTGGTCATGAGGCAGGTGGGGGTCAAATCCAACCTCTCCCCAGTAAGCTACAGGATGTACATGACTGGGTGACTCCCACTACTCAAACCCAGGTGAGAGCCTTTTTGGGCCTCACTGGGTATTGTCGCAATTTCATGGTGGACTATGGAACCATAGCTGCACCACTGACAGCTCTGACTTCACCCAAACAACCTAGGAAGGTTAATTGGACTGAAGACTGTCAGAGGGCCTTTGGTGGCTTGAAAGAAAGTCTGTGCAGGGCACCTGTGTTGTGTGCGCCTGACTACAGCCGACCCTTTATCGTCCAGACGAATGCCTGCGACACACCGGAATTGGAGCTGTCTTGTCCCAGTTAGATGACAAAGGGAGGGAACATCCTATCATCTTCATCAGTAGACAACTCAAGGGTAGAGAATTTAGGTGGGCTACTGTTGAAAAGGAATGTTTCAGTATAGTTTGGAGCCTTAGGCATTTTAGGCCCTACCTTACAGGGTCTACCTTCAAGGTCCAAACAGATCATAAGCCCCTGAAGTGGCTTATGCAGATGAAGGGTGAGAACCCGAACCTGCTCAAGTGGTCCATTAGACTTCACCATAGAGCCCAGACCAGGGAAGAGTCGCGATAATGCAGATGGCCTTTCCAGAAGGTATGTTGACCGTCTGGATGAGGGTGTCTATCTCGTGGGAGATTAGGCACCCTAACCTCAGTCTGGGGGGGGGCGACTGTGATGCTGGAAATGCATTGGAGGGACAGGGCCGCCCTGTCCTTGTCCTGTAGTCCTTTTTCATTTGTGTTCTGTATTGTTTTCTGCCCAGGAGTCCATGTGGGACTCCTGGCAGTGCAGCTCTTACTGTTTTTGGCTTGGTGTACAGACCCATGGGATACCCTTATGGCACCCATGGGTGGGGGGTACAGCCCTGTGCCCGTAGTGTATGTTATTGGGCACCTATGTGTGGCCCACAGAGCAGGGTATGGGCTGGTGGCAGCTCCATGCTGAATTTGACAGGTGCTCTGTGTATCCTCCATTTTGGGATACCCAGGCCCTGCCATTGGAATCAGTTGATTCCTGATAGAAAACAAGATGGCCCCTGTGGCCTCTTGCTTTCTATTGCCTATTACCTTGTTTTCCCAAAGTCCTGGGAAGCCCTGACTCTGTCCCTTCCCCCTGACTGGCTGTTGGGTGGAAGTTCCATATATGGTGTTGTTGTGAAGTCCAGGCCAGACTGGCTGAAACCTTCCCAGTGACTGTATGTTGCGGGTACACCCTGTGGGTGGGACCTGGGTGAATGGAGTGTGTGACCAATATGCACTTCTGGTTGTGGCTGTCTGGTTTCTGGTATGAGAGACAAAGACTGAGACAGCCCTGCCCGAAACTGGCCTGAATTCAGTGTGTAGTGTTGAGTGGCTGGTTACTTGTCCCAATCCACATTTCTTGTTGTGAGTGTCTGAGAGGGAGGAGGATGGCCTGAATGCACTGTGTGCCTTATTGGCTGACTGACTGCATGAATGCCCTTATGTATGATTGGCTGCTGAGTGTGACCCAGCAGTGTGGATGAGAGGCAGAATAGTATATCTGGGGACCTCTCACCACTGGAAATTGTTCAGAAGCTGTGTCTACAATTGAAGAGTAACTCCAACTGCTGATCCTCGACGCCCAGCTGGAAGAAGAAGACTTTCTGTTGCATTTGCTTCGCCCCGATCTGAAAGCTGCCGAATTCGTCGAAGACTGATCCGAGAGAGGACCTAGTAAGGTGGCCTCTTCCCGTGCTCCGAGGGACATCGAGCACCGCTAACCTTTGCCGAAGCTCCCTGGAGGTCAGACCCTCAAAAGGATGCCGACCTGAGATGGGGACCGCCAAGGAGACCAAAGTGAAGCACCCGGACTCTGCCGCTATCGAAATTCCACTGCCATCACCCAGGGTTCGGAGTATCACCGTAACCACTGGAGGCCTGTCAAAGCTGTGTTGCCCCAGAAGAGGGGACCGCTTGATGCCGTGCCACCGACGACCGGAGCCACCCGCTCCTTTACCTAGGTATTGAATCGAAGGGCTCCCTTGTCCACACCGACAACCGCTTTTTCCTGCCACAAAGAGTTGAGGCTGCCGACGCGCCGAGGAGAATCCGCCGGTCAGTTTCCCGCCACCCTAAGACCACAAAGGCTTTGACAACTCGACGCCCTTGCTGGGCCACAGTTCTTCCAAAACTCTTTGCGGTCCTGAACTATCCATCGCCGAGGTGCCCCACACACCTCATCCTCGCAGGACGTCGCTGACGAGCACCGCCTGGATCGACTCCGTGGTCTCGGCACCGCCGAACCTTTCATCGATGCCGTTGATGCCAAGTTCACCTTCTTCGATGCCTCTCGACGATCCGTGTCTCCTGCTTTAAAGGGAGTCACTCAAGAAGGATCCTTCGACGCTTCTTCGAAGAACTCTGCTCCACCAGGTACATTGGGGGTGGTAAAAACATTATAGGAGAGAATAAGACTATTGATCAATATATGGACTGGGCTTGTGCTATATCTTTATCTTACAGGTTGCCCAGGTGGGGGGATCTCCACACAGAACGGTGCTTAACGGTAGAGGCCAGTATTCTGCCTATTGTGTCAATCATCTTGCTTTCCTTCCTATCTCTATTTCTGGTTTCCTTGTTATTGGTCTCTGTGACATTCTGACAGTATAGTTGATGCACTTTAATGAGATCTGATAATATTGGTGGGACCACTTTAGAATTGTATATATTTAACATTGTTGATTTCTGAGTACAAAGTGAGTTATTGTACATACCTTTGAATATTACTTATATAAAGACTGTGTTTTCAGTCTTTATATAAGTAATATAGTGTGTGGACATTCCTTTGTGGGGGTTTGGGGACTACACTGTACTGAAGAACCAGCCTGCATCACCTCCTGTGAAGCTAGGCCTTGATTGCTCGACCACGTACCAATAATAGAGAATCTTGGCTGGGGTCCTCTGTGCCTCTCCTCTACCATATAGAGAGCAGAAGTACAGACCACCCACCTCCAGTCTTTACACAAAGGCAGCTTGATGTAACAAGTGTGCCCATTTGAGAAAATACTCGTAGTAGAAGTCCTGTAGCCTGTGACAGAGGCCGAGAAGCCGGTGAGTGTTTCTGCACGTTCCCAAGCCTTCAGGCATCGCAGGTGGGCAATAGTAACCAGTTGCTTTTCACTCACGAATGAGGAACATTGACTGAAGCTGACAGGAGCGTGTCAGATAATGGAGTGTAACAATTGTAGCCTGTGCATATATAGAAATACGCTTATTAAGAAGGTTTTCGAACATTATACATTTCAGAAACAGCTTTGCCAACGTTACTAATGGTCGCATGTACATAAAACTAACTCTAGATGGAAGACAGACCATAAGTAAAGCCACAATAAAATTGTAGCCTATGAAACCATGTGTTAAACCTCATTAGTACCCGGCGAGGGTCAACCCGAATGTAACAAGCATTCTGATTGGCCCTCGTCAGAGAATAAACCGGCCGGAAATCCCTCGCATGCACGGTACGTGGCTTTGTTTGTTCCCGGCAGGCAGCGTGGCGGCCCCTTATCCAATGAGAAGGCTCAAAACGGGGCAATCCCCACTTCTAGCCTCCCCTTGGCTGGAGGCTGCCTTCGTCCCCCTCCAGGGACGCAGGTATGCTTTTTTTCCCTCCACCCTCCTCCCCTGCAAACTATCCCCTACCTGCCCTCCAAACCCCACTTACCTTCTTTTTTCTTCTTTTCTCGGGAGAAAACGCGCTGGGAACACTTTTGTTCCCAGCGCGTCTGCTCCCGATGGCCGGCATGGAAAGGTGAAACAGACTATGTTTTCTCTTTCCCGGAGGTCATTTTTTTAAACTTAAAAAAAAAAAAATGTTCAACCGAAACGCTGTATCCCAGTCTAACAGGCCAGGGTACTAATGGCAATAAGCCCCTCGACGGTGGGCCAATACTGCCTGCGATAATGCCCCCGGGGGGCTCGTTAAGTAACTATGGGGCATTACCTGGGGCGGTATTGGCTTGCCGTCTGGGGGTTATTGCTACAATATTGTGAACCGAAGAGAACAATTATTACTTCAAGCCCAGAAATGTACAAGCATTGCCCTCAGTCAAAAGAGGCTATAGAGAAGTTTTCTGTGAAAATAACTGTTGCTACCAGAAGAAAAGAGGCTAATATAATGTTTCTGACGGTAGAGCTTGCAAATACATGACTATGATGTAAAAGAACTCACATTGCTGTAGACAATAGAGGTTCTGAATTTAAAGTACTTGGCTCGTGGCAAACAACAAGAGTGGGTGAAGAACGGCCCTAGACGAAGGCTGCTGTTAGACGAGAAAGAGACATTGCCTGTCTGGCAGAGTTAAAAGGGCATTGGTATAATTCTGGCCTTTGCTACAGAGATGTGAAGAGTTGTTTAAAGCTGTTTAAAGTTGAAGAAGTGGTAAACTTTAGAAGTATCAGTGGGACTGAGATTTCAGAAGCAGTGCAAGTGAAACACTGAGAAGTGAGACTACATGGTGTATCATTGTAGGAGGTAGGTCTGGCCGGAGAATGGACCAGCAAGAAGTGGAAGTAGGGGACCGGGTGTGGTAAACTCCGGTAGAAGCTGAATATACCGCAAAGTTTCTTTGCTTCATGGTGGTAAGAGGGAAGCACTGTGAAGAGCCATTGGTGTTCATGGTGATCCGAAAGAAACACTGTGGCATTCCTTAAACAGAAGAAGCTGCTTTGCTTCACGGTGCTGAGAGAGAAGAGAAGCCAATTTCAACCTATTTGTATTTTGTGAAGCATTTACGTTTTAACAGAGTTCCTCCTGACCAAGAATTCCTTTGGTACTTTTTAGGGAACTTTGAACTACCTACATTTCCTGAAGAGAGGAATCCTTTATATGTTGAACTGTGAAGGTTTGGGAGTTGTGTTTTCTTGAACATCCTGACTTTGTCAAGAACTGTGTTGAGATGGTGAGGTCACCATCTCAAAAAGCATTGCAAGGCCACCATAGTTACTTAAATAAGCCCGACACAGCCAGTAACATAAGTGGTGCCAGCACTGGCTACTACACGGACATGAAATGCAAACTGCACCACCTGCACTGAACCGCACAGAAAAGTCCAAGCATAGTTGCACGAAAACCTTTTGGAAAGTTTCCTGCCGATTCGAAACTAGGGGTCATATAAAGTTAGCCCAGAAGTGCGTAACTTAAATGCGCAAGTATGCCTGCGCTCATTTCCATGGTCCCAGCACAGCCCGGCCTTAGATATAAATACAGGCTGATACCATTCCCAGGGTCTGGGAGGGCACGCTTGCATACTTGCACACTTTCCACGGATGGGATTAGGCACAAGGTTCAGAAACTTCGACGTTCCTGGAATATCCCAAATGCGGGCGCATTCCTGGTGCAGATTCCAAAGAAAGCCAACGAAATGCACTAAACCCACCTTGGAGTGTGAGCCAGGCCTGCTCCTAAGAAGGAAGCGAAACAGCCCTCTCCAGACCCAAATATGGTGAAGCCAACTCTCCGTGAACCGACCGTTACTAACAGGCACGGCGCATGTGCTCCAGTACAGACTCACCTCCGTGGGCACCGCTGCCAGCGTCGACATGCCAATACCCTTCACTCATTCAGGCAGAGAGGCCTGGGCACGGAAGTAAGGCGAAGGAAAGGGAGGGCACTGGTGCTGCACAATAGAGCGAGTGAGCACTGATGTCACAAGAGGAAGGGAGAGTGACTGATGTCGAGAAAGGGAGAGAGTGAGCACTGATGTCACAAGAGGAAGGGAGAGTGTCTGATGTCGAGAAAGGGAGAGAGTGAGCACTGATGTCACAAGAGGAAGGGAGAGTGACTGACCTTTAGGAAGGGAGAGAGTGAGCACTGATCTCACAAGACGAAGGGAGAGTGACTGATGTCGAGAAAGGGAGAGAGTGAGCACTGATGTCACAAGAGGAAGAGAGAGTGCACTGACCTCTAGGAAGGGAGAGAGTGAGCAGTGATGTCACAAGAGGAAGGGGGAGTGACTGATGTCGAGAAAGTGAGAGACTGAGCACTGATGTCACAAGAGGAAGAGAGAGTGACTGATGATGAGAAAGGGAGAGAGTGAGCACTGATGTCACAAGAGGAAGGGAGAGTGTCTCATGTTGAGAAAGGGAGAGAGTGAGCACTGATGTCACAAGATGAAGGGAGAGTGACTGATGTCGAAAAAGGGAGAGAGTGAGCACTGATGTCACAAGAGGAAGAGAGAGTGCACTGACCTCTAGGTAGGGAGAGAGTGAGCAGTGATGTCACAAGAGGAAGGGGGAGTGTCTGATGTCGAGAAAGGGAGAGAGTGAGTACTGATGTCACAAGAGGAAGGGAGAGTGACTGATGTCGAGAAAGGGAGAGAGTGAGCACTGATGTCACAAGAGGAAGGGATAGTGCACTGACCTCTAGGAAGGGAGAGAGTGGGCACTAATGTCACAATAGGAAAGGAGAGTGACTGATGTCGAGAAAGGGAGAGAGTGAACACTGATGTCACAAGAGGAAGAGAGTGTGCACCAACCTCTAGGAAGGGAGAGAGTGGGCACTAATGTCACAAGAGGAAAGGAGAGTGACTGATGTCGAGAAAGGGAGAGAGTGAACACTGATGTCACAAGCGGAAAAGAGAGAGTGCACTGATGTCTATAAAGGTTGAGAGTGGGCACTGATGTCAGAAGAGGGAGATAGAGTGCACTGATTTCTAGAAAGCGAGAGAGTGGGCAGTGATGTCACAAGAGGCAGTGAATGTGCATTGATAGATAGAAAAGGAGATAGTGGGTACTGATGTCACACGTGGAAGGGAGAGTTCCCGGGCGTCTAAAACGAGAGAGAGTGGGCACTGGTGTCACTAGAGGAAGGGGGACTGGGCACTGATGTCTAGAAGGGGGATAGTGTGCACTGATGTCACAAGAGGACGAGAAAGTTCACTGATGTCTAGAAAGGAAGGGCGAGAGTGGGCACTGATTTCACTAGAGAAAGAGACAAGGCACTGATATCTGTAAAGCTTGAGAGTGGGCGCTGATATCACAAGAGAAAGAGAGAGTGCACTGATGTCACAAGAGGCAGAAAAAGGAAACTATACAGAAAGTGACAAAGTGTACATTGGTGTAACACGAGAAAGACAATTGAAATGTGGGTCACTAGTAGAAAAGACAGAATGTAACTGATGTCCAAGAGAAGAGAGGATACTAAGTGCCCAAGATACCGAGTGGGCACTGAGCCAACAAGGGGTAGAGAGGAGTTAATGGTGGCAGAAGTGGGAGGCAGAGACCACCGATTTCACAAGAGCTAGCCGATAATTATTATCGTAAGATGATGAGAGTGGCCTTTCATGTCCCCAGAGGCAGATGAAGTCCAGTGGCTTTACTGGGGGTGGGGGCAGGGAGTGGGCACACATGTCACAAGAGGACAAGAGTAAGCACTAATGCTGCAAGATGCACAGTGGCCATCACTGTAACAAGAGGCATAGAGGTGCGCTGATGTCACAAGAGGCATAGAGGTGCGCTGATGTCCCAAGAGGCATAGAGGTGCGCTGATGTCACAAGAGACATAGGGGTGCACTGATTTCACAAGAGGCATAGAGGTGTGCTGATGTCACAAGAGACATAGAGGTGCGCTGATGTCACAAGAGACATAGGGGTGCACTGATTTCACAAGAGGCATAGAGGTGCGCTGATGTCAAAAGAGACATAGGGGTGCACTGATTTCACAAGAGGCATAGAGGTGTGCTGATGTCACAAGAGACATAGGGGTGCACTGATTTCACAAGAGGCATAGAGGTGTGCTGATGTCACAAGAGACATAGAGGTGCGCTGATGTCACAAGAGACATAGGGGTGCGCTGATGTCACAAGAGGCATAGAGATGCGCTGAAGTCACAAGAGGTATAGAGGTGTGCTGATGCCACAAGAGACATAGAGGTGCGCTGATGTCACAAGAGACATAGGGGTGCGCTGATGTCCCAAGAGGCATAGAGGTGCGCTGATGTCATAAGAGACATAGGGGTGCGCTGATGTCACAAGAGACATAGGGGTGCACTGATGTCACAAGAGGCATAGAGATGCGCTGAAGTCACAAGAGGTATAGAGGTGTGCTGATGTCACAAGAGACATAGGGGTGCACTGATGTCACAAGAGACATAGAGGTTCACTCATGTCACAAGAGGCATAGGGGTGCGCTGATGTCACAAGAGGCATAGAGATTTGCTGATGTCACGAGAGGCATAGAGGTGCACTGATGTCACAAGAGACATAGAGGTGCACTGATGTCACAAGAGGCATAGGGGTGCAGTGATGTCACAAGAGGCACAGAGATTCACTGATGTCACAAGAGGCACAGAGGTGCGCTGAAGTCACAAGAGGCATAGAGGTGCGCTGATGTCACAAGAGACAGAGGTGCGCTGATGTCAAAAGAGGCACAGAGATTCACTGATGTCACAAGAGGCATAGAGGTGCGCTGATGTCACAAGAGACATAGAGGTGTGCTGATGTCACAAGAGACATAGGGGTGCGTTGATGGCACAAGAGACATAGGGGTGCACTGATGTCACAAGAGGCATAGAGGTGCGCTGATGTCACAAGAGACATAGAGGTGCGCTGATGTCACAAGAGACATAGGGGTGCGCTGATGTCACAAGAGGCATAGAGGTGCGCTGATGTCACAAGAGACATAGGGGTGCGCTGATGTCACAAGAGGCATAGAGGTGCGCTGAAGTCACAAGAGGCATAGAGGTGTGCTGATGTCACAAGAGACATTGGGGTGCGCTGATGTCACAAGAGACATAGAGGTGCACTGATGTCACAAGAGGCATAGGGGTGTGCTGATGTCACAAGAGGCACAGAGATTCACTGATGTCACAAGAGGCATAGAGATGCGCTGATGTCACAAGAGACATAGAGGTGTGCTGATGTCACAAGAGACATAGGGGTGTGTTGATGGCACAAGAGACATAGGGGTGCGCTGATGTCACAAGAAACATAGAGGTGCACTGATGTCACAAGAGGCATAGGGGTGCACTGATGTCACAAGAGGCATAGAGATTCGCTGATGTCACAAGAGGCATGGAGGTGCGTTGATGTCACAAGAGACAAAGGGGTGCGCTGATGTCACAAGAGACATAGAGGTGCGCTGATGTCACAAGAGACATAGGGGTGCGTTGATGTCACAAGAGACATAGAGGTGAGCTGACATAGAGGTAATCTGATGTCACAAGAGACATAGGGGCGCGCTGATGTCACAACAGACTTAGAGGTGCGCTGATGTCACAAGAGACATTGGGCCTCATTCCGAGTATGGCGGTAAGGGATAGCGGCCACCAGTAACGAGACCGGTGGCGGTAATCCCTTACCGCCATACTCCGAGTTCCCTTTGCGCCCTCGCCCTTAACGCCTGCTTTGAGCAGGTGTTAAAGTCGAGGGCGCAAAGGGGCCTCCAAGCCAATAACGGTGACCGTAATGAACGGTCACCGTTATTTGCATCTTCCCCATT
Organism: Ambystoma mexicanum; assembly: GCF_040938575.1. Lineage (NCBI taxonomy): Eukaryota > Metazoa > Chordata > Amphibia > Caudata > Ambystomatidae > Ambystoma > Ambystoma mexicanum. The sequence continues at coordinate 57,570,376 of NC_090934.1, read as the reverse complement.
CCCATTGAGCCCTATGGGGGCTCATTTGGGAATGGGGAAGAGCCTTGGTGAATGGGGAATTACCGCCCCGCCGTCCTTGGAATGGGGCGGTTATTCCGCCATCCACCAAGGCGCTGCCGGTCCGGGTACGGCGTCAACCAAGGCGTTAATAGCGCCATTGGTTAGCGCCGTACTCGGAATGAGGCCCATAGATTTGTGCTGATGTCATAAGAGGCATAGGGGTGCGCTGATGTCACAAGAGGCATAGGGGGTCATTACGAGTCGGGCGGTAAGGGATACCGGGCACCGGTAAGGAGACCGGTGCTGGTAATCCCTTACCACCCGATTCAGAGGTCCTTTGGAGGGAACCGTAAGGACAGTGTCATCTGACCACACGTCCTGCTAAGAGACCAGGACGCTAATAACAGGCTTGCTAGTCATGAGCCCGTTATTATCGCCCTCCCCATTGAGCTCTATGGGGGCTCAAATGGGAATGGGCAATGGTCTTTTCAATGGGGACTTACCGGTCCCGCTAGGGTCGAACTGCACCAGTAAGTCCCCATTGAACGAGACCGTACACGGGCACGGTATGGGAGACAGCCATGGTGCTAATAGCACCATGGCTACCACCCATCTCGTAATGAGGCCCATAGTGGTGCGCTGATGTTGTCAAAACAAAGAGAAAATATCAAGGTTGAGTACCCCCAAAAGGAAATACACCGAACACAGGTTACAAAGGAACATGCAAAGATCTGTATTTTATACTGAACAGTTTCAAAGGACAAAAACAACAGATAGCTATCAGCCCTCAGTACAACACAGCGAACTCCAGTGTGATTCAGTGTGCTCAGTGAGTGGGACTATACATTAGAATAGTCGCACCTTATATACCTTTGAAAACATGTTGTCCAACCCCACTGTGGATTAATATCCATTAATACATTACAGATCTAGGGTTCTTGACGTTTAGGGTTTACTTTTAATGTATTCACCAACAAGCCTCAATGGCTACAGTGTACTTTAGGATTTCTCATATAGACCTTCTCAAACATCTATACAATGTAGTTTAAACAAATGTCTCAGTTCAGTATTTGAATACATTGTTCGTAACATATGCTCACGGGTTAGCTTCATTTACACGAATAATCCTTTACACACAGGTCAACGAAGGACAAGGTCTCAGTTCATGACCCTAACAAGTGGCCTGCAGGCAAGTTACACATTCGTTTATACATAGAGGTCAAGAAGGCCATGTTACACTTTCGGAATGACACTGTCCACCATTTTAGCTCACAGGGTGACTTTGCAGAGAGAACCTAAAATGGCGGTTTGACCTAAAATGGTGGCTTGCATTGATTCTAAGGTCGGGACCTTGCAACACAGATTTCTTTGCAAGTGGCTTACAAGCAGCTTGGCATAGGCCAATGTACATATATTCATCACAATAGGGGGCACAATATAATTTCCCGTTTAACAAAACCTCCTTTTGGCCTATGACAATTGCTAAACTTCTTCTGATCCACCTGCAAACAACTCCATGTATCATCATCCATGCACCCTGAATCACTGCTGGAAATATTTAGTGCCATTAGATCAGTTGCTAAGATTTCCTTTAACACATATTCTTTGGCGCTTTTATCTGGGGCATGTTATGTCCTAATGTACCTACCGCCTGTGCGCAACATCCCCCTAGCATCGAACATATACTAGGCAAACACTGGATACAACAGCAAAGAAACAACTGAATTCCCAAAATGATCAGTAAAACCGACAGCACCTTCCAACCCCAAGATCGCAAGAAGTCCCAGAACCAAGCGCTAAGATCCCAGTTTCCCTTGGGAACATGCACTTCTGAACTAAGGACGTGCAGATTCTGTATTGCCTTGAAGATAGTTGGGGAGGAATCTGGACGAAAACACAGCAAGCAGACCCCACCAATTTACACACTCCACCACGTTCAGCCAGAATGACATCTAATGCCATCCCGTTCTGAAGTGCCTTCTGTTCTAATGTCATATTATAGAGTAGGTCCGTGGTCCGGTTGATGGTTCTCTCCAGTACTCTCGCTAGTCTTCTGATGTCCTCGGAATTTGCTATCTGCCCCCAAAATGGCACAAAGGATTTTCCTACATCTCCCAAGACCTGTGCTGGAGTGTCACCATTCTCGTCCCACCGAGGACGAGCCTTTGAAACCTCTACAGTACTAGCTATGAACACCCCAGGTAACAGGATCCCTAAATAACAGGTTCCCTGCCAATGCCTGGGTAACCAGGGAAATGCTACATTAGCACAAACAAAGTAGACAGGTTTGCCTACATACAAAGGTCTGTCTTCCCCAGTCAAATACGCAACGTTGGTGCAACTTTTAAAATCTCCCATTGACTGAGTACCGAGTACCATTCCTCTGTATGCAGAAATAAACTGAATCAGGGCGATGGTTAACAGTGTACGAAGGAGGCATGGCATCCTTATTGCCTATCAGAGCCATCTTGAAGGAAATTAAAGATTGAAAGGGACGTAGTAGTCTATCAGAGGGCCTAATAGAAGCAACATTACGCTTGCTCCTATTTGCAAAAAGCGAGCATCCCAGGGGAGTCAGAACACATTTCTCAAAACTATTCAAATTAGTACCATCAAAGTTCCCCGAGATGCTATCGTTCCATCGGCCAAAGAACAGTTCTCTAAGAGAAGCATAGCAAGCAGTTGTCAAAGGTAAAGGATGAATATACCAACCTAGCCCCTTATCCCCATGTTGTGGTAAATGCGAGCAGTCCCAACAGTTGGACCTATTAAAAATGGCATGTGTAGCATTCATGATAAGTAACAATGTATTGATATGATATCTTTGTCTATGCTGGGAGTGCCTAGGAGACAGAGTATGCAAATACACAAAAGGAGTAGGGACAGTGGTTACATTTTCAGTTGGTAACAAGGTTTCGAATGGATGCACTTCTTCCAGGTACCAGAAATTTAGCACAGTTACTATTATGAACCCAATCAACATTATAAAAAGACAGCAATACTTTTTCGGGGCCCAAGAGATTTGTCCATTTTCCTGGCCGGTCACACGATCATTTATCAGTTCAATACGAGCGGTAGCGGTTGCAGGCATTGCAGTCTTCAAATGAGAAACCCCAGTGTTATTAGCTGGCGACCTCCTGGCCGTGCGACTTCTTAGTCCTTCCACAACCCTAGCCAACAGAATCCCCTTTTCTCAAACAATTACTTGGGCAAAAAGCAAGTCCTTGATGAATTTCCTTTCCTCTTTGAATGCACAGCCGAACTGTGCCGTAAGTCTATTTCCTTGGACGTAAATTGTACCTTGCTGTTCCCGGTACTGATTGATCCGAGAACAATGTGTCGTCACTTCCCGTTGGAGAGGCGTATCAAGAGCAAGTGAAGATTCAAAATCCGGAACGACAGTTTCCGGAAGCAAAACTTTTGGAGAGTGTGGAGACGAAATGGCAGGTTCCCTAAGCCTCACGGGCACAGAGAGATTCTCCGATGCACTCTCAACGCTATTTACTGCTTCGGGATCGTTGGTTGCAGCGTTAGCGAGGGGTTCTGTTTCTTCTGTATTGTGTGGCACTGGGTGAGGAAGTTTCTTGATATGCGTCACATGGATCCAGTTTTTTCAGCCTGCGACACGCACCGCCATCTGTGTGACGAGCAGTACCTGGAATGGGTCCCGCCAACGAGGTGCAAGGCAAGATGAACGCTCAAATGCCTTGGTGAGCACCCAATCTCCGGGCCGAATACTGTGGCCCGGGCCCTCGTATCGCACAGGTAAAGCCTCTCGCACATGGTGATAAATCAAATACAGGTTCTTAGTCAACTGGCTACAGTAATCTGAAAGAAGCACATTTTCAACATGTTTTAAAGATCGCTATATCGGAAGGTTCCAGATATTGGCAGGTCTCCCCATTACCACCTCAAATGGAGAGAGCCCAGTCTTAGTTTGAGGGGTTGTACGTATGGCTAGTAACACGATCGGTAAGGCGTCCGGCCATTTTAGTTTGGTGCCAGCACACGTCTTAGCGAGCTTGTTCTTGATCATACCATTGTGTGTTTCTACTAGTCCGGCACTCTGACCATGTCTGGCCGAATGGAACCGTTTATCGATTTGTAATGCTGCACATATCTGCAGAATTACAGCATCAATAAAATGTGGACCATTGTCTAACCAGATGACTCTTGGTAGCCCGAACCTAGGAAAATATTCCTTTAACATAGTTTTTGCAGTAGTCATGGCTGTAGCGTCCTTAACAGGAGAAGCCTCGACCCATTTACTGAAAGCACAGATGACAACTAACACACACTTAAAATTATTGCAACGTTCCATTTCAATAAAATCAAAGTGGATGACATCAAAGGGGACAGAAGGTGGCCCAAAACTTCCCCTTGGAGTTGATGTTCCCTTTCCCACATTGTGCTGTAAGCAGATCATACAGTCTTGGACATAGTGCTGAGCTATTTTCGAAATTTTGTCATTCGCACAAACTTTTACTAGCATTTTCGTAACCTTCTGGGCACATATATGTGTAGGGCCATGGGCCATGGCGACCATTATCAGTACATATGCGTCAGGAAGTAGCCATTTTCCTTCAACCACATCCACCCAACACCCATCGTCATCCAGTTTCCCCAAGCCCTCAGCCCACATCTTGGATTCTCCTAACGTGGCATCAGCTTGGATATCCCTTACGGACCCAACACCCTCGTCCATTGCATAGGCATTTACAGTCTCCCTTGCCACATACATCTCCGTAAAGAGATTGGTGGCAGTCTGTTTAGCTATCTGATCAGCGAAAGCATTCCCTTTTCCTATATCATCTATAATCCTTCGATGTGCTGCACATTTCACGACAGCTAACTGAGTAGGGAGTGCAAGCGCTGAGAGCAGTTGTACTATTAGGGAGCCATGCTGGATCTTTGTACCATTTGAAGTTATAAACCCTCTCTCTGACCAAAGTCTCCCAAAGTTGTGAATCACCCCAAAGGCATACTGACTATCAGTATATATGTTTACTGCAAGCCCTTTGGAAAGTTCACAAGCTCGGGTCACTGCTATAATCTCTGTGGCCTGCGTGGAGTTATGCGTGATTCTCTTGGTTTCCACGACTGTGCACAATGTAGTGATTGCGTAAGCAGCTGTGGATGTACCATCCGGAAGTTTGAAGCAGGAGCCATCACAAAACAGCTCCCCTTGTGGATTGTTCAAAGGAGTGTCTATCAGATCAATTCTACACTTTTGTCTCTTGTTCGGTAGTATACAGACAGTCATGTGAAGCTTCGTCACTTCAGCCGGATTAAGAATACAACACCTCTTAATTTATATGTGAGGAGCAAACAAGATCAATTCATATCTCGTCAACCGTTCGGAAGTGAGGTGCTGCGTTTGGGTTCTGTTCAGTAGAACATCTACAGAGTGAGGCACCATCAGGGTTAGATCATGGCCTAGGACCATTCCCTCACTCTGTTTTACAGACGCAGCAGCAGCAGCCACAGCTCGCAAACATCTTGGCAAGGCGCATGCTACAGGATCAAGGGCGGAAGAAAAGTAACCGCATGGCCTATTCTTCCCGCCATGTTCCTATGTTAATACAGCCAAAGCACATCCATCACATTCATGCACAAACAACACAAAGGCCTTTTCATAATTTGGTGTGCCCAAAACTGGTGCAGAGCATAATGCAGTCTTGAGCAGATCAAATGATTGCAGGTGTTCCGTGCTCCACGGCAATGGCGGAAAAATGCCCTTCTTCGTCAAAGCCAACATCGGCTTAATCACTAGTGAGAAGTTTGGGATCCACAACCTACAGTAAGAAGCCATACCTATCAAGGCTCTAACTTCCTTCTGCGTATTTGGGACAGACATGCCAGAAATGTGTTTTATTCTTTTAGGTGTCAATCTTCTTCCCTCCTTTGACAGGAGATAGCCTAAATAGGCGACCTCCTGACAACAATATTGAAACTTTTTAAGCAAAGCTTTGTGACCATGTTTAGCCAGGTGAATAAGCAATAACACAGTGCCCTCCTTACAAGCGCTCTCAGAGTGGACAGCTAAAAGTAAGTCATCAACATACTGAAGCAGTGTACAAGAAGAGGGCAATTCAAGGGTATCAAGCTGTTCTTTCAAAGCCCTACTATAAATGCTAGGACTTTCCGTGTAACCTTGTGGTGCATGAGTAAAGGTGAACGAGCGTCCCCCTAAGGTGAACGCGAACAAGTATCTACTGTCCTTGTGTGTAGGAATACTAAAGAAAGCATTCTTCAGATCCACAACACTGAAGTAAATAGCTGAAGCCGGAATCATAGTTAATATTGTCGTCACATCAGGCACAATTGGAAATTGCGGAGCGACAACCTTATTAATGGCACGCAAATCAATTATGAAACGAAAAGGAATTGCATTATCGTCTTTTTTGTACACAGGTAAAATTGGACTATTGTTCAAACTACCTGCAATTTCCTCAATCACCCCGCGGTGCACAAAATCGGAAACGATGCAGTTCAAAGCTTGCTCGCCCTCAACTGAAATCTTATATTGTGGAATACGTGGCAGCTTTATTCCATGTTTCAAGACTATTTTAACAGGCTCGGTCTGTAAAACGCCAACATCATTATCGTCAATTGTCCACAAACTCTCTGGTACATCTCTGAGTTCTGGTGACAAAGGACTGGTTAAGAATTGAGAGACAGAAGGTTGCTGTGGTGAAATCGTCAAAAGCACTCCATCAGAAGAACAATGAATTACTGCATTTAATTCCTTCAACAGATTCAACCCCAGCAAATTCTCTCCACAATTCGAAGTCAAAAGGAATGGACAGTGGTCCGTAAAGGGACCCAAAGAAATTGTACCGGCAAAGAAACTGGACAAACAACTGGTGTGCCAGAAAACTCTGCAGAAACATTGGTTTGCCCTGACAGTGGAATGTTTGGAACCCGGGAATGATCAATGGAACACTTCTGTGCCCCAGTATCTACCAAGAATAGATGTTTCCTATTTCCCACTATCTTTTCAACATAGGGACCTTTTTGATTAACGGGAATAGGCAATCCCGAAACAGAATATCATCAAAAGGAAGCTCTTCAGAGAGGTAAGCAGCAGACGTATCCACACTTGGTATCTGATTATCCTCAGAAAAAGGTTGCTGTGGATCTTGTGTATGACATGATATGATAAGGCATTTGTAACGCGCCTATACACAAGTGTTTCAAGGCGCGAGACTGACCTCTACCAGGTCTCCCTACACCCGGGCGAACTCTGGATCATCTACCCATATTTCCGAATGTGTTATTCAACCTTTGTCGAAGGACGGGGCATTGTGCATGCCAATGACCCTCTTCTGACAATAGGCACACTGGTTAATGTTCACAGGACCCAAGGGCACATTCCCTTGTGGAACAAACTGACCTCTAATCTGAAAATTACCCCCTCTCGTGCCTCTAACAATTTGCTGTAATGCTACTTTAGTCTTTAAATCACCTTTTCTCTTCTCTATTCTTTCCTTTTCATTATTGACATGATTCTCGTAGTACTGAGCCATGTGCAGTACTTCTGATTGGGACTTCGCCTGCCAAGCGCTCTCAGAAGACATCATTTGTGACTGGATGTCAGGCAGCAATCCACGCACAATTTCTCCACAAATAATCTTTTCCCAGACTCTGTGCCTAAGTCTTGTCCACTGAAATCCGAGAATACCTGTTCGAACCGATTAAAGAACTCGGTAGCACCCTCAGACTTCCCTTGGACACAGGCCGTAAGCTTGTCGCAAATAATTCTCTTTTTGGGAATTATGGTTTTCAATTTTGCAATGATTCTATCAGGCAAGGTTAGTATCACCTGAGGCGGTCTCTCACCAGCTGGCCTTTCTCCATCAAGTCTAATCATGTTAACCCATGTATCTCCCAACCCTGGTACGTCATCTATAGTCCTAACCTGTTTCCACAAATCTACAGGCAGGAGTACAGGAAATAACAGATCAATATCACCCAAGGTGAATACTAAGGACTGTAAAACAGACTCTATTTCTTTATAGAAGCCTGTCGATTGTTCCTAATGTCAGGAATAGATTGTTTAATGGTATTCCCTTCCTGTCTCCAGAACGGGACGTGAACAATTATATTCTGCAGGAATGGTCACAGCAACCACGTTCTTTGCAGGATCGGCCGCAATCTCAACCTTTGGGACAAATGTCAGAGGAACCTCTCTCATAGGCAAATGAGAAGTAGGCAACTCCGAACGCTTACTAAGCAACAGAGCCAAGTCGAGCGCTAAAGCAGTCGAAGAAGTGTCAAGTGAAAAAGCTCTCTTATAAATACTCAATAACTCTGTTGGACAACTAATCTTTCTCTTTACACATTCATCCTGCAGGTACTCTATCATTACCTGTATCACTTTCTTCTGCATTTCTGGCGTATACTAACTATGGGCCTCATTACGACCCTGGCGCTAATGGGTTAACAGCGCCATAAAAGGCTGCAGCGCCGTTAACCCATTAGCGCCTGATTACGAGGTCCCTTTGCGGGACCCGACCTTAATGGCTGGTCTACACCAGCCGTTAAAGTAGGGTCCTGCAAAGGGACCTTGGTGCTAAGTACGGTACCGCAATTTGCAATGTGGTGGTAATTCCCCCTTTCTCCATGGCGGAGTCGGTAAGTTACCGGCATGGACCATGGTGCTATTAGCACCATGGTTTTCCGCCTGGGTCGTAATGAGGCCCTATATGTGTCATATACCTCAACTGGAGTTATCGACATGTCGGAAATCCAACTAATAGCGTCTTTCGTACAAATTCGTACTTCCTCAGATATTGTCATGCCCTCCATCCGACCCACCAGTGATCCCAGTTCCCCCTCGGCCCGGATTCACCCCCCACTTACCCTCCGGGGCTCACTTTGGCGGTCCAGACCGGTTCGCACACAGCTACAGCAACAGCTTCACGCTACTACTCCACAGTCACGACTGCGACCATTTCTTCATTGGCAGCTGCCGTGGAGATTAAGCCATCAAAAGATCATGTTCGCTTCTTTGCATCATGCTGCTGGTGCTATCCGATCGCGTGACCTAAACTTGCGGTCACGTGACCGGAACTCACGATCACGTGACCTGGATTCACGATCACGTGATCAGGAATCAAACGGTACTTAAGCAGTGGAGTACTTCAGTACCGCGCTTCACAGCTGTTTTCTCAGAGACCCTGTTTGGCCTGCGTTTTGTCACCATGTGTTTTGTTTGATCTTGGACCCGGCTAACTCTTTTTGGAACTCTTTGTATCACGTTATAGCTGTGTTTTTGGCTTGGACTGATACTCTTGGCTCTTGACCTCGGACCGTTGTCACGGACTTCTCTTTGGATCCCGCTCTTCATTGTTTCGTCAGCTTGGACTGCTACACTTGGCTCTAGACCCTGGATTGTTGTCACAGACTTCTTGTGGATTACCCCTCTCCAAAGAATCTGGAACACTGTATGAACTACGCCTCATCACCACCCTTACCTGCAATTTGGTTCAGCCCGGCTTCCAGGTCTTCTTCAGGTGGGGTCTGGTGTGACTACCAGTCAGTGCCTTCTACCTGGGACCATTTGCCATCTTGAGCCCCGGAATCCCTTCAACTACTAATTCCTGGTAAGATCCTTCCTGTTTATTGGTTACCCGTGCTTTACCCTGCTTGCTTGGTACTTAACACTGCTTTCGTTTACAGCTTCCGTGGGGCTTCCAGTACTTCGCGGTCCCGGATTCTTCTCCACCTGTGGCCTCAAAGGTTCTATAGGGAGTGAATTTATCATTTTCCCTGTACGGCACTTGGGGACGGAGGTCTCACATATCTGCACGACATTCAAGTTACAACAGTCTGTGAAGCCTTGTCGTGTCAGGTATGGAGGGTACCGCGGAGGACCCCATGGCTGCTATAATCCAAGCAATCACGATATTACGGGCCGACATGGTCGCTGCCAAACACAGTAATCCACCAACGCCTTGATTTGTTGCAGAGTGCCCAACATCCCTTGCCTGCGGACCCGGAGCTTGGAGACGCTGCTCCGGTTCCTGTGCCACCTCCTCCTGTAACCCCGGCTCCGACTGCCTCCACGACCGTCCCCGTTGTTCTGCCATCTCCTTTTCCATTGGCAGCCCCAGAAAGGTTCCATGGAGACCCCAGAAAGTTCAGGACTTTCCTTAATCAATGCAAACTACATTTTCTATGTCGGCCTCTTGCTTTCCCAGATCCATCCATTAAGGCGGCCTTCACCCTGTCACACCTAGCAGGTACAGCTGCGGCATGGGCAAACCCCCTATTAGGAAATGACCACCCGCTCTCTATGATTTCGACCGGCGGGTATCAGAGATGTCACGAGTATTTGACACTAGGTATAAGGCACAGTCTCATGATTTAGAGTTACTCGAACTTACCCAGGGTAGGGGGTCCCTGATTGATTACATCACCCGATTTAACCAACTGGCGGCCAAAACATCATGGCCAGAAAGTAAGATGGCAGTGGTCTTCTACAGAGGATTAAGTAATCCCATGAAGGATGCATTAGCTGTGGTCCCGTCCCTGCCCGTCCAATTCTCGGCCCTTGTGGATCTGACCCTTCAAGTTGACGCACAACGTTCTGAACGGAGAGCTGGAGCTGGATTTTCCCATTCCACAGGTCCTGCCATATCTTCGTCCAACTCAGACACCATAGGGGAGCCTATGCAGATTGGAGGTATCAGGAGCCCCATCACATCTAGGGAGAGGGCACGTAGAAGAGCAGAGAATGCTTGTTTTTACTGTGGGTTGGGTGGCCACTTCGTGAAAGAATGTCCCCGAAGGCCGAAACCCAAGAACCAGGTTTTTCACCCAGCTCGACCCTAGACACGGGGGGAGGGTCGAGCTCCCTATGTTCCTCCCCGGATCCAATCCCGATGTTCGGTAGAATTAGACCCATCCGAGTACAAGCCACTTTGCAGCCCACACCCGGCATCACCCATCCTGTAGTGATCACCCTTGATTCAGGGGCCTCCGGGAACTACATTGATATCACTTTAGCCCGAGCCTTAAACCTGCCCCTGGTTAACAAAAATCTGGTACAAGCAGTTGATGGGACGGAATTCGCGTCTGGACCCATCAGACAACAAACAGCACCACTCATACTGACGATCCAGTCCGTTCACAAGGAAACCATACACTTCGACTTGATAGCCATGCCCCAGTTCGGTGTTATACTAGGAATGCCATGGTTGCGGGATCACAATCCACACATTGATTGGGGTTTGGGTCACGTGCATTTTGAATCCGAACTATGTCAGAACTTTTGTCTCCCCATGAATGGAGAGGAGAACACGCCTCTATCTACTCCAAGTTGGATTTGAGAGGTGCCTACAACCTTGTCCGCCGTCGTAAGGGGGACGAATGGAAGACCGCATTCTGTACACGATACGGCCTTTTTGAATATTTGGTAATGCCTTTCGGACTATGCAACGCCCCAGCCACCTTCCAACACTTTATAAATGATGTGTTCTATGACATTTTGGATATCTACGTGGTTGTGTATCTTGACGATATCCTCATCTTTTCCCATACCCTAGAAGAACATATGCAGCATGTTCGAGAAGTATTGTCCCGGCTACAAAAACACTCGCTTTATGCGAAACCTGAGAAATGCCAATTTCATGTGACCAATATCGAGTTCCTGGGGTTCAACATCACTCCCGGTGGCTTGGCGATGAATTATTCCAAGGTTAGAGCGATTCTAGAATGGCCGATCCCGCAGACCCCGAAGGCATTACAGTCGTTTCTTGGTTTCGCCAACTTCTACCGGCGTTTTATCTCTGGCTTCTCCTCCATTGTATCACCACTCACCGCCCTCACTAGTCCACATGTTCCTTTCAAATGGCTGGAGATACATCAGCAGGCTTTTGAGAATCTGAAAAATGCCTTCACCACTGCTCCTGTACTCCAGCATCCTGACCCTGACCTACCTTTTATTGTCGAGGCAGATGCCTCCTCTTTTGCGTTAGGGGCAGTCTTGTCACAAGTATGTTCCACTACAGGACATCTACACCCTGTGGCCTTCCATTCCCGCAAATTCAACTCTGCAGAAGTCCACTATACTGTTACTGAGAAGGAGCTTCTGGCAGTGATGGACGCTTTTCGCACTTGGCGTCACCATCTGTTGGGGGCCAAACACAAGATCACTGTGTTTACAGATCACCGGAACCTACAGGACCTGGCCTCCCTGAAATGTGTGAACAACAGGCAGGTCAGGTGGCACTTGTTTTTTGCAGCCTTCGACTTTCAAATTAAACACCGTTCTGGTCTGATGCACGGTAAAGCTGATGCCTTGTCTCGTTCCGGGGGGGGGGGTTCGCTACCTATCTTTCCCGACACTCTCTTGTCTCATGAGAACGTTGTATGCACATGTACACCTCCGTTAGCATTGCTGGACGCAATCCGTACTTGGGTCCAGCAGCATCCTGAGCAGCTGTCCGAATGGGACCCAGTGTACCATGACGGGTTGCCATATGTACAGAACCGCCTAGTCCTACCCACCACTGATACCAGAAACCTGGCTTTGGAGTGGTCTCATGACGCACCTTTCAACGGCCATCCGGGCCAGGCCCGTACCCTGGATCTATTTAAACGCTGGTGTTGGTGGCCATCCATGAAACGTGACGTTATCTGCTATGTCAACACATGCGCAGTCTGTGCCCAAAGTAAACACCGCAGGGGTCGTCCACTTGGCCTCTTGCAACCATTACCTATACCACCCAAACCCTGGCATACAGTGACCATGGATTTTGTGTCTGATTTACCTAGGGTCCAGGGTTACGACAAAATCTGGGTGGTGGTTGATACTTTCACTAAAATGGCCCGTTTCATTCCCTGCCGGGGTATTCCATCTGCACCTATGTTGGCCAAGTTGTTCTTTGAAGGTGTCTTCTGTCTCTTTGGTCTGCCTTCTGTGCTCATTTCTGATAGGGGGTCCCAGTTTACATCTTGGTTCTGGCGTGCCTTAACCAGGTTGCTTGGTATTGATATACGGTTCTCCTCGGCGTACCATCCCGAGACCGACGGTCAAACTGAGAGAACAAACCAATCCATGGAACAATACCTACGTTGTTTGACGCTGCAACAACAAGCAACCTGGTTGCAGGTCATTCACTTTGCTGAATTTGCCTATAATAATGCTATACATTCCTCCACTGGTTCTTCCCCTTTTTTCATTTTATATGGTCAACACCCCCGTGTCCTCCCGGTTCCTGATTCTTCTTCCTCTGTCAACCCAGCCGCAGCTGCCTGTGTTAGAGATATGTCCTCTATCCATGCCCAGACCGTGGTTCACCTCCAGGAGGCCCAGTCATACATGAAAGCTTTCGCTGACTCGAAATGTAGTCCTGCTCCGCCATATGCGGTAGGTTCCCGGGTCTGGCTGTCCACCCGACATCTCCGTTTGGTGGGTTGTCGGAAGCTTCTGCCTCGTTTTGTGGGCCCTTATGTGGTTTCCCGAGTCATCAGTCCAGTGGCCTACCGTCTTGTGCTCCCGTCTTCTTGGCGGATCCACCCTGTTTTCCACACGTCTCTTCTCAAACCTTGTCCTGCCTCCTCCCGCCTCCGTTCCCCGGTTGCCCCTGTGTCCCTGGATGCCCCTGATGTCTATGAAGTGTCCGCTATTCTGGGTTCCCGCCTCCTTAGGGGCAAGCTACAGTACCTGGTAGACTGGTTGGGCTACGGTCCGGAGGAGCGATCTTGGGTCTCGGCTTCAGATGTCCGGGCCCCCCGGTTGGTTGCACAGTTCCATCGGGAGCATCCTTCCTGCCCACGCGGTCGTGGGCCTTTGTGGGGGGGCTCTGTCATGCCCTCCATCCGACCCACCAGTGATCCCAGTTCCCCCTCGGCCCGGATTCACCCCCCACTTACCCTCCGGGGCTCACTTTGGCGGTCCAGACCGGCTCGCACACAGCTACAGCAACAGCTTCATGCTACTACTCCACAGTCATGACTGCGACCATTTCTTCATTGGCAGCTGCCGTGGAGATTAAGCCATCAAAAGATCAGGTTTGCTTCTTTGCATCGTGCTGCTGGTGCTATCCGATCGCGTGACCTAAACTTGCGGTCACGTGACCGGAACTCACAAACACGTGACCGGAACTCACGATCACGTGACCTGGATTCACGATCACGTGATCAGGAATCAAATGGTACTTAAGCAGTGGAGTACTTCAGTACCGCGCTTCACAGCTGTTTTCTCGGAGACCCTGTTTGGCCTGCGTTTTGTCACCTTGTGTTTTGTTTGATCTTGGACTAACTCTTTTTGGAACTCTTTGTATCACGTTATAGCTGTGTTTTTGGCTTGGACTGATACTCTTGGCTCTTGACCTCGGACCGCTGTCACAGACTTCTCTTTGGATCCCACTCTTCATTGTTTCGTCAGCTTGGACTGCTACACTTGGCTCTAGACCCTGGATTGTTGTCACGGACTTCTTGTGGATTACCCCTCTCCAAAGAATCTGGAACACTGTATGAACTACGCCTCATCACCACCCTTACCTGCAATTTGGTTCAGCCCGGATTCCAGGTCTTCTTCAGGTGGGGTCTGGTGTGACTACCAGTCAGTGCCTTCTACCTGGGACCATTTGCCATCTTGAGCCCCAGAATCCCTTCGACTACTAATTCCTGGTAAGATCCTTCCTGTTTATTGGTTACCCGTGCTTTACCCTGCTTGCTTGGTACTTAACACTGCTTTCGTTTACAGCTTCCGTGGGGCTTCCAGTACTTCGCGGTCCCGGATTATTCTCCACCTGGGGCCTCAAAGGTTGTATAGGGAGTGAATTTATCATTTTCCCTGTACGGCACTTGGGGACAGAGGTCTCACATATCTGCACGACATTCAAGTTACAACAGATATCGATTTATAACAAGAAAGGAACCGTTTCTGTACATACATATTACCCTCATCGTCATCCTCATTCTGTAACCTTTCCAACTCCTTTCTATACTCAAATATCTTCTCAACATTTTCATGTATTTTTTCCACAGGGTCTCTTGAAAACGCTAAGGTTTTCCCTTGTGGGAGATCTGCATTATTTAATTTGCCCCACATTATACATAAATGAATCCCTAAACCTTCAATAAAAAATTTTTCTCAGGAAAATTATCTATATTAGAAAGCGTGGCAAGAACATTAGCTCGATCATCCCTCTCTATACAATGCTTAGCCCATGCAATCAAATCTTGTTTCTTTTCTGGAGGTACAGTATTGCGAGTAACAACCCTTGACCCGCACCCTGATCGACTACAAGCGGTACAAGACCACTTGGAAGAGGGGTAGCAGGCAAATTCACTGGAGGTACTGTTACTGGTGCAATAGGAAGAGGTGGAGGAACAGGTGGAGGAACAACAACTGGAGAGAGAGGAACATTACGAGGAGCAGGAACAAAAGGAACAACAGCAGGAAGAGCAGGAATAACAGCAGGAAGAGGCAAATCGGCAGGAAGAGGAACATACGGAGATGGCGCAGAGGCACCAGGCCTTCGTTCATTTAACAATTTATCATAAATTCATCAGAAATATGGAAGTCTTTGGAAGGATAGATTTTCTGAATGCCAAGTGAGAAAGCCCTATCCATATTCCTAGCTGACTCAGACTGTTTATCTTGGTCATACAACAACGCTTTTTCGGCGTTCATTTTATGACGGCGCGCATGTTTTTCTCTACTCTTACATTGCTGCAACGCTTCTTTTTTCCAATTCTGCAAAACATCAAACGCTGCAGGTATAGACTTTTTCTTTAATAGAATTGACTCTAAATACTCAATACGAGGGATTTCAAAACTACCATTGATTGGCCACTGAGGTCCGGAGGCATGTCTGGTTTGTCTGTGCCAAATATCATTAAACACTATACTTCCAATGCCATGCTTACAGTATATAGTACAAGCCGGCGACCTCTACTGTGGTGCCGGACGGCTAAATTCCAAAGATTGCCTATCACTGCGGAATAACACCCTGAAGCAGGTAGACAATTTCCCAGGCATATCAAAATATTGGTGTTACCGGTCAATAATTGTATTTGCAGATACAATACTCCAAAACAAATTATCAGGATACTTAGGAATCAGGTCACGACTCACCTGATCAATCCTAAGGTGTCTGATCAGATTTCAAAATTCTTACCTAACTAATCTTACCTCGTGTTTGGTGATTTCGGCAAATCTGCCCACCTCGATAAGTGGACCCTCGTCAAGATGCCGGTCCAATGGCGTGTGTCAACCTTCGACAATCCGGTATCAATCTTGAGGGTCCCTGCTCGGGCGCCAACTGTGAAAACAAAGAGAAAATATCGAGGCTGAGTACCCCCAAAAGGAAATACACCGAACACGGGTTACCAAGGAACATACAAAGATCTTTATTTTATACTGAACAGTTTCAAAGGACAAAAACAACAGATAGCTATTGGCCCTCAGTATAACACAGCGAACTCAAGCGTGATTCTGTCTGCTCAGTGAGTGGACTGTACATTAGAATAGTTGCAGCTTATATACCTTTGAAAACATGTTGTCCAACCACACTGTGGGTTAATATTCATTAATACATTACAGATCTAGGGTTCGTGCCGAGTTCACACATCTATACATTTAGGGTTTACTTTTAATGTATTCACCAACAAGCCTCAATGGCTACAGTGTACTTTAGGATTTCTTATATAGACCTTCTCAAACATCTATACAATGTAGTTTAAACAAATTTCTCAGTTCAGTATTTGAATAAATTGTTCGTAACATATGCTCGCGGGTTAGCTTCATTGACACGAGTAATCCTTTACACACAGGTCAACGAAGGACAAGGTCTCAGTTCATGACCCTAACAAGTGGCCTGCAGGCAAGTTACACATTAGTTTATACATAGAGATCAAGACGGCCATGTTACACTTTCGGAATGACACTGTCCACCATTTTATTATTATTATTATTTATTTATTTGTTTAGTTTCGAAGAAACTTTACAAAATTACACTAAAATCACAATACAATAAAAACACAGTATATCAAAAACACAGTATAACACAGTATAACAAACACTGTAAGTCAAATCCAAGTCAAATCAAGTCAGATCAAATCCATTATGACAAATCCATTATGACAATAAAACAGTAAAAGACTAAAACAAGTACAATCTATCATACAATAATAAATCCGAGCATTTACCAGCAATTTACCAGCAATTACCAGCCATTTCTTTCAGACAACCCATTAATGCATTTTACACTATCTAAAACGTTTTTTTAATAGTTAACCACAAATAATACATAGCGATATGGACTTTTTGGCTGTCCGTGTTGAGACAATAAGCCCAAAAATGATCACCCTTCATGTAATCCAAATTGTGAACAAATGGTCCCAGCCACTTCATATATTCTGGGCCCAATGTCCTACATTCAGTGAAAATATGTTTGGCAGTCTCTGGGCTAAGTGCATTTTGACACAAACGACAGTATCTGTCTTTTGTAAGAAGGCCCATCTGTGGACCCGTTACTGTTAGTATCTGTAGCTGATTTATCCTCAGCCTTAGCCTAAATGCCTGCATGCCCCTCTTTGGGCATTGTCTAAGGTAGGCTTGAGGCTGCAGATTACTATGCACAATATTTGACATGCATGCGTAACTCTGTAGAGACTCTACATGCCTATGATTTGCCACCCAATCCCACTGTCTTAACTTTTTTGAAAAAACCCTCTTCAGTGTAGCATAGGGTGTGCCCCTGGTAAAATCAGGGAACCATCCTATGTCTTTGAACAGGTCATGGACCACCAGACCAAAACTGTCTCTACCATGTACCGGGGCAGCCAGGAGACTGAGCAGTTGACATCAAGGATTTGTATGGATTTTGATGTATAACAGCCCACGTCTTCTCAACAATTCTCCTTTAAGGGAAGTCAAACCAAATTCAAGTCTTATATACTGAATTGTTGCAGATGGCCTGAGTCTCAACATTTGCTTCCAGAAACTGCCTTCTAAGATGTCTAACCATGATAAATCAGCCATGGCCAGGGCTTCCAATCCATAGAGTATTGTTGGCCTAAAACTTTGTTTGTACAAGGCAATGATTCCCTCCAATGAATACCCTTATGTATTCCTTACAAATTCTGAAATAGAGTGGATCATCCTATGGACTGTAACCTTTTTTCTTACCTTGATACTCTTATAAGATGTTGTGCTATCGATATCTAACTCCAGATATGTATACACCTCAACGTAATCAATTATTCCCAGGTCATACTTAAGTATAGGTCTTTTCACCAATGACACTGTCCACCATTTTAGCTCACAGGGTGACTTTGCAGAGAGAACCTAAAATGGCGGTTTGACCTAAAATGGCGGCTTACATTGATTCTAAGGTCAGGACCTTGCAACACAGATTTCTTTGCAAGTGGCTTACAAGCAGCTTGGCGTAGGCCAATATACATATATTCATCACAATAGGGGGCACGATATAATTTCCCGTTTGACAATGTCACAAGAGACATAGGGCCTCTTTACGAGATGGGCGGTAGCCATGGTGCTAATAGCACATGGCTGCCTCCCATACCGTGTCCGAGTACGGTCTTGTTCAATGGGGACTTACCGGTGCAGTCCGACCCTGGCGGGACCGGTAAGTCCCCATTGAACAAACTATTCCGCATTCCCATTTGAGCCCCCATAGGGCTCAATGGGATTGGAGAGGGCGCTAATAACGGGCTCGCGAATGGGAAGCCCGTTATTAGCGCCCTGGTCCCTTATCGGTACCCGTAAGGGACGTGTGGTCAGACGACACGTTCCTTATGGTTCCCTCCAAGGGACCTCGGAATTGGGTGGTAAGGGATTACCAGCACCGGTCTCCTTACCGGTGCCCAGTATCCCTTACCGCCCGACTTGTAATGACCGCCATAGTGGTGCGCTGATGTCACAAGAGGCATAGTGGTGCGCTGATGTCACAAGAGGCATAGGGGTGCCCTGATGTCACAAGAGACATAGGGCCCGATCCATGGAATTTTTTGCAAGGTGCAAAGGGACTGCCCTGCCAACACACACCCTGATTCATGGAACTACCCAACCCGCATTTTTACAGTGCAAATTCAGTGCAAACTCTGCACTGACTTTGCACTGCAAAAAATAAGCTTTGCATAGTGCCATTCTCAAAGAACTATCTAATAAAATGCAGTAATTTGAGCCATCAACTCATATTTTTAGTTATGTGTGCTCAACTAGACTTTATAATGTTTGTAATGGACTGTAATAAGAAAACTATTATTATATAGTGGTTGGTTTTAATATAAAGTATTTATTAAACGTGTGAAGAAGCACAGATTTGCATTTTAGAAAAAAAAAAGTATTGTTTCTATGAGAATTAATGTAAATGCCACTGTTGTTGTAATGTTTTATGTGTGATTGTCTTGTACTGTATATGCAAAGCCTTTCGGCTGGAAGTGTATTAACAATAAATAAATAAATAAATAGTTCCATGAATCGGGGTGTGTGTTGGCAGTACAAAGTGACTTTGCACCGTGCAAACAATTCCATGAATCAGGCCCATAGTGTATTTGTAGTTCGTATTTGTGTGAGCTTGGTAAGCTCTTTCGCCAAAGTGCTGTACACTTCAATCACATCCCAGTAAACAATGACAAGGGACAAGAAAGCGAAGGAAAGAGAGAACTAGTTTGAGAGTTTAAAGAAGACGAGCTTTAAGACGGGTGTGAAAGAGTTGCAGCGCGGGAGGAGAGGAGGCAGAGGGAATGACTTCCAGTGTTTAGTTGAGGGAAGTGAGAAAGAGCAGAAACGAGAGGAAGAACAGGGAGTGAGTGGGGGGGGCAGCAAGTGCGACCGGTGGGTGCAGGAGGCAGAATAACGAGAAACAAGGCAGGACATGTAAGGAGGAGCGAGACCATGGAAGCACGTAAAGACGATAACAAGAGAATGGAACAAGAGGCGAGAGTCAAAGAGAAGAAAAGAAATAGACCGGAGAGATGAGGGGATAGAAGCAGGTGGTCGAAGAAGAAAGAGAAGTCAAATGGCTGCATTATAAATAGAATGGTGGGTGCAGGTGAGTTAAGGGGCAGGTAACGGGCAACAGGATCAACACTTTCTGAAAACAGAAAGACTGGGCACTGACCTTGGTGCTTTGGGTCCTGTGAGGGAAGTAGCTACTGATAGTAACGCAGGTGTGAGCGATAGATCGAGAGAAACCAAGCTGTGCTACAGGTAAGCAGCTCCAAGTTGAGCAGTGCGTGGAGCAGCGCGTGCTAATGTTTGATGGCATAAGGATGGTGGGAGGAAGGTCTGAGACCCTGTTCTCCTGCGGATAGATGCAGTAATGTGTATAGGATGATGGCCCTTGGGGGTGGTGTGGAGAGTTAGTTGTAACGACACACACAACTCTGATTCTCAAACATGGCGTGGAGTCGCATGGCATGACATGGCCAGCCAATGCAGAGGGACTGGCAAGGAGGTAGAGTGAAAGGTTCACAAGAAAGTGAACATGTTGGTTGTTGCTGGGGTAGTGAACTAAGGGTGTTGAAAAGTGTAAAAAGACCTAGGTTGGGGTTGATAAACTCTAAGGGTCTCTGTCTGGTGCTACTGTTGAAAGTGCACACAATGCCGATATGATAAGATATGATACTTTATGTATATAGCGCCTATACACAATGGGCCTCATTACGACCCTGGCGGAAAGGGGTTAACGCCAGCGTTAGCTGCGCCAACCCCTTTCCGCCAATTACGAGTTCCGTTACCGCCATGGCGGTTTTCCGCCTGCTTTTCGCAGGCGGAGGAAACCATGGCGGTAAGGGACCCAACCATGGCGGTAAGGGACCCTCGCGTTAATTACGCCACCGTAATTTACGGTGGCGTAATTAACGCCTTCCCCACTCCCATTATGTCCTATGGGACAGAATGGGAATGGGGAAGGGCAGAATGGGGATTGGCGGATTTACCGCTCCACTCCACTCGGAATGGGGCGGTAAGTCCGCCATCCGCCATGGCGTAAAGGGACTTTGCGCCATGGCGGAAAAGTCCGTCGATGGCGGAAAAATTCCGCCAGGGTCGTAATGAGGCCCAATGTGTTTCAAAGCGCTTCAAGGCAAGGAAGGGGACAAGGGAAATTACCAGGACTTTCTTACAGGCCATGAACAGTAAGGATGTGTAATTAACTAACGTACTCGGCCTGACGACATTTCAGATAGTGCAAGAGCTAATACATGGATAAGGAAGGGAGGGGGAGAGTGGGAAGGAAATGGAAACCGACAGGCTACTACCGTACTAGGCCTGACAACATTTCTGGTAGAGCCGGAGAAAAACAAAAGGTGAGGGAGAGGGGTGCAGAAAGGGAGGAGAGGAACAAAACAAGCAACTATCGTACTAGGCTTGACAACATTTCCGAAAGCGCTGCAGGGGGTGAGGGGGACAGCAAGGTGAGGGGAGAGGAGACAGACGAGGTTACTATCATACTAGGTCCAGGGACTATTCTGATAGAGAAAGTGCATAGAACTTAAGTAAGTAAGGGGAGCAGGGTATGACAGTGATATGATATCACTTACACTCGCTGCTGCTCATATACCTGTGCATGCTTCTCCACTACACTGCATTCTAAAGAGAGTGGCTTGACGCATCATCTTAAAACTGGGTAACTTGTCATGTATCCTTGGAATTACTGGTAGTCTAGTCCAGAATGGTGGAGCCTGGAAGGAAAAGCCCCAGCCTCCTCAAGGTAAAGGGAGGATTTAGAGATCCAGAACTTGACCAACTCACAGGATCTAAATATTCTTCACAGGAGCGAATCATGACATCATGAAAGAAAGCCCCCCTGCTGCTGTTATGGTGGCACAGACAACGTTGGGCAATATCCTGTGTGTTGGCATCAACAAATGGAGATCCTGTCTACAATCACAGGTGTGATCTTACTGCAGGAAACCTTCTGAAGGTTTGCAATTTTCATATGTGCTTATTTCGCGTACCAACAGAATCCAATTAAAACAAACTAGAATTAGTTACATTGACTACAAGGTCAAGAGAACATATGTCAAAAGGTTTCTTAATCCTTGTATTTGGAGAAACTTCCTTTAGTCATGAATCGAGAATCTCAGACTGAAGTTCATGTACCTGCTCCCACAAAAAGTATTGCATTTTCTTGAGAATGCTGTGATTACACACAGAAAAGGGGCATACCCAAGTTAGAAAGGGCTGGGAGCCCGTCTACTGAGAATCAACACAGCTGTAATGGGGCAAATGAATAGGTAGATCTCACCTACTGCCCCTGCTATGGAAGCACACACTCCTGCCTCTACCCCTCACCATTACTGTACAGGTGAGAAATGATACCAGCTGAGTTAGCCTTACCGCTCCATGAATCTAGGGATAATAGACGAGGCAAACTAAGGCAGGTCCTAAAAGCAATACTAAATAGCCAAAGGGCATGCCTTTGCCATAAAGAAGTAGTTAGGTTGCTTGACACTAAAAGGGATCGCAATTCAAATAGTAGAAAGCACAAGTGTTGTTCTGTAGATAACACAGGATGGAGGAGGATTCCAGGATACCAAGAAAGGGACTCACTTCACTGATTGGGCAGATTGATTTGCAGTCAGTATAGATGCTGGATACGCCGGCAGGGAAATCAACGTATGGCGAATGCACAAAGTGAATGTAACATAAACGGAGACGAATCTAGGTCGCCAACATGGAGGCAAGAAGTGCAGAAGTGCAGCCATTCTCCTAGCACAAAGGCTGCAGCAAGCCTAAGAGTTGGCAAGGCCTCAGACAAGATGTTAAATTCAGGTTTATATTAGAAGCTTGAAGCTTCCCAGACAGTAGTTCATAGCATCCATAGCATACGCAAAGGGCAGATGCATGGATGCATGGAATGGATGCATGGAAGGGAGTGGTGAAGATGCAGAACGCAGGGACGAGATAACAGTTCCCAGAAGAGAAGCAGAAGACTCCCAATGTAATTAAGTTACCATAAGAGCACAAACAGCTATTGGTGACCTGGTGCATGAGATCAGTGGGCCAAAAAGATTTAGTTGTGGATAGATGAAGAGGGTCTCCAGTGGTCACAAGCAGTAGAACATGCACGCTAGAATTAGCAAACACCCCAGTAAATAAGAAATGTGTTCTCCAGCACGGTGCCCTCACACTTGATCAAGACATGAAAATGTAGAGGTGCAGGTGGATGGAATTTCCCTAGCTCCTGCCCCTTCACCACCGTCATACTCGAATAGCAGAAGAAGGGCTCTATGTGGGACCCCATGTGTTATGCCTATATCGCATCAAGTGTATAAGAGAAGTTATGCATTCAGACCACCATATAGAATGTACCCTCACACTGAAAGTGTGGAAGGATACCGCATGGAAGGATGTCAGCACGCTCCTATAGACATCATAGAATGTTAAGTGAAATCTGATGAGGCCAGAGCGATGTCATGAAGAAGATATTTGAACCTATACTGAAACGATATGAAAGTAATCGTGACTACAAAGAAGATGAAGTAACTTACTGCTAAGTGTTAATACGCAGTAACGCAAAATAGATGTAACGCTCACCTGACTCCCACTGGGGCGCTGGCCTGGTTCACGCTGCTGTGTCCTCGTCTAAGGTGATGCGCAGGGTTCGGAAGACGGACTGGACTGGGCCCCAGATCTGGCTTGTCTGACTCGCAGAAGTATCCTTCTGTAGGTGAGAATATGGGGTTAACTGTCTGCGGGGTAATACAATCGGCCTCCCACTTACCCCTCTCACCCTCCTCAAAACCCTTCTGTGCTTCCCCGTAGCGTCTCACCTTAGGGTCTGGAAGGACGAGCTCTCCATCCTGCTTCTGATGCAGGGGCGCGTTGGTATCCAGTTACGTCACTGGATTTTCGGATGGGTGAGAACCAAACTTGCTTGGCTTCCAGGTAAGTTTTCTATAAGTGGTTCCCCTTGTGTCCATGCATTAATGTTCTAATGCTAGTGTATTTTTCCCCATAGGGGCCGGGGTACGGAATGCCGGGGAACAGGCACCGACCCGAGGTGAGCGGTGAAATCCTTGTGGAAATCAGGTAAGTCTTTAATGAGTGTTTTGGTAATGTCTTTTCATTCACTCATTAACGCTGATGTCTTTTTCCCCTTAGGGGCCGGGGTCCGAAAATGCCTGGATGCGGCGCGGACCCGAAATGAAAAGGGAATGACCCAACAGGTAAGTCTTGACATGGAGTTTTAGCTTCCCTTTTCCCTTCTTTCTCTCACCTTTGTTCTTGTCTTTTTCTCCCTAGGCGCGGGGGCGCGACTGCGAATCCGGATGGTCGCTGCAGAACATGGAGGCGCCCTGTAAAGGTGAGTAGAATGCGGCGCTGCAGCGATTGATGCGATGTGCTTTTAAAAATAAATGCCTTCCTTTTCAGGATTGTCGGCGAAATGTCTCTGGGATGCAGATTTAGCAGGTGAGGCCTTTTCCTTCTTCTGTTCTCTTGTTCCCTTCTTTTGCAGGTGATTCAGAATGCTGGCAGGTGTGGCAGAAGTCAAGATGCAGGAGCAGACACGGTGAGCGTCCAGCTGCTAGATGCAGAACAACGCGAAGCACGTGTGGCTGATCGGGTGTGGTTTAAATAGCCTTGGAAGAAGTTCCTAGAATGTGTCCTTCCTCCAATCAGGTATGTATCCTTCCCCGACCACGCCCGGGTGGTAAATGAGTCCCACAGGTAAAGTAGTTCCTTTCAGGCCTCAAGGAGGCCGGGGTTCTGCAGCATGGTCTGCACCAGGTAAGTGCACCCAAACACTTTCATAATGAGCCTGGCGCCTATGGCACCAGGACTGACGTTTTCTATGAGCCTGGCGCCATTGGCGCCAGGACACTGTCCAAAGGGCCCCTATAAGGGGTTGCTGGGACCTTCCCCGGGGACTTGATGTCCGCTTTCGGGGATGCAGGGCCTGAGCCGGCTCCCCGGGAGTGGGCATCGTGACAACACTCCCCCCAAGGCCCCTCCCAAGGTTGTTCCCTCCGGGGGTTTTGGTTTGTTTGGGAAGAGTCGGTGGAATTTCCTGACTAATCGAGGTGCATGCACATGGTCACTGGGTACCCACGACCTCTCCTGAGGTCCGTACCCCTTCCAATCGATTAGGTAGAAAAGCTTTGACCTAAACATTTTTTAATCTAAAATGTTCTTCACTTCGAATTCGGGTTCCCCATCTATTCGAATAGGTTCTGGAGGTTTGAGTAGTCGGGTTCCGGGGACCACTGGTTTCAGAAGTGACACATGAAAAACAGGGTGAATTCGCATATTAGCTGGTAAATCAAGTTTAACCGCTACTGGGTTAATTATTGCCATAATAGAATAAGGTCCCAGATATTTTGGGTTAAAAGTTCGAGGCCCTTTGAGCGGTAAATGTCTGGTAGCTAACCACACTTGATCCCCAATCTGATACGGAGGTGCTTCACTTCGATGTAGGTCAGCATTCTCCTTCTATTTTCTCTTGGCTTGTTGTAAATGCGTGGTTGCCTCTTTGAAGGCTCGGGTAATGGTAGAATGCAGATTTTCTACTGCGGGCACTCTGAGGTTCTGAGGTGAGTCGAGGTTTGAGGTTCAAGGGTGATGTCCAAACAAGGTATAAAAAGGACTATGGCCAGTTCCAGAGTGTACCAAATTATTATATGCGTATTCGGCTATCCAAAGAATGTCTTTCCAGTTGCTTTCAGATTGCTGTAACATACACCGTAAGTACTGCTCAAGGGTCTGATTTGTCCTCTCGGTCTGACCATCGGTCTGAGGGTGGTGACTGGTCGATAATCTTACGTCGATTTGTGCCATTTGACAACATTTGCGCCAGAAGTGGGAAATTAATTGGCTTCCCCGGTCAGAGATTAGTATAGATGGGAATCCATGTAGCCGAACAATATTTTCGAGGAATTCTTTGGCTAGGACAGAAGCTGAAGGTAAACCTTTCAAAGGAATGAAGTGGGCCATTTTGGAAAACAAATCCACAATTACCAGAATGGTATTGTATCCCGAACAAGGAGGCAAGTCCGTAATAAAATCCATTGATAGGGTGTGCCAGGGTGCTGGCGGTATGTCTAGAGGTTGAAGGAGACCGGCTCGTCTTTTCTTTTGACCTTTATTTTGGGCGCAAACACCACAGGACATCACAAAAGATTTAACATCTTTTCGCAAGAGGGCCACGAGAATTGTCGTTTCACCTTTTCCATTGTCGTGGCAATACCGGGGTGTCCCTCTATTAATGTATCATTATAACCTGAAATAACTAGTTCGTGTAAATCCTTGTGCGGAAGGAATAAGCGTCCTTGGTAATAAGGTAAACCATTATCTATGGTAAAGTCTGATCCCTTTTGTATCCAATCCTGTAGGACTGTAGGGTCCAGGAGTTGTTTCACTCTGACTTGAATGTCTTCAAGCGTTTGTAACGAAGTCATGCCTAGAATTCTCTGTTCGGGAATTATTGGTACTGGTTCTGAGTTTGTATCAGATTCTCCCATTCCAATTCGGGATAAGGCGTCTGCTTTGCCGTTCTTGCAGCCAGGTCGATAGGTAATCACGAAATCAAATTCAGCGAAAAACAAAGCCCATCGGAGCTGCCGTGATGACTGAGCCTTGGCGGTTTTCGAATACTGTAAATTCCGGTGATCAGTGATCACCGTGATGGTATGTCGAGCGCCAAGCAGGTAATGCCGCCAGGCTTTAAAAGCAGATTTTATGGCTAACAGTTCTTTGTCAGTGATTGCGTAATTAATCTCTGGTGCAGAGAATTTTTTGGACCAAAACGCTACGGGATGCAGTTGGTTGGTTTCAGGATCTCTTTGAGACAGAACTGCTCCCATGGCTAGGCTGGATGCGTCAGTTTCGACGACATACGGGAGATCTGGACGTGGGTGTTTCAATATAGGTGCGGAGGTAAACTTAGCTTTTAAATCCTGGAAGGCCTGCTCGGCTTCTTCAGACCGTTCAAAACTTTTATTTTTCCTCAAGAGTGCAGTAATGGGTTGTACTATGTGTGAAAATTCCAGGATAAACCTGCGATAGAAATTGGCAAAGCCGAGTATGCTTTGAACCCCTTTTACAGAGCTAGGTGATGGCCATTTGAGGATGGCATCCACTTTTCTTGAGTCCATTCGGACTCCTTTGGGTGTCAGGATGAAACCGAGAAACTCAACTTCTGTGGTATGGAAAACACATTTCTCCAGTTTAGCAAATAGTTTGTGTTGGCGCAGTTTTTCCAGAACTGCCCTAACGTGTTTTCTGTGATCAGATTCCGAAGAGGAGTACACTAGAATGTCATCTATATAGACGACAACACAAACATCGATGAGTTCCCGAAGGACATCATTCATGAAGAATTGGAAGGCAGCAGGCGCATTGTACAACCCGAAAGGCATTACCTGGTATTCGAATAATCCATATTTTGTACGGAAGGCTGTTTTCCATTCGTCGCCTTCTTTTACTCGCACCAGATGATATGCCCCCCGGAGATCTAACTTGGTGTATATGCAATCGTCCTTCACCTGGTCAAGGAGTTCAGGAATCAGAGGCAGAGAGTGGATAACGGTTTTTAACCGTTATCTGGTTCAATGCGCGGTCATCGATACAAGTTCTAAGGTCGCCTTCTTTTTTAGGCACGAAGAACAAAGCCGAGGATGCCGGGGACTTTGACGGGTGAATAAAACCATTGGCGAGGTATTGATCCAAATATTGTCTCAAATGCAGGTTCTCAGGTTCGGTAAGGGCATAAATCCTGCTACAAGGGGGTTATGCACCGGGCACCAGATCGATTTGGCAATCGTACGATCGGTGAGGAGGTAACGTGTTGGCCTGTTCCTTTTGGAAGACGTCCTGAAAGTCCTGGTATTCCGGAGGTAATTGCATGGAGGCAGAGGTTACAGATGCTAGATTAATCTTCAGGTTTTCTGGGTAGCATGTTTGTGCACAATCCAGGAAGGTTATTCTCTTAGCTCGCCAATCAATTCGAGGATTATGTGTCTCTAACCAAGGGATTCCAAGAATAACCTGAAACTGTGGAGCCTTGATTACATCAAACACAACTGCCTCCCGATGGCCGTCAGGACCAATAAGAGTCACCCCAGTAGTGGAATGTGTTACCGGTCCAGAGGCAATTTCAGTTTCATCGACTGTGGTGATGACATCTTTGCTGGTTTTAGGACGGAGAGGGAGGTTAATCCTAGAGGCCAATTCACGATCCACATAGTTTCCAATAGCCCCACTATCGATGTATGACTTTATTGCATGCAACCGCTTAGGCTTTTCTGGATCTACGAGAACCATTGGCACAATGAAATGCGAGGTCTGAGAGTTAGTTTTCAAGCTCGGCAAGCGGACCCCTACGCTTGTCGGGCTGAGTCGTTTCCCGAAACAGAGTCCTCATGGTTTTCATCAGCGGCTCCTACCGCTTTTCGGGGCGGTTTTGCCGGGCAATCTCGTAGAAAGTGTCCAGAGTTCCCACAATAAAGACATAATTTTAACTGCCGCCTCCTTTCACGTTCCTTTTGAGTTAAGGGTTCTTTAACCCCTCCAATTTGCATAGGCTCAGAGACATAAACTCCCTTGGGGTTAGCATGGGTCTTGACCAACACCCGGGTCTCAAACCTGGACCGATCTGTTTTTCTGTTTTGAAGTCTGTGATCCAATTGGACCACTAAGTCTATATATTCTGTGCATTCTTGGGGCGGATTTACAACTTGGGCCAAGACATCTTTAAGTTCTCCGCGTGGACCTCGATAAAATAACGTGACTCTTTTATCCTCTGGCCATCCCGTTTCCACAATTAGTCTATTAAAGTTTGCAATATAGGATAGGAGGTCCTGATTGCCCTGTCGCAGGGATAGAAGTTCGTCATCCAGAGCCTGCCACTGAGAGTGTCGAGCAAATAACCTTTCCATGCTTGCTTGAAATCCTTGAAAATCACGGAGAATCGGGTCATCTTGAGTAACCAGTGGAACTGACCAATCGGCAGCGCAGCCGCTGAGATATGACAATACAAAGGCTACTTTGGTCTGATCATTAGGGAAGGCCCCAGGTCTGCATAGGAAGTGCAAACGACACTGATTCATGATTACGGCGAATCGTTTGGGATCCCCAGCAAAGCGTTCAGGTGGGGCCAGCGGCATGTTTCCAGGTAGGTTAATCTGCACAGGGTTACTGGGAACCACAGGAGCGGGGTTCCCTCCGGAACAGGGTAGATGAGTTTGTCCAGCTTGACCTTGCAAAAGCTGTCTGGCCAGGTCATCAGTTCTTTCCTTTGATATGATTAATTCCCTCTTGAGGGCATTAGTCTCTTGACGAGTGGCATGTACTTCGGCCCGTAATACCCCCAGTAATTGGGCCAACTGATCAGTCTCAGAAGTTTCCATAGCGCCTGGGTGGGAATTTGTAGGAAGTCTTCACGTTCTGTAACGCTCACCTGACTCCCACGGGGGCGCTGGCCTGGTTCGCGCTGCTGTGTCCTCGTCTAAGGTGATGCGCAGGGTTCGGAAGACGGACTGGACCGGGCCCCAGATCTGGCTTGTCTGACTCGCAGAAGTATCCTTCTGTAGGTGAGAATATGGGGTTAACTGTCTGCGGGGTAATACAATCGGCCTCCCACTTACCCCTCTCACCCTCCTCAAAACCCTTCTGTGCTTCCCCGTAGCGTCTCATCTTAGGGTCTGGAAGGACGAGCTCTCCATCCTGCTTCTGCTGCAGGGGCGCGTTGGTATCCCGTTACGTCACTGGATTTTCGGATGGGTGAGAACCAAACTTGCTTGGCTTCCAGGTAAGTTTTCTATAAGTGGTTCCCCATGTGTCCATGCATTAATGTTCTAATGCTAGTGTCTTTTTCCCCATAGGGGCCAGGGTACGGAATGCCGGGGAACAGGCACCGACCCGAGGTGAGCGGTGAAATCCTTGTGGAAATCAGGTAAGTCTTTAATGAGTGTTTTGGTAATGTCTTTTCATTCACTCATTAACGCTGATGTCTTTTTCCCCTTAGGGGCCGGGGTCCGAAAATGCCTGGATGCGGCGCGGACCCGAAATAAAAAGGGAATGACCCAACAGGTAAGTCTTGACATGGAGTTTTAGCTTCCCTTTTCCCTTCTTTCTCTCACCTTTGTTCTTGTCTTTTTCTCCCTAGGCGCGGGGGCGCAACTGCGAATCCGGATGGTCGCTGCAGAACATGGAGGCGCCCTGTAAAGGTGAGTAGAATGCGGCGCTGCAGCGATTGATGCGATGTGCTTTTAAAAATAAATGTCTTCCTTTTCAGGATTGTCGGCGAAATGTCTCTGGGATGCAGATTTAGCAGGTGAGGCCTTTTCCTTCTTCTGTTCTCTTGTTCCCTTCCTTTGAAGGTGATTCAGGATGCTGGCAGGTGTGGCAGAAGTCAAGATGCAGGAGCAGACACAGTGAGCGTCCTGCTGCTAGATGCAGAACAATGCGAAGCACGTGTGGCTGATCGGGTGTGGTTTAAATAGCCTTGGAAGAAGTTCCTAGAATGTGTCCTTCCTCCAATCAGGTATGTATCCTTCCCCGACCACGCCCGGGTGGTAAATGAGTCCCACAGGTAAAGTAGTTCCTTTCAGGCTTCAAGGAGGCCGGGGTTCTGCAGCATTGTCTGCATCAGGTAAGTGCACCCAAACACTTTCATAATGAGCCTGGCGCCTATGGCGCCAGGACTGACGTTTTCTTTGAGCCTGGCGCCATAGGTGCCAGGACGCTGTCCAAAGGGCCCCTATAAGGGGTTGCTGGGACCTTCCCCGGGGACTTGATGTCCGCTTTCGGGGACGCAAGGCCTGAGCCGGCTCCCGGGAGTGGGCATCATGACAATAGATGAGACATATAGAGGCTTGCTGAGAGGAATATATAATGTGACAAGGAAGGCCATGATAGGAAGATGGACACTGGCTCATGTCGAATTCAACCAAGCTACCTCCGAGACAGACCAAGGTTGCAGAATCAGGCGAGGCTGAAAAGCTCAGTGTGCGGAATAACAGGAAGGCTATGTTGGTCAAGGATCAAGGATGCTATTTTAAGTCACAAGAGTAGGTATACATATAAGACCTGAATGTTCTTAAAGGTAGTTCTATTTCTCTTTTCCTTTGCACTACACACTTTCATTGTGCACAGCCACTATTAGTGGGATTGTTTGAGGTGTTTTGAGCAAATTTAGTTGTGGGAATTATTTTTCATAAATGAAGAGATTTTACTTTATAATTCTTAAATTGTAGTGAGCAGCCTTGAACTTACTTATTTGCTGCATTTTAGACATTAGGAGAGCCTTCCTGAGCCTCATTGCAAACGTTGGTTGACACACGCCTTTAGAATTACAAATCCTTTTGGGATTGTAGTTTGCGTGCCAATATTTGCTTGGTTCAGGCGCGTCAGCGCCGGCGCGTCGAGGTTAAGCTAGTCTGCTCTATTTAAACGAGACTTGCTGCCATCGCGCTTTTATCTTTATTGCTCTTTACATTTGCACGATGCACTTTCATTGCACACAGTCACTATTAGTGTGATTGTTTGAGGATTTTAGAGCAATTTTAGGTGTGGGAATTATTTTTAAAAAATATCAAGATTTGACTCTTAAATTGTTGTGAGCAGCCTTGAACTTTTATTTGCTGCATTTTAGATGTTAGGAAAGCCTCTCTTTCTCATAGCAACTGTTGCTTGAGACACACCTTTAGAACTACAAATCCCAAATGGATTGTAGTTTGCGTGCCGATATTCTCTTTGACGCAGCGCGTCAGCGCATCGAGGTTAAGCAAGTCTGCTCTATTTAAACAAGAATTGCTGCCCTCACGCTTTTATGTTTATTTCTCTTTTCCTTTGCACTTTCATTGCTCACAGCCACTATTAGTGTGATTGTTTGAGGTTTTTAGAGCAATTCTAGTTATGATGACATGATTGGTTATTTATAACACGCTTAATACCCAGAGGTTTCTAAGTGCAGCCCCGGGGATCGAACCTGTGTGGCTCTGTGTCATCTTGCTTCCAAGGCAAGCACGTTGCCCCTGAGCTATCCTCCCGAGTTGTGGGAATTATTTCCTAAACATATCGAGATTCGACTTAAAATTCTTAAATTTTTGTGAGCAGCCTTGAACTTACTTATTTGTCACATTTTATATGTTAGGATATCCTTTCAGAGCCTCATTGCGACTTTTGTTTGACACATGCCTTTAGAACTGCATGCCGATATTTGTTTGGGTCGTGCACTTCAGCGCCGGCACGTCAGGGTTAAGCAATTCTTGTGTGAGACCGCGCAGGGATGTGCTTAACATGCTGCTCCCCGTGCATGCAGATTTGCATCTTCTGCCAGAGTTGGTGTCATAGAGCTGCATCAGATGTTCACTACACTGCTAGCTGCCCACGCTTACGCCGAGAGGCTATAGGGCGTTGTTATCTTGGCAAACAGCAGGTGAGTAAGGAAGTTAAGAGTATGCCTCGCCTTTAAACACTTGTGTATAGGCGCATTATAAATGCCACATCATATCATTCATTGCAACCCCGAATTAGGGGAGTCTGTGCTGCCCCCGTTATTATCTTCTAACATCTCTACATTTCTGAGAGAGGATCCATGTTGTCTAACTCAACCTGTCGGCAACAGTTTCAAGGGAGGATGTATTCCCTCCAATCACGAAACCAATAGCCCACGGGACAGGGAATTTAAGAGTTCCTGTGGCATGTCCAGAAGGAATGAGGTAGGGTGGTATTAGACCCAAAGCTGGCAAAACTTCCCCACTTAATACAAGGTCACTCGCAAAACATGCTGAGGACATCCGTGACTATATTGTACGATCAGATAGACATTATTTGTCTTACTGAGACATGGTTATTGGACTCACATGGGCCTAAGATTGAACAAGTGACCCATCCGGACTCTGTCTTTTTTGGGAAAAACTGGATGGAGGGCATCATAGGGGGTGGGGTGGCTATAGTGGCTATAGTCTGCAGGAATGAACTAGGGATGTATGAAATCAAGACAGAATGTGAAGGGTGTGAAGTTCTACATCTAAAAATTACACTTAACCACAATAATAGTGTGAGTTTCATTTTAGTATATAGACGTCCAATAGAGATGCCTACATTTAATGAACATATTGGCCAGTTGTTACTCCCGTAACACAAACCCTGCTGTGCCCCTGTACTGCTACATGACTTTAACCATTGGAAAGAAGATTCTAAAGATAGGTCAGCTATGGATTTAGAACTCTTGCTAAAGAACATGGACAATCATAGATATAATTCTGACTAAGATATAAAGGGCCATATTCTAGATTGACTTACTGTCAGGAATATGAAGGTTCCCACCGTGGAAACAACACAATGTATTTGGTAGGACCACTTTTTCATCCCATGTAGGTTGCAGATAACGGCACCTCAGCAGCAGAGCCACGGTACCTCTCATCAGGTTCGCAGTAGGAATTTTCAGACAAAAAATCTCTCTGAAATGGCTAGCTGTCTTGAGGAACTTATGATTATAACAACAGATCCGGATTCTACTGAGTACTTAGTGGAGAAATATAGAACACACGTGGAAGTTTTTCAGGACTCAAACAGGCCAAGAGACAGGCTGAGCATATGTGGGCCAAAGAGAAAATAGAGACAAATATAGAATCCTGGAAAGTAATTGAGAAAGAATATAAAACAAAAATGATGGAGACAAAGAAGAACTACTATAACGAGCAAATAAGTAGGGCAGAAAATTAAACTAAGACATTGTTCCAAATATTTAATAACTGGGCAAAACCTAGTGCTTTGGACAGATCATTTGTGTCAGATAGAGATGATTGAATTAAAGTACTGAAAGCCTTTGCTGCGAAAATGACTTTGGCATGTAATAATATTAGCTACAATCTTAACATACAGGTTCCTCGAGGGTTACAAGATACTGAAGGGACCGATGATCGCTAGGACTCCCAAGTTTCATTCAATTTCAGACCTGTGCCACATCTGGACATGGAAAACCTTGTGAGTTGGCATTCATCTAACAAGTTGCCCTGGAGTTTTCTTACCTTTTAAAATCATTGTGGAGAACAGGAAAATGTTTGACCCTTTCCTCAGAAGATTCACAAATGCGTCCTTTGTGCAATGACCTATTCCAATGGGAATTAAAGAAGTGATGGTAACCCCTTTAGTAAAAGAAAAACAGCACTGGATCCTAAGGAACCAACCAATCTCAGGCCCATAACAAATATAAATAATAGATAAAATGGCTACACTTCAGTTACAACATCATATGGAGGCTGCTGGAGTCCTTCATGAGAAGCAGTCCAGGTTTCGAAGTAACTACGGAACCGAGTGTGCTCTTCTGGAGCTTCGCACCCAGATGTTATCAAATTTAGAAAACAGCAGTAGGGGCTGCTGATTCTTTTAGATCTTTCAGTAGCCTTTGATCTGCTTGATCACAAGCGGTTATCGAATTCCTTAGCAGTCACGGATCGCTGCTCGTAGAATGTGATCTAGTGGATGGCCTCCTTTCTTTGTGGCAGGAAATCTAGAGTTTGCTGGGAGATACCACATCCAACTTAACTCAGATCTTATACGTGTCCCAAATGGCACTTGGCTGTCCCTGTCATTGTTCAACATTTATATTAAATATTCGTGTGTTGAAATGGAGAAGCTCGGCTTCCAGTGCGCGAACTACATCAATGATTTCCAGTTGATCATGGAGCTCAGCGTTAACCATGAAATAGATAAGGGAAAGCTGCACCAAGCATACTGGATGATCAAAGACGAAATGTCCACAAATTGGCTGTGCTTAAACTCTTCTAAAACTGAGTTGATGGTTTATTGGTCTAAGCATGCAAGGGAATTGTTGAGCCATGCCTATAAAAGCTTTGATATTGAGGGATGTAGTATCCCTGTTCAGGACAAGGTAAAAACACTTGGTATATACATGGAAATGTCACAAAAAATGGATGCCCATGTACATTATGTAGTTAAGATTTCCCATTAATAATTGAGGGTTTTGAGGCAGAGCAGCCCTTTAGTCACTCAAAAAAACTGTGAGAAGCTGGTTTGAGCAATTATTTTACCAAGGCTCGATTATTGTTTCTCCTTTTTGGGTGGGGCAAGAAAGGAGTGTTTAGGAATGCTGTAATGTTTCAAGGAGAGTGTCGATATCGGGGACTCAAAAAGAGCTCTATTGGCTCCCCATTACAGCAAGAGTACAATTTAAGATTCTTACCATAGACCATACGTGTCTGTTTGGAAATGCCCCTTCTTAATTGAAGTAAAGATTGGAAAGGTATAAACCTTGCCGTAACATACGGTCTTGTGATGTGCATTGTCTCACCATACCACGGTTTAAGAGAGTCAAAGGGAATGGTTGCTCATTTCCTGTGCTGATCGCACAGGCATGGAACTAGCATTTTTTCCAAAGGAAAAGGACAATCAAGCATTGGACAATTAAAGTGTATGAAGTCTATGCATGGTAGAGTGAGGAAGTCTCCAGAGGCCAAGAGGAGCAATAGCACCCTGCATAATTGAATCAAATAACAGTAAATATGAGTCTGAAATGGTCTCTTGGTATTTGGGTAAACACCACCCTCCCTTGTAAATAATGTTTAGGATATTGGAAGCAGGGATCAGTTGCATAAAATGTGTTAAAGGTGT
The DNA here is from genome assembly GCF_040938575.1 of Ambystoma mexicanum. Classification (NCBI taxonomy): domain Eukaryota; kingdom Metazoa; phylum Chordata; class Amphibia; order Caudata; family Ambystomatidae; genus Ambystoma; species Ambystoma mexicanum. The sequence goes on along the minus strand of NC_090934.1, from coordinate 57,534,804 downwards.
AGGGGAAAAGTAGCGACCCTGGCACATGGGCCATAAATGTATGCAAAGCAAAAAGTGGCAAGTTCCCAAGATGTGGGAACTCACGTCCCCAAAATGTAGGAACTCTCGTCCACTGCACACTGTCTATGGGCGAAGCACAGCCAAGCTATTATGTCTAGGTTTCAAAGATAATGTATACTGTTTAATGGCAACAATGTCATGTATAGATAAGCAATTTAAAGTTTACAGATCCCATGATTATACTTCATAAAAAAATGCAGATACTCATAGAAGATTCTTAAATGTTTTTTTCTTTTATTGTGTTACTTAACGTGTTTTGAGCATAGCCGCGCTTCATCGGGGGTTCTTTATGTACAGAACTGTGTTTCAAAAGAAGAGAAGGGAAAAATAATATCAATGTGTTATTGATTTATACCAATATTCAACAATTCCATACATGATAAAAAAGGTAATCCAAAGCCTGTTAAATCACCTTGTGTCTTGGAAGGTTTTTAGCCAATTGCCGTAATGGGTTGTCCTAGAATAATTTCCTCTAATGCGTGCTCTACCATTGGTCTTTGGGACTGCAAAAAATAGACAATACCCCATTAGTCAATAATCATCCATAGGAAAGGTAAAGCCGCTCACAAAACCTACATTAAGTACAGTCTGACATCCATTACCTTGTGAATGAATGTCCTATCAAGGGTAGAAGAGCTAAAGTATGAAGCTCATCCTCCTGGTAAATACAAGTCTTCCATTCTGTCGAGTTCAAAAAATGACTAGATTATAGTCTATTTCTACATTGAATGTAAATAACTATTTCGAAAAAAGGCTCAATGATACTCACCGTGGTGTATGTGGTCTGTCTTCAATAGTAGGCGGCGCAGGTATTGTTATAAACTTCCTGGGCATGTGGTATCGCACGCCGATGATCTTTGAAAAATAGTAAATGTAAAGCTGCCCGTTATGGGAAATGGTGTATGCAGTATTGTAGTAAGTAAGAAAGTTTACTTACACTTCATTATATGATCGAGACGGAGCTGTGCCAGTATGCAAACTAAGGGCAGTGTTCTCCAGGTCCATAGCAACTAAGAATTCTAGTCACGCCTAGCGTATTCATGTCATGACGCCACTAGTGTTCCCTCAATGTCATGTAATGATTAAAACTGTGTCAATAATGTCAGGCTGGCTAAGATATATCGAATAATGTTCAATAGTGTATGCTTTCTTCGATTTTCGGTTACGTGAATGATGTCTGTACGCCCATTCACGTGGATTCACCGATCACCGTCTCCCTTGTTACCATGGAGATAGTAAACATAATTTCTAACTGGCGTTGCTTGCAATGCCGTAAAATGAGAAATTAAACACAATGTTTTATTATAGACAATCTCATTGTGAGATGGATAAAACAACTAAATGGTAAATGCCTATTTTGAAGACATTGAAAGATATATTGTGTATGTAAAACATCATAAAAAAGGTGTGTGTCATAAACAAAAGGAATTTTCAAAGAAGTACTCCGTACTTCACTACATGTTAAGATAGATTAGGTGTAAAAAGTCCTGTCACCTTTGGCTCAGAAGTTGACGACAAGGGCTATTCATTAGTGTCTCCGATGAAGATAGTGGTGTGCTCGCACTCCCACAAATTTTCCAGAACAGTGAGCAGGCTGCAAGGTCAACTTCAGATGGAAGACTTTGGCTTATGGCCGACCGATGAAGGATGATGGATTAATTGTGAGAACGGGGAGTAATCTGATGCAATTCAAAGCACCTAGGTTTTGTTCCACATACATGCTGCTAGAGAGAACAAAGTCCAAAGTTGGGATAGCATGCCAACCAATCAGTGGGCCTAAGTGGCAACCTAACATACAATGTTGCATAGAACAATTCACTGCCATTTTGTCTGCTATAATCAGTGCTATACGTATTTAGAGGTAGTTAAAGATGTGCCCTACAGATAAGGGGTAGCCAATGATGTATTCCTTTGCATATGTTCTATAGGTAGATATATTCCCTTAACCAATCCCTTCCCTCAATAGGTTTTATTATTTGCCATGTAGAATGATGTCATAGATGATGCTATAAGACCTCTACGTAATCAAGCTACTATGTGAGTATGCATGCATCAGTCCGATGCCTGTCGATTCTCCCTGTTTTATTAAATGAGAAAAAAGTAGTACTTTGCCATATTCCTTGAGGTAGTCCGGTTATTTGGTCTGAGAGCATTTTTTGAAATTCCATCCAGCACATAAAACGCTTCATGGTGATGGAGCACAGACACACTAGCTATTCATTATAAGCAAGTACAGATAAGACACCTGCTAAAACTCCTTAGAGTACACCCAGACACACGATGATGCACAAGGCCAAATACAAAGGAATAGATAAGCCACATGACTTGGGAATGATAAGCAGTACTTTAATTGGAATTAGTTCAGGCCATGGAAGGCTCGCTCCCACACCCTATGTTTCTCTCACATTTGGACATCTCGTCAAAATGCCCAAGGAAGATGAGCAGATTTCCAACCAGTAAAAATCTTTCTTGCCATTCCGCCCAGGATAAATAATGCCACCCAATCAGGGCCCAATGTAGTGATGTAGTGGGAATGTCATCTGTATTGGTGGCATATTTGTAATACAAAAAACACTCACAATCAGTACAATGGTGAGAGCTACTTATTTGCTCTCCCGGCCACTATTCTGTGTATTTGAATAGAGCTTGGTTTTACCATGCACTTTGAGTACTCCATTAAATGTTGTTGTTTTTATGCTTTTGCAGGATTATGGGCCCATCTGTTCACAGCCAAAAAACCTGTTCTATGGACGGTTCCCACTCAGGGGTGTCTACAACTACGTTTTAGCTCACTGTACCTTTCAGAGAGGAGAAATATTCATTTGCATATTAGTTTGGGCAATTCTCCTCTGAAGAAGAGTACCAACAGCAACCCTAGATATGTGTTTCAGCCATTTTGGGCCTCATCAGGGAGGTAAGGCTGAGCCTCTTTCAGCACAGTGACAAAGGGTGACAGAGGATCTATGTCTGGTTTACCCTGTGTGATTTAGGGGGAAACCCCACATTCCTAAACATATATACAAAACTCTGGGAGCCCCTCTACTGAAAACATTCCTCTTAGGAATGGATTTCTATACTCTGGCCGGGTGGACAGGTTTATAGGAGGCCAATTTAGTTAGTGAACAGAGACAACTCTGGGAGCTGTAGCCAAACCCATCAAGGAAGCATGATGAGTGGTCAAGGCGAAGTCTCAGGAAGGGGTGAGCCTGGTCAAAGGTTCACAATGAGTCCACAAGGTAAGTAATCACGATTACAATTAGACCATTAGACAAGTAGTTATAAAAATACTATATGTATTTATGGCCAAGCAAACAGTATAAAAATGACTGTAAGCAAAGAATACTATCACACATAGAGAAAAGTTAGGAGGGGGGTCTTGAGGATGGGAAATCAGTTACAAAACTCAAGAAAGTATCTATTCTAGTAAATGAAATAGTCTCCAACATTCGGAGGGCTTTTGGCAAAAATATATTGCAAAGACAAGAAAAGGTAAAACATGTAAAAGTGTTCAAACCTTTTACATGTGGAGGTAGGGGGGAGGGCAGGTAAGTATTTCTGTAACTTATCTGGCATATTTCAGTTTGTCTTCAGACTTGGCAGGTCTTCAGAGGGTTATCAGAGGTCTGATATTGGTTCCAGTCACCAGAGCCCATGAGTCGCAGGTGCAAGAGATGTCCTGGTTGGACACAGAAGCTAATGCAACCTATTCTGGTCAATGAATCCAACTCACACCAATACAGTACTCCCCCAGGCAGTGGACGAGACACAGTGAAGCTGGTTTTGAAGATTGCCATGCACGCACAGCGTGACAATGGGACACAGCTGTTGCGGTCAGAGTCAGCCTCCTATCTTGGTTCCCGTTGAAGACGGAATGCTGACATTTCGCATTTGTGGGACTCTTGTAACATATGCTGAGGGTCCTCAAAGTTCCGAGTCAAAACACAGAACCATGGCACCTCTACCATGGTAGTCCAAACTGGAGTTGGACAGTACACAGGATGGTCCCAAAAACGCTTCCGAAGACTCCAGATGGCTGGACACTGGGCAGACATCAGGCATCATTAGTCCCATCACTCCAAGTGTCAAAGCACCAACAAAGGCCTTCGTAAGATAACCAGCCAGTCAGGGCTCCACCAGGACTACAGCACACGTTAGTTGCGGGCCCTCTTATGATGGATCCATGGTCTTCACAGTTGAGTAGGATACGTGGCTCCCTGCAGGATTCCTCCAGGATCTCTTAGGCATGACTGCAGGACTCCTCTTCTTATCCAGAAACTCAGGTGATACAGAAATTCAGCTCACCCAGTGGAAGATCTGCCCCTCATACACACCATAGCAGTGGTCCAATCAGGACCAGTGATGGTGAAACTCATCCATACTCCCATGACATACAGAAACTAGTTTATGTATTGGGATCAGACAGTCCCAGCTCACTTCCTAGGAACCAACACACATGGCCCTGCACTAGCCCGAGAAAACCAAGGCTTTCCCGGGAAAGTGCATGACCATAAAAGGATTTTCCAGACATGGCAGGGCAGGCGGAAGGCCACAGGACAAGATGGCCAAAAGAACAAGCAAAAATCTTGTTGGACGGCCATGTTGGGACACTAGCGACAGATAGAACCCAAACACGGTAAATGTTATATGGCTAACGAAAAGTATTGCAAACATAGTCGAAATGTAACTGCTGCCACCAGCTTGTCTCTAGGTACATCTAAAATAACCAAAGAAAACCTTTGAGTGGAGTCTAGGGTCATACAAAAGAAACCCCAGTGCACTGCATTGTAAGATGCATTGTGCAATAATAAAAGGTTACACAACATACAGATAGCATGTAACAAGACAAGGAAGGGAAACTTAGTTCCCCAGTACTCACAGCGTTAAGAGTAGGTCAGTTTCCCCATAACAATGAGCAAAAGTGCAATGGAGTGAAGCTGAAGGCTTCACCTCACCGGAAAAAGTCAGGACAAAGTTAAAAAACAAAAGCAAAAAGTTTAAGAGTCCATAGAAATGGAGTAAAAGTTGCTAAAAAGAGAAAATGTTCCGAACAGTTCCTACTCGGGAGGGTCTACATCCATGTTTTAGCTCACTGTACTTTTCACAGAAGAGAAATGCCTCCAGACGTACATGTGCTTCAATAAATTCAGTTAACATAACATAACATATCTTTTCACAGAAGAGAAATATTCATTTGAACATCAGTCTTGTTCCGCCCACTTGGGCAGTCCAGCACCGCAATGCTAGGCAATTCTCCTCAGAAAAAAATTACCAACAGCAACCCCAGACACGGGTTTCAGCCTTGTTGGGCCTCATCAGTGAGGTGAGGCTGAGGCTCTCTAAGCACAGGGAGCAAGGGGTCCACGTCTGGATTACTCAGCAGCAGGTCACCTCTTGGAATTAGATGGAAAAGTAAGTCCATCTTTGAGGCAAGCTGGCTTAGTTATAATGCAAATGACATCACAAATGTGTCATAATTCTCATGAAAGGGATTAGTCGAGTGTCACTACCCCACTCCCACCTGTGTGCTGATAGGACACAGGGATGGAGGAATGCTTTGGGACAGCTAGGGGAGGAGAGAGTTTCCTCATCTCACTTCTACAGGTGGGCTCGGTCTGCATTAAGATTTAAAAATCTCATCACATGGAAAATACCCTTAATTTTCTCATCTTGACATGTATGAATACATTTCTGACAACTTTATTCTAACGCAAATCAGATGACACTAGTCAGGAGTCTGTATGTCATTCCTGTGCAGAGATGCAGTTTTTCTTCATTTACTCAGGAACCATATCAGTGAAAAATATGCCATTTTACGGGCGTCATATTAATCATAATTGGCATGCTTTATCAACTTTTCGCATCTCTGGAAAACACAAGGAGGCCCAAATCACATTTTCATTAATAACTTTAGTTGTGTTTATCCCACAAAGAAACGTTTAAGCATGTTTAGAAGGGGTTCACTTTCACCTTTAATAACATTTTACAATGCTTGTTGTGCATGATAAAATGCTTTTCTCCCATTGAAAAGCATTGGGAAGCTTCCCTATTCATTTGCTAAAACCCACACCTTTTCTTCAGTCTCACTCTCCTGTTCAGGCATATGACGTCAAGAGAGGGATCTGTGTTTAGATTTCACCTCCTCCTTCAAGGGCTAATGGCCACTAATGGGTTTTCTTTATGGGCCAAGGGCTGCAGAACAGACCCAAGCTTATCTGGTTTTCACTGCATTTCCCATCTAAGAGTATATTATTTATTTTATTTAGGCTTGGATTTTTAAGAAATGGTTCTGATTGATAATGACACCCTAGGCCTGTCTTCGGGACAGCTTAGGGGAGGTCCTGGAGCTTGGTTTCATGTTAGGAGAAATCACAGTCCCTGTATCCAGCAGCAAATAGCCTTTAAACTTGCATCTAATTGCAATTTTAAATGGCATCTATCTATGGCACACAGTTTCAACTAGATTTGCATATTGTTTCTGAATGGTACATATACATGAGAACACCATGCTAAGCTTGCAAGTCTGGTGGGAACTTTGCTGAGCATATTTTTAGTCTAGAGGGAAAAACGAAATGACATCATTTTATTTCATGTCTCTGTAGAAATGCTCTGTTTCACTGCAGCTGCTTTGGCACACAATTCCGGTATTTCCTTTAAGATACTCTGCACTGTGGTAACATGGAATAACAGTACAGCTCTTCGTGGATTTGTCCAAACCTCCTTGCCACATGTCATTGCTTCATGAGAAGTATCGCGCACATTTTAGCATCTTCAGATTTTTAGGGCCACTTTCTTTCCTTTTTACTTGTGTTCCATAGGCCTTACGTTGGACATCATTTCCGCACAGGCCTTTCGTTTCGGTGAGCCCTTAGAACTGTCACTGGCCTCTTTAACCATGTTATCCGGGGCAATTTCACCCACATTTCACAGAGGAGAAATATCCATGTGCTTATCAGTCTTTGTCCCACCCACCTGGGCAGTCCAGCACCGAAAAGTGGGGCAATTCTCCTCTGAACAAGAGTACCAACAGCAACACAAGACACATGTTTCAGCCTTCTCGGGCCTCGTCAGTGAGGTGAAGCTGTGACTCTCCAAGCACAGTGAGCCAAGAGTCCACGTTTGGATTAACCTGGGTAATTTAGGGGGTGTTGTGAGCTAAAATATGGTTGCAGACACTTCTGAGTGGGAGAATTCCACAGAACAGGGTGTTTCACTAATGTACGTTCTCAGTAGAGGGGCTTCCACACTCTTGTTTAATCAGAATCAAGTTAGGTCTGGACCTTCTGGGTCGACAGAGCACCATGACCCCAGTTTTCTCACCATTGAGCTGCCGCCAGCCCGGAGCAACCCAGACTTGGAACTAGTACATGTAGACGTTGCGTTGCTCAAGTTGGACATCTTCCCCATTGAATGAGGCTCCTGAGCTTTCGATTAAAACAATGCAGGGGAACATACATAGATAGCAGTTATCTTATGCACGTCTCATCCAGATATTTAACTGTGAACATTATTACTAATGTTTACCTGATGAATTGTTAAATGTTGACTTGCACCGCGTGACCTGCTCTAAAGCCTGATTAGATTGTGTAAAGAATGGTGTGATGGCTAGGAAGATACTTTAAATGACCTGCAATGGACAAGATTTTAGTGAACGCTGGGAGAATACTCAGGCGCGGCTGAAGATGTGTAGGGGCCCATTTCAGTATGATGGTTGGGGACCCCCTGCTTAGAGTGAAAACAGTCTGAGGCACCCCTGGGGTATTTATATTGCAATGGCGACAAAGATATGGTTAATAGCCACCGATTATCATGAGACAGCCTGTAGTGAGCTTAATCACTAAATACCCTCTGAAAAGCTGTAAATCCTTCTTTGTCAGCAAGTGGCTGATATGGCGGAATCAGTGTTAGAAGGCAATAAGATGATAACACCTCTGTATATACCGTGGGAAGAGATGGCTGAAAGGGCTCCAGGAAATGGAGATAGTAATGCGACTGCTGCAAAGCACACATTTTTTTTCGCCACAGAACGAAAATACAGAGAAAGTTACATATACAAGTCTGCTGACTGGCGGCAACATGGGGGCCATTGCTGCCCGCTCTCATCCCCCCCGCGACTCGAGGCCCCTTTCATTCGAAAAAGTGGAAAGGCCCTGATGCCACTCCGTAGTATACTAAATGATAGTTTGTCAGATGCAAACCATTAAGTGCTGTTTATTTGAAGTGCACCCTCAGCATTTGGTGGAAACTTTTCTATCAGGTGTTTAAAGCCAAAGGCAATATCATAAAAGCTTAGAAAAGGGCACACGTCACGCATATTAGAGCTCACTCCACACGATAGTCTGAGTTTCAATTTCGAGATCACAATGTGGATCCGGTGTATATATAACCTGGCCTATGCTGGGATGAAACGGTTTGGAGGGTTCTCGGAGCAATGCCAGTCGTTATGATTTATTCAAAATCTTCCATCCATCACTCTTCAGTTTTGGAGTGCCCGAAAGCAGCCATGGGCATTACATTGGTAATTTTGGCGGTGCCAGATTTGGCACCCCATGTTTTAAAAGACTCGCTTTTGAAAGTCTACTGTTTGGTTGCGGACTTAATACATCTGACCAATTGCACATACATGTATATTCATATGTGCATGTGGGGATAGGGGAGTATGGTGGGGAGTGGGGAAGGTGGCGTAGGGAACGAGGCGAGTACGGGGCGGATCAGGTCAATCAAAAGTACACAACCTAACTGCAGACTTAAGAAAGTCTTTCGAAACATCTAGAACCGTTTAATTTGACCTTCTTTGCAACGCTGTGGGCACTGTTGAGGGATGGGCCCAAACCTGAGGTCAGAAATGGCTGTGGTCAACCCCTGGCCCTAATGCTTCCTGGAATTGCGTACGATACATGGATATCCTACAGATGCAATCGATTAACGTTATGTTACTGAACCAAGACGACAAGTACCACAATGCCTCACATTGTTCAATTACAGCCCAGGATTAGAACACGAGGTCGGGACGACACGGTGCGCTTGACATTGGACAATCTGCACGCCCTCATGTCCTACGCCAGGGTTTCCAGAATACCATTGCACAGTTCCATGGCTGACCCTTGACCCGCTATGCATAACGGACCCTTTGTCAGTGGGGATTAACAGGCAGTCGAGAACTTTCCACTATACAGAGAGACCCGGAGAGGTCGTGGGACAGGCCAGAGGGGTGGGGCGTGGCCCCCCTCTCTGCCTCCTGCCCCCACTATCGCTAAAAGCAGAGCACAGACACTGAACGCTGCCATGAATACCAGATAATAGCAAAATACCATGTATAAACCACCGAACACCTCAGGAAGGTGTAATGTGTAATGTTTCACCAGTCAGTGGTACTCATTTTAATAAACTCGGGAAACTCTGTGCCCGAGGTGGCCCTGCGAGCATGCAGGCCTGCCACCGGCAGTTTTCAGAGAGCCCTGCAGCAGACAACCAGGTGAACTCCAGAGGTGCCCTGTGTGCACCTGCCCAATCAGGAAGCAGAAAGTGCCAATTCAGGGCATGCTGGTGAATCAGGAAGCTGTAGAAGAGTCAATTCAGGGCATGCTGGTGAATCAGGAAGCTGTGGAAGTGCCAATTCAGGGCATGCTGGTGAAGCTGTGGAAGTGCCAATTCAGGGCATGCTGGTGAATCAGGAAGCTGGAAGTGCCAATTCAGGGCATGCTGGTGAATCAGGAAGCTGTGGAAGTGCCAATTCAGGGCATGCTGGTGAACCAGGAAGCTGTGGAAGTGCCAATTCAGGGCATGCTGGTGAATCAGGAAGCTGTGCAAGTGCCAATTCAGGGCATGCTGGTGAATCAGGAAGCTGGAAGTGCCAATTCAGGGCATGCTGGTGAATCAGGAAGCTGTGGAAGTGCCAATTCAGGGCATGCTGGTGAATCAGGAAGCTGGAAGTGCCAATTCAAGGCTTGCTGGTGAATCAGGAAGCTGGACGTGCCAATTCAGGGCATCCTGGTGAATCAGGAAGCTGTGGAAGTGCCAATTCAGGGCATGCTGGTGAAACTGTGGAAGTGTCAATTCAGGGCATGCTGGTGAATCAGGAAGCTGGAAGTGCCAATTCAGGGCATCCTGGTGAATCAGGAAGCTGTGGAAGTGCCAATTCAGGGCATGCTGGTGAAACTGTGGAAGTGTCAATTCAGGGCATGCTGGTGAATCAGGAAGCTGGAAGTGCCAATTCAGGGCATGCTGTTGAATCAGGAAGCTGTGGAAGTGCCAATTCAGGGCATGCTGTTGAAGCTGTGGAAGTGCCAATTCAGGGCATGCTGGTGAATCAGGAAGCTGGAAGTGCCAATTAAGGGCATGCTGGTGAATCAGCAAGCTGTGGAAGTGCCAATTCAGGGCATGATGGTGAAGCTGTGGAAGTGCCAATTCAGGGCGTGCTGGTGAATCAGGAAGCTGGAAGTGTCAATTCAGGGCATGCTGGTGAATCAGGAAGCTGGAAGTGCCCATTCAGGGCATGCTGGTGAATCAGGAAGCTGGAAGTGCCAATTCAGAGGATGCTGGTGAATCAGGAAGCTGAGGAAGTGCCAATTCAGGGCATGCTGGTGAAGCTGTCGAAGTGCCAATTCAGGGCATGCTGGTGAATCAGGAAGCTGTGGAAGTGCCAATTCAGGGCATGCTGGTGAAGCTGTCGAAGTGCCAATTCAGGGCATGCTGGTGAATCGGGAAGCTGGAAGTGCCAGTTCAGAGCATGCTGGTGAATCAGGAAGCTGTGGAAGTGCCAATTCAGGGCATGCTGGTGAATCAGGAAGCTGGAAGTGTGCATTCAAGGCATGATGGTGAATCAGGAAGCTGTGGAAGTGCCAATTCAAAACATGCTGGTGAAGCTGTGGAAGTGCCAATTCAGGGCGTGCTGGTGAATCAGGAAGCTGTGGAAGTGCCAATTCAGGGCATGCTGGTGAAGCTGTCGAAGTGCCAATTCAGGGCATGCTGGTGAATCAGGAAGCTGGAAGTGCCAATTCAGGGCATGCTGGTGAAGCTGTGGAAGTGCCAATTCAGGGCATGCTGGTGAATCAGGAAGCTGGAAGTGTCAATTCAGGGCATGCTGGTGAATCAGGAAGCTGGAAGTGCCAATTCAGGGCATGCTGGTGAATCAGGAAGCTGGAAGTGCCAATTCAGAGGATGCTGGTGAATCAGGAAGCTGAGGAAGTGCCAATTCAGGGCATGCTGGTGAAGCTGTCAAAGTGCCAATTCAGGGCATGCTGGTGAATCAGGAAGCTGTGGAAGTGCCAATTCAGGGCATGCTGGTGAAGCTGTGGAAGTGCCAATTCAGGGCATGCTGGTGAATCAGGAAGATGGAAGTGCCAGTTCAGAGCATGCTGGTGAATCAGGAAGCTCTGGAAGTGCCAATTCAGGGCATGCTGGTGAATCAGGAAGCTGGAAGTGTGCATTCAAGGCATGATGGTGAATCAGGAAGCTGTGGAAGTGCCAATTTAAGACATGCTGGTGAAGCTGTGGAAGTGCCAATTCAGGGCATGCTGGTGAATCAGGAAGCTGGAAGTGCCAATTTAGGGCATGCAGGAAGTGTGCATTCAAGGCTTGCTGGTGAATCAGGAAGCTGTAAGTGCCAATTCAGGGCATGCTGGTGAAGCTGTGGAAGTGCCAATTCAGGGCATGCTGGTGAATCAGGAAGCTGGAACTGCCAATTAAGGGCATGCAGGAAGTGTGCATTCAAGGCTTGCTGGTGAATCAGGAAGCTGGAAGTGCCAAATCAGGGCATGCTGGTGAATCAGGAAGCTGGAAGTGCCAATTCAGGGCATGCTGGTGAATCAGGAAGCTGAAAGTGCCAATTCAGGGCATGCTGGTGGAAGTGGAAGTGCCAATTCAGGGCATGCAGGAAGTGTGCATTCAAGGCTTGCTGGTGAATCAAGAAGCTGGAAGTGCCAATTCAGGGCATGCTGGTGAATCAGGAAGCTGTGGAAGTGCCAATTCAGGGCATGCTGCTGAATCAGGAAGTGTGCATTCAAGGCGTGCTGGTGAATCAGGAAGTGTGCATTCAAGGCATGCTGGTGAAACAGGAAGTGTGCATTCAAGGCATGCTGGTGAATCAGGAAGTGTGCATTCAAGGCATGCTGGTGAATCAGGAAGTGTGCATTCAAGGCGTGCTGGTGAATCAGGAAGTGTGCATTCAAGGCGTGCTGGTGAATCAGGAAGTGTGCATTCAAGGCGTGCTGGTGAATCAGGAAGTGTGCATTCAAGGCATGCTGGTGAATCAGGAAGTGTGCATTCAAGGCGTGCTGGTGAATCAGGAAGTGTGCATTCAAGGCATGCTGGTGAATCAGGAAGCTGAAAGTGCCAATGCAGGGCATGCTGTTGAGGCGCTGGCACCGGAGCGATATGACGCTGTGTGGGCACTGACCAAATGGGAAGCGATTCTGGGCAATGCTGCAGTGCCTCACAAAGCGAGGCAGGGTAACTGCTGTTACCATCAGCAGGCCCGGAGAGGGGCAGCCCAACCTCTTCCCCCACTGCTCCTCTCCTCCCCCACTAGTCGAAGAGACACGCAGTCTGTACAGCACAATGCTGGTGAAGGGTGAGGTGTGAGCAATCACCTCACCCTTCCTTCGTGCAACTAGGTGCTAAGCACCTAAGGAAACCAACAGGCAGGCAGGGATCAGGTTCAAAGACCTGCCCCCCCAGGGGGCCAGATAGTCAGCTATGCGGCCGGGGGCTGAAACTTAACAGCCCCCACTACTATACATATCAAAGACCCAGGGCTCCCCTGAGTCTTATAAATACAGAGCAATTGCTCTGAGAAAACACAATCAGTTTGTGGACCCTGAACAGGGACCCAAACACACAGGAGGTGCACTGTTTACTCAGTGCCTTCCAAACCTTTGCTTCTTTTACCACAAAACCCTCCCACCCTACAAATAAGGGAGAAGAACAAAGGAAAAGAAGTACAGGGCACTGTATTTTTCCCACAACAAGTCGTGGGACATGAGAAGGCGGGCACGGGCCAGAGGGGGTAACTCCAAGACCTGTTGCCCAAAAGTATGATATGTGATTATTGTTATTTGCATAACCATATCTGTACAATAAAACCTACGGCCTTTTATTGCCAACACTTGACAAACAATGTGTGAGCCAAATTATTCTGGGTGAGGGTATGGGTTCGGCAATGTACACATTTGCATGCATTTGGGTTCAGCAGTTATGGCATATCCGTTGCTTTGACTGCCACCCCAGTGTGGAGGCCCTGCACCAGTCACTAAGCCAATGGAATGTGACACGGGCAGAGCAGCCGCAGCCTCAAAGACTGCTTTGGCAGGCACTTCATCAGGGGATACCACATGGGCAAAGCCACCGGTTACACTGTTAGTTCTCATGGCTTATGACTGTACCAATGTGGTGTTAGACTGGCACAGCAGTGGCATTGCCTTACGCAGTGAAACCCCAGCGTGCCTGCCATGGCAGCACCAGGACCATGTGCCACTGGACACTGGAGCAGCCGTAACTAACGTCAAAATGACAGGGCAGTGCGATCGGCAATTTATAGGGACGTCTATTAGGTACTCAGAGGGTTCACTCGCAGGTGGACAGCTTTGTTTCTCGTTTATTAGGTACTGAAAGGGTCCACTCGCAGGTGGACAGCTTTGTTTCTCATTTATTAGGTACTGAAAGGGTCCACTCACAGGTGGACAGCTTTGTTTCTCGTTTATTAGGTCCTCAGAGGGTCTACTGGCAGGTGGACAGCTTTGTTTCTCATTTATTAGGTACTGAAAGGGTCCACTCGCAGGTGGACAGCTTTGTTTCTCGAGTATTAGGTCCTCAGAGGGTACACTCGCAGGTGGACAGCTTTGTTTCTCGAGTATTAGGTCCTCAGAGGGTCCACTCCCAGGTGGACAGCTTTGTTTCTCGTTTATTAGGTACTCAGAAGGTCCACTCGCAGGTGGACAGCTTTGTTTCTCATTTATTAGGTACTGAAAGGGTCCACTCGCAGGTGGAAGCTTTGTTTCTCGGGTATTAGGTCCTCAGAATGTCCACTCGCAGGTGGACAGCTTTGTTTCTCGAGTATTAGGTCCTCAGAGGGTCCACTCGCAGGTGGACAGCTTTGTTTCTCATTTATTAGGTATGGTCCACTCGCAGGTGGACAGCTTTGTTTCTCATTTATTAGGTACTGAAAGGGTCCACTCACAGGTGGACAGCTTTGCTTCTCGAGTATTAGGTCCTCAGAGGGTCCACTCGCAAGTGGACAGCGTTGTTTCTCGAGTATTAGGTCCTCAGAGGGTCCACGCGCAGGTGGACAGCTTTGTTTCTCGTTTATTAGGTACTCAGAGGGTCCACTCGCAGGTGGACAGCTTTATTTCTCATTTATTAGGTACTGAAAGGGTCCACTCGCAGGTGGAAGCTTTGTTTCTCGGGTATTAGTTCCTCAGAAGGTCCACTCGCAGGTGGACAGCTTTGTTTCTCGAGTATTAGGTCCTCAGAGGGTCAACTCGCAGGTGGACAGCTTTGTTTCTCGTTTATTAGGTCCTCAGAGGGTCTACTGGCAGCTTTGTTTCCCATTTATTAGGTATGGTCCACTCGCAGGTGGACAGCTTTGTTTCTCATTTATTAGGTACTGAAAGGGTCCACTCACAGGTGGACAGCTTTGTTTCTCGTTTATTAGGTCCTCAGAGGGTCTACTGGCAGCTTTGTTTCCCATTTATTAGGTACTGAAAGGGTCCACTCACAGGTGGACAACTTTGTTTCTCGAGTATTAGGTCCTCAGAGGGTACACTCGCAGGTGGACAGCTTTGTTTCTCGAGTATTAGGTCCTCAGAGGGTCCACTCCCATGTGGACACCTTTGCTTCTCATTTGTTAGGTACTGAAAGGGTCCACTCACAGGTGGACAGCTTTGCTTCTCAAGTATTAGGTCCTCAGAGGGTCCACTCGCAAGTGGACAGCGTTGTTTCTCGAGTATTAGGTCCTCAGAGGGTCCACGCGCAGGTGGACAGCTTTGTTTCTCGTTTATTAGGTCCTCAGAGGGTCCACTCGCAGGTGGACAGCTTTGTTTCTCATTTATTAGGTAATGAAAGGGTCCACTCGCAGGTGGATAGCTTTGTTTCTCGTGTATTAGGTCCTCAGAGGGCCCACTCGCAGGTGGACAGCTTTGTTTCTCGTTTATTAGGTACTCAGAGGGTCCACTCGCAGGTGGACAGCTTTGTTTCTCATTTATTAGGTACTGAAAGGGTCCACTCGCAGGTGGACAGCTTTGTTTCTCGTTTATTAGGTCCTCAGAGGGTCCACTCGCAGGTGGACAGCTTTGTTTCTCATTTATTAGGTACTGAAAGGGTCCACTCGCAGGTGGACAGCTTTGTTTCTCGTTTATTAGGTACTCAGAGGGTCCATTCGCAGGTGAACAGCTTTGTTTCTCATTTATTAGGTACTGAAAGGGTCCACTCGCAGGTGGACAGCTTTGTTTCTCGTTTATTAGGTACTCAGAGGGTCCATTCGCAGGTGGACAGCTTTGTTTCTCATTTATTAGGTACTGAAAGGAACCACTCGCAGGTGGACAACTTTGTTTCTCATTTATTAGGTACTGAAAGGGTTGACTCGCAGGTGGACAGCTTTGTTTCTCATTTATTAGGTACTGAAAGGGTTGACTCGCAGGTGGACAGCTTTGTTTCTCATTTATTAGGTACTGAAAGGGTTGACTCGCAGGTGGACAGCTTTGTTTCTCATTTATTAGGTACTGAAAGGGTTGACTCGCAGGTGGACAGCTTTGTTTCTCGAGTATTAGGTCTTCAGAGGGTCCACTCGCAGGTGGACAGCTTTGTTTCTCGCGCTCTTCCCTTTCCTCTGTAATCGCAGAGCTCAACGGGATTCAAGGGATACCCTCTACGGTCACGGGGGTGGTACAGGAAGCCCATGTCCCGCTGCCTACACTGCTCACCTCCTTAAGGAAGGCGACCCGTTGCAAAGGGCCCGCATAATGCAAATGTGTGCAGAAATCCTGCAGGGGCCATGCACGAGAAGGGCACTGTGCGAGCCTGAGCGCAGATAAAAAAATGCACGGCCTGCGGATTCATGGAGTATACTGCGCAAAGTAACCGTATTCGCAAGTCACGCCTGGAAAGCCCCTGACAAATCCCCACGCAAAGCAAAAACAGCTAGGACAGCTCCCTTCCCTGCAACCAAGTCTGCATCTCGGGGACCCTGCACAGGGTCCTCTGTAACTGTATCCTGCATCCTGACAGCATGCGTATTAAAAATCCTAATGTTATGGAATAACTTCCTTTACAATACAGCAGTTGCCAAAGCGAGACAAAATGGCATCCTTTTCTACCTATATACACCCCACCAAGAGTCAAGAATGCCATCGGGTGTCTTGATTCTTGGTGGAGGTCTTTTTGGTGACACACACTGGATATATTTCACTCCGCTGAGGATCACAATCCTATGGCCAGCGGATGTCTGTCAATCCATATTCTCTCCTTCAAGCCTCTGATGTCTGCGCACATCCATAAAGGGTCATTTTGTTTTCTTTCAACAACAATCAGCCGCTTGAGCTTCTTCAATCACCCCATTGGTGCACAGTCTCTTAAACTCCCCCTCAAGTTGTTTCTTAAGCATGAGGGGCACTGGTCTCACTCTGCGTGCTATGGGTTTGACCACCCTTTTTAGGATTTTCTGGCATTGGAACTACTTCAGACACCCCAGCTGTGAATTAAAAACTTCAGGGCAGTTGTCACGAATATTACATTCTTTCTGCATAAGTCATTCTATTTTCTTGGGGTATAGGCGTATCTTAAGGTCCCTTTGACGGTGCCAGCTCAATGGAGGAGCTACTTTCCTTGCTGCATGTCATGCTCTGTGTATGCTCCTTCCCGGGAATTGTATGTCAAATATTCTTGAATCTATAATTTCTACAGCTAGTATCCAGTAGGCTTTGGGATTATTACCTGAAGGTGTCATCTCCTTGAGGTCCCAGCACAATCTGGTGTGTCTGCTGCTATAACTGTGTATTTGGACCCTGAGTCTGTCATCATCTGTATTAATCACTAGTAGGTTCATTAGGTGTGCAGGGGGCACACTCGCAGCCAGACTACTTTGCGTCTCTCACTCTGTCCGTCCTCCCTGTAACCACAGAGTGGAATTCAAGCAACACACTCAGCAGTCACAGAGACTGCACAGGGGGCATTAGTCCAGGCCCCCAAAGCTTCTATGATGCAAGGGCGGGAGGTCTGACACAGAGCCATTGTGATGTCACACCCGAAAGAAAATCAGCTTCAACTGCTGGGATAAGCACTGGGCACTTGCTTTATAACTAAGGTTCATGTGAAATTAGCACAAGCATGGCCTCAGCCACCTCAATGTGAAGGCATAGTGCCTGGCAAGGATGCCACTTGCCATCACACCAACACAACCTCTTTCACCGCAGTTAAGGGAGACCAGGACACCACAACATTTAATACTGTAATGTCAGTGCAGGATCGTGTGTGTGTGTGTGTGCGTATATATATATATATATATATATATATATATATATATATATATATATATATATATATATATATACATATATACACACACACACCAAGTGCTACTGCATCCAGTTACACGTTTTCAGGACAATTGTGCCCCTTTAAGTTCATTCTTTTGACTACTTTTGTGTCTATCACCCCTCCAACCATGGTTCCAGAATCTGACTGTGAAGCACTTCATGTGTGTGCATCCTTGGGCTCTCATTTCACCTGGATTCCTGAAGGGCTCTCATTTCATCTGGATTCCTGGTGCCTTCTCAATCCACCTGGACTCCTGATACATGATCATTCCACCTGGATTCCGGATGGGTTCTCATTCCACCTGAATACCTGATGGGTTCTCATTCCACTGGGATTCCTGATGGGTTCTCATTCCACCTAGATTATGGATAGGTTCTCATTTCACCTGGATTCTGGATGGGTTTTCATTCCTCCTAGATTACGGATGGGTGCTCATTGCACCAGGATTCCGGATGGGTGCTCATTCCACCTGGATTCCGGATGGGTTCTCATTCCACCTGTATTCCAGATGGGTTCGTATTCCACCTGAATTCCTGATGTGCCCTCATTCCACCTGCATTCCTGATGGGTTCTCATTCCTACTAGATTCCTGATGGGTTCTCATTTCTCCTGGATTCCTGATGGGTTCTCATTCCTCCTGGAATACCGATGGGTTCTCATTCCACCTTAATTCCTGATGGGTTTCCATTCCACCTGGATTCTGAATTTATTCTTATTCCACCTGGATTCTGAATGGATTCTTATTCCACCTGGATTCTGAATGGATTCTTATTCCACCTGGATTCTGGATGGGTTCTCATTCCACTTGGATTCCTGATGGGTTCTCATTCCACCTGATTTCCGTATGGGTTCTCATTCCACCTGGATTCTGGATGGGTTCTCATTCCACCTGGATTCCGGATGGATTCTCATTCCTCCTGGATTCCTGATGGGTTCTCATTCCTCCTGGATTCTGGATGGGTTCTCATTCCACTTGGATTCTGGAGGGGTTCTCATTCCTCCTGGATTCTGAATGGATTCTTATTCCACCTGGATTCTGAATGGATTCTTATTCCACCTGGATTCTGGATGGGTTCTCATTCCACTTGGATTCCTGATGGGTTCTCATTCCACCTGATTTCCGTATGGGATCTCATTCCACCTGGATTCTGGATGAGTTCTCATTCCACCTGGATTCCGGATGGATTCTCATTCCTACTGGATTCCTGATGGGTTCTCATTCCTCCTGGATTCTGGATGGGTTCTCATTCCACCTGGATTCTGGAGGGGTTCTCATTCCTCCTGGATTCCGGATGGATTCTCATTCCTCCTGGATTCCTGATGGGTTCTCATTCCTCCTGGATTCTGGATGGGTTCTCATTCTACCTGGATTTCTGAGGGGTTCTCTTTCCTCCTGGATTATTGATGGGTTCTCATTCCACCTATATTTCGGATGGGTTCTCATTCCACCTGCATTCCTGATGCATTTTCAGTGCACCTGGATTCCTGATTTGGTTCTGATTCACATGGATTCCTAATGGATTCTCATTCCACCTGGATTCTGGATGGGTTCCCATTCCACCTGGATTCTAGATGGGTTCTCATTCCTCCTAGATTCCGGATGGATTCTCATTCCACCTGGATTCCAGATGGGGGGGTTCTCACTCCACCTGGATTCTGGATGGGTTCCCATTCCACCTGTAGTCCATATGGATTTTCATTCCTCCTGGATTCCAGATGGATTCTCATTCCTCCTGGATACCTGATGGGTTCTCATTCCTCCTGGATTCCGGATGGGTTCTCAATTCTCCTGGATTCCTGTTGGGTTCTCATTCCACCTGGATTTTGGATGGGTTCGCATTCCTCCTGGATTCCGGATGGGTTCTCAATTCTCCTGGATTCCTGTTGGGTTCTCATTCCACCTGGATTCTGGATGGGTTCTCATTCCTCCTGGATTCCTGATGGGTTCTCATTCCTCCTGGATTCCAGATGGATTCTCATTCCTCCTGGATACCTGATGGGTTCTCATTCCTCCTGGATTCCGGATGGGTTCTCAATTCTCCTGGATTCCTGTTGGGTTCTCATTCCACCTGGATTCTAGATGGGTTCTCATTCCTCCTAGATTCCGGATGGATTCTCATTCCACCTGGATTCCGGATGGGGGGGTTCTCATTCCACCTGGATTCTGGATGGGTTCCCATTCCACCTGTAGTCCAGATGGATTTTCATTCCTCCTGGATTCCAGATGGATTCTCATTCCTCCTGGATACCTGATGGGTTCTCATTCTTCTGGATTCCGGATGGGTTCTCAATTCTCCTGGATTCCTGTTGGGTTCTCATTCCACCTGGATTCTGGATGGGTTTGTTTGTTTGTTTGTTTTTTGTTTTATTCACTTTTTATGCGCGCCAGATTGGGTTCTCATTCCTCCTAGATTCCGGATGGATTCTCATTCCACCTGGATTCCGGATGGGGGGGTTCTCATTCCACCTGGATTCTGGATGGGTTCCCATTCCACCTGTAGTCCATATGGATTTTCATTCCTCCTGGATTCCAGATGGATTCTAATTCCTCCTGGATACCTGATGGGTTCTCATTCCTCCTGGATTCCGGATGGGTTCTCAATTCTCCTGGATTCCTGTTGGGTTCTCATTCCACCTGGATTCTGGATGGGTTCTCATTCCTCCTGGATTCCTGATGGGTTCTCATTCCACTTGGATGCCTGATGGGTTCTCATTCCTCCTGGATTCCTGATGGGTTCTCATTCCACCTATATTTCGGATGGGTTCTCATTCCACCTGCATTCCTGATGCATTTTCAGTGCACCTGGATTCCTGATTAGGTTCTGATTCACATGGATTCCTAATGGATTCTCATTCCACCTGGATTCTGGATGGGTGCTCATTCCACCTGGATTCTGGATGGGTTCTCATTCCACCTGAATTCCTGATGGACCCTCATTCCACCTGCATTCCTGATGGGTTCTCATTCCACCTTAATTCCTGATGGGTTCTCATTCCACTTGGATTCCTGATGGGTTCTCATTCCTCCTGGATTCCTGATGGGTTCTCATTCCTCCTGGATTCCTGTTGGGTTCTCATTCCACCTGCATTCCTGATGGGTTCTCATTTCACCTGGATTCTGGATGGGTTCTCATTCCTCCTAGATTCCGGATGGATTCTCATACCACCTGGATTCCGGATGGGGGGGGTTCTCATTCCACCTGGATTCTGGATGGGTTCCCATTCCACCTGTAGTCCATATGGATTTTCATTCCTCCTGGATTCCAGATGGATTCTCATTCCTCCTGGATACCTGATGGGATCTCATTCCTCCTGGATTCCGGATGGGTTCTCAATTCTCCTGGATTCCTGTTGGATTCTCATTCCACCTGGATTCTGGATGGGTTCTCATTCCTCCTGGATTCCTGATGGGTTCTCATTCCACTTGGATGCCTGATGGGTTCTCATTCCTCCTGGATTCCTGATGGGTTCTCATTCCACCTATATTTCGGATGGGTTCTCATTCCACCTGCATTCCTGATGCATTTTCAGTGCACCTGGATTCCTGATTTGGTTCTGATTCACATGGATTCCTAATGGATTCTCATTCCACCTGGATTCTGGATGGGTGCTCATTCCACCTGAATTCCTGATGGACCCTCATTCCACCTGCATTCCTGATGGGTTCTCATTCCACCTGCATTCCTGATGGGTTCTCATTCCACCTTAATTCCTGATGGGTTCTCATTCCACTTGGATTCCTGATGGGTTCTCATTCCTCCTGGATTCCTGATAGGTTCTCATTCCTCCTGGATTCCTGTTGGGTTCTCATTCCACCTGCATTCCTGATGGGTTCTCATTCCACCTGCATTCCTGATGCATTTTCAGTGCAACTGGATTCCAGATTTGGTTCTGATTCACATGGATTCCTAATGGATTCTCATTCCACCTGGATTCTGGATGGGTGCTCATTCCACCTGAATTCCTGATGGACCCTCATTCCACCTGCATTCCTGATGGGTTCTCATTCCACCTTAATTCCTGATGGGTTCTCATTCCACTTGGATTCCCGATGGGTTCTCATTCCTCCTGGATTCCTGATGGGTTCTCATTCCTCCTGGATTCCAGATGGATTCTCATTCCTCCTGGATACCTGATGGGTTCTCATTCCTCCTGGATTCCGGATGGGTTCTCAATTCTCCTGGATTCCTGTTGGGTTCTCATTCCACCTGGATTCTGGATGGGGGGATTCTCATTCCACCTGGATTCTGGATGGGTTCCCATTCCACCTGTAGTCCATATGGATTTTCATTCCTCCTGGATTCCAGATGGATTCTCATTCCTCCTGGATACCTGATGGGTTCTCATTCCTCCTGGATTCCGGATGGGTTCTCAATTCTCCTGGATTCCTGTTGGGTTCTCATTCCACCTGGATTCTGGATGGGTTCTCATTCCTCCTGGATTCCGGATGGGTTCTCAATTCTCCTGGATTCCTGTTGGGTTCTCATTCCACCTGGATTCCTGTTGGGTTCTCATTCCACCTGCATTCCTGATGGGTTCTCATTCCACCTGCATTCCTGATGCATTTTCAGTGCACCTGGATACCTGATGGGTTCTCATTCCTCCTGGATTCCGGATGGGTTCTCAATTCTCCTGGATTCCTGTTGGGTTCTCATTCCACCTGGATTCTGGATGGGTTCTCATTCCTCCTGGATTCCTGATGAGTTCTCATTCCTCCTGGATTCCAGATGGATTCTCATTCCTCCTGGATACCTGATGGGTTCTCATTCCTCCTGGATTCCGGATGGGTTCTCAATTCTCCTGGATTCCTTTTGGGTTCTCATTCCACCTGGATTCTGGATGGGTTCTCATTCCTCCTAGATTCCGGATGGATTCTCATTCCACCTGGATTCTGGATGGGGGGGTTCTCATTCCACCTGGATTCTGGATGGGTTCCCATTCCACCTGTAGTCCAGATGGATTTTCATTCCTCCTGGATTCCAGATGGATTCTCATTCCTCCTGGATACCTGATGGGTTCTCATTTTTCTGGATTCCGGATGGGTTCTCAATTCTCCTGGATTCCTGTTGGGTTCTCATTCCACCTGGATTCTGGATGGGTTTGTTTGTTTGTTTGTTTTTTGTTTTATTCACTTTTTATGCGCGCCAGATTGGGTTCTCATTCCTCCTAGATTCCGGATGGATTCTCATTCCACCTGGATTCCGGATGGGGGGTTCTCATTCCACCTGGATTCTGGATGGGTTCCCATTCCACCTGTAGTCCATATGGATTTTCATTCCTCCTGGATTCCAGATGGATTCTAATTCCTCCTGGATACCTGATGGGTTCTCATTCCTCCTGGATTCCGGATGGGTTCTCAATTCTCCTGGATTCCTGTTGGGTTCTCATTCCACCTGGATTCTGGATGGGTTCTCATTCCTCCTGGATTCCTGATGGGTTCTCATTCCACTTGGATGCCTGATGGGTTCTCATTCCTCCTGGATTCCTGATGGGTTCTCATTCCACCTATATTTCGGATGGGTTCTCATTCCACCTGCATTCCTGATGCATTTTCAGTGCACCTGGATTCCTGATTTGGTTCTGATTCACATGGATTCCTAATGGATTCTCATTCCACCTGGATTCTGGATGGGTGCTCATTCCACCTGGATTCCTGATGGGTTCTCATTCCTCCTGGATTCCTGTTGGGTTCTCATTCCACCTGCATTCCTGATGGGTTCTCATTTCACCTGGATTCTGGATGGGTTCTCATTCCTCCTAGATTCCGGATGGATTCTCATACCACCTGGATTCCGGATGGGGGGGGTTCTCATTCCACCTGGATTCTGGATGGGTTCCCATTCCACCTGTAGTCCATATGGATTTTCATTCCTCCTGGATTCCAGATGGATTCTCATTCCTCCTGGATACCTGATGGGATCTCATTCCTCCTGGATTCCTGATAGGTTCTTATTCCTCCTGGATTCCTGATGGGTTCTCATTCCACTTGGATGCCTGATGGGTTCTCATTCCTCCTGGATTCCTGATGGGTTCTCATTCCACCTATATTTCGGATGGGTTCTCATTCCACCTGCATTCCTGATGCATTTTCAGTGCACCTGGATTCCTGATTTGGTTCTGATTCACATGGATTCCTAATGGATTCTCATTCCACCTGGATTCTGGATGGGTGCTCATTCCACCTGAATTCCTGATGGACCCTCATTCCACCTGCATTCCTGATGGGTTCTCATTCCACCTGCATTCCTGATGGGTTCTCATTCCACCTTAATTCCTGATGGGTTCTCATTCCACTTGGATTCCTGATGGGTTCTCATTCCTCATGGATTCCTGATAGGTTCTCATTCCTCCTGGATTCCTGTTGGGTTCTCATTCCACCTGCATTCCTGATGGGTTCTCATTCCACCTGCATTCCTGATGCATTTTCAGTGCACCTGGATTCCAGATTTGGTTCTGATTCACATGGATTCCTAATGGATTCTCATTCCACCTGGATTCTGGATGGGTGCTCATTCCACCTGAATTCCTGATGGACCCTCATTCCACCTGCATTCCTGATGGGTTCTCATTCCACCTTAATTCCTGATGGGTTCTCATTCCAATTGGATTCCCGATGGGTTCTCATTCCTCCTGGATTCCTGATGGGTTCTCATTCCTCCTGGATTCCAGATGGATTCTCATTCCTCCTGGATACCTGATGGGTTCTCATTCCTCCTGGATTCCGGATGGGTTCTCAATTCTCCTGGATTCCTGTTGGGTTCTCATTCCACCTGGATTCTGGATGGGGGGGTTCTCATTCCACCTGGATTCTGGATGGGTTCCCATTCCACCTGTAGTCCATATGGATTTTCATTCCTCCTGGATTCCGGATGGGTTCTCATTCCTCCTGGATTCCGGATGGGTTCTCAATTCTCCTGGATTCCTGTTGGGTTCTCATTCCACCTGGATTCTGGATGGGTTCTCATTCCTCCTGGATTCCGGATGGGTTCTCAATTCTCCTGGATTCCTGTTGGGTTCTCATTCCACCTGGATTCCTGTTGGGTTCTCATTCCACCTGCATTCCTGATGGGTTCTCATTCCACCTGCATTCCTGATGCATTTTCAGTGCACCTGGATACATGATGGGTTCTCATTCCTCCTGGATTCCGGATGGGTTCTCAATTCTCCTGGATTCCTGTTGGGTTCTCATTCCACCTGGATTCTGGATGGGTTCTCATTCCTCCTGGATTCCTGATGGGTTCTCATTCCTCCTGGATTCCAGATGGATTCTCATTCCTCCTGGATACCTGATGGGTTCTCATTCCTCCTGGATTCCGGATGGGTTCTCAATTCTCCTGGATTCCTGTTGGGTTCTCATTCCACCTGGATTCTGGATGGGTTCTCATTCCTCCTAGATTCCGGATGGATTCTCATTCCACCTGGATTCCGGATGGGGGAGTTCTCATTCCACCTGGATTCTGGATGGGTTCCCATTCCACCTGTAGTCCAGATGGATTTTCATTCCTCCTGGATTCCAGATGGATTCTCATTCCTCCTGGATACCTGATGGGTTCTCATTTTTCTGGATTCCGGATGGGTTCTCAATTCTCCTGGATTCCTGTTGGGTTCTCATTCCACCTGGATTCTGGATGGGTTTGTTTGTTTGTTTGTTTTTTGTTTTATTCACTTTTTATGCGCGCCAGATTGGGTTCTCATTCCTCCTAGATTCCGGATGGATTCTCATTCCACCTGGATTCCGGATGGGGGGGTTCTCATTCCACCTGGATTCTGGATGGGTTCCCATTCCACCTGTAGTCCATATGGGTTTTCATTCCTCCTGGATTCCAGATGGATTCTAATTCCTCCTGGATACCTGATGGGTTCTCATTCCTCCTGGATTCCGGATGGGTTCTCAATTCTCCTGGATTCCTGTTGGGTTCTCATTCCACCTGGATTCTGGATGGGTTCTCATTCCTCCTGGATTCCTGATGGGTTCTCATTCCACTTGGATGCCTGATGGGTTCTCATTCCTCCTGGATTCCTGATGGGTTCTCATTCCACCTATATTTCGGATGGGTTCTCATTCCACCTGCATTCCTGATGCATTTTCAGTGCACCTGGATTCCTGATTTGGTTCTGATTCACATGGATTCCTAATGGATTCTCATTCCACCTGGATTCTGGATGGGTGCTCATTCCACCTGGATTCCTGATGGGTTCTCATTCCTCCTGGATTCCTGTTGGGTTCTCATTCCACCTGCATTCCTGATGGGTTCTCATTTCACCTGGATTCTGGATGGGTTCTCATTCCTCCTAGATTCCGGATGGATTCTCATACCACCTGGATTCCGGATGGGGGGGGTTCTCATTCCACCTGGATTCTGGATGGGTTCCCATTCCACCTGTAGTCCATATGGATTTTCATTCCTCCTGGATTCCAGATGGATTCTCATTCCTCCTGGATACCTGATGGGATCTCATTCCTCCTGGATTCCGGATGGGTTCTCAATTCTCCTGGATTCCTGTTGGATTCTCATTCCACCTGGATTCTGGATGGGTTCTCATTCCTCCTGGATTCCTGATGGGTTCTCATTCCACTTGGATGCCTGATGGGTTCTCATTCCTCCTGGATTCCTGATGGGTTCTCATTCCACCTATATTTCGGATGGGTTCTCATTCCACCTGCATTCCTGATGCATTTTCAGTGCACCTGGATTCCTGATTTGGTTCTGATTCACATGGATTCCTAATGGATTCTTATTCCACCTGGATTCTGGATGGGTGCTCATTCCACCTGAATTCCTGATGGACCCTCATTCCACCTGCATTCCTGATGGGTTCTCATTCCACCTGCATTCCTGATGGGTTCTCATTCCACCTTAATTCCTGATGGGTTCTCATTCCACTTGGATTCCTGATGGGTTCTCATTCCTCCTGGATTCCTGATAGGTTCTCATTCCTCCTGGATTCCTGTTGGGTTCTCATTCCACCTGCATTCCTGATGGGTTCTCATTCCACCTGCATTCCTGATGCATTTTCAGTGCACCTGGATTCCAGATTTGGTTCTGATTCACATGGATTCCTAATGGATTCTCATTCCACCTGGATTCTGGATGGGTGCTCATTCCACCTGAATTCCTGATGGACCCTCATTCCACCTGCATTTCTGATGGGTTCTCATTCCACTTGGATTCCCGATGGGTTCTCATTCCTCCTGGATTCCTGATGGGTTCTCATTCCTCCTGGATTCCAGATGGATTCTCATTCCTCCTGGATACCTGATGGGTTCTCATTCCTCCTGGATTCCGGATGGGTTCTCAATTCTCCTGGATTCCTGTTGGGTTCTCATTCCACCTGGTTTCTGGATGGGTTCTCATTCCTCCTAGATTCCGGATGGATTCTCATTCCATCTGGATTCCGGATGGGGGGGTCTCATTCCACCTGGATTCTGGATGGGTTCCCATTCCACCTGTAGTCCAGATGGATTTTCATTCCTCCTGGATTCCAGATGGATTCTCATTCCTCCTGGATACCTGATGGGTTCTCATTCCTCTGGATTCCGGATGGGTTCTCAATTCACCTGGATTCCTGTTGGGTTCTCATTCCACCTGGATTCTGGATGGGTTCTCATTCCTCCTAGATTCCGGATGGATTCTCATTCCACCTGGATTCCGGATGGGGGGGTTCTCATTCCACCTGGATTCTGGATGGGTTCCCATTCCACCTGTAGTCCATATGGATTTTCATTCCTCCTGGATTCCAGATGGATTCTAATTCCTCCTGGATACCTGATGGGTTCTCATTCCTCCTGGATTCCGGATGGGTTCTCAATTCTCCTGGATTCCTGTTGGGTTCTCATTCCACCTGGATTCTGGATGGGTTCTCATTCCTCCTGGATTCCTGATGGGTTCTCATTCCACTTGGATGCCTGATGGGTTCTCATTCCTCCTGGATTCCTGATGGGTTCTCATTCCACCTATATTTCGGATGGGTTCTCATTCCACCTGCATTCCTGATGCATTTTCAGTGCACCTGGATTCCTGATTTGGTTCTGATTCACATGGATTCCTAATGGATTCTCATTCCACCTGGATTCTGGATGGGTGCTCATTCCACCTGGATTCTGGATGGGTTCTCATTCCACCTGAATTCCTGATGGACCCTCATTCCAACTGCATTCCTGATGGGTTCTCATTCCACCTTAATTCCTGATGGGTTCTCATTCCACTTGGATTCCTGATGGGTTCTCATTCCTCCTGGATTCCTGATGGGTTCTCATTCCTCCTGGATTCCTGTTGGGTTCTCATTCCACCTGCATTCCTGATGGGTTCTCATTTCACCTGGATTCTGGATGGGTTCTCATTCCTCCTAGATTCCGGATGGATTCTCATACCACCTGGATTCCGGATGGGGGGGGGTTCTCATTCCACCTGGATTCTGGATGGGTTCCCATTCCACCTGTATCCATATGGATTTTCATTCCTCCTGGATTCCAGATGGATTCTCATTCCTCCTGGATACCTGATGGGATCTCATTCCTCCTGGATTCCGGATGGGTTCTCAATTCTCCTGGATTCCTGTTGGATTCTCATTCCACCTGGATTCTGGATGGGTTCTCATTCCTCCTGGATTCCTGATGGGTTCTCATTCCACTTGGATGCCTGATGGGTTCTCATTCCTCCTGGATTCCTGATGGGTTCTCATTCCACCTATATTTCGGATGGGTTCTCATTCCACCTGCATTCCTGATGCATTTTCAGTGCACCTGGATTCCTGATTTGGTTCTGATTCACATGGATTCCTAATGGATTCTCATTCCACCTGGATTCTGGATGGGTGCTCATTCCACCTGAATTCCTGATGGACCCTCATTCCACCTGCATTCCTGATGGGTTCTCATTCCACCTGCATTCCTGATGGGTTCTCATTCCACCTTAATTCCTGATGGGTTCTCATTCCACTTGGATTCCTGATGGGTTCTCATTCCTCCTGGATTCCTGATAGGTTCTCATTCCTCCTGGATTCCTGTTGGGTTCTCATTCCACCTGCATTCCTGATGGGTTCTCATTTCACCTGGATTCCGGGCTAATGTGTATTCCCTCCATTTTCCCCTTTGTTCCACCCCTTATTTTATCTGAAACTACTTCCATGGCCTGCGTGAGTCTTTTAGCATGTTTTCATATGATGTTTTGTATGCTAGTGCCTTTGGCCAAAGGCTAACACACAGAGGGGAGTCCCCCAGATGAACCATTTAGAAACAAATTTAATGACCTAGCCCCAATTTACACTAGGTCACATTCCGTGAGTTGTATGCATCACCTCACAAAATGAGAAATACACAGTGTACCAAATTTTTCATTTAATAAAAATGTTTTCATAGTTTTATTTCGTAGGCCGTAGGTCCTACGTACACCAATCATAAAAAACACCACATAAAGACGTGTATCAGTGTGGAAAATGTATAAAATGCATCTATTAACAATTTTATAATATAATCATAAAAACACAGATGACACCGCCAGGGTAATGTATACCAGAGCCAAGAGGGCATATATTCTAACTTAATGGCCCTATCTGGCTAACAAGTCACAGATATGCTATGTATGGCAGTGTCACCCAATTACAATGCTAAAACTAATTAGACATGGCACATTAAATTGCGTCTGACCAAAACACACACATCCCAGGTCAAAGGCTAAACATGCTTGTACCTTGAATGTCTGCATTCAGAGTCTTGGCTGTGAGCTGGTGTGGGGATCTTTCATGGCTCTCTCTGCCATTGGGTGGGTTGCTAAAGGCATGGAAGGGCATTTCATCAGCAGTAAAGCCAAACCAGGCTCAGTAAGTCCTGGCCAATGAGGGAGTAAACATAACATATAATAACATACATTACGGAACAGAAGAAAGAAAAGACCCAGCATGTAACCAAGCAGGTATCAGAGCACCTTTTGAATAAATCAAGATTATGCAGTCTTGCTCAGACAGGGCAAAACTCCATTAATGAAAAATCATCAACATGAGGTAATGGCATCTTAATTGCTGTTTCCTTAATGGAATGGTTGGCCCTTCTTTCGTGCTTGGCTTGTTGGCAACTATTATTTCCTGTTTACTGAATTCCTGCGCGTACCTCATTGTTCGTTGTCTCATTCCATGGACCTTGGTATCTGATCATTTATGAATATTTGTCGTTTAATGTTTCACATTTAAATCCAATGGGGGGGGGGGGGTCACTTATGATATGAAAGATTTGGACACAGGTTCAAACATCCGAGTGCATTTATGTGCGGTTTTGAGGGATTGAAAACTCGATCACGGGGACAGCAATGTCGGTGGGCAATGCTTTGAATTGTTGGTAAATCTTCTGTTAGCCGACGCCAGTCAGTTTGTGGACCTCCCTCAGTGAGGTGGGGTGCCCTGCGTGCAGCCCCCCCCACATGACTAACAGTAACGTTGGCGTGAGCGAGACGCATTGTGGGTAAGGAGGGGAACAGGGGGAGGTCCCACAGCCACCAGGCAGCTCCTCCTGAGGTCAGTGGCCCGTTAGCCCCAATGCGTCTGAAATAATCATCGACTTTTAACACACAGCAGCATTCAGAGCTCAGCAGCTCGCCCACCAATAGGAACGATAGTAAGTCCCCAATTGAGCTGTGGCATGCATGCCCTGGCCCTGAGATCCACGCGGGTTCCGTGTGCGCCACACAGAGCTGTGGAATAGATGCCCTGGCCCTGAGATCCACGTGCGTTCCGTGTGTGCACCACATGGAGCTGTAGCATGCATGCCCTTCCGTGTGTGCATCAGAAAGAGCTGTGGCGTAATGCCCTGGCCTTGGGATCCATATGGGTTCCGTGTGTGCAACACATGGAGTTGTGACATGCGTGCCCTGGCACTGAGATCCACGCGGGTTCCGTGTGTGCAACACATGGAGTTGTGACATGCATGCCCTGGCCCTGAGATCCACATGGGTTCCGAGTGTGCACCACATGGAGCTGTAGCATGCATGCCCTTCCGTGTGTGCATCAGAAAGAGCTGTGGCGTAATGCCCTGGCCTTGGGATCCATATGGGTTCCGAGTGTGCGCCACACAGAACTGTTGAATAGATTCCCTGGCCCTGAGATCCACGTGTGCTCCGTGTGTGCACCACGCAGAGCTGTGGCAGGCCTGCCCTGGCCCTGAGATCCACGTGGGGGTTCGTGTGTGCGTCACAGAGACCTGCAGCACTGAAGCCCTCGGGTCCATGCAGGTTTCGTTTGTGCACACATATTGCTGTGGCATAGATTCCCTGGCCCTGAGAATCCACGTGGGCTCCGTGTGTGCACCACACTGAGCTGTGGCATTGATGCTCTGGCCCTGAGATCCACGGGGGCTCCGTGCGTGCGCCACACTGATCTGTGGCAGTGGCATTGATGTTCTGACCCTGAGATCCACGTGGGCTCCGTGTGTGCACCACACTGAGCTGTGGCATTGATGCTCTGGCCCTGAGATCCACGTGGGTTCCGTGTGTGCACCACACTGAGCTGTGGCATTGATGCTCTGGCCCTAAGATCCACGTGGGCTCCGTGTGTGCACCACACAACGCTGTGGCATTCATGCTCTGGCCCTGAGATCCACGTGGGCTCCGTGTGTACACCACACTGAGCTGTGTGTGGCATTGATGCTCTGGCCCTGAGATCCACGTGGGCTCCGTGCGTGCGCCACACTGAGCTGTGGCATTGATGCTCTGGCCCTGAGATCCACGGGGGCTCCGTGCGTGCGCCACACTGATCTGTGGCAGTGGCATTGATGTTCTGACCCTGAGATCCACGTGGGCTCCGTGTGTGCACCACACTGAGCTGTGGCATTGATGCTCTGGCCCTGAGATCCACGTGGGTTCCGTGTGTGCACCACACTGAGCTGTGGCATTGATGCTCTGGCCCAGACCCCCGTGGGCTCCGTGTGTGCACCACACAACGCTGTGGCATTCATGCTCTGGCCCTGAGATCCACGTGGGCTCCGTGTGTACACCACACTGAGCTGTGTGTGGCATTGATGCTCTGGCCCTGAGGTCCACGTGGGCTCCGTTTGTGCACCACACAAAGCTGTGGCATTCATGCTCTGGCCCTGATATCCACGTGGGCTCCGTGTGTACACCACACTGAGCTGTGTGTGGCATTGATGCTCTGGCCCTGAGGATGCACGTGGGCTCCGTGTGTGCACCACACTGAGCTGTGGCATACATGCCTAGCCCTGAGATTCATGTGGGTTCCGTGCGTGCATCACACAGAGTTGTTGCATGCATGCACTGGCCCTGAGATCCACGTGGCCTCCGTTTGTGCACCACACAAAGCTGTTGCATACATGCCTAGCCCTGAGACTCGTGGGTTCCGTGCGTGCGTCACACAGACCTGCAGCATGGAAGCCCTCGGGTCCACGTTGGTTCAGTGTGTGCACACACATATTGCTTTGGCATAGATTCCGTGGCCCTGGGAGTGGGCTCCGTGTGTGCACCACCATTCACAGCTGCACACCATGACCCTGGGAAGGCCGCGACCCCTCGCTTTGTTTTCTTTCATTCTGATGTGTGTTCAGCACATATCGTGGGAAAGAATGTCGCCCATCAGTGATCAGGGCAAGGGGGAGGGGCGCGGGGGTGTTGGCAAGGGTGCCAAGCTCCCGGAAGGGCAGGAAGCCAGGTAGGCCTGAGGCAGACAGAAAACCGCTTGGCTTCTGTTTTAGGGAGTTCTGTGTGTGATAATGTGTGTGCTCTCACTCGTGTTATCACTAGGGCAGTTGTTCTGTGTATGAAGCATCTTGGGAAGCATTGCACCCATCTGTGTGAGTGAGGGAAGTGTGTGTGTGTGTGTGTGGGGGGGGGGGGGCTCATGGTCCAGTGCCTGTCCTGTCCCTATGTAGGAAGCGTGCACCACCGCTTAGTGTGTGGGGCCTGTTCAGGACGCAAGATAAGCACATGCTACTGCTGCCTGTGCTCCTGTGTTGTATTAAAAGCTCAGGTGCTCTACATCAGCCTCTCTGGTCCCCAAGACTGTTGCTGTGTGCCCCCAGCCCACTCTGGTCTCCGTGTTGTCGCTGTGTGCCCCAGCCACCTCTTGTCCCCCGAGATGTCGCTGTGTGCCTCCCATCCTCCCTGTGATGTCGCTTTCGGGCCCCTTGCCCCCACTGGTGCCCGTGTTGTCGCTGTGTGCCCCAGCCCCCTCTGGTCCCCCATGTGGTTGCTGTGTGCCTCTAGCCCCCCTGCTCCCCCGTGATGTCGATGTATGCCCAGCCACCTATTATCCCCTGTGATGTCACTTTGTTCCCCCAAACACCCCGTGATGTCACAGTCAGCCCCCATGCCCCTGCTGGTCCCCGTGATGTGGCTGTGTGCCCCCAGCCCCTTCTGATCCCGTGATGTGGCTGTGTGCCCCTCTGATACCCCATAATGTTGCTATATGTTCCCTCTGATCCCTTTCTTCCATCCCCCAGTCCCATTCATTGTAGGAGTTGTCTTGAGTCGAAGGGTCCACCATCCATAACCTTTTGCCTACGCTTGGATTTGACTTTTGGACACGTTGACTCGTGGTGTTTCACCCCTCAACTCTCATGCTCGACCTCCCCGGATCCCGCTCTCAGGCTGGCCCTGAACCATACTGCACCGGCACCGTGAATCCTCGCCCGCATTCTCTGTTCCCTTACAACATTATGTGAGTTCCTGTCCCCTGCAACTATTCGCTCTCCCATCTGATTCTCTGCTCTTTCCATTGTTTTATTCTGTTCTCCTCTCCTCGCCCCTCTACCCCCTTCTCTCTCTCTCTGCTCCCCCTCCCTTACCTTTTCACTGCACTTTCTCTGTCGGAATTGTCACTGATCCTAGTATGATGTTTAAAATTGTTTGTCTCCTCCCCCCCATTACGTGTTACTCCATCACCCCGCACATCTTTCCGTCCCCCTCTGGCACTCTGACACTGCCTGAGGTCTCGTAGGGCCTAGTGCGATGGTCACTTGTTTTGCTACTCTCCCTCCTTTCTCCTCCCATCTTCCCCACCTCTTGTGACTCTCCCGAGATGTCGTCGGGCCTTGTGCGATAATCACCTGTCTGTTCCTGTTTCCCTCCTGTCTGTGTCCTGGCCCTTGCACCGTCTGGGGTGCCGCTTGGCTGGGTGCAATGGCTAATTTTCACATTCCTGTTGTTCATGGCCTGTTTGAGTGTTTGTGTGTTCCCCCTGTTCCCTCCCTTGTTGTGGAGCGCTCTGAAGAGCATTTTGTGTGGGCGCTGTATGGATAAACTATCCTTCCACTATGCTTACTCTCTACAGCATAACACACATAGAGTGCAGCTCTACCCCTCGATCAATTCGGCCTAGCTGCTCACATACGAACACTATCTCATGAACACCTCATCATTCTAATAAAATGCAGCTATAACCCATGAAAAACCATTTAGCTGGACACATAAGCGCTCCACAGGCCTAACGCAGCCAGAAACCAGTCCTGGTGTCCACCCGCCAGACTGCACGCATTCAACTGATATCATCACCACCCCACCTAATGCTAGGCTGCAGCTACCATCAGGCAATTGCATCAGCGACGGTCCCTGAGGGCGTTCAACCTACCAGTGCTTTGAAGTCATACCAATGATATATAGAGCGCTATATAAATGCCAAATAACATAACATAACATAACATCACCTCTGGGAATTGGACTGACATTGGCTTAGCTAAAATGACACTCCCCCCAGTAAATTGATAAGCTGGCTCCCCTTGTTGGCGGGACCCGGTAGTGCAGAGGGGCATTGCCCTTTCTTCAGGATTCCCAAACCAATCCTCAACTGTAGCTATTTCTCTCTGTGTTTGAAGTCAGTGTTTATTCTGCATATCGTGTATTCTGTTAAGTTCTGGGGTAACCTTTGTCCGTCTGTGTTGACCCACCTCAATATTCCAAACAACCCCATATCATTATTCACTTTTATTCGACACATAGTCTTATAAGCAATACATGTATTATACAATAAAAAAAAAAGAAAATTCTCATTGTCAATAAAAAAAATACCTGCATAAATAAAAAATAAAATCAATTAGATGAATTATCATCCCACTATAATACAACTATCTAGTAGAAATGTGTATTACTTTATCGTGACACCATTCATAGGGACAAAGTGCTGCAGCTTCTCCTCACACTGCATGGTCTTTTGCACTGTGCGTCTCTTTAACGCACAACATTCCTTTGCCAGTGCAGGTCTCTAAGGACTAAAGAGATATGGGCCTGTTTATTTAGATGGAAAAGAAGGCACGCAGATGCATCTTGGATAAGATGTAGTTTAATAATCCTTTTCTTTGAAAGACCCAGATATACAGAATTACAGTCTCGGGAAGATAGCTCAAGGGCAACATGATCGTCTTGGAAGCAAGACGACACAGAGCAACACAAGTACGATCCCCAGGTCCGTGCTTAGAAACCTCTGGGTATTAAGCGCTGTTATAAATAACCAATCATATTGCATAGTCAAGATGACTTAAATTGAAAGCATTCATCAACTGAATCTGTGCAGGAAAGCTAAAATAATTGAGGATCTGTTTCAAGGGTTTTAACTGAAAAAAGCAACTGCTGGTGAATTTGTTAATCTGGGTTGAAAAGGAGAGGTCGGATTCGGAGTCCGAACAGATAAAGCTGGGGTCAAACAATTGCCAAAATGATACGGCCCAAAAGTTAAGCTTATCAAGGTCTCCCACGGTTGTAGGGGAAGAGGCTCCCCAGGACCGTGGAGGATTATGCTTAAAAAGTAGAATTTCAGTTTTGTGTGAGTTAAATAACAGCCTGTTCAGTGATATCAAGAATCCAATGTGTCCAATGCATGCTTTAATACCCTCCATTGGGTCTGGTTCAATAGCATCTAAAGGGAGAGCAAGTTGAGTCTCATCAGCGTACATATACAAATTGCAGCCGGCGGAGGCTACTAGATCTGCCAAAGGTTTCATATGAAAATTAAAAAGAAGCAGGCTCAAAGATGAGCCCTATGGAATCCCACAAGTAATGGATTTTAGAGGAGATTGAAATGGGGACAGCATAATCAAATAAGTTCTCTCGATCAAGAAAGATTTCATCCTCTTCCAAGGGGTTCGACTAAAGCCCATATTATATAGACGACCCACAAGAATATCATGGTCCACAATGTCAAACCTATGACAGGTGCAATAGGAAGAAGATTCCGCTCCTAGCAGGGTCAATCCATCTTTTTAAGCAATCGAGAGTCAGTCACAACCAATTCTGTATTAAGAATGGGACAAAAGCCGACTTGAGCATCATGAAACCATTTATTTTCCTCCTCAAAGATCTGGATTTGACGAGTCACTTCAGCCTCCTTTTTTTCATTAAAGAAACCACTGCTGCCTCCTTCAAAGAGGTGGCTGTGGAAAAAGAGAGCAGAGATTGGTTAATAATGTTGCAAATATCTATAGAAAGGCATGCACAAAAACAGATAGGCAGGACAGGGGTCCAGAGAAGACCCCTTTGGTCTTCTTTCAGCCACAAGATGGAGTGCAGACTTCTCTAACAGCTCGGAAAATGTGTCAAGGATTTTATCCTGAACCAGATTACTCAGATTAAACATGGTAGAAGCATCAGGACCGCAGGCTGGAGATGCCATCGCCAATTGTTCTCTGATAGTCCAAATAGTGGACTCAAAGAAATCAGGCAATTTGTCACAAAGAAATTGAGAAGGTATCATATTAGGAGTGACTGCCCGGACTGCATGCAATACATGCCGAATTTCAAACATTTCCTTATTCCTATTAGGACTAAGAAGGAGACGATTTATGAAATATATAATTTTTTATTACGAAATATTTTTTTTCCTCTGACTTGTTTTAGGTAATTAATCCCAGAGGAGGAATCTCTATGTTTCTGCCAATAACGTTCAAGACGACGAACAGTCTGTTTAGACTCTCTTATTTCCTTGTTATACCAAGGGTTGGATTCGGGTAGTGATGTCTTAAAATGTTTTACTTTAGGTGGCGCAAGGGAGTCTACTGCCTTTTGAATTTTATCATCGAAACAGGATAACATGGAACAGGAGTCAGAACAAATACCCTCTTCTGGGTTGTCTGTAGACAAACTAGAAAACCTTCTAGCAAAAGCATCCTGCGTGATATTGCTCCATTTATGAATACATTTTGGAGATGAACAGCCTAAATTTGAGCATTAAGGTTGAACAGTAGGAATCCCAAAAGGTATAAAGACATGATCTGAATAAGGGAAAAATATTGGCCTGTCAACTACTACAGATGTCATGACCGTGAACATACAGCAAAGTAAGTGATCAGCTGAATGAGTAGAACATGTTACTTTTTGGTTGAGGCCTAAAATGTCAAATAAATCAATCAGGGATCCAGCATGTCCTGGAGGTGTTTCTAACCAACAGTTTAAAGCCCCTAATATGAATAGTTGGGAATAAAGGGGGACCATTTGTGAAACTTTGTTGCCAAGCTTCTCAATAAAGCTGGCAATTGGACCAGGAGGTCAGTATATAACAACAAAATACAAAGAACTGTTATGGTTCAAAAAAGATTTCAAATGTAAAACTTCTGCCGGTCCTGGAATGTTGATAACATGCTTAATGTTATTAAATGTGTTCTAAAAAATAAAAGCTATCCCCCAAACTTTCCAAGCCTGTTTCCTACAATGGCTGAGTAAAGGCATAAGCCATTGAGGGCACCCAACCAATGCTCCGAAAAACAAGTTTCAGAAAGGGACAGTGAATCCAACCAGTGGTCAATGATTACGTCACGTATAAGGATATGGTTCATTGGTGCGGCAGAGATGTTTTTGCTTTCATGAGCAACATCTCTTTCCTTTAGCGTTGATGCCAGCGTCATCGCCTTGAGATGGAAGCAGCTCTTTGATAGTAATGGTCTTGGTGCGATCAAGCTACCTGTTTGTGAATCGTAAAGGCGCCACATGTCCAAGGGCTCAGGAAGACGGAAACACCAATGAAGCTGCTGCGATGGAGAGGGGGTGCGAACATCACACAGACTAGCAATAACTATTTTATTTTCGTCAACCACAGAATTATGTAATACAGACACTTTTACTTTTTGAATGAAGTTTGGAAGAGGAGATGCAGAAGGTGATGGGGGAGCTCAGTCATAAGACATAGGCCTCATTTCAAGTTTGCTGGTATCCTGCTGGAACATCTGCCAGGATACCATCAAACTCTATTACTGTTACCGACACTCAGTCCTGCGGAATTAACGCCAGATTATGAGTGCAGGTAAGGGTGGTAAATCCCCATTACATTGAGTCCCATTGCCCATTGATTACCACCAGCCACCCCCCCCCCCCTGGCAATTCCAGCATGTTATTACTGCACCAGCCAACTTTTAATGAGGCCCATGAACATAATTACACAGCCTAACTCAGAGTGGTCTGCAGCTCCTGCATAGTAACCGTCATCTGTGCACCGTACGGCCATTAGTGCCAACAGGCACTAAAAGTCTTTGGTCAGTTAGTCCGTTTCCCAAAAATGACATGGATCAGGAGTGTTGAACACGGGGCTGGATGGGAATTGAAGGGCAAAGGCTTCAGGCAGTAGGGAATAATCAGGATGCTACGAAGTACACAATGATATAACTTAGAGGGTGTCCAGTCAAAGTTTCAAAACAATAGTTTCGAATGAAAAAAGTTCAGAAACAAAAGTTTCGAGTAAAAAAAGTTTCACATTTCTTTTTTTTAATATTAAAGGGTTTACTTTAAGTTTGTATATTAAAATAAGTGTTTTAAAAAAACAGGGGTTGGGGGGACCCTCCATAAAATAAATACAAAATTAAAAAAAAAATTCTTGACACTTTTGTGTCAGAACTTTTGTCATTCGAAACTGTGACTGTCGAATCACTCACTATGAACCAAGTTAGAGAAAGTGCAAATTTAAAAAACACAGTTAAAAGTTTGAGCACTGCTGATTGGTCTGCTCGCGAGAAAGAAAAATCATGAAAATTGTAAAATTGATGAACAGCATGAAAACTTAATTTAGAAATTAAATTAGATTAATAATTCAGTGTTACAATTTTGAAATTAATATCAGGGCGGCACAATATTAGAATCTCCTTACCAAACAAGGAAGAATACGGAGGTCTGAACCCACAATTGATGCAGAATTTTAGAAGTGGATGGGCTAAGAGGGGAAGTCAGCACACCAACATCCATATCGATAATATAAAAAATCACCCATAGCAATAAATGGAATAGGAATTATAGCAATAGTAACAATATACACCTAAAGGAATGATAGTAATAATAACTCACAGTTAATAGCTCAACACTACCTATAACAATGCTAGCAATACTGACTCACAGCTAAAAAAGCAACAATGCTCATTTCAATAATAACAATACCAAACCATAATAATAATAGTAATTCTAACCATAACAATCCTAGCAATACTAATAATAGCAGTAATAATAATACTAACCAATGACAATAATAGCAAAACTCCTCAACAAATGTAATAGCAATACTAGGAATTTCAATTACTATGAATGTACTATGCGCGCACTCGTGGGAGTACCGCTTGGCCGATTAGCCGCGCAGCGGCACAGTGGTGCGGTGCCAAACAGTTGTGTATCAGTCATTTAGCGGGTGCCATTCCTCTGCAAGTTGTTTGCAAGCGGTCTGCAAGTCAGACGTAAATTGTTGATTCTACATTTTCTCATTTTTTTTTCACAGCTGGTTTATTTAGCATATATCGCGTTTGACCTGTAAATATTTTCGTTCTGTGTTTTCTCTATTGTGATTTGCAGTAATAATGGCATACAAATTAACCAGAAGCATGCCGACTAATCTTACACCTTTATCACTAATGTCTAAACAAACCAGTCAGGTGGAGTTTTATGCTCCCCCCCAAAAATGTTATACTGCTGTTTCAATTACTCCAACCTGTGTGTCCTCTTGTCCGAAATCCAAATTTATCTTTGAGGAGCTCACAAAAGAATCTATTGTTTCTATATCGTCCTTATCGTCCTCTCCCATGGCAAGCACTAACATATCTTGCCCCATAGAGGTTAACAATGTTCTACTTCTTTTGAAAACGCCATTTGCAAGAGTAAACCCCCAAGCACTCTCTGATCATACAATATTAGCCTCAACAAAGAATTGCCCGTGGCTATCATCCTCACGTATAGCGATATCCCCAATTAACTTTCCTCCTTTGTCCCATGACCAATCTGGCCTTTCCATCCATGCAAGACAATGTGAATCACCAATATCGTGGAGGTGAGACATCCGGTCTGGTGAGAGTTCTGGCGAAGGTGAGGTCGATGCCCTCAATATCCAGTCCCGGGCAGACATTTGCAACTTCATGCTACATTCCTTTGTTCTACCTAAACCCAGACCAACTAAATCAGTGCCGTCTGATTTATTTCTACAACACTCAACTATGCTCCACCCTGCCCTCACTGCCATCAACACCACCATCATGAGTTTGTGTAAACTCTTTGAGTCACTTGACACAAAGGTCTCTTACCAGTCAAAACAACTTGATGATCTGACGAAGTGGTTATCAGTGCATTACTCGTCCACACAATCCAAGAGAGTTCATCTACCCAATGATCTGAACGCATTGAACAATTGGGTAGATTATGTTGATGTTCAAAATTCTTCTAGACCTATTACACAAGCACATATCTCCAATGAAGAGATAGTTTCCAACTCTTGTGTTCTACCTTTAATTCCTGGTATTATACGCCCCACAGCTAGCATGTGTCCTTCCCCTGTCCCCAAAACCAAAAATGCAAAAATTGTTCTCTCGCCTCCTGTTAGTTCTAATGAGGCAGTACATGTGAACGTGTTACTAGCTATTGCCCCCCTAGTTGGCCAAGGCTTAAGCTACTTAGATGCGCTTAAAGCTAGGAACCCTAAATTCGCAGAAAAAAAGCTGCTGTCTGTGTAGAAGAAAACAAAAAATGTGCCAAATGTGATACATACAAAAAAAAACTCAATTCCATTTTTAAAGCACTGAGTAAAATGACTATACCTCATGCTAAAACAGCTACTTTGACTGAACAGGTTCTCTTGCCAGTGCCGGTGCCTTTATCCTCTACTATTTCACCCCTGATGCCACCGGCCACCTCAAGTTCACTTGAGAAAGATCAAGTAGGCAGATCTCTTTCGCCTCTTTCACAGTCCTGTCTAGACAACGTAATAGAGAGGCAGAGATCCATAAAGCCCCATCGAATAACCAAGATGCTGCCCTGCCTCTCGTTATGTCTGCTAAGCCCAGTGTGTTGATACCAGTATCCACAGCCCAGAGTCTATTACCCATGCCAACGCTGTCCTCAAATGAAAAGGACCCTGCATGTGTTACATTGCCATCTTTTAAACAATCTGTAACCTTTTGTCCGCAGGCTCACGTTAACACAACAAGCACTGCACCAATGTCACAAGATGTGTTTGAGAATTTCAAACAGAGAGTGGATGAATATTTGGCCACAAGTATGGGCAAAGTTGTAGCCGCTTCGGCTGTTCCTCAAAGGGGAGTGCAAACCTCTCCTCCTCCCGCCGCAGTTGGACTCAGTGGTCACACTCCACGCACTCCTTTACATGCTGAGCAACCAGCATGGGAGGAATCGAACCATGTATTTTCCAGAATAAACTCAGGCTCAGACCCTTCAAAACTGAAATGGATGCCACAGAAACATAGTTTGCAACCAGCCTCTCGCCACCTACATCCACACAGAGCAGATTTTCACATATTCATCCTGAAATGTAGCGAGGGGGACTTCCCAGTTAACGACCTGAATCGTCAGAGTGTACTGAATCTTTTTGGTGACGTCCCAGATTTGCACAATTTGACAACTCAAGACATCGACCAGATAGAGTTCATTTCGGATCACACACGTTCAGTAGTGCGTCTATGGATTCCTTCTGGAGTCGTATGGGACTCCATTTGGCAATGCCGGATGCAGCTGTTTGAAATGGGTTTTCTTTTAGCAGAGGATCTGGAATGTGATCCACTCAAGACTCAAGATATCACTTTGAAACCAAATATCTACCAAGGTGCGAATAGAGCCGTCCGAGATACCCAGTGC
Organism: Ambystoma mexicanum; assembly: GCF_040938575.1. Classification (NCBI taxonomy): domain Eukaryota; kingdom Metazoa; phylum Chordata; class Amphibia; order Caudata; family Ambystomatidae; genus Ambystoma; species Ambystoma mexicanum. The sequence continues at coordinate 57,493,183 of NC_090934.1, read as the reverse complement.
GCTTCCACCCAACAGCATTAACCATTAACATTGGATGCCCCTACCATTTTGAAAGTTGCAAGCTGGAATACCAGAGGCCATTCACACTTACATTCATCCATTGCTAATATGTCAGGCATCCATCATGCAATCGCATTATAAGAAACCTGGCTCATCACTCTGCCACTATGGGATGGCTATAATATTACTTTGCTCCCCCCTCTCCCCAGTGGAGGCAGACCCACATCAGGCCTCTTTGTAGAAGTGAACATTGCCAGCGGTTTCACTATCAAGCCATGGTCATCCTTTGGCGTTCATATCCAGCTAGTCCAAATTACTAATAATACCAAGGTGATTGCATTGGTTAACATCTACCGCAACACCGCTACAATGTCTGATGAAATATCCTATGATGGTTTTACCACGATCTTAGACATGATATTGATGAAGCATACCATCACCCACACAATCATTGTGGGTGATCTTCATTTGGATTGCTGGAACTTGACTGGTAATAATCGTGAGGCGCAGAAATGGATCAATGTTATGAAGGATCACAATTTTCACATGCTAAATGGTTCTGTAGATGGGGATCTACCCCCTAATTATACGTGGCATTGTGGGTTGTCCTCAAGTACCATCGATTACATATATATGAGTCCCCAACTCTTTCAAAATGTAAAAAAACGAATTATTAGTGATCATCCTCATAGTGATCACAGACTCTTAGTTGCACACATTGCTTGGGACTTCTCTAAAACCGGAGCAAAGACAGTTTTGCAGGGTGAGGCTAAAGTTAATTCATTAAGATGTCGCCTCAGGTGGAACACAGGTACTCTGACTGCATTTACAAACGTAATTGATTACAATGCATCACAGCTCAATATTTAACAATATTCTGATCTTTTAAAATCATTCATGAGGACTGTCACAGTTCCATTTCATACCCAAGTCTGTCACTCCACACTTTTGAGGCAGACACCCGTCAGGTCAAAGCGGAGTTTAAAAAACTTAAGAAAAAATTGTTATCATCGCAAGACCCCTATCGCTGGCAACATTTGAAAATGGCTAAATGGCGTTATAAAAATTGGCTAATGAGTCGGCAAAGCTTCTCAATTCCAACAAGATAGTGAAGCGATGCAAATGGCATTAACCAATAAAAATTCCTCCGACATGTGGCAATTATTGAATAAACAAAGATGTCACTTACAGGGAGACGCTCAAATCAACGGGGCCCAGGAATCAGACTGGATTGATAATTTTTCTTCTTTATATGCTGATCCGACCTTTGCAGAAATAGTTTATACACCAATATCTCACTCTCCATGGCACTTACATATATCTGCAGAGACTATTCGAACTATTATAATGCAGGCTAGTTCATCTAAGGTGATGGGCCCAGATGGGTTATCGAACTTTATGTTCAAAACCCACCCAGACGAATGGGCTAACATCTTATACAAAATCTTCTGCGAAATACTCAGAACATGCTCTATTCCACCATCCGGGGAAAACCTCAATAATCATCCCTTTTTTTAAAAAGGGTGACCGCAGTGTGCCCTCTAACTACCGGCCCATCGCCTCACTGGACATGCCAGGAAAGGTTTTTACTAAACTGATCCTTTTGCAATTGAATGCATGGACTCTGCAATCGCAGCTCCGTGACCCTCATCAGACAGGATTCGTTGCGGGCATGGGTACATCCATAAACCTCTTTGCCTTAAACTCCATCAAGAGGCAAGCCCACATGCACAAGCAGCAGGTTTTTTTTCTCGCTTTTGTTAATCTCAATGCTGCCTTCGTTTCAGTGAGTCGTTTGCTTTTATTAGCTAAGCTTCGTAAATATCATTGTCCTGCAACCCTATATGATGTTATCCACTCGTTACACTCACAAACTTCCATCCAAGTCTGCCTTTCTTTGGACAGATTATTATCTAACTCGATTGATACTTCACGGGGCTTGAAACAAGGCTGCCTATTAGCCTCAGTGATTTTCAATTATTTTATCCAGGATGTTAGATCTGCCTTAGTCAATGTTATGTCAGACTCTCCAAAACTTAACAACCAAGTCATCCAAACCCTGATGTATGCAGACGACTTAGTCCTCCTATCCAAAACACAACTAGGTTTGCAGCGTCTTTTAGATGCCTTCTATATTTATACACAAAAGAATGAGCTAAAAATTAATATAGCCAAAACACAAATTGTTGCCTACTCACCCAGGCGAGCTGGTCCATTAGCCTGTGTCTGGACCTTTGACCAGGCTCCTATAAAAATGGTGCCTCAGTACAATTATCTTGGCATATTGTTTGAGGGTTCTTCACAAGCAACAGGCCATCTAGATCGCCTGGAAACGAGGCTGTCCTCATTCATATCACAAGCTGGAATTCTTATGTATAAATATGGGAAATTTTCAATTATGCCAGCATGGCACTTCTGGATTATGAAAATAATACCGGCCCTTCTATATGGTTGAGAAACACTAAATATCAATTCACATTCTCAATTTTCAAGATGGGAATCTAAATATTGGTGACATATACTCCATCTACCGAACTGCATTCCTGTCGCCTGGATAAGGTACGAGTTAGGCCTGGTCTCCCTTGAGGCCTTGTGCAATTGGCGCTTATGTTCCTTTTTCAGAAAATGTTTGATCTCGATCAATCCAAATGTTTTGTTGAAAACTTTAACTAAATACATTTTTGTGACAAATCATCCTTTCATCAAATCTAGGCTCTTGAAGGTTTATCATGTGTTAAACTCGGCAGATATCTCAATAGCATTATTGTTACACAACCCAGACAAAGCCATAGCAAAATTGTTTGAGTCAGAATGGATAACCACCAGGGCATTGTGCCTCTCGTATCATGATATAGAGGGATGTTTCCCACACAAAAAACTACGAATCATGCCCCCCTATTTGATCTGTTGTCCCTCACATAGACTCCGTAATGATATTCTAAGATTTTGTTTAAATTTATGGAACACCAGGGACTTACAAGCCAAACGAAAAGCTTTGACCATAGCCGATAATTTCTGCTAATTTTGCCTAGTGATGGACACTCGTGAAACCTTGGTGCATCTTATCACAGAACGAGTGCACTTCGACCTGCATGTGAAATACACTTTGCAAGGCATTGTAAATATTTGTGCTTAACAGATCGACATGTGTGCTGGTCTTTAATCCTGGGCTCATGTTATTTACCATTACAAATTGCAACTGTACATTTCTTGGCATGTATAAAATTGGATATCAAAGAAAACTAATGCCAGTGATACTTAATATGAGGCAAATTATGCATTTACTATGTGGTATAATCTGAAGGATCTAAGATTATTGCAATGACAACATGGCACAATGGCCAAAATTGTTGTTAAATTGTTAAATTGTTAAAACCATTTGTCCTAGTTTAGCAGGTATTGCTATATGTTGGTGCTAATCTTTCTGATTTTACTTTTCTATGCCAAATATAAATAATTATAATTTTGTATTTTGTATCTTTGTATATTTTGTATTTGAAAGGTTGATTTGATTCAGCTAATACAAATAAAAAAAATAATAAAAAAAGATAGTGTGCCTATTCTAATTGTGTGTTTTGTCCTTCCATAATTCTAGCCATAGACCTAGTCAGTCTTTGCTGTGGTGCTTCTCCTTGTATTGTTCGTCTTCTTGCATAAAATTGTCTTCATTCTGGTGGGAGAACGTTTCACCTTGGCAGGGCTTCACATCTCCAATATAATTTCAGGCCTTTTTGCCACTTAGCTTGACAGCGTGAACAGTGGCCTGATCAACAAGATAGAGACCCTCGAACCTTGGTGTGAACCAAGTCCTAACAAAGTTTTGCATGAGAACAGTGTCTCCTGGATAAAGTAGTGGTGGTTTTAAATGTTCTTGGTTCATTTCTGGAGTTTTGTCTTTGTCAATCTTCTTCGACCTCTCCTGTCGGGATTGAAGCTGTTGAGAGAAAAAAGAGGCCCTAGCCATCATGGAAGTAATGTGATCATGCATTTCATCTCCTAAAACAAAAGCAGAAATGTGGGCATCTGTCATTGCTCTAGTTGGAGGAGCAAGTGGGTTTTGCATGCATCACCCTGTCACCACCTCATTAGGGGTTAAATGGTGATCGGATCCAGACTGGTTGCGTAATGCAAATAAATCTAGGGGCAGGCAATGAAGCATCCCCTTTTCAACGTTGCTTTGATTATGGCTATTTTCTCTTTCAGTAGGCCATTGAGGCGCTTGCATATTTCCTTCGCTTGCGGGTGATAAGCACAGGAGAACTTGTGCACATGTGCTTGATCCCCAATAGAGCCATTATATGCTCAAAGGTCTCATTAACCAAGTGAGGTCTATTGTCAGACCACAGCACCTCGCACAACCCCCTTCCCCCATAGTGAGAATACCTCTCTTACAGGGAACGTTTCAGCTCTAAGGGCATCGGAGTGTGAACAGGGACCAGCTTCGATCCACCGGGAAAATGGGCTTATAACCACTATCATGTATCAGTAAACTTGGCATACTTGGATCATGTCAACATAGTCTACATGCAGGTGTTGGAAAGGCCCAATTGGGGGAGGTACTGCTCCTCGCACTACACATAAAGTATGGCCCACATTGAACTTTTCACTGACAGTACAGTTCTCTAAAAATGCAGCTAGATGCTCTGCCATACTTGGACTGAACTGCTCTTCCCCAATGTGTGCAGCAAGTATGTCCTTACCTAGATGATTGGGATGATGCAATTGCGTGAGCACAATCTTCAACAATGCTTCTGGGATCACTGGCTTGCCTGTGCTCTCCTGTCCCCATAATGCATCTGTAGGGGATATTGCCCCACAGTTTATTTTCTTCTACTGGTGCTTTTCCTTGAAATTCCATTATTTGCTTGGCAGGTAATGAACTATACCCTTCTTTCAAAATCTTACTTTGCATGCGTATACGTGTGTTCGATGGACTATCAAACTCATTCATTTCTGCAAAATATGCTGCATGCTTCGCTTCTGCTACTGCGGCTTCATTGCCACGTGAGACAAAGTCCTCCCACTTCGTGTGTGCGTTCACTTCACGACCGCTATGGCTGATGTGAGTTGTAGCACGTCTCTGAGTCTACCCAATAGGGGCATGTGCTGCACTGGTGTGCAGACAGCATGTCGGAAGCCCTTCCTCTGCCATGGTGATAGTCCACTATGTACTGTAGATGTCACGTAGGCCACATCGGAATACACTGTAAACTCCTTGTCTTTGCACGCTTCTAATGCCATTATGAGAGCCACTAATTCTGCCATTTGCACTAAAAAATGTGAAGGCACTCTCACGCTGACTACTGCTTTGGCTGTTCCATCTGATTTCATTTTCATCATTGCCGTCCCAGTATGTCTTTCTCCCGTTGCCTGGTCTATCGTCAATGACCCGTCAATATAATGTACTTCTGCCCCCTCAAGGATATTCTCCCCCACTTTAAGAATGTCATCATATTGTTCCATGCACACAGCACATTTGTGCACATAGTCTCCCTCTTCGACTGGTTCAGCTAAAAATGTTGCTGGATTTACAATTCTGCATCCTACTACCTTTATCACTGGATTCAAAATAATTACCTTGTATCCAGATGCTCTCTGGGTAGTCAACATGCTTTTGGGGTTTTCGAGGACCGCAAAGAGGTCATGCTCCATGTAAAGTGTTGTGCTGCACCCCGTTGTGATACTCGCTGACTTCTCTACTGCGAATGCAGCAGCGGCCAAAGCTTGTTCACACAGGTAATGTCCTTTCATCATGGTGTTTAAATGCCCACTATAATAAGCCATTGTTTTGTGTCCTAAAGTTGTCTTTTGCATGAGCACCACAGTCATCACCACTCCGTTGGAGTGTGAGAACAGGTAGAATTCATCATGGTAGTAGGGAATCGCAAACACTGGAGCTGTGCATATTGCCTTCTTCTTCTCCTCAAATGCTTCAGTCATTTTGTGTGTCCATAATAGGTTACCGTCCCCCCTCTTTGCCTCACAAATCCCACTTAATAGGGTCTCCAGCATGTGCTGTAGTCAAATACCCAGGTTCTGCAATAATTACAGAGGCCCAAGAATTGCTGCATTTCTCTGACTGTCTTTGGCATCAGTGTTCTGAAGATCACCTCCGCCCTTTCCAGAGTTACCTTTCGGCCTTCCTGCGATATCAAATGTCCAATATACAACACTTCCTTCTGTCAATATTGTAGTTTCACTTTGTCTACCTTATAACCTTTCTCTACTAATACTGTCAGCAAGTGTACTGAGTCATTTTGAACCTGCTCTTCAGATTTGCTGCAAATCAAAATGTTGTCTGCATACTGAATGATGGTACTCTCCATCTGTATGTTGCCAACGTCCATTTGGAGGGCCCTATTAAAGATAGAGGGTGACTCACAGTACCCCTGTGGTAATCTCATGTGTTTCACTTTTGGTTTTTATATAGGAAGGAAGCTAAGTCTTGTGACTCTTTGTGGATTGGTATAGAAAGGAAAGCATTCTTCAAATCTATCACCATGAAATGGGTAGCTTCCGACAGAACTAAACATAAAATTGTCACTGGATTTGGAACTAACAGGAATTGTACCTCAACAATTTCGTTCAAAGCATGTAACTCTTGAAAAAAACTCCATGATCCCCCTGTCGCCTTCTACACCAGGTACACAGCTGTTTTACACTGTGACTACGAAGTGACTAAAATGCCTTGCTTTACTAAAGCAGCGATCATCTCATAAATGCCTTCATCTGTTTCTCTTGATAGGAGATATTTTTTGCCCTCGGTGAAACAGCCGTGGATTCAGCTGTATTTTGACTGCTCCTATCCCCTTTAACAGGCCCATGTCATATGGACTACTAGTCCATATGACACTGGGTACTCGCCCCCAGTCTTCCTTAAGAAATGGTGGTGGTGCCTTTTGCAGCAACATTATTCACTGGGGTTGCTCCCTGTAATGTACCCTGTAATGTATCCTCACCCAATGTGTAATGCTCATGTAAAACACTGTCTTATGATCTGAGTGATCATCTAGAAACAGGACCTCATCTGCCAAGTTAGTCAGCATGTGCCTTCTCCTACTGCTATTACCGTCGTCCATGATCGTCCCGTGCCATCAGTCCCATGCAATACTACTCTCTCATCCTTTATTATGGCTGCTTCTAGTTCTATTGGTATCACGTGTCCTTCCTTCTCATCTAGTAGAACCTCTGGTCTGAACAAGAACTCATTGGGTATGCGTAATCATTTGCCTTGTAGCCATGCTATCAACACTTCTACTCCATATTGAAAAAGCTCGAGATTGGCTGGCACCCCGCTCTGTTCAGTCTGAACGCAATTTTCCTGGATGAGTTCCCTCAAGCTCATGTAATGAATTCCTGGTGTCGAGCACACTATCCCCTGGTCAGTGAATGAAATGGTCATGTTGAGTCGGCTCATCATGTCTCCACCCATTATGTTTACTGGTGTCTGTCAGGAATATAGCAATGGCATAGTCAGGTTGTGTTCTCCTATGGAAATCGGACGTTTGTCAGTGAAAGGAACCAAATCTGTAGCCCCAGAGAATCCTTGTACCTTCATGGGAATGCCTGACATCATTTATCTTCCCTCCCTAATACAGGATCGAGTCGCCCCCATATCTACAAGAAAGGAGAAAGTCTTATCACCTATTGTCACCCCTATGCGTGGTTCCGCATTCGGATTGGGTGTACTGGATGGAATTGAACACATCAGGTTTGACTGTAGGCTGTAATATTCTGAATATAATGACATGCCTGTCCCTGTAAATTGATTGCCCCCACCACTACAGTCACCCCTCCCAGTTTTCGTACGGGTATCTGCATTGTGGAGTCTCTGTGTGTCGTTGATACAATGTTCTGCTGCGTCAGTGCTTTCTGTGCTGGTTGAGATGGCTGTATGTGTTCCTGTGCGTGCAATGCATGTGTCATTGGCTGTTATGGCTGCACTTGCATGCTTTGTGTGTGCCCTGGTTGTGGCGCTTATGCCTGTGCTTGCATGTGGTCCTTGGCATAATAGTTGGTTTGTTTTGTCTGATATGTTGGCTGAGGCAGCATCCCCCCATTCTTTTGCATTCCGCCCATGTCTCTGCACATTCGAGCTATGTGACCTCTCCTTCCACATATCTAGCATTGTACTGGACACCCCATTGGTTTCAGCTGTCTCCCATTAAATCCATCTCCATCCTGCTGCATCGGGTATCCAAACCCTCTTCCCCGGTACACTCCTCCCCGTACCCTTGGCAAGTGGTTTCCATCTCCCTTTCCTACAAAATGTCGTCCAATTGCCTGTGGTCGGGTTTGTGTATTCTGAGTAACTACTCCCTCTCCACGTGTCAGCATCGCCCCTTCCACTGTATACTTTGCTAACTTCTTCTTCACTAACTTTGCTTCTTCCTGCTTTCTCTTCTCACTCTTCTTTCTCGCATTTTCTTGCATTAACCAACAATAGTGCACTATAGTTATTTGGATTTCTGAACATGGCTTAGCCTCCATCCCCACTAACTTCTTTAGCTGTTTCTGTTCCTGTTCTGGAAACCTTTTTCATAATATGTGATAAAATAACCCCACTGTTTTAGCACACGGCTCTCTCATCTTGAGACGCCAACGTTCTTGAATCTCCTGAATATATTGAAGTGCATTTTCATCCTCAGGCATTTTGCTTGCCATGATTACTCTTATGTGATATGTGTCTGGGTATTGTAATCTTAGAGCTTCCATATGGCTGCTTGGCAGTTATTGAACAGTGCACCATTGTGCGCCATGTTTTGTGTTGTCACTCTGGGGTATTCTGCTCTTTTCCAAGCATTGTTCGCTATCTCCACGAGAATGGCGGAAAGTAGGCTCTTCATGTCACCCACTGCCAGTGTCATCCCTGCTGTCAGTCTTTCAATCTCATAAAACCATTTTCCAGCCCCTTCAGTCAACAAAGGTAGCTTGCACCTTAAATTATCCTTACCCATCTGTTGCCACAGTATATATTGTGGTTGTTCGCCACCCTTCTCTAGTAATGGAAAATGTGTCTGTCACATCTCCCTATATATTTAGTGGCTGTAAACACCTTTGTCATCTCTGCTAATTTCCATCCTGGCAGGGCTCTGAGCCTCTGTCCATAGGGGGTAATTTTTTCTGCACTGATTGGTCTGTCCCAAGGATGCACAGGTCGTCCATCAGGTTCTCCCTCTTCTCTTTCCACGTCTTCCCCTACTCGTCACAACGTGTCTCTGTCAGGGATTGTTTCCTGGAGTGGTGGCAAGGTCTCTCCCACTCATCATCATCGCTTTCCTGTTGATCTTCATCTGTCCTCATGGTCCCAATGCTATCGTCACTGTCTTCTTATCTTTCGTCCTCAAAACGAAGCCTCCCTAACATCCTGTTGTTTCCCCTTCGCTTGCTCTGAAAAACCATGTTCCCCCTCAGTGAGGAAACTGTTGTACCCCTACTCATCTTTGGGGCAACCAAACTGTCTCTTCTGCTCCTGTAAAGATCCCCTTGTCTTCTTCATATCCCTTCTGCGTCATCGTCATTCAGACACGCCAAGTCTGTTTTCATGTCCATTGCCTTCCTTAGAATGTCTCTTCCTACTTTCGTCTCTTTCCAGTGGTTGAAATGTATGAAATAAAGTTGTGGAACTATGTTCCCTGCTGCCTGCCCCCGCTCCCAACAAACCCCATTGCCACGCCCCCTCCCACACACAATCCAAACCCCCAAACAAACACACCTGCTGTTTAAGGGAATGTTCACTAAAGTGCACTGAAGCGCAAGTTTCTGCACTTTTATTTTAAAACGAAACCATTCCGGAACAATTTCTTTTTAAAATAAAAGTATAGGAACAGTAAAACTTATTTTTCCTTAAAGTAGAGGAGCACCGCTCCCAACTGGACCTACCCACTTCGAACACTGTCTATTTCCCTCTGTACAGCCCTGGCTTCTCACTTCATCTCTAAAACCCAGGACATCCTGTCAACACTTTCATCCTCTCCTGCTTCTCCCTCCACTCTCCACTCTTCCTCTGGGCCCCTGCAGTCACCCCCTCCCTTGTTTGCCTTTCCTCTCTTCGCCCCTGATGAGATTTATAGACAAGTACGATCTATGAGCACCATGTCAAAACAGGTCCTTCCCTGTTCCTCCAAAACCAACAAGGACGACATTGACACCCTTGCTCCAGCTTTGACCGACTTCTGCAACCACTCTTTCGCGACTGGAACCTTTACTTCCCCTCTGAAGCACTCTGTTGTTCACCCTCTTCTCAAGAAACCCTCAGCGGACACCTCCCTTCCGGCTAATTACCACCCGAACTCCATCACTCCTTTACTGTGCAACCTCTTTGAAAAGCTGGACTTCTCCCAGCTAAATCCTCACCCTGAATCTGTTGGTTGTCTCCATGACCATCAGTCTCACTTCAGAGCAGCCAGAAGCACAGAAACTGCTCTCCTGAACATTTGTGAAGACCTGCTCTCTAACCTTGGTGCTAATCTCCCCTCTGTCCTCATCCTACTTGATCTCTCTTTTGCCTTTGACATGGTCAACCATGCCATCCAGCTCTACCGGCTCTGTGATAACCTGGGCATCACTGATCAGGCTCTGGTCTGGCTGGCTTCTTTCCTCTCGGGCCGACCCTCCCAGGTCCAACTTGGGTCCTTCTTCTCCTCTGTCTCTCTCTACACCTGTGGTGTTCCCCAGGGTTCTAACCTTTCCCCCTGGTTGTTCAACCAATACCTGGCACCTCTCGCCCACTGCATTGCTGCTCTCTGCTCCTTTCAGTGCTATGCGGACGACATTCAGATCACTCTCAGACTACCCTCTGCCGCCTCTTCTCCTTCTCTCATCCCTGATTGTCTATCTGCTATCAAGGAGTGGTGTGCCGCCAATGATATCTGATTGAATGCAGTAACACGAATATCCTCCTCATCGGCACATCTGCACTTTTCTTTCCTGCCACTCTCTGACTGGCCTCTTTTGGTCCTCTTCCTGCTCCCACTGTGAGGCTAAGAACCTCTGGGTCATCTTTGACTCCACACTTCCCTTCTCTCCTCACATCTCTAACATTTCTAAGAAGTCAAACTACCTACTGCACCTTCTCAGAGGTATTCTTCCTTTCCTCTCCTTCCTCAATAAGCTCTCTGTCTCCAGAGCCCTGGTTCTCGCTAGGCTTGACTACTGCAACAGCCTCTTTTAAAATGTGACTGCCTCTACTCTCCGTCCTCTGCAACACATCCAGAACAGGACTGCAAGATGTGTCCTTGGCCTCAAGCCCAGGAAAAGTATCTCCCCAGCACTGAAATCTCTACATTGGCTCCCAGTGGCTGCAAGGAGCAAGTTCAAGACCCTCTGCATTGTCCACAAGGCCTTCTGGGGCCTGGGACCACAATACCTCCAACTCTCTCTTCGGAGGTATCTTCCGACCCGAGATCTTGCTTCTCACCTCCAACTCCTTGAGGGTCAGTTGCTTTTCCAAGTAACAAGTTGGGGGCAGATCTCTCTCTTCGGCTGGCGCTTCCCTTTGGATTAGCCTTCCTGCCTCTCTGAAACTTGAACAGAACCATCTCGTGGCAGGAAGCATCTCAAGACTCACCTCTTTGCTTCTTCCTTCTCTCCTCCTCTTCCCTGCTGATCTTTGTCTGTTTCTGCACTGGGCACCTGACTACCGTCTGATTTTGAGCCCAGACACCTGCCCACCCTGCCGCTTACCCGCTCTGCCTCCTGTCATCCCTTGCACTTGGGTCTATATCTGCAACCCTACAGACCCCTTCAAGCACTTATTAGTCACTGCCTGCACCTTATTACAGTTGCCACCAGCTGGCAGCACTACCTGTTGCTGTTTAGATCACTTGTTCAGCACTTTCCACTTCCCTACTGTCTCCTGCACTTTCTCCTTTCCCTCGGCCCTGCACTTGCACGTTCTCAATGTCACGGGGCTTAGTAAGATCATTGTTTTTGTTCTCTCTTGTACCTCTCCCTTGCCTCGTCGCGCCCTGAAACACTTGTGTATGGGCGCGATATAAATAAAATATCATATCATATCATAGCATTTTAGATGCACTCATTCAAATGCCGTGTTGGCCCTCTTTGCGCATGTGCGCAGAAAGGGCAGTGTTTCTGAACAATTTAAAGTCCATCCCAAATTCTCAACGGGATGTGCTTTAAAATGCACAGAAATTACATTTATCCCCCTCTGCCTTTTCTAACAGGTTTGGGTGGCGCAAATCAAGCTGGGTCATTTCTGACTCTTTGAAGTGTGACGGGTTAAACCACGGCTGGCACAGAAGGGAAATGCTTTCCGCTCCCGACACTAATGTATGCAAAGGAGCTGCATAGCGCATCTTTTCGCCACTGCACAGCCCCTTCTGAATTGCACAGATCACCTTTGAGAATAAAATGACCTGCGCATTTCTAAAAATAGTGCAAATGAAACGGGCGCATTCTCTGTTCCCCTTTCATCTGTGCAATTTTTTGATAGTCTTTGTGCATGTGAGAGAAGCTTGCACTGATGATGTGGTGCAACAGGGGCCGGGGGGCAAATTACAGAAACTGTGCTCCGTGCTAAGTACAAGTTTGCACAGTATTAGCACTAGGGCAAAGATTGCCCTATTAAAAAAACAAAAAAACACTGTGACATATTACAAAACCTTTGCACCGTGGCAAGTGCAGTTGGGCATGTTATAAACAGCATGGTGGAAATTGCCATAGCACAAAAAAATACATTTTCAATGTGTTTGCCCCAGTTCAAACTTTGCCCTAGTGCTAATACCAATTCGTATTAGCACTAGGGCAAACTTTTCCCTGGTGAAAACATGTGCTCAAAATGTATCTGTTTTGAACAAGAGCAATGTTTGCCTTGGTGCTTAGAGGATGCCAAACTGCACTTGTCACTGTGAAACTGTTTTCTAATGTGTTGCAGCCTTTTTAAAAATGGGGCAATCTTTGCCCTAGTGCTAATCCCGTGCAAATCTGCACTTGCACCTGTGCAACATTTCTGTAATCTGGCCCCAGATTATGAAAGGTGTGCATGTTTTTTTTGGATGCGTGCGCCAGCCTTAGCTCTGGATTTCAATTATCAGAAGCAAGTGCTGAGCGCATCTCTCATGAGCGTTGTGGGGAAAATGGCACTGTTCCGTGTGTCAAACAACATCGTCGTGCGGGGCTTTTACAGTGCAAGCCCGTTGCGCGTGCTCGTTTCTACCGCAGTGCTAGTATCAAAGCTGTTGGTAATAAGTCCCAATACGCCAAAATTGAGGTGGCACACTGCAACATGGCAGTAATTTACTGTGGAAAAGGGACTGTCAAGGAGGTACCAATCCTGTTATGGTTCCCTCTCAGTGCCTTCCAATGTGTTTAAATCACTCAGAACAGCCCCCTCTCCTCACATACTGCGACTTTCTCAATGCTCCCTCTGCAAGTGCCCAATCGATCACAATTTACTGAGCCACCACCTAGCCCCTCTCTGCAGCTCGCAACTGTGTTCACAACATCACAGTCACCCTGAGCATGCACAGTGTGTCCACTGGTGCTTGTAGTCTGTGTGCCTGACTGCGGGAGGCGGGGACAAGAACTGGGCATGTTCTGGACAACACAGCTACGTTACATGGCAAACAGAGCTTGCGGGGGTCAGTCTTTACAAGTTATTAATATTGGGATCATGGTTCCCTGAATACCCAGACCTGACATCGGTTACTGCTAATGTCACTACTAAACTACATATCCCAGAAAGCACTGTGCTATTGGTTAAAACATCTATAGCAGGGAACTGGTAAAAAACAAACCCTTTTACACGTTAGTAGATTATGAAGATAAAGCTCACACTATGAAACAAAGTGGTAGTTCATTTCCATACAATAAGAAAGGGCCATTATTTGCTGCACTTGGTACAGAATGTGTGGCTGAAATGCGGCGGAATGCAGGCATGGTTTACAAGTGTGGAGGCCTAAAATTGTCATCATTCATCTGATTCTGAGTGAGAAGTGTCCCTGGCCTTTTCTCAGGTCCATCGCATGCCTCCCTTTTTCCTTCTAACCCCCTCTCTCTTTGCCCTCACTTACTAAAGAAAATAAGGGCATCTCTGCCCAGCAGTATTCCACATGCGGGCCCGGCTTGCATTGGGCTGTCACTGTTCTGCAAGGGAGGATAACTGCCCGTACCAATATCAAAGAGGCGCTACATTTAGCAGTTATCAAAACAGTACCTAGCGCCTCTTGGATAATTGCATCTCCCTTGCACAGACGCTGTGCTTCAATACAGCCAAATGTACGATAATAGGACAGAAGTGACCATTCCGGAGTCGGTGCAGAGTAAAGCAGAGAGCAAAGTAATGTAGTTGGTTTGTTTGTTTATTTATTTATATGGCGCGCCAAACCCTGAGATATCTGGGCGCATTTACAAGGTCACATATGAAATGGTAGCAACAATACAGATTGATGCAGTAAGGGTCACAATTAGCACAATACGTGATTAAGATAACATAAGAGCATTACACGCATATTTACAAAGTTACATAATAGTAATTTACAGACAAGAAATTATACATCATAATCATACGAGAGGAGCCATGTTTTAGTGCTTTTTCTAAAGCTGTGGTAGGAAGGTTCTGATCTTAAGGCTACTGGCAAGGAATTCCACAATGTGGCTGCCAGTACAGAAACACTACTTCCATCTGCTTTCTTAAGCCTATATCTAGGTACACTGAGGCAATGTGAATGAATTATTCTGGTAGGACGTTCTGAAGTATTTTTGGAGGACATGTCTGCAAGATATTTAGGGGCTGAGTTGTGGAGACATTAGTGAGTAAGGGTTAATGACTTGAAATTAATTCTATCCCAGACTTAAAGCCATTTAGAGTTCCGTCTGGCAGCTGAGATGTGCTGCCTTCTCGGAATGTTTAGTGCAGTTCTTAGTGCGTTATTTTACAGAAATTGCAATTTGTTTACATTATGTTTACTAAACCCTAGATATAGGACATTACAATAGTCTAGTTTGGACAGAATTAGTGCTCTGTCCAGGGTGGTACGTCTGGATGTTGAATGAAATGGTTTACATGCAGTGATTCATTTGCAAGTGTCTGCCGTAGCGGAGGCTGTGGCATTGACTTGTCTGTTCAGGTTTAACGCCGAGTCAAGGTTGGATACATTGATCTTATTACCGTCAATATTGAATGATTTGAACTGGTTAGTTTGTTTAGTTTTACAGTAGATCTGATGAGAAGAAGTTCTGTCTTTTCATCATTAAGACAAAAGCCATGAGTGGCCATCCATGCTTGGATAATGTGGTAGATCCTGTTAAGCAGGGTCGAGTCAGTGTCATGATCACCAGTGGTGGGAATGAGAATCTGAGTGTCATCTGCATAGTTTGTGTAGGTAACACCCAGATTATCAAGGTCGTCGAAGAGGGGCTTGGTAAATATATTGTATATCGTAGAAGAGACACACAACCCCTGTGGAACTCCACAGGTGATGGGTGCAGGCTCTGCTGATGCAGTGGGTGAGAAAACCCTTATGCTTTGATTGTCCAGGAAGGATTGTATCCAAGCAGTGGCATCGTCAGAGAAGTGGGCAGCTAACTTAAAGTGTTTACAAAGGACTTTGTTGTCCACTAAGTCAAATGCCGCTTGAGAGATCTAAGAGTAATAGGAGGGTGAGCTTTCCTTTGTCCTTTAAGTCGTCCATTTGGTTTTTAAGGTCTATTAATGCCCATTCTGTACCATGGTTAGGCCTAAATCCTGATGATTGTCTCAGGCCAAGGAGATTGTTGGAGTGTAAGCCTGAATGTTTAGGTAGGCCGCTCTATATAGGATTTTCAGGAGAAAAGGAACGGTCGTTATTGGTCTGTAATTGGTTGGGATGTTTGGGTCAAAGTTGTTTTTTTTTAGTAACGGCAGGACCCGTGCGTTGTTTAGATTTGTAGGGACAGTGCAAGTGTTAAAGGAAAAGTTTATTAAAGTCTTGACTAAAGGAGCTAGTTCCCTAGCTGCCTCTTTGATTATTGGTGCTGGGCAGGTAATTCCCTGGCATCTCGACGAGTTGAGTGAGGCTATTATTTTCTCAACTTCATGAGTAGAGACATGGGAGAATTTAAAGAGGTTACTTGTATTAGTCAGAGTCCTTTGGGACTCCTGCAAAGGGGAGACCTTTGAGATATTTAATTTTTTTGTTTCTATTTTGTCTTGTAGGAGAGCAATTTTATTGGAGAGAGCAGCTTGAATATTAGAGCATCAGGTCTAGTCTTTGATGTATGTTTCCGTGGGCACGTGGGGGACTCTAATTTTCTTAAAATGATGAAAAGTTCTCTTGTATTAGAATTAGCTTTATCAATCCTTTCATTATAAGTGTCTTTTTTAGTTTGAAGGATCTCTGATTTGTATTTATTAGAGATTGTGATAAATGTATACTTGTTAGGTGCTGTAGGATTGTTTTTCCAAGAAGTTTCTGCACTCCTTTTCTCCTTACGTAAAGCTTTAAGACTAGGGGTGAACCAGGAGTATATATGTGCTCTGGGTTTGCCTTTGCACATTTCTAGAGGTGCTATTTTGTCGATGTCTAGATTGATCGAATGATTGTAAAGTTCTACTAGTACTGAAGGATCACAACTAATAATGGTGGGATTCGTGATAGGTTGGATTAGTGGTAATGGGTTCTCGATTGTTATGTTACGTTTGTTCCTAGTAAATGCTGGGGGAGCCAAAGGGATGGATAAGTTAACTTGTAGGCTATTTTGTAGGGTTAAGGAGATAGCATGGTGGTCGGAACAGGCACAAGGTTCCTTGGATATAATTTTAACATCGCAATTAAGGTAGTCTAACCATTCTAGTGGTCTACCTTTAGTATGTGTTGGTGAGTTGATACAGTGGGCGGAGCCTAGTTTAGAGATAGTATTGGCAAGTACTGAGGCAATGTCATCTTTAGGATTGTTAAGGCCTTGATTAAGATCACCTAGTAAGATGATTTGAGAATTTGGTTTGGTATTTATAGTTAGTAGTGAATTCATATCCTCCTCAAATGTTGACATAGGGCCAGGTGGTCTGCATATGAGATGCATAGTTATAGTCTGTGACGCAGTGAGGGGTAGTTTCACTGTCAAGAGTTCTCCTGTAGGGAAAGGGATATGTGGGAGGACCCTTCAACCCAATTTGGTTTTGACAATGAATGCAATGGAACCTCCTCGTGCAGTTTCTCTATCTGACCCTAGTTTAGCAAGATTTTCTGGAATAGCTAGTGCCAGGGATGGGCCTCAAGATACATGCAGCCAAGTCTCTGTCATGGCTAGAAAATCGAGTTGGTTTGTGACAATAAGGTCGGCTATGTCTAAAGTGTGAGCGACCATGGATCTAGGATATGTGGAATGTCCATGTCAGGTGCATTAAATGGATAGCACAAATGTTTCAGTCGTGTTAGGTTGCTAGGAGGGCTATCGTCATTGGACTTTTGTTTAGTTCTCTTCTTAGGTAAGTTTGGGATGTAGGCATTGTCTTCTCCAGTAGTTAATGGATGAAGGTTATGGTACAGTCTTGATCCGAGTCTACTATTTCTAGAGCTAGTTGTGCATGGTTGCTTAGCTGTTGGCCTGGTGGCATAGAGTTTGATACATTGGGCAGGTGATAGTATAAAGGTGGGACTGCGAGTAGTTTGGAATTCGGACTGGGAGTGTCAGCAACTAGTTGAAGGGGTGGTAAGAAGTTGGTTGGTCTTATAAGATCCAACTGTGGTAGTGGACTGGTCATGGTAAGAGAAAGGTAAAGTTTGTGGGACATGGCTGTTGCGCTGTTAGTTGTACCCAAGGAGCTATATGTGAAGGAGTTGGCCATGGTGGTAGTATTGGGAAGGGGTGGTGTAGGAGCTAGAAGAGAGCTAGGCACTGACAGTGTACATAAGATATTGGTCATGAGAAGGTACATGATTTGGTGAGTAGATCTGATGGACATATAACGTGGGAGGTCTGTTGGACCATGGGGCATGTTAAGGCATCTGTTCCTAGTCCAGAGACTTGTAGGTTTAACGTGGGAATAGCAGCGTAGCAGTGTCTAGATGATCACAATACGCTACACAGTCAGGTAGCAATAGTTATACTGGGCAAATGTATAGGCTAGTCTACCAACGTTAAGTGAGTCAAACGTTATCAGGCAGGTGATTATGAAAATAGTTAAAAGCATGAGCAGAGAAAAACTTGTGACTGAGGCCTCTAAGTGGCAGAGTTGTCACTGATCGTGATATATGGGTGTAACCATAAGGTTGTGGACCGTGTAGTGACAAACTGATATTGTAAATTAGCTATGTTGAAGGTCTAATATACAGCATGTACATGTTCCAAGCTAGAAGGTACGCATTGTTCACGATAATGAGATTGGCCAGGCATAGCTAACTTATTGAGTTAGGCATAGTGGGTAACTAACAGATAGCAATCGCAAAAGTCAGATCTAGCATATAATGAACAGCATGGGTACGGTGTTGGATACTAGCATATTGACTACATTATGTGCATAATCATTTATGGCATAATACATTCAGCATAGACAGTGACAGGCTGTTAGTAAGAGCAAGGTTCGAGTCTAGCATATATTGAGCAACATAGGCATGCCATGGTTTGTTTCTAGTATGATGCAACAAGTACCATAACTGGTTAAGTCACCTTTGGCATATTACACACAGCATGGGGTAGTATGTCGCACTGGTAAGGTATGAAGCAGGTCTAGTATAGCATATTAAGGTCAATCTGCCATATGGAGGAACAAACTATAGTTTACGTACATAGCATTAGCAGTTTTGTGGCTTACTGCGTGAGTCTGTAGGCATGATGTGTACGTTCATCGTTTACAATGTGGTCCACTTCAGCGTCTAGTATAAAAATGGAGTAGTCCTTTGGAATGGCATTTTGATGAGAGAGGTTGAGTAGTAGCTCATGGTAGTGGAGGTCAAATAATGAGGAGGGGGAAACATTTTCTGCCCCTAGGCCCTAACGGCTTGGACAGGCACAGACAGCACTTGTGTTGTATGGCTGGCTTTCGCTGTTGGTGAGGCCGATTGGCGGATATTGCTGAGATGGGCCAATAAGCAAGCTGCAATCAAATAAGCAGGAAGGAGGGCCGTTCAGAACAACGCTGTGGCAACCAGGGAAATACCGGGGATCAGGAACTAACGGCTGTAGGGCATCAAGATAAGGTGCTGTAGGCAGTTTACATACTGCCGTAGTATCTCTTTTCGTGCAGGTATGATATTATAATGAATATCAGTGATAATTCAAAGCACCATGCATGCCCTGCGTATAACATCAGATAATGCAGGGAGAGTTGTTGCTTGTGGTTTGCTGATTTCCAGTAGTTCAGTTAAGTTGCCGTTTTTGATGGTAGTCAGTTGTTTGTCCTGTGGCTTGATTATTGATGCGGCCAGTGTGATCATGAAGGGAATGATGAGGTGGTCGCTCCAGAGGATCTGAATTGGTGACGCCGTGGTAATGAGGTTTTTGTTGGCGAAGATTGCGTCTAGTGTATGTCTTTCCATGTGGGTTGCTTCTTTGACTAGTTGATGTAATTTCATATTTGCTAATTGGCTGGCTAGAGATTTTTGTGTGGTTGTGGTTTCTAAATTGAACCAGATGTTGAGATCACCGAGGATAATCAGGTGATTCTGCTCAATGGCTAAGTTGGTGATTGCTTCTGTGAAGGCATCTACGAAGATTGCATCGTAAGTTGGTGGTCTGTATGCCAGTATGAATTTCAGGTTTGTTCTGGGGTTTGTTGATAGGCGAAGGATTAGAGATTCACAGTTATCAGTGTTTAATGGGTCTTCCAGTTTAATTTCCAGGTGTTCCTTGTGGATTATTGCCAGTCCGTCACCTCTTTTGGTTTTCCTGTTTGCTTGGACACACTTGAAGTTATCAGCCAGGCAGTTGTAGAGAGTGATCTTCTAATTGTCATCTAGCCATGTTTCAGTTACGAATAGGATGTCGATACCTCCGTCACTTAAGAGTATTAGAAGTTGGTGGCATGTTTGGATATTGACCTACCATTAATTAGATTGCAGTGGATATTTTTGGTGTGGTTTGGTTTATTTATTGTTCCCTGTTTGATTTGTGGGTGTCCAATTGGAGTGCTTCTGTGTTGACGCCAGTTGGTTGAGGTTCCGTGGAGCCTGCTTCATCATTGAATCGTTCTATTAGATTGACATCCCATTCTCTTCTTGGGGCCTCCCATCTTTTATTCATTGTTTAGACAAATTCTTGGCCTGTCTGGAGATGTCAGTGTCATTGAAGTATCAAGGTTCTCTGTTTGTTGCGATGTACAGTGTAATGTATAGGGATTTTTCTATTACGATGTTTGTTCTGTTGGAAGGCAGGGCACAAGGGCAACTGGCAGAAAAGAGACAAGCAAACAAGAGAAAGGAATGTGAAACAGGGGTCAAGGAAACTGACACAAAAAAGGGAGCAGGTAACAGGCAAGAGTAAGGGAAGGCAGAGCAAAGAGGGACTGCATTGAACGTGACCTATGAGCTAGGAACTGAAGCGAGCATTGAGATGCACTGAACAGCTTTCAACAGGTAGCAACATATCTGCTGGTATACCATGCCCTGTACATGTTGCCATGGCAAAACAACAACACTAGGCCCATGGCGTGTGTCTGGTGTCCCCGGGGGAACATGGCATCCCCCACATGGCCTGCAATGCTCTGCTGGGTGTGAAGTTGTCTGGGGAGTGCACTCTCAGAAAGAGCAGAAGCGCAAGGAGTGTATTGCCAGAATGGGTAGACATTCCATGAAAATCTGAGTGAATGGGATGCTGCGTGGCAGGCATGACACATGCAAACACTGCAATTACTTTCCAGACTACTATCACCATACACCCCTGCACCCATGCAGCCAGACCTGATCACCTCAGGCCAAATCAATGAAAAGCACCACACACAGTGACAGCCTCCCTTCCACTAATTATACCACAACCAGTGCCCCCCTCAGTGCCATGCAAACAGAGCAAGCATTGACTCACTAGCCTCTCATCACCATGTGTCCCCGCACCCACCATGCTGGACCCATTCACCTCAAGCCAATGCAACAAAAAAAAGAATACACTCTCCCAGGGCCCCTGCCACCAATGATACATCAACCAGTGCCTTGAACTTACCTGCACAATGTACCCACCTGTCGTGCATCAACAGCATTTCACCTGAAATAACCATCTTAGCCTGCTAAAACATGCTTTGCATGAAAGTAAACAAACAGGACAGCTGTGATCACTCCCGTATGGAAAAAGGTAACTTGAGTGCCATTGTCCACACAGTATCAACAACAGGATGGCAAAATCACAGAGCGTGAGTGACAATGAATGCAACAAAATCAAAAATGATGGACAGAGTCATCACTGGCAGTGAATCAAACAAATGTTCACCTCATTACGACATGCACTCGGGACACATGGTTCAGTCTGCCCTGGGTACGGGCACAAGCTGGGCCATTGATGGCAGGCATACAAGTGGTACATACCCACAGTCGGGCATCACATGTGCCTATGGGCCACCCTTGGGTGCAGGGGAGTGAAAGAAACCCCAAGTGAGTAGCAGAATGCCTGGGGAGAGGAAGTACAAGGGTGAGAGCTGATGTGAAGGATGGAAGAGTGCAAGAGGGAGAGAGGAGACAGAGTGATGAATGTGCAGCTGTGGAGCGAAGGGGAGAGAGAGAGAGGATTTGTTTGAGCAAGGGGGAGTTTGGCTGGTGGGGAGATGAGGAGAGGGATGGGGCTGTAACAACGCAGGAGGGCATATAGAGGGGGAGGGAGACAGAGACAGAAAGACAGGAAATGACAGCAGCAGGGCCGGAGAGCCTGGAAGGCACACTGATGGAAAAATAGAGCAGGTTGTGGCAGAAGAAGTGAAATAGGGGTTGAGGGTGAGGGCAGACTGGGAAACAAACCCCACCTGTGAAAGGGCAATCCTCATCTCATCACCACAAAAGCAACAAGCACAACACACCAAGGCATGCCAACCAGAAAGAAAACCATGTTCGCAACATCCAGGCAAATAAGTCCCTTCAACCGGAACGCCAGACTCTGCACCACCCACCAACCTCTGCAGTTGGACACCACCGTCCCTGGACAGGACATCACTCCCAGCTGTTGTTGCACAGATTACACACCCTGGACAACCCATTCCCAAGAAGGGTGCGTACATCATAGTGTGAACTGCTAACACTTACAGGGACAACCGACGCTGTGGGGAGGGGATGATGTACCACAGACAAGTGCCCACAATGTACATTCACATACAGTGCAGTCACCCACAGTCAGTGCTTTAAGTGGGGTAAGAAATTGAGGGGGGGGCCCTCGTTTGGGGGCGTGGCATCCACTGTGGGCGTGGCCTAAAAGTGCACAAATCATAGTAGGGTGCGCAAACAAATATATAAATGTAGTAGAGCATTTATATATTTGTATGCGTACTACTATGGTTTGTGTTTTTCAAGCCTTCTTTTATAAACGTAGCAATGTTACATATTTCTATGTTTATAAAGGTGGCTTGAAAGTGTACAAACCATAGTAAGTTACGCACACTTGTGTGCTTACCTTACTATGGTTTGTGTACTTTTCAAGCCGCCTTTTATAAACATAGACATTTGTAACATATTCTATGTTCATAAAAGATGGCTTGAAACGTACAAGCCATCTTTTATAAAGCTTTGAGGACGGACAAAACCCAAGGTGGTTTTGTCCGTCGACAAAGCTTTATAAAAGATGCCTTAAATTGTGCACGTTTCAAGCCGTCTGTTATAAACATAGAAATATTTCTATGTTTATAAAAGATGGCTTGAAACGTACACATTTCAAGGCATCTTTTATAAAGATTTGCCAAAGGAGACAGGCACCTCGGGCTCAGTGATCGCTGCTCTGAGCAGAGATCACAGAGCCCAAGACGTCTTTCACCCTCTGGGAACCCGCGGGCTCCGTGATATAATCTACATATTAGATCATGGAGCCTGCAGGTTCACAGAGGGTCAGTGACATGGCGAGGGCAAACAAAGGAACTGTAACTTCCCTGATGACCCCTCAGATGGGGGGTCATCAGGGAAGTTACAGTGACTGACAGAAGTGCCAGCCAGCCTCAGGGACGCTGTGGCTGGCTGGCACTTCTGTCCACTTGCCTAACGTTACACTGGCGGGCACATCTCCCGTTGCGGCTGCGGCCGTGGCAGGATAATGCGTCCTGCCATGGCGTGGTGGGGCCGGGGGGCCACGGCAGGGCCCCGGCTCAGCCCCACTTTTTGAAGACTGGCGGGCCCGGCCCCGGCAGGCCCCGGCCCACTTAAAGCACTGCCCACAGTGCCCGATTACAACAACTAGTAATGGAAGCAAAAGGCATGCACTACATTCTGGAGGCGAAAACAGAAAACAATAATCAAATAACAAGTGACTTGAATTGGGAACACATGTAAAGTCTGACAGGGATCCACATGTGCAAAGCAGTGCAAACCTAGATGCACCAAATGTGCCAAACCTGCACTGTGTGTTGCATGGAGACATATGGGCACATCTGTTTTACCAGAGGCAAGGTCATGAAGTGTAGCAGCCGATGTCTTGTTGATCTGTGAATGGATGTGTGTGTAAGACGTGTCGTCATAGCAGGGCGGATCATTTGAGCGGATACGTTTGTGGAGTGGGCCCTGGCACAGGTCAAAGAGGGGGGTGGACAAGGAGTACACCTGCAGGGGCCTATATGACACATGGGGTTAGGGGGAGAAGGGTGGTAGGAAGAGGTGAGCTATCGGAATGCAGAGTCCAGATGTCCAGAGAGTAGAGGACGAGGATGTTGTCGTAGAATGTGTCAAATACTGCCAATGGCTCAAGTGGGATTGTGGCTGCAGATACTCCGGAGTCTGCTGTCGTTTGTGGAAGAGCAATCTGAATAACAATGCACATCCATGAATGTTTAAGGAGACATACATACACAAACATGTGGACAAACACACATCCGCACTGACCTTCGCCATCAGAAAATCACATGAACTGTTTAAATCCAACGTGTGCAACTGCATGCAGATATTGTGGTGCACACTGAAACAGACATTGCCATGATTGACATTGCACATCCTTACCTGCTGACAGAGCCACCCTCCTGTCATTCCCATATCACCTCCACCGGAAACTGTTCCTCTGCATATCTGAATGGAGGGCCAGTGCCCGACATAGAGCCTGGGAAGTAGGGAGGTGAAAGGGTGCTGGGTGGACCTCTCATGGAGTGCAGTTACTGGATGAATCAGGATTCCTGCAACAACATGGGGCATTGCATTTCACCAGCTATAGAAGTAAATCATGCAAATTGCACATATGTTTCAAAAGGCACTTGCTTGATTGTCACCTGCCCATGTGATCCTGTTGCAATCAAGTCAACCATGGCAGTTGATACCGCTACGCATGGATACATGTCCAGTACTTCACTCACAAATCCCTTGGGAGGGCAACAACACATCTCGCAAGGTAGAAATAAATAGAAAAATAGTCAATTCCGGACAGGGGGAAAATAATTATTTGTGTCCATCTTGAACTGGGGCATAACAAAATTAGAACAATGGATCCATCCTGAATAGGGGGTGGGGGCAATGAGACTACCCTGCACATGTTCAAAACAAAAGAAAAATGTCCATCTTGGACTAGGGGGAAAAAATGTCCACCTGGAGGGGTGAGGGAAAGGGTGCATGCCCATGTCCACTCATGAGTGGACAAAAGAAATCAACACTAATAGAATATTTTTTTTATTAAATCCCTCCATGGGCTCATGGACATCACAGCAGAGGTGGTAGAGGTGGTGTGGGTGTGCCAGGACTGCCATCCTGCTGTGGATTATCAGGTGGTGGCATGTATCCTGTTCACGCAGTGCCAAAGCCTGGTCTCCATTGGATCGGAACATCCATCACACAGAAGCATGCACAAGCATCCCAATGGTGTTGAGGCCATGATGTGCTTCTTCCCAAATGCCCACGGAGTCTGCATGTGCGCTCACTCATGATACATCAATTTGCTGGGACAGTGCCTGCTTTAAGGCGTCCATCTGTTCATGGAACTGGGTCCTTGTGGCTGAGAGTTCATTCTGCAGTGAAGACCTCAAGTTTTCCATCTCATGGTGATTGAAGTCTTGTGATGCCAACATCTCTTGCTTCAGGGCTTCTGTATGTACCTTAGCATCTGCATGCAGGGAGTTCTGCAGATACTTTATATCAGCCCGCTGGCCCTTGATGTTTCCCTCCGTGGTCAGTCTATGGGAGAGCCTTGAGGACTGCATCTCAGCATGCAGTTTATTCTCCAGGCTGGACAAGAGTCACTGCTGTTGTGCATCCTGGGCCACTGGTGTGGACATGTTCTCAGTATGTATGTCTCAAGGACACAGACAGGGCAATGTTCAGGTGAGTGTCGTCAACAGTTATGCAAGCAACAAGGCATGTGCCTGTCATGTATTAACTGATAACCACATACAGGCCTTTCATGTCAGACTGGTGATTCACATTTTGATCAATATAATCATATTTGTAATTCGAACATGCACATACATGAAATGCAAAGCAGACAGGCACACTCATTGGTGTTATTCATCCCCGTAACCTTTCTCATGAGTTGTCTACAGACATTACAAAAGGCGAATACCAGACAGCCCACCTTGGAATGATGCGCCGCCATCAGCTGAATTAACTATGCTTGGTCTGGTGTCACCCCTTGCAATAAACACGTTAAGTTGTTCTTACATAACGACTTCTAAACAGGGCAGTGGTTTTCAGGCAGTCGTAGCCCGGCAGGCTGGTCACTCCATAATGTGACATTACAGGCATCTTGGAAATGTATTCTGACATGGGGTTGCGTAAGAACAGGTGACAAAACAAACATGCACCTCATCAGCAACTGCTGTGTGTCGACAACATACATCGCATGTACTTTATATACAATGCAAAGAGATTGGCCCCGTGAGTCTGGCAATGATTCATTGATGTGGATTAGGTATTCATTAGTGTGACACAGATGTGTGCTTTGTGGGTGATATGTGCCAGTAAGGGGGGTGCATCATGGGTCTTACAATGTGCACATATTTTGGTCATGACAACCCTGCATGCAAGTATTGGCACAGCTGTGAAGCCCAGTGGACACTGATGTGTACTGTCACACAGACATGTGCCACACATGGGAACCACACAGCAAACTCGATAGAAGTGTACACAGTAACAAACATGCATTAGCCAGGGATGGCTGACAACTGCAGCAGACTGTACTACTACACATATATGGGTTGGTCTACTATGATTGTGCGCACTTACAATGCACACACATGAAACTCACCAGATGTGTCCACATAGGTCTCCTGGCCTGCCATGACGATCACCTGCTCACTGCTGATGAGTGTACTTGCAGCCTCATCGATTGTGGTCAGCTGGTCCTCCCCTGCTGGCCCCCCTCCAGTAGCATGTGCAGAGTCCAGGTTATCACTGACCTTCTGCTTGGTCCATCGCATGAGATCATTCGTCCGCTTTTGGACCTGTTCATCAGTGCACCTCTCTACACCGCAGATCTTGATGAGTCCTGAGACATGCCGCCAATGCACCAATCAATGTGTGGGTGTACAGGTGCTGGCCACAAAGGGGTACATCTCTTCACTGTGCTCCGTCACATAGTCGACGCGGATATGAAGCTTCTCATCAGTGGAGCCCCTTCACCTGTGCCATGTCTTGGGGTGGAGACCCTCTTGACCCTAGTGATATGATATGATATGATAGGATATTTTGGGGGTAATTCATGGATTATTTGCGCCGAAGAAAATGGGATTTGGGCGCATTTCTGCCTGCAAATCCCCATTTGTTAAACAGGGATTTGTGGGCAGAATGGTGTACAAATCCCACTTTTTTCAGCGCAAATAATCCATGGATTACCACCTTTATTTGTATCACACTAGTACACAAGTGTTTCAGAGCGCGACAAGGCATTGAAGGGGTACAGGGGAGAACACAACAATGATCTTACTAGGCCCAGTGACATTGAAAACGTGCAAGTGCATGTGAAAGGAAAAGGGGAAAAGTGCATGGAAGGAGGAGAGTCGAAAGTGCAGAGCAGAGGATAACAGATAAATAATAATAAATAAAAATAAATAGATAATGGATGCAATAAACAGTGGTAGAGCAGCCAGCAAGTGGCAAGTGCTGTGTTTATGGCAGCAGAACTGGGTATGGCTGATAAGTGCAGAAAAAGAAGAAAATGGGGGTGGTGTGGGACTGTATGGGTACAGATACAGTGCCTAGTGCAAGGGGTGGCCTTTAGGCAGTGCAGAAGGGTAGCAGGGTGAGCTGGTACCTGGGCCTAGGGGACAGAGGGTGGCCAGGTGCACAGTGCCAAGAGAGAACGGATCAGCAGGGGAGAGGGGGAACGAAGGCAGAAGGAAAGAGGAAGGTCTTGAGGTGCTTCCGGAACCAGAGATGGTTCTATTCAAATGGCCCTAGGTGGTGCTGGTACATGTGTCAATCCCCGACCATGTCCACGTACAGGTGCCAGGATGCCTGTGCGCTGAGGAACACCACGTCCACTTGGGGCTGGGGCACCTGTGTCGTCACCACATCTCTGTCCTCTACCTGTCCCTTTCGGGGCCTTACCACTCATGGTGCAGGCAAAATGTATGAATGAAATGCACGCAAATATACTGTTCAGGGCAAAATGAGAAAGGGAACAGTCCATGTGATGGACAACATAGATGTGTGGTCCAGCAAGGCTCCAAAGCACTCCAAAAGCAAATATAGTCTGTACATAAGACGCAGAGGCACCCCAATAAAGACGACACCTGGAAAGCTTTAAGAAATGAACAAAAAGCAGTATGCAATATGCATTGGCACCCCAAGAGCAAAATATTGTGTGCCCAATTCTCAGAAAGCTTCCAAAAGAGAAAATAAGCAGTATGCGATACACTGAGGCACCCCAAAACAAACAAATGTGGATGCAATACACTGCAGGCCTAAAAATGGTAAGAAATACATGCACATGTGCGCTGAGCCAAGCCTCAAAAAGAAACATTCTGTACGCGTTACTTGAAGGAAACGGCTTGCGTGGCACCCCCAAATGCGTCTCTGCAAAACTCATCTGTCTTTGTACCTTCTTGCTCATAACCAGTGATGCGCATCACACCCCTTAAATATCACTGTCATTGCCATGCACTGCGTAAGCCATGTAGGCGTGCAGTGCGTAGCATGTAATTTACGTGCTAAGGGACTTTACTCTGTATTCAGCTGCCTCAGATATGAGACACAATGACACTGCTTCTCCTGCCTCCAGTGCCATTTCAATTGCTTCCTCCTGCTCTGTACTGCCTCCCACCTTGCCATCTTTTGCTGCCTGCTGAGAGTGAGTGCCTGCTGCCCACCTTCACTGCGTTGGAGTGCCTGCTGACCCACCATTGCCTGTGTTCCTTTGTTTGGCAAATCAGGTCCTGTGACCACCTCATCTGCTGTCTTGGACTACCATCTCTCCATTACATCACCATTGCTCCGGAGCCCATTTCCAGGAACCAGTAAGCCCACCTGCACCTGCCTCGGGGGTTGCCGTGTCTGGTCCATCTGCCTCATCACCGAGCAGTAGCCCCACGGCAGCGAGGCAGAGGGCGGCCAACTTCAGCTCCTGAAGTTGGCATCGTGGGGCAGGAGGTCCTGGAGAAATATGATGTCCTCTTCAACCCTGCAACGCAGCTGGGGAAGGAAAGACGTAAACCGATCTGGGTGACCATCATGGATGCCATCAACATGGAGGGGGTGGCAGACTATTGCCCAAAGACCATGCTTAAGCGATGGGATGACCTCAAGATTCACACCAACTCCAAAACTCTAGCAGCCCTTGAGGCCGGTGCCACTGTGGAGGTGCACCATGCAGACTGCTACTAGTTTTCATCAGCCAATATGCAGGTCCTAGAGGTTTTACCCAGAGCTCCATCCCCAGATCTGTGAGTGGCAATGACCTCTGGATGCTGCTGGTGCGTAGCCATGTAGTGCACTGCTCTATAGTTCATGTGTGTTGTGCATGGTCATGCATGATTGCAGTTACTCCCTTCAGTATGCAGCATGTGTGTTTCGGTGATTCACAGAAGCATGCAGCCCGCAGACAATGCTCACCAGACATTTGTTGCTTGGACGTGCACTGCTACGTGCAGTGTTGTTATTTGGTGACATGCACCACTCATGCACAAGCAATGTCAGTTGATGGTAACACATGCTTGGACAGTAATGATGCCAGATTACGATGTTGTTCCCATGTGAGGGACATGCGTGAAGGACACATTTTTGTGTAGTGAATTTCAAAGTGTAGCCATCCACACCCAACATCTGGAGGTCACACATGTTTTTAGATGCTGATGATTGTCATGTTGGTGCATTGACCTTTCAGGGACGTTGATGTTATCTGTCATCCCACTGCATGTGAAGTTTGAGATGACGTGTGATCATGCCATGTGTATGTGCTTGGGTCAACAGCATGCTTGCTTGCACCTCTGCAATTTGTGCATGTATGTGTTGCATGCTTACAGGTCAGGCTGTCAGGGAGGCATGTTGCGTCATGTAATTGTGTGGATAGATGCCCATGCAGGTGTTTGCATGGACACGCTGGGCATAGTACAATCATGAGTGTCTTGTGAGATCCAGCATTGGACTGGGTTCCTTGCCACAAATGTGTTCCCAGCAGTACCACAGTCCATCTGTGCTTCCATACATCCCGTGGTTGACTCCCTGCCCACTGCTGCCTCCTGAGGCTACACAGCAGGTTACAGTTGGGTCAATTTCGAATTGCTATTGTGTCATATCATGTTTTTTGCAATGTGTTTGTGGACTGCTGTCTATGTGCTGTAAAGAAGGCATCGTATCAACAGTAAGACAGACACAAGTGACCACAGTTCAAGGGTGTTTATGGAACTTTCAAAAGGGTGAGATAAATGCCTTTCTAAACCTAAATCTACAGATAGGAGCAAGATACGACCATCAAATAATAATAATGCAGTCCTAGTGGCGTCTTGTCAAATAAAAAGGGCCTATACTAAAAAAAGAACTATTGCCAATCCTTACCACTAATTTACAAATAATGTGGAGCGATGTTCATGAAAAAGAAAGACGTGTTCACAAAATGATAAGTCAGGAGGTTCGGGCTCTTGGCCTCCCTTCCCCACGTATTCAGCACAGGACAAGGCGGTTCACTCAAGCAAAGCACACACTCTGTCTTCGGCGGCACAAGGATACAGTTCTATTGTCACAGTTCAGGACCTTCTGTATCCGAGCCACTTTACTTTGTGCAAGTCTCTTGACTCAAAGGCCCTGGTATACAAAAACAATATGAAAATGTTCTTTTCTTTTTCCAGTATTCAATGTGGGTGTTCACACTGGATTCCCCTCAGCCGGGCTCAGATCCCTTTCAAAACAAAAGTTCAATGTTGGATGCTCCTCTTCTAGGCTCAGATCCCTTTTAAACTATTTTCAGACAATGAATTCTCGGGTGACTCACGGTTCACCCCGGATCCCCTTCAGCCGGGCTCCGATCCCTTTCTTTTACTCAATTATTCTAACTCAGACGGGCTCAGACTAATTGTGATGTACTTCAAACTATCAAAGACGTTCAAATGTGCACAGGGTTTAGCTTGACCCGTTGCATGACCACTTTGATTTCAATATTCCTTTTTCTCACACTCAGCATCAGTTGGATACCTAACAGAGACTTTCGAATAGGCACACAATTGCCGCCGGACCATTCTCTGTCTGGTATATTTTCGTGGCCTCCCAAAGTTCAATTATAAAGTTCAAGTACTGCTTTGGTTTCCAATTATATTTACATCGCTATTCACAAATGCCTCACACACTGTTCTCTTTATACAATGTTGCCGCTTGCAACCTTGCTCCAAAACACACGCTGGTTTGGTATCATTCTCTCTGTCTCACCGGCTTTGCTGTCTTTATTTTTAGGCTGCTTTGTTGCAGGGGCTAAGCACAGTACCACAGCCTGCATTGCTCCTCCCCACCTTTGTTATGGATGCAGGAGAGCCCCGGGTACCTCCCACACAGTGTGCAGGTTTGATCAGCCTTAGTTCCTGGTCTTCGGGTTTCTTACATTCCAAGGCTCACAAAAATAATGGTTTTTAGAAGTCAATGCTACTTCCTTCATTGCAACCCTCTCTGGTCTCGCCATCTTTCTACTTGTATTAAACTGCCATCTTGGAATTAGTGTTTCCTTGTGTGTTTTGCCTCGCTCGGAATGTGCTTTCGCGCTTCGCCTTTTATTATTTGTTTGTTTGTTTATTTATTTATTTAATCATGCGCGCCAAACCCTTAGGTAGCTGGGCGCAACAGTATACACAAGAAATCTTAAGCTTAGTTACAGTACTTGGCACAAATATATACAACACATAGGTAAAAATATATATATAAGAGTACAGGGCATATTTTAGGATGTCCAGGGAACACTCGCATGTTTATCTATATAGACCAATATATAATCAAATTTGTAAATCAATCTCCTATTTCTCTATAGCATATAGAGCCTTGTAGGTAAGCATGCTCTATTACCTAGAGTACACTGTAGTTCGCGGATGCAAAGGTTCGGTATGGGCCAGGTGTGGTGGGCATGGTGTAGGTCAGGTTATGTGTCGTTTGCGCGCAGCCATTTAAGTATCTTATGTCTACATTTAGGGTAAGGTTGTTCAAGTCTAAGGTCGAGTGGTAGCTTATTCCAACATTGTGCGGCTTTAACAGGAAAGCTGGTTCCTTCCGCTGTCGAGCGTTTGAACCTAGGGGTATCTAGCTTGAAAGTGTTAGCAGATCTCGTAGGGCGGGTAGTTATTTTCCTAGTGATTTTTTCCACTAGATACGGGGAGCTGGTTTGTTCAGGCATTTGGATGTAAGGGAAGCAGTTTTGAGGAGGATTCTATCTGTTATCTTCAGCCAGTTAACCTCTTTCCTGAATTTGGTAATATGCTCTCTATCAGGGATATCCAATGCTGCTCTCAAGGCATTATTCTGCAGTCTTTGAATTTTATCTGTGATGTATTTATTGGCTCCTGAGTACAGGGCATTGCAATAGTCTAATCTTAACATGATAGGAGCATTGGCTAGAGTGATGGAGCTAGCACTAGAGAGGTACGGTCTGGATGCGCGGATGAGTTTGTAAGTGTAAGTGGTAGAGGAGGAAAGGGAGTTGACTTGCTTTTTAAGTGTGAGAGAGGAGTCCAAGTAGAATCCAAGAGTTTTAACCGCAGGCATCACCTTGAAAGGATTGTTATCAATGTTGAAGGATGTGTAGTTTGGGCTTAGTTTTTGGATGTTGGTTTCAGAGCCTAAGATTAGTATCTCCGTTTTATCGTCATTCGGGCAGAGGCCATGGGATGCCATCCATGCCTGAATGAGGGTGTAGATCTTGTTCACCAAGGCTGAGTCCGCCTCGAAGTTGCCCGAAAGGGGTATGAGGATCTGGGTGTCATCTGCATAGTTAGTGTAGGTGACACCCAGTCTGTCCAACTTGTCAAACAGAGGCTTGGTGAAGATGTTGTACATGGTAGGGGAGACACAAGATCCCTGTTATCCGTGTGAGGAAGTGTGATGGAAGTCAGGTGTGCGTAATAATTGCCTGGCCTTGCCTGACCATTGTGTTGGCACATTTCAGGTATACAGCTCTGGTGTTAGTCCATTATTTCTCACGGTAGGCTGTCCGTGAGAAAGTGTTTGTGTCGGGAAATGGGGGATGGGGTTGAATTCCTAGGTATCCTGCCTAGTAGGATGGGGAGAGGTGTTACAGGGAAGGGGATACCATGTCTCACCCTCCGGTGTCCCACTTACATCCCCGAAAACCCCTCATCCAGGTGATCCTCCCGCACTAGTCCACCCCCAGGAACTGGATCCAAAAGTGATGGCCTTATCCTTGCCACCTGGATGATAGATCCCCGGGGACTAGCGGATGAGACACCTTCAGGGTTCACACAGTGCAGTGTTGCCATTTGAATGTGTCATGCCTGTGACTAATCATTAACCCTACACTCGTGTTTCAGTTTTCATGCAAATTAATGGGCGTGTGTGTGTGTGTGTGTAGGTGTTGTTGGTTGACCCATGGTGACTTTATGTTACTGTAAATGTTGTGTATGCCAAACAAACTTTAATACTGTTAACAGATGACAATGTTCTTTGTCCGCTTTCCCAAGGTTGCTGCAGCTAGCAAAGAGGGTGTAAGCAGTGCTGTTGAGCGTGGATATAGGGACCAAACCTCTAGACCAAGGTGCAGACCCCAGCCACTCCCCAGTGACACCGCTTCTTTGGAGAGCGATGTGGTTGAGGGAGCGCCTAAAGCATTGGGTGAGGCTGCTGTAGGTAAATACCAGGAGGTGAAGGAGGCAGGGGACACCTCAGCAGCAGTGGGACAGGGTGATGCTATGCAGGGGCCATCCAGGGGGGATGACACCCTGGACTCATCCAGGTTGATGGAGGTAGAGGAGGTGGCCATTGCAAGCCCACCCATGGGGTCAGGTGGGGGCATTGAGGAGGGTGTTCATGCTGCAATCCTGTTCCTGGGGCATGAGGCTGTGGAGGCAACCCTGGTGGTACCTGCACAAAATGCTGTCCCTGGGCATCTATTGCTGTTGTGCCCACATTCTGGGATGCCTCCACCTAGACCAGCATCCACATGCCACCCGATGTGTCCCTCCATGATGATGTGCTGCCCACGATGGCTTGTTTTAGGAGGTTGACCACACTCATTCATGATACAGTAAAGGTTACTCAAAGTCAGCTTGTATTTCATCACAATGATCTGTGCCACCTCGTGGCCATCCAGGCAACAGCACTGTTCTCAGGTGGGCTCTGCGGACTCCTCCCTGTAGTGAACCCCTTCTCCAATTCCTCTTTTGTGCACCAGTCATCCCCCGGGGTGCCTTCCAGGCAACATTCCAGCACAGTCCCCTGTGCACCATTCCCACCACTGCCGCCCTGTCTGGTTGAGCTTAGGCCCCTGCCCAAGGTGGGAGTCCCTACAACATCAGATGAGATGGTCACTGTGCCTACCAAGGCATCAACCACCAACGCTGCGCCAATGCGTGGGTTCACCCTGTAAGACACAGGCCGTGGAGGGTCAGCAGGCACCACAGGGCAGTGCAGGTGCCGTGCACCCCCAATGACAGTCATCAGGTCAGAGGGCGTACCTCCATAGTTTGCATTCTGCACAGCGACAGCATGTGTGGACCATGAGGAAGCAAAACATTGCAGTAGTTACCACCGTGAGGAGGCATTTGGCACTATTGAGGTAGGAGGACCAAAGGAGGATAATTCAGGCTTTGTCATGTTTTGGAGGCAGAGGAAGCTGGTGGAAGAGAGGCAGCGGGCAATGGAGGCAGCAGGCAAGGGAGGCTGCAGTGATGGTGGGCAGGACTGAGGTGGTGCTGAGGCGAGCAAGGAGGTGGGCTGGCATCCGGGAGGATACTTGCAGGTCGGCAGAGCGGCAGATGATGGCCACCTTGCAAGCCTTCCAGGCAACAACAGAGGCCAGCCTCAGGGAGGAGGATGTTGTTTGTGACTCAGCCCTGGTCCAGGCTTTGTCTGAGATTGGAGAAGACTAGCCTGCTGCCTGTGTAATAGTTCTTTAGGATTAGGTTTCATTTTTGACTTTTATTTATTTTGGCCTTGATTCATGGAATTATTTGTGTGTAAAACAGGGATTTGCGTGCCATTCTGCCTGCATATCACCATTCATCAAACATGGATTTGCCGGCAGAATGGCACGCACATCCCTGTTTTACACGCAAATAATTCCATGAATCTGGGCCTTTATTTCCCTGGACTATTTTGACATTCTATCCACTTTATTGTGTATATAGTTCTATTTTAATACAGGTTTTGCATCAGCTCATTCCACGCTTTGTGCAGTCTGTCTGTCTACACATTTGAATTTGTGATGTTCTCCCAGTGCATCTGTTCATTGTCGGTCATGCGTATTGTGGCCTCAGTCTGTGTGCCTTGTTGATGCTGTGATCTTTGCTGGGGAGGCGCTGCACATGTGCCTGACATGTAGGAGTGCGGCCATCAGGCAGCTTGAGGGTGCACTGGATGATTTTTAGATTCCATTCCATGTGCATGGGCACTGCGTGTTTGGCGTCAGTGTGTTGGTGTTATTCGGGTGAAGGCTACAGTTGTGTGTGTGATGGTGTACATACAGGTATGTTTGTGGTGAGGCCTGGATGTCTTATGATGGTTTTTGTAGTCTCACATTGGTGATGGATTGCCTCCTGTTCATGTATATTGCCACATGTTACACATGTTTTCATTGTATGTAGTATCTGGCGTCATCTGTATTACCTCTGCACATTTGCCACTGAAGGTGGTGTTTCTTTTGCATTGTTTTCATTCCAGGTCCACTGTTGTTCAGGTGTTCCCTTGGTGCTTGCTTGGGACTGTGTATGCGCCCACACTCCTTTCACTGTTGTGTGTATTTGGCATTGTGGGCGCTGCAGTGAGAAGTGGGCTCACTGCGGATGGGTGGCTTGGAGACATCACTTGTGTATTAGGCATTTCGCTGCTGTGTCACTCACACGTCATGGTCACCCACCCACGCACATCTGCAGTCACGCACTGAAAGCTCTCATGTCATGCACCAGCTCTACTGGAATGCAGATGACTCCTGTGATTGCTGTTTCTGTGTGGCAGCACATATTTCCTGTCTCACTGAGTCACACACCCTCTGGCTGGCTTCACTTCATGTATACACGGGCCTGTCATGTTTTTGTCCCTGATGGGGACTTTGCCACCCCTACCTCCCTGGCTACATTTGCACAGGCTGTTAAGCACCCAGTCATTCTTCATGCATGCACAATCTATGATTCTGTGTACTTTCGTACTCCACAGGCATTCACTTGCAGTGCTTTGAGGTCATTACAATGGCACATGGGCACTATACACATGCCACTTTGCATTGTATTTCCATGTCACATGTACAAGGGGTGGCCCAGTGTAAGTGGGGCATCAGTGTGCTGTCACGTTGAGGTGCTGCAGATTCTAGTGACACTAGATGCTCCAGTCCTGGATTCAACCACAGTGCTCCTAGGTGATCGTGTTGGTGGAGGAAATATGGCAGGTATACTTCATGGTGGAGGTAGACCAGAGAGGTTGAGGAAAGTTGCAGCTCCACATTGGAGTGGTAGGGGGGCAGACTGGCAGGGGGCTTCCTGTGGTACTGGCAGAGGTGAGGGGGCTTGTGGGTGCTGTCAGGACTTGAGGGGGCTGCCTGGGGTAGTGGAAGAAGTGAGTGGGGCTGGTGGGTGGTGTCAGGACTTGAAGGTGCTTCCTGGGATAGTGGCGGAGGTGAGGGGGCAGGTGGGTGGTTTCAGGACTTGAGAAGGGTGCCTGGGGTTTGTGGCAGAGGTGAGGGGGGCAGGTGGGTGGTGGCAGGACTTTAGGGGGCTGCCTGCAGTAGTGGCGGAGGTGAGGGTGGCTGGTGGGCGCTGTCAGGACCCGAGGAGGCTGCTAGGAGTAGAGGCAGAGGTAAGGGTGGCTGGTGGGGGTTGTCAGGTCTTGAGGGGGCTGCCTGGGAGTAGTGGTGGAGCTGAGGGGGGCTGGCGGCTGGTGTCAGGACATGAAGGGGCTGCCTTGGAGTAGTGGCAGCTGTGATTTATCGTGCCTTAAGGGTGCTGCCTGGCGTAGGGGTGGAGATTAGGTGGGCTAGTGGCTGTTGTTAGACTTGAGGGAGCTTCCTAGGGGTAGTGGCAGAGGTGAGGGAGGTTGGTGGGTGGCATCAGGACATTAGTGGGTTGTGTGGGGTAGTGGTGGAGGTGTGGGTGGCTGGTGGGTGGTGTCAGGACATAAGGGGGCTGCCTGGGGTAGTGGCAGAGGTCAGGAGGGTTGTGGAGGAAGGTGCATTGTCAGGGGGATGCCTGGTGGTAGTGGTGGAGGTGTGTGTGGGTGGTAGGTGGTGCCAGGACTTCAGGGGTTTGCTATGACTTAGCAGTGTAGGCCAGCAGTTTGGGTGCCTTGAAAGTAGGGGTGACGGCCCGCAGTTTCACTGGGGTTCAGCCTTAACTTACTGGGGACTATATGCAGTTTCTCAGAGGGTGCAGCCTTGCCTTACGGGGGACACGACATACAGTTTTGACCGGGTGCAGCCTTCATTTATGGGTCAACCACGCACAATTTCACCGGTGTGCAGCCTTGTCTTACCGGGGACTGCACACGCAGTTTTGCAGGGGTGCAGCCTTGACTTACAGGGCACCGCACGAGCAGTTTTGCAGGGGGTCTGCTTTGACTTACAGGGGGACCATGAGCAGTTCCACTGGTGTGCTGTATGGTGGGGCAAAGGTAGACGCGAAGGTAGGTGCAAAGGTTGTTCTTTGGCAATGGGTTTTGTTTGGGTGGAGGCGTGTTGCGGCCGTTCCAGACGCCACTCGGTTTTCTTTGTGTATTAGGTAAGTTTGCACTTTGAAACCATGAATAAGTGGAATGTGCAAGATACTTTCATGCGCAAGTAGGCGTAAACTGGTTTTATGCGCATAGTACTTTGTGGGGTCTTTGTGCATTTTCTATGAATCAGGCCCAATGTATTTATTTTGAATTGAAACAATGTGTATTTGTGTACATTTGAAATTATGAAGCAGTAAAGCCCACAATGAAATGGGGGGTCAGTAGTTGAACTATTGAATGGTGTTTATTTACAAAAAAAGTTGATAGAAAAATGTAAAAAGATGTGTGCGTGATTTATACCCACACTCAGCGCTGATCATTGGGCCGGCTCTCGCCGGATCCGAGATACAGCACCAGATGTGTAGCCGGATCTCGGGATCCAGCCAGAGTCAGCCCCCAAACCCCTGCTCTGCACTGGGGAGAAGAAGCTATATATTTTTTTTAAGCGCCCCTGAGCTAACTGTAACTTCCTCTGGTGCCCCCATGCAAGAGGTCATAAGAGGAAGTTACCGTCCTCAGCCACAAACGGTTTATTTATTTATGTATTAATGCAATGTTTGTCGGATCCATGGACCCGAATTATTTATTTATGCAATCTTTGTCAGATACCTGTATCCGACAAACATTGCATAAATAAATAGCCCTAAAATCACACACGATGCAGCCACCTAACTGCTTTCAGAGGGGATCTGCTGGAGCTGTGCCAGGTGTGGTTCAAGTAAAGGAAAACATTGCTTATGGCGAACAGAAATCACTGTGTTTGAATAGTACCTAAGGGGGATTTTTTTAAAAAAATAAAATTTGATGCACATTGTGCCTTTTAAAGAATATTTACTCAGCAACACTGGTCAAAACTATTTTCCGCATAGGGAAGTAACTCATCACGAGTGCCATGGAAGTGGTTTAAAGTGAAATTATTTTGGACATTTCCTTTGATCGGAAGTCAACTGCCAGCTCTGCCCTCTTAACCCCACCTCCTCGGGCACCACCACTCCCATATTGCACCCCCACCCCGGGCCCTTGTGGGAACCCGACCAATTCCGTTTCCACCACTGCCCACACTGCACTGAATTCCTTTCTTAATGAAAGATTCGACATGAATTAATGATAATGATGTGTTATTTAAATAGCGCCTTTATCCAAAGCGTTTTACACAGTATATATTTACATACAATATCACCCAACCAAAATTGGTACTCATTTATTGACTTTGGAAGGATGAAAGGCTGAGTTGGCCTGCCAGGATTCGAACCTGCAACCTGCAAATCATACTCAGATCGCAGCAACGAGCGCTCAACCCGCTGAGCTATCTTAGTTGCTATCTTAGTAGTAGCACACAACAAATTGCTTATAATGGGTTCTGTTATGCTATTTCGTGGGATATTTAAGTAAGCCAGCGCCCCTCGAAGCTATAAGTGTGCGTCTGACACAGCGCTCTGCTGCGTCCTGGTCATCTCCTGCCTATGTCTCTGCTGGAGCAGGGCTTAGCTATCAAAGTGTGGAGACATTGAAACGCCAAAGAAGTCCATTAGTACATTCACCCCTCATTGTTAGCTTAGTGGGATCAAGCATAAGGATCTGAAGTGCACAAGCTTATCGCTGCCGTAGGCGCTTTAACATCCGGAGCGACCTTAATTGGCTCCATGTGCTTTGATCTCCATTTTTACTTTAACCTTTTTTTATTTCAGTTCATTTTTTACTTTTGATTGTTATGTTTGACACACCTTTCCATAGATTATTCTCCCTTGATGCAATATACGTTTTATAATATATCAGAAACGCACTGCCGTCTGTGAGGCCACTCCCTCGGTTATATATATTCCTTCGTTACTCACCCCTCTTTCATGCCCTCACTCCGCCTCTCAAAATCTAGAACATTCCTGGTAAACGAAGTACTAATTTCGTTGAAACCTTTGACCATGTTTTAAACGCTTGTTTGGCGCTGTGGGGATTGGTAAATCGCCCTCTATGTAGGCCTATCTTTAGGGTGTACAGGAGGGACCTCTGAACGGGCCCATGAGATTCAGAGCTCGCCCTCCAGTACCTTAAGACGAGATAGCTGCACCTTGAGGAGGATGGGGTGCAGGATTCTCTTACTCCAACACCAATCAATAAGGACAAGTCAATCGTTTGGCAAAGTTTAGTCTGTTTAATGACAAGTACAAAAAACAGGGAAACAAATTGAAATCAGCAATGATGAGATCGCCCGTCTCGCTTCAACTTCCAAATTCTTCATTCAGACAGCAATTCTTCTAGGCAACATTCATCATCATTGACGTGTAACACTCAAAGTTTTTCATGCAATTCTATTGGTCGGGAAAGGTAACTTAAGTATAGGTACTATATTTGTATATGGTAACAGAGTGTGAGGATTGGATAACTCTTATCGGGTGGGCAACTATGCCCATCCGTCTACATCACTCGTGATAGACTTCACTACAAGTACAACGTCTCATTGGTTCTATTAGCTATAGGACCCTAGATTATTTGGTCCGTTGTGATTGGGTTGGGTACACCCCTAGGCATAAATCTTCACTTTAATTAGCAGCATGCAGAATGGACACCCAGATGCGGTGTGCCCAAAGATTCACCCTGCCTCCCTTCCATCAATCAGTGCTTTAGGCTATGTATCAATTAGTTGGCTGTGGTTGGCCTCAAAACTGCAGCTTCTTATCAGGGAATGTTATGGCATCCTCTGGTTTGGGTGACATCAAACGTTGCTACCTCTTCGTGCTTGGCTGGTCACGTGTCAGTTCACTGTGAAGCTGCTTCATTCTCCCTCAATTTGTGTATTTGATTCTTCCTTTAGCCTCACCACCTGCCTGGGCCTCCATATCTTGACCTTCACAGGCTGGCTGCTATGCTCTTAAGTTTAGTTTCTTCGAAGTTGCCGCTCTCCTCCGTTCCTGGAGTTGACCTCGAATTCCTAGGCATGAGCCGCTTCTTACTGAGTTTCGATTCTGCTCTTTTGTCTGGCTTTGAGCTAGTATCTGAATCCTGGCTTTTTTGTCCTTCACCGCCCAGGGCTTAATTCTGTGTTTATAAAATGGAGTCACACTTGTATAATGTGCTTCTTGAGGTAGATATATAGTTGGCACTTGCCGCTCTATCCTTCTACTAAGCATTGCAAGCAGTATCATTTCCTTAGCGTCTTGCGTTCCAAGCCTATTTACAGGCATTTAGCCAGTTGCATATTTCAATCCTGGTTACATCTCCTTATATTTCAATATTGGGACTCATTACGAGTCCGAAGTTAACCAAGGTGGTAAAACCGCCTGGTTACCGCCGGACTCGTATTACCATTCTGCCTCCGTGATTCCCAGAATTACCGGGGCATTACAACCCCGGTTTCCCGGGAATCACGGAGGCGGAATGGTGTTAATCCCCATTCCCATTGAATCCTATGGGACTCAATGGGAATGGGGATCATGGAAACACCGGCAGCATCTCATAATGCTGCCGGTGTTTCCTCGTCCGCCTGCAGGCGGGCGGTGTTAAACCCGCCAGGTCAGACCTGGCGGGAACATCACCTCCCGCCTACAGGAGTCGGGATCAGGTGGTCCGGAAACAACGGTGGCGGCAGGTTTACCACCACCGTTATTTCCGGACCGCCTGATTTGTAATGAGGCCCATTGTCTCTTCTTCAATGTTCATTACGTCATTATTCGTAACATTTCATCTTTGTGTGACTTCTTTTGATCAGCGTTTGTTCGTCTGTGCATCTGTCCGGGCCCTTGTGTTGTTCATCATTTGCCTTCGATTAAGGCCCTTTGGGTCTCTTCGGGGACAGTTTGTAAGTAGTCTTCATTGTGTGTCAACTGCTGGTATGGTTGTCTCAATGGGTACTGTGCAGCCCATGGTTGTATGGTTATTGGCGCTTCAATGGGTATACAAGTCCTTCTGATGGGTACTGGACAGAGCCCCACTCTGGCTCTGTGTTGGTTTATTTGCTCCTTATATGTCACATATCTTGGCGAGTATGCATCTGGTATCTCAAAATGGGTGGCTGTAGTGCAGGCCAGATTTGGGACCTCCTCTACACTCCCCCCTCTCGTCGGTTCATCGACCACTTCTGCTTCCTCCTTTGGATTAGTCTTACTTGGTTGTTTGGTATCCACTTCTTTGTCTTCTGGGTTTGTACATGATGGTGTGAACGTGTGTTTCTTTGGAGTCCATATTTTTATTACTCCTCTCAAGCTTCCTGCTGTTTTTACATGTTCGTCTTTGGTCCAGGTCATGAGCTGACACTGTGCATTTGGGCTGCAATAGATCCATTTTCCTTCATACCTTCTCCGGTTCCTGGGGTACATAAACTTTGTTCCTTCTGGCGCAAATTCGCTGGCCTTCACAAAGTCTCTTATTTCTTCATCTTTCAGGTCTCTCGGCTTCCATCCTGGTTCGACATCGATCATGATGTTCCTCCCAATGGCTTTCTTGGCTGTTTTCTGGCATTGTGTGAGGATTTTCTTGATAACACAAAACCCTAGTAGTATCATCAATAGTAGGGTTCCCAGAAACTTGAATATGTCTGCCATCCATTGTGGGACCCATGAGAATAGAGTTCCAAACCAGCTGTCATCATCCACTTTGTCAGTTTCATCGATCATCTGCTTCTGTAGGTTTGTCAGCATACTTATGGCTTCCGTTAAGGTTTAATTTTCTTCATCATGCAAAGGTATAAATGTGCAGCACGATTCTTCGATTTTTGCGCAAACACGTCCATCCATTGCTGTGATCATGTCAAGTACATATCTGTTCTGGAGAGTCATTAATCGAATTGCTCTTGCTCTTCTTTAATCGCGTTTAATCCTTTTATGGTGGTGTTGATGGTCTGTAATAATTACCATCTGGTTATCTGCAACCATTTGGTATTCACTCCGACTTGGATTCTTGGCATGAAGATTGTTGTGAATACTGATGAGGTGAGGCTGAACAGCCTGTGTTCATATGGGATTGCATGGAATGCTTCTTCTGATTTGGCAGAAAAGTAATTTTCTCTCTTCATTCGGGATAGCAGCTCCACAGATCTCCTTTTCCTCAGGTGGGCATCTGCTTTCGGGAAACTGTCTATATTCAGGTCACTTTTTGGGATCACTAGTGCTGGAACGTGGACGTTCCTAATTCCTTGGCAGTCTTATGTATGCCTTGGACCCACACGCCCAGTAATGATCCATAATCTCTGCGGTTCCGTGAGTCATACCTGGAGCTTCAAAAATGTGTCCGCAGTTCTGATTCTCTCCCATCTTCCTCGTGCCATTATTCCTGAAGCACAATTTTGGGCTTTCCAGAGGCACCATCTGCAAGGGTCCTCCTCTGTCTTCTACCCATGTTAGTAATTTTGTGAGTTTCGGCCATAGAGGTTTGCACAACTTCTGTGAGTTTTCTATTGCTTCTTTGCAGGCTCCAAGGACCATCCATGCTCGGCAGATCACCACTCCTTCTTCCCATCCGTTCGGTGAAACCACTATTCCCCAAATCTGCATTTGGCCTCTGTTTTTCCATATTTGAGCTTCTTCTGGAGTTTTCCCTAGACGTTCAGTCTGGGGTTTATTTCCTATCTTATTTCTGTTCCTTTCACTTCAGGCTTTTCACACCTGATCACGTGATTCCTAGTATGGGCTCTATTTCTTGTCTTAATGTCCTGGACGTAGCCATCTTCATCGGGTTAATCTGTTTCAGTTGCCAATATCAATGATGCGTCCCTCCCCATAAACTGTCCTCTGGTGTTGCAAATTGCTACGTGTGAAAGACAGTGTGCTGTTGGGACATCAATTTCTACTGCCATGAAGATCTTTGATTTCCCCATGCTGTACGGTAGGAGTGCACAAACGAAGCATTCCCCTTCTGATTTACTTCTTCCAACCTCTTTCATGTGCTGGTACCAAATGTTGTTTCCTAGATGTGCTGGGCTGTCCAGATAGTCGTTTAGTTCATTGTTATCTTCATGTGGGCTTCTCTTGATTCTTAGTGTCTTTCTTTAGTTAGCTATAACTACATCTCTAAATGTATCTGTGTGATTTTTCCTTGCTGGGGGTCTCTCAGGCATGCTGGTCGGCGGAGCAGGTTTCTTTATCTGCATCGATGTGGTAGGTGGAGGCTTTGCAATTCTCTCTTTCTCTTCTTGCATTCTTTTCCTGTCCTCCATATGTGCCTTTATCAACCACCAGCCTGTCACTGGCCCAGTGTATGGCTGCATCGTGGGCCTGATACTTGTTCCTTGTGTTGGAACTTATGTGCTTGCCAGTACAGTCTCTGAGATTTTATTTTTCAGTTCCTCCTGCCGTTTCTTCGCTTTAGCTAAAAACGGGAATAAGTAATCTATCAACATTTGTGTCCTTGCAGTGAATTCTCTCATAGCCGCTTCTGTCTTCTTGAGGGCTTTTGCTATGTCTGCTCTAGTTAGCCTTTCACTTGATTCTTTTCGGTCTCTCTCATTATTTACTGGGACGGGTTGTCCGATAGGCAGTCTTGTGCTCTCTGATGCCTTTGCTTGAGGTTCTGCAGCCATTGACACTTGCCCAGGTTCGTGTGCATTTAGTGTGTGGGTGCATGTAGTGGTCAGTGCTACGTTTTCATTTGTTCCGTGCCGACCCTGTCTCTAGCTTTTCTCTTCATTTGTTACCTCATATGTGAGTGTATCACTGGTAATTACATTCAATTTTAGTTCATTTACTTTACCATCAT
This sequence comes from Ambystoma mexicanum, assembly GCF_040938575.1. Classification (NCBI taxonomy): domain Eukaryota; kingdom Metazoa; phylum Chordata; class Amphibia; order Caudata; family Ambystomatidae; genus Ambystoma; species Ambystoma mexicanum. Next base: position 57,449,126 of record NC_090934.1, on the reverse strand, counting down.
ATTTTCTCGGGACTGGAATAACTATATAGGGTCTAGGTGCCTTTGTGGGACCTATGCGTACATTATGTGATTGTTAATGACAGAAAGACAATGATAATCACTATACATATACACATAATGGTGCGGTATGAAACTTGGCAGCATTTCCTTCCAAGGGGCGGGGTCGCCCCTCTGTTTGTGGGAGGACGAGGTTACTGTTCTGGACCCCCATTTCAATCACAGCAAATGTCAATGTTTTATTCTTTTCACTGACTGTTGCGGATGACGATTGTCTCTGGATGCGGGATACAGCTCCATTGCTAGACTATGGAAAATAGATTAGACTAACACCTTTGGTGAGTCACATTCATTGTGCATATTCAAAATAGGTGAGTTCCCAGTCCACCTCCCGTATCTGCTTCAATCCTGAGGACATGCTGAATTCTGTTCAATGTGATGCAAAATATAAAAAAATGGAAAAAATGGCAGTTAATCAAAAAATAAAAGGTGAAGTTCTTGTCTCTGTCCTCTCGATCTGTCCCTCAGTGGAAAGATGACTTGGTTGGTTCTGCTCCTTCGATCGGTCCCTCGGTGGAGGGTTTCACTGGAATCTCCTCATATAATCTCTGTGAAAGTTGGACAGCTCCACTTGGAGCATAATACCAGAGAGGAGCGTTCCCATCTGTGTGACATTAGCTGGATCTCTGATGAAGGTGATGACGTCAACCTCGGCAGGTCTCCCCACCATTTCTGGAAAGTCAGTGACTAGACGAAACAGGACGTTGTGCGCCAGTCGGCTGTCCTCGGGCGACAGGGACATTTGTCTTGCTTTTCTGGGTTCAAGATTGCAGGCCCTTCTTTTGACGTGAACAGTCTTTGCACTTTCCTGCCGCGTGGATTTCTACTACGTAGTTCAGTTTGACCCACAGCTGGTTCAAATGGTCAGTGTTTGTTGGATCTCGAAAAAATGAAAGCGTGTCTGTGGTTCTTCCGATAAGAGCTGGGCACTCTTCGATTATGCGAAAGAAAAGTGTATATGTGAGTTCATCTAGAATCGCCTGCGGTGGAAGCATTTGTGTCCTTATCACTGTATTCTGTAACACAATAATAAAGGCTTCCGCGATGACAGTCAGCAGTTGCCAAATTACTTTCTTGTTGGCAGGATCTTGGATGAAGTCTGTGACACTGGTGACTCTCCCTACAAGTGACGGATATGTCTCTAGCATTAATTGGAAACAGGACAGCACATCCCTTGCGATGTTTCTGCTAGGTGACACCATAAATGCTGCAAAGCGACGTCTTGTTCTTTAATGAATCGGGATGCTTTGTTTAGCTCTTTAGGCAAAAGTCTTTGATCACAATCTATTCGAGTCTTGTTTTCTTCAACGCTTCAGTGTGGTTGCTTTATAAGTAAGAGTCATCAAACGTGTTGTGGCTTAGATGCGCAATTGTCTTCTTCACCGTACAACTGAGATGCATAGAGTGTCCTTTATGTCCTTATCCCCTTATTTGCTTAGAGGAACATTCCAGTTTAAGCCACAACTTGCAAAAGTGTTCTTTGTCTTGGCTTTACTGCTCATGCGTCCTTCTTCCTCATCATGGATCTCGTCTGCACGTGCTGAGGTTCTTCCCCGTTGTCTGTGGTCTCTTCGCGGTGGGGTGCAGCTAGAGGGCTTTCTCTGATATAGGGCTTAATGTCATTGAGAAAAATCCATGCTCGCTTGCCCTGCAGTTTTACAGCTGAAGGAGTTCAGTCCTCTACGATGAAAGGGCTATTGAATCTTGGCTCATTCCACCTTTTCCTCGTGTGGTTTTTCACCAACACTGCATCTCCAGGGAAGATGAGTGGCGTACGTAGACCTTGAACTGCGTCTGTTTCAGCATCTCCTACTGTGTCTTGTGTTCCCAGGACCTCTCAGGTTGACTGGGCATCACATCTAGCTCTATGTTGGAGGGTAGAGGGGGTACTCATTCTTCTTCCTGTGACAATCTCGTGCGGCGTAAGATGATGGTCGGAGCCTGGTTGGTTCCGAAGAGCATACAATGCCAGTGGAATGTAGTGCAACCATCCCCTCTTTAGAGTAAGCTTCAACTTGGCTATCCTTTACTTTAGCAAGCCGTTGAACCTCTCACAAATACCATTACCTTCCGGATAATACGCTGACGAGACCTTGTGCTTTATACCAAGCAGCAAGCTGATCTGCTCAAAGACTGTGTTAACAAAATGAGCCCCGTGGTCTGATCTCATCACCTCACACACCCCCCATCTAGGGAACACTTCCCTCACCAGGAATTTGGCAGCACAGGTTGTGTCTGGGTGTGTACAAGGACCTGCTTCTATCCATCTAGAGAATGGACACACCACTACAATTAAATACCTGTACCCGTTACACACTTGAATCATGTCGACATAGTCGATATGTAAGTGCTGAAAAGGCCCATTTGGCCAGGGGATGACTCCTCTCACTACTTTTAATGTGTGCCCAGTATTGAATTGCTGGCAGATTATGCAGTTCACCATAAAGAATGCAACATGCTCCGCTAAATTCGGTATAAATCAGTCTTCCGCTAACAGTGCCGCTAGATTCTCTTTTGACACGTGAAATGGGTAATGCAACTGCTCCAATGCTATCTTAGTAGGGCTACAGGTCTTACTGGTTTACCAGTGCTGTCTTGCCGTCACAATCAGAAGGGTTTAAAGAACACCCTCAACGTTTCCACATGTTCTTTTCGTCCTGAGATTCCTCCCCTTGAAGCTCCATCAGTTGTGTCTGCTCCGTATTGCTATAGGCTTCTGGTGTGGCTAGTGCTATCATCATCCGTTCATGGGAGCACGCCACTTCTACTTCCATGATTGTCTCCCTCTTGGATGCCATACGCTTGGCTTCCGTGTCTGCTGCATGGTTTGCGCGTGGCACGAAATCTTTCCCTTTGGTGTGGGCGGCGCATTTCACGACTGCTATGCCCACTGGGAGCTGTAGTGCCTTTATCAGCCTGTCCAATAAGGCTGCGTGCTGCACTGACGTGCCATCCGCTCGGAGTTAGCCCTTCCTTTTCCAGCGTGCTAGGCCTGCATGCACCGTGGACGTCACATAGGCAGAGTCACTGTACACCGTCACTTCCTGGTTTCCGTGATTCTCAATGGCGAGTATCAACACCAATAATTCTGCAGCTTGTGCCGATAATGAGATGGTATTCGTGCACTGACGAGTACTTTAAATTCCCTGCTTGCTATGTGTTTCATTACAGCAACGCCTGTATATCTTTGTTCGTCTTCTTGGTCGATTCTCGAAGAACCGTCAATGAAAACGATATCTCCTCCCACCAGGGCATTTTCTTTCACCCTGGGGATTTCATCATAGAATTCTTCATAATTTTCACAGTCTTGAAGGCACCCCTTCAGTGACTGGCTCAGCTATGAATGTCGCTGGGTTTACTGTTTTACATCAAACTATTTTGATCAATGGATTAGATATGATCACCTCATAGGGAGAAGCTCTTTGAGATGTCAACGTACCCTTTGGTTTCTCTAAGATGGCAAATAATGAGTGCTCGACTTATAATGTCATAGAACATCCCATTACAATGGTTGTCACTTTCTCTATGGTGAACGTTGCTGCAGCTAAGCTTTGTTCACATGGAAACTGACCTCTCATTACTGGGTCCAGATTCCCACTGTAATACGCCGGGTGGCTTGTTCCCCAACGAGGTTCTTTGAGCGAGTACTGCCGTCATAATACTGACATTTGAGTGCGAGAACAGGTAGTATTCCTCAGCATAATTAGGAATTACAAGAATTGGAGCCGTACAAATCTTTCTCTTGAGTTCTGTAAACCCCTTTTCCATTGTCTCAGTCCATTCAATTTTTTCCTGTGTCACCTACGCCTTCTTTAGGGCCTGGAGCAAGGGCTTGGTATATGAGCTGTAGTCGAAGACCCACGCTCTAACATAATTGCACAGGCCTAAAAAGCTCTGCATTTGCTTTATCGTGAGCCGTTTTGCTGTGTTTGTGATAGCTTCAGCCCTTTCTGGGGTCACCTTTTTTCCTTCATGCGAGATGAGTTGGCCTTTGTACAGCACTTCTTGTTGACAATACTGTAACTTTTCTTTGTCAACCTTATATCCTTTCTCAGCCAGTATGGTCAGTATTTTAACAGAATCGCGCCTACATTGCTCTTCAGCAGGGCTGCAGATTGGGATGTCATCCACATATTGCAAGACAATACTATCCACTGCAATATTGCTTAGGTCCATCTGTAGGACTCTGTTAAATATGGACGGGGACTCACAGTACACCTGTGGCAACCTTGTGCTTTTCAGACGCATTTGTTTGAATGTAAATGATGTCAGATCTTGTGAGTCACGGTGCAATGGGATCGAGAAAAAGGCATTTTTGAAATCAATTGTCACTGTGAACAATCACTGTGAAATATTTTGCCTCAATGGGAATGTTACATAGGATTGTAGATGGATTAGGGACTAGAGGGAACTCAGCTTCAACAATATCGTTTAATGCTCTTAAATCTTGGATTAAACGCCAAGATCCTCCCTTTGATTTCTTGACAGGATATATCACCGTGTTACAGGGTGATTCTGACGTCAGTAGGATGCCCTGATACATCATGGCGGAAATTGTCTTTGCGATCCCTTCATCCGCCTCTCTGGACATGGGATATTGTCACGCCCTTGGTAAAATTGCTCCTGGTTTCAGTTTCATTTTCACTTCTCCCACCCCCTTCAGGAGGCCTACGTCATAATGCCCTGTAGTCCATACTGAGACAGGCACGTGGGCCATTTCAACATCAAAGTATTCCGGACGTATCAGGGCCAACATAATTCTCTGAGGCACTTCTCTTTTGATCATTTTCACCCAAAATATGAGACTCCCTTCTACCCTCGTCTCTTCTGAGTCAGGTTGTTCTTCAAACAGATCATCATCAGTGATATCAGTCACTCAATATCCTTCTTCAATGGCGATAATCGAACACCATTGTCTGCCTTCATCATTGTATCCTTCGATCAATGCTACCTTCCCTCGTACTGCTGCAGTAGGTATCATCAAGGGAAATACTTGTCCCTCCTCTTCATGCATAGGTATTCTTGGTCTGAATAGAAACTCAGGGGTTCTCATAGTTCTATCTGTGAGGCCTGGCAATCCTGCCATAAGCACACGCATGCCTTACACGAAGACATCTAGCTCTAATGGTATAGCTCTCATGGCTATGTGTCCTGAGTATGCCCTGATTATTTCACACACGTTTGAATAATGCATTCCCGGAGTAGAGCATACTATGCCCTCCTCTGTAAACGAGTTGTACATTTTGTTCGACTGGGCTGGTCAGCATGGCTCCTTCAAGAGCAGACTTTGATAACTTCTTCTGCACCTGCTTCGCTTCCTCACCTTTTCGAGTTGCCTCCTTTTTCCGATTCTTTTCTTGCAACAATCTACAGTAATGTGCAATAGTCAACTGTATTTCGGCCCATGGTTTAACCTCAACTCCTACCAATTTCTTGTGTTGTTTCTGCACTGGTTCTGGCAACCCTTGGCATAAAATGTGCTAAAACAGCGGTATGGATTTTGTCCAAGATTCATGCGTTTCGAGCACCCACGCGTCTTGGAAATTCTGGATATAAATTAACGGATCCTCTGACTCCTTCATTTTGCGAGTCATTATAGCTCCCATATCGGAAGTGTCTGGGTAAAGCACTCATAGTGCTTTCCATACTGCTGCTCGGCAATTGTTGAATGGCGGACCGTCATGGGCAGTGTTAATTATAGTAACACCAGGGTACCCAGCCCATGCCCATACATCGTCTGCTCTCTCACCTTGTATGGCAATCAGGAGACCTTTAATGTCCGCTATAGCTAACGTGACACCCCCTGTCATCTTTTCTGACTCGTGTATCCACTTCCCAGATCCCGATGTCAGCATTGGAAGCTTGTTTTTCAAGTTCTCTCGATCCATGTGTGGCCATGGAATATATTGCGGTCTTGCTCCCCCCTTTTCTAACAGCAGAAATTGGAATGCGCAGCCTTCTTTCTCTTTAACCATAGCTTCTCTTTCTATTGCTGGGGTAACATTCCTGCATTGCCGTCTACCTGAAAATGTCCTCAACCTGTCTACATAGGTGGGTGCAGACACCCCCTCTGACCATGGGGTGTTTTTTTATGTCAGTAGACTGTGATGTAGATTCTGATACCCTTGGTGCGGACCCGCCAGCATCTGACCATCTCACCCCTGTGTCCCTTGGGAGCCGCTTATTGCGCTGTCTCCCTTCTTTGTTTGTCTAGCACTCCGTCTCCTCGCCGGAGTCAGACATTGATTGCTCCCAATTCACGCAACTCATTGCATCATCGTCATTCTTACTTATTTCTAGCCTTTCCAGGGACAGTCTCCTGCTCCCACTACTTGGGGTGACGTCTTCAGTGTCATACAGCTGAGTGCTTTCCAAGTGCTCATCTTCCCCTTGGGATATTGGTTCTAACCCCATTTCATCATATATTTTGTCGATCGTTTCCCCGATGCTTCTGGTGTCAAAGTCATCCTCAATATTAGCCCCACTAGTGCCTGGTACTGAATCGTACGCAAGAAAACATTCTTCCATGTCTTCCCATTCTACAGCAGGATTGGGTTTTTTAACTTTCCATTCCAGATATTCGAGATCGCGTGCTCTCTGTCTACACTTACATTCAATGTCCTCATCAAATTCTTTGCACTTCCTCGCCTCTTCTCTGACCTTATCTTCTTCCCTTTTCCTTTCATTTCTACCTTCATTTGCCCTTTGAATTTCTTCATCTTCTAGTCTCTTTATCCTTTTTTCACATACTCTTTGCTCTTCTTCCAGTTTTTCCAGGTTCTGCCTGTACCGGTCATGGGCTGCGCTTTCTTTGCGAATGAGCTGCTTTCCTTGCTCGTCGCGATATAGCTTTTCTCGCCTCAGCCTATCCTTCCTTCTTATTCTCTCATCTCTTATTTCTCTTTCTTTCTCCTTTTCCCTTCTCTGTGTCTCATCAGACTTCTCTCTTGGTCTCACATCATCACTTCCTTTCCCTTCGAGTTTCAACAATCGCTGTCCTCCCATCCATTTGTCTTTTACGAATGCCATCTCATCTGTTCTGTCTTCACTTCCTTTCCACTTCTTTCCTTCTCTCTCTTTATCAAGAGGTGCACTAATCTGTGCCTGGTCCCTCCTCTCGTCATCACGTCTCTCCTTGTCCCTCGGGACTGCGGAGGTAAGATTTTTATCCTGCTCCTTCCCCTTAATTTCGTCACTACTGTATGTAGGTGACTCATATGCGTGTCAAATGAGAAAGTATATCGTGCCTCCTATTGCAATGAATATATGTATACTGGCCTACGCCAAGCTGCTTGTAAGTCACTTGCGAAGAAATCCGTGTTGCAAGGTCCTGACCTTAAAATCAATGTAAGCCGCCATTTTAGGTCAATCCGCCATTTTAGGTTCACTTTGTAAAGTCACCCTGTGAGTTAAAATGGTGGACGATGTCATTCTGAAATACAACATGGCCGTCTTGACCTCTGCATGTAGCTAATATGTAACTTGCCTGCAGTCCACTTGTTGAGGTCGTGAACTGAGACCTTGTCCTTCGTTGACTTGTGTGTAATGGATTACTCGTGCAATGAAACTAATCCCTGAGTATATGTTAAGAACAATGTATTCAAATACTGAATGTAGAGCACTTGTTTAACTACATTGTATTAATGTTTGAGAAGACCTGCATGGGAAATCCCAGAATACACAGTTGCCGTATAGGCTTGTTGATATATGTATTAAAAGCAAACAAGTTACATGTGGATATGCAAAACTTGGCATGAACCCTAGATCGGTGATGTATTAGCAGAATATTAACCCGAAGTAGGGTTGGACATTGTGCTCGAGAAAAGTATAAAAGATCAATGCATTCTAATGTACAGGGTCTCTCACTGAACCACGCTGAAGTTCGCAGTGTTGCACTGAGGGCCGATAGCGATCGGATTTTGCTCTGTTCTTCGTAACTGAATTCAGTATAAAATAAAGTACTTTGTATGTTCCTTTGTAACCCGTGTTCGGTGGATTTCCTTTTGGGGTACTCAGCCTCGATATTTTGATTCAGTTTTCACAGTTGGTGCCCGAATAGGGACCCTCAAGATTGATGCCGGATTGTCAAAGGTTGACGCAGGCTATCGGACCGGGATCGGACGGTGTGACAAAAAGGGGCCCCACTGAACGAGACACAACACCTCAGCAGCACTGCACGACCTGATCCCTGGACGATTAGCTTGTGGTCCGAGACGGCATCTTGACGAGGGTCCACTTATCGAGGCGGGCAGATTTGCCGAAATCACCATACATGAGGTAAGATTAGTTAGGTAAGTTTCTTTGAAAACGGATCGGACCTCCTTAGGCTTGATAAGGTGAGTCGTGACCCGACTCTTAATATAATTTGATTTTGGCGTATTGTATCTGCAGACACAATTATTGACTAGGTAACACCATTAATTTGATATGCCTAGGAAATTGTCTACCTGCTTCAGGGCGTTGTTCCGCAGCGATAGACAATCTTTGGAATTTAGCTGTCCGGCACCACAGGAGGGGTCGCCGGCGTGCACTATGTACTGTAAGCATGGCATTGGAAGTACAGTATTTAATGACATTTGGCACAGACAAACCAGACATGCCTTCGAACTTCAGTGGCCAATCAATGGTAGTTTTGAAATCCCTCGTATTGAGTATTTAGAGTCATTTCTATTAAAGAAAAAGTCTAGACCTGCAGCATTTGATGTTTTGCAGAATTGGAAAAAAGAAGCATTGCAGCAACTTAAAAGTAGAGAAAAACATGCACGCCGTCATAAGACAAACGCCGAAAAAGCATTACTGTATGACCAAGATAAACATTCTGAGTCGACTAGGAATATAGATAGGGCTTTCTCACTTGGAATTCAGAAAATCTATCCTTCCAAAGACCTCCATGCTTCCGATGAATTCTTAGACAAATTGTTAAATGAACGAAGGCCTGGTGCCTCTGCGCCACCTCCGTAAGTTCCTCTTCCTGCTGCTTTGCCTCTTCCTCCTGCTATTCCTGCTCTACCTGCTGTTGTTCCCGTTGTTCCTGCTCCTCCTAATGTTCCTTTTCCTCCAACTCCTCCACCTCTTCTTATCGCACCAGTAACAGTACCACCGTTGAACTTGCCTGCTCCCTCTCATCCAAGGGGTCCTGAGCCACTTGTAGTCGATCGAGGTGCAGGGTCGAAGGTTGTCACTCTCAATACTGTACCACCAGAGAAGAAACATGATTTGATTGCGTGGGCTAAGCATTGTATGGAGAGGGATGATCATGGTAATATTTTTGCCACACTTTGTAATATGGATAATTTTCCTGAGAGAAATGTTTTTATTGAAGGTTTAGGGATTCATTTATGTGTAATGTGGGGTAAATTAAATAATGCAGATCTCCCACAAGGGTTAAGGGATCTAAATACTTTAGTGTTCTCTAGAGACACAGTGGAGAAAGTAAATGAGTATGTCGAGAGGTTATTTGGGTATAGAAAGGAGTTGGAAAGGTTACAGAATGAGGATGACGAGGGGTAAAGTATGTATGTACAGAAACGGTTCCTTCCTTGTTGTAAATCAATATCTGAGGAAACACAAATTTGTACGAAGTCGCTTAGATGGATTTCAGATATGTCGATAACTCCAGTTGAAGTATACTGTCATGATCACTGCTTCCAAGGAGCCAGGACCAGCCCAACGTCCTTGGAAGCAGGCCCCTAACCCTAATCCTAGGCACCAGCCGGTCCCCACTGGGACCTTTTGGACCTTGTCCTGGCGCTGGTGGCACCAGGCTCATCAAAACCATCGGTCCCGGCACTGGAAGCGCCGGGCTCATAATAGGTGAGAAGATGCTTGGGTGGACTTACCTGCAGCAGACCATGCTGCTTACTTACCAGTCACTTAGAAGCCCTCTGTGAACAGGAACTACTTTCTTACCTGGGTGGGGCAGCTCCACTCCCTGGATACAGCACTGGAACTCTTCTGGAAACTGGAACTCTTTTCTAACCCAGGCGGCGCCGTGGAAGAAGACGCCTCATCACTCCAAGGCTAGTTAAACCACACCCGATAGATGAAGTGTGCTTCGCGTTATTCTGCATCTGCAGCAGAACGCTCACCGAGTCTGCTCCGGCCTTTCTTCTTTCGATCCTGAACCTGCAAGAATTATACTTACCATTTCTGTATCCAGTCAACAGCAGCACCTGCAAAGACAAGAAACAACAGGTTAGCAAAGGCAATCTTTACACGCAGTGCTTACTCACCTGATCCATCGGCTGCGGCTGTTTCTTCACGCCGCATCTCCACCTGCAAAGACAAAAGCATCGCCATACTTACCGGCACGCCGTGCATTCCGGATTTCTTCATTCTGCATCGCCGCCTGTGAAGACTAAAGCATTGTAATTACTTACTGGCATTCCGCGGACTCCGGCGCTGCAGTCCAACATCTGAAAGACACAAGAAGAGACATTAGACAGGTATTTACTTACGCCCATCGCGCTCGTCGCAATAGAACGCCTGCGGATACTCCGGCGTCTCTTCAGCACGAACTAAGCTGCAAGGGAAAAAGACAATTAGAGCGCTTGCCTTACTTACGAATTTCCAGGCGCTTCACTCCATCTTCCATCTCAAGAGTCCTGCAAGACAAAAAGGGAAAGCATTATACAGAGTCTTATTCGATATTAACGTGCCACACACCTAAATACTATAAAGACTAAAAGGTGTCCAGAAACTCACCGCTCGTGCAGATAACGACGGTAACCATCCTCTGAATTCAAGAGGCCTATGTTTCACCAGTGAAGGAACTGGCAACGGCACCCTGCACCAGACGCAGATGGAGAGTCCAGCATTCACCTATCTAAGGTGAGCAAGTTGACCTGGGGGCTCTACGGAAAAGCTGGGAAGAGAGAGAGAGAGAGAGAGAGGGACACTCACATTCAACAACCCAGACCATTAACCCCCATATTCTTTCACCTGCAGAAACCTCACTCTTCGAGTTCGACACACAGTGCGAAGAGGTTCGACCCCAGAAGCCAAGCAAGTCCTGCACATCACTTTTCGAGTCACAGACACCTTCCTGCCAAGACCCGCGCCTCCGTGGGAATCAGGTGAGCGTTACAGAACGCGAAGCCCACCACAAAACTCCTACCCAGGCGCAATGGAAACCTCAGACACTGATCAATTAGCCCAGTTGCTCGGGGAATTAAGAGCAGAAGTACATGCAGCTCGTCAGGAAACAAACTCTCTAAGAAGAGAACTGATAATTTCCAAGGAGCGAACAGAGGACCTCGCTATGCAGTTGTTACAAACGCAGGCAGGACAGACACCTTTGCCCGCTCCAGGAGGAAGTTATCCTTCTGTATCATCTTTAAATCCAGTGCAAATCAATCTGCCCGGTAATGTGCCCTTGGCTCCGCCCGAACGCTTTTCTGGTGATCCAAAGAAATTCGCAGTGTTCATCAACCAGTGCCGCCTACACTTCTTATGTCGACCAGCTGCATTCCCAACAGACCAGACCAAGGTGGCTTTCGTGCTTTCTTATCTCAGTGGCAGCGCCGCAGATTGGTCGATCCCTTTAGTCACCCAGGATGATCCGGTTTTACATGATTTCCAGGCCTTCCAGTCCAGCATGGAGAAACTGTTCGCAAGACATGCACAAGGGCAGGCCTTGGACAATAAACTTCTTTCATTACGACAGGGTAATCAAGACCCCTTGACTTATATAGCCTCATTCAACAGACTTATAGTGGAAACTCAATGGCCCGAGGATAAGAGAATAACGCTTTTCTACAGAGGCCTGCGTGGAGAGCTCAAGGATGTGTTAGCTCAAGTTGTGAATCCTCCACAAGAATGCTCAGACTATATTGACTTAGTTGCCCAATTGGACCACAGACTACAGAACAGGAAGGTAGATCGTTCCAAATTTGATACCCGAGTGTTTTCTAAACCAAAGACCTCTACTAGGGGAGCTGACACTGTGGAACCCATGCAAATAGGGGGCATGAAAGGACCTTTAACCCAGAAAGAGCGGGAAAGAAGAAGGCAGCTGCAATTATGCCTCTATTGCGGAAACTCAGGACACTTTCTTCGGGACTGCCCAGTGAAACCAGCTAAAAAGACTGTAGGAGCCGCGGATACCTGTACCACAAATTCTGAGCAGGGAAACGACCTAGCCAGACAAGAGTAGAGGTCCTCTTGCCGAGCGTTAAGATCTGTCCCGTGACCTTGCATTTCGTGGTACCCATGGTCCTCATCAGTCCTGAACGTCCGGATCGTTTGCATGCAATTGAAGCTTACATCGACAGTGAAGCAATCGGTAATTATGTGGACCGTGAAATGGTATCAAGGATGAATCTACCCCTTGTCCCTAAGGCAGTAAAAGACGTCATCACTACGGTGGATGGCACGGAGATAGCCTCCGGACCAGTAACGCACGCCACCCAAGAAGTGACGCTAGTGAGTCAAGATGGACACCGGGAGAGAATCGTGTTCGATGTGATCAAGGCCCCTCAGTTCCAGATCATTCTGGGAATCCCTTGGTTAGAGAAGCACAATCCTCAGATCGATTGGCGAGCAAAGACGGTTCAGTTTCCAGAATGTTTTACCACTTGTTATCCTCGGCCTGATGTTTCACTGGCGGCAATCTCTTCTGAGGAGGTTCCCAAATTACCTCCCGAATACCAGGAATTCCAAGACGTCTTCCGGAAGGATCAAGCTAACACCCTGCCTCCTCATAGGTCCTACGACTGTCAAATAGATCTAATACCCGGAACAACTCCTCCTTGCAGCAGGATTTATGCCCTCACCGAGCCAGAGAATCTTCACCTCAGACAATATCTGGACCAATACCTAGCTAACGGGTTTATCCGTCCTTCAAAATCTCCAGCTTCATCGGCTTTGTTCTTCGTTCCGAAAAAGGAAGGAGACGTTAGGACTTGCATAGATTACCGCGCCCTGAATCAAATCACCGTTAAAAATAGATACCCGTTACCTTTGATCCCTGAACTTCTGGACCAAGTCAAAGACGCATGCATATATACAAAGTTGGATCTCAGAGGAGCCTACCACTTGGTACGGATAAAAGAGGGCGATGAATGGAAAACGGCCTTCCACACCAAGTACGGGCTATTCGAATATCAAGTGATGCCCTTTGGACTTTGTAACGCTCCTGCCGCTTTCCAATATTTTATGAACAATGTCCTTAGAGAACTCATAGACATGTGTGTTGTGGTCTACATTGATGACATCCTCGTCTATTCATCATCTGAAGAGGAACATCAGAGACACGTTAAAAAGGTTCTCGAGAGATTGCGTCAACATAATCTTTTTGCTAAGCTTGAAAAATGCGTTTTCAACGTAACTGAAGTCGAGTTCCTGGGATTCATATTGTCACCTAACGGAGTCCATATGGATTCAAAGAAAGTTGATGCAATCATCAAGTGGCCATCACCAACCTCTGTAAAAGGAGTTCAAAGCATGTTAGGCTTCGCTAACTTTTACCACAGATTCATTCCTGAATTTTCTCGGATAGTCCAACCCATCACCGCTCTGTTAAAAAAGAACAAACGTTTTGAGTGGTCTTCTGAAGCAGAACAAGCTTTTCAAGACTTAAAAGCTAAATTCATTTCTGCACCTGTTCTAAAACACCCTCGCCCAGAACTCCCCTACATCGTGGAAACGGATGCTTCTAGTCTTGCTATGGGGGCAGTTTTATCACAAAGAGATCCGGTCACACACCAATTACATCCTGTAGCCTTTTGGTCCCGCAAGTTTTCGGCTCCCTAGGTCAACTATTCAATTACAGACAAGGAACTTTTAGCTATCAGATCGGCCTTTAAAGCCTGGCGGCATTATCTTCTAGGAGCCAGACACACAGTCACCGTAATGACTGATCACCGCAATTTACAATATTTAAAGACAGCTTCGCTGGGCTCTGTTTCTGGCTGAATTTGACTTTATAATTACTTATCGACCAGGCAGTAAGAACGGAAAAGCGGATGCCCTCTCCCGTATGGGAGTAGATGAACATTTGACCAATCCAGAACCAATACCCATAATCCCAGAACAAAGGATTTTGGGTTTGGTCAGCGCGCAATCTTTTGAAGACATCAAGGCCATGGTTAAATCACTCCTAACTCCGGCCGATTTGCAGGACTGGCAATTAAAGGGAAAAGAATTCTCAGTGGATCAAGACCTACCATACTTCCGAGGACGATTGCACTTGCCCTGTGAGAAGATACAAAAACAAGTAATCTCCTGTTATCACGACTCTCTAATGAAGGGTCACCCTGGCATTACCAAAACCATGGAAAAGATTAAAAGACATTTCTGGTGGCCATCATGGAAAAAGGATATTAGAGACTTTGTAATCTCCTGCGGTGTGTGTGCCCAGAATAAAAGTCAGAAGGAGAAACCAGCCGGCTTATTACAGCCACTAGACATCCCTCCCTGTCCATGGCATACCCTGTCCATGGATTTCATCACGGACTTACCTTCATGCTCGGGGTATACTACCATTTTAGTAGTCGTGGATATATTCTCCAAGATGGCTCACTTCATTCCCCTGAAGGGTCTACCTTCAGCCTCAGTATTGGCCCGAGAATTCTTAGAAAACATTGTTCGGTTACACGGTTTTCCCTCGGTTTTAGTCTCCGATAGGGGAAGTCAATTCATCTCCCACTTCTGGCGCAGTTGCTGTCGTCTAGCCCAAATTGATGTAAGACTTTCAACTAGTCACCATCCCCAAACTGACGGACAAACCGAGAGGACAAATCAGACTCTAGAGCAATATCTACGTTGCATGCTCCAACAAACTGAAAACCCCTGGAAGGATATTCTTTGGATCGCTGAATACGCTTACAATAATTCGATTCATTCTGGAACCGGGAAGACTCCCTTCTTCCTATTATACGGACACCATCCTAGAACCTCGAACCTAGATCCTCCCCAAGAATTCGAAGCACCTGCTGTGAATCACTTACACTCGGAGATCACCCGTGCTTTTAAGGAAGCCACTGCCCATCTGCAAAGAGCTAAAGCTCAATTCAAAAAAGGAGCAGATCGACACCGTAAAGAGGCCCCTCACTACGCTGTAGGAGATCAGGTCTGGTTATCCACTAAGCACCTGCTTCTAAAAGGACCCCGCACCTTCATCCCGAGATTCCTTGGACCCTTTCTCATATCTGCCATAATTAATCCAGTGGCTGTCAAATTGGAATTACCTACGCATATGAAAATACATCCAGTATTCCATGTCTCCTTATTAAAACCAGTACAACCAGAAACCCGATTGACTGAACTCCCAGAACCGGTTTTAGTAGATGGAGAACTTGAATTTAAAGTAAAGAACATCCTAGACTCCAAAATTTCCAAATCTAAGTTATATTATCTGGTTGATTGGAAAGGATACGGCCCCCAGGAAAGGTCTTGGGAACCCTCAGAATATGTTCACGCACTTCGTCTGGTCAAGAAATTCCATCTGAATCACCCCGACAAGCCAAAACCCCCGGAGAAGACACGCTTAGGAGGGGCCTTGAGGGGGGTGCTGTCATGATCACTGCTTCCTAGGAGCCAGGACCAGCCCAACGTCCTTGGAAGCAGGCCCCTAACCCTAATCCTAGGCACCAGCCGGTCCCCACTGGGACCTTTTGGACCTTGTCCTGGCGCCGGTGGCACCAGGCTCATCAAAACCATCGGTCCCGGCACTGGAAGCGCCGGGCTCATAATAGGTGTGAAGATGCTTGGGTGGACTTACCTGCAGCAGACCATGCTGCTTACTTACCAGTCACTTAGAAGCCCTCTGTGAACAGGAACTACTTTCTTACCTGGGTGGGGCAGCTCCACTCCCTGGATACAGCACTGGAACTCTTCTGGAAACTGGAACTCTTTTCTTACCTAGGCGGGGCCGTGGAAGAAGACACCTCATCACTCCAAGGCTAGTTAAACCACACCCGATAGATGAAGCGTGCTTCGGGTTATTCTGCATCTGCAGCAGAACGCTCACCGAGTCTGCTCCGGCCTTTCTTCTTTCGATCCTGAACCTGCAAGAATTATACTTACCATTTCTGTATCCAGTCAACAGCAGCACCTGCAAAGACAAGAAACAACAGGTTAGCAAAGGCAATCTTTACACGCAGTGCTTACTCACCTGATCCATCGGCTGCGGCTGTTTCTTCACGCCGCATCTCCACCTGCAAAGACAAAAGCATCGCCATACTTACCGGCACGCCGTGCATTCCGGATTTCTTCATTCTGCATCGCCGCCTGTGAAGACTAAAGCATTGTAATTACTTACTGGCATTCCGCGGACTCCGGCGCTGCAGTCCAACATCTGAAAGACAGAAGAAGAGACATTAGACAGGTATTTACTTACGCCCATCGCGCTCGTCGCAATAGAATGCCTGCGGATACTACGGCATCACTTCAGCACGAACTAAGCTGCAAGGGAAAAAGACAATTAGAGCGCTTGCCTTACTTACGAATTTCCAGGCGCTTCACTCCATCTTCCATCTCAAGAGTCCTGCAAGACAAAAAGGGAAAGCATTATACAGAGTCTTATTCGATATTAACGTGCCACACACCTAAAGACTATAAAGACTAAAAGGTGTCCAGAAACTCACCGCTCGTGCAGATAACAACGGTAACCATCCTCTGAATTCAAGAGGCCTATGTTTCACCAGTGAAGGAACTGGCAACGGCACCCTGCACCAGACGCAGATGGAGAGTCCAGCATTCACCTATCTAAGGTGAGCAAGTTGACCTGGGGGCTCTACGGAAAAGCTGGGAAGAGAGAGAGAGAGAGGGACACTCACATTCAACAACCCAGACCATTAACCCCCATATTCTTTCATCTGCAGAAACCTCACTCTTCGAGTTCGACACACAGTGCGAAGAGGTTCGACCCCAGAAGCCAAGCGAGTCCTGCACATCACTTTTCGAGTCACAGGCACCTTCCTGCCAAGACCCGCGCCTCCGTGGGAATCAGGTGAGCGTTACATATACGACACATATAGTCAGTATACGCCAGAAATGCAGAGGAAAGTGATACAGGTAATGATAGAGTACCTACAGGATGATTGTGTAAAAAGAAAGACTAGTTGTCCCACAGAGTTATTGAGTATTCATAAGAGAGCTTTTTCACTTGACACTTCTTCGACTGCCTTAGTGCTCGACTTAGCTCTGTTGCATAGTAAGCATACAGAGTTGCCTACTTCTCAGTTGACTATGAGAGAGGTTCCTCCGACAATTGTCCCGAAGGTTAAGGTTGCGGCCGATGCT
This sequence comes from Ambystoma mexicanum, assembly GCF_040938575.1. Lineage (NCBI taxonomy): Eukaryota > Metazoa > Chordata > Amphibia > Caudata > Ambystomatidae > Ambystoma > Ambystoma mexicanum. Next base: position 57,431,825 of record NC_090934.1, on the reverse strand, counting down.
GCACGAAATATAGTCTCTGTGAACATTCCTGCACATTATGTATCGCAATTTGTTCATGTCCCGTTCTCAAGACAGGAAGTGAATACTATTAGACAATGTATTCCTGATATTAGTAAAAATTTGACAGGATTCTATAAAGAAATAGAGTCCGTCTTGCAGTCCTCAGTATTCACTTTAGTTGATATTGATGTATTATTTCCTGTACTCCTGCCTGTAGATTTGTGGAAACAAGCTAGAACTATAGACGACGTGCCAGGGTTGGGAGATACATGGTCGAATATAACTAGACTCGATGGAGAAAGGCCGGCTGGTGATAGACAGCCTCAGGTGATACTAACTTTGCCTGATTGAATCATTGCAAAATTGAAAACCATAATTCCTGAGAAAATAATTATTTGGGACAAACTTACGGCCTGTGTCCAAGGAAAGTCTGAGGGTGCTACCGAGTTTTTTAATCGGTTCGAACAGGTATTCTCGGATTTCAGTGGACAAGACCTAGGCACAGAGTCTGGGAAAAGGTTATTTGTGGACAAATTTGTGCGTGGATTGCTGCCTGACATCCAGTCACAAATTATATCTTCTGAGAGCGCTTGGCAGCGAAATCCCAATCAGAAGTGCTGCATATGGCCCAGTAATACGAGAATTGTGTCAATAATGAGAAACATAGAGTTGAAAAACGAAAAGGTGATTTAAAGACTAAAGTGCTATTACAGCAAATTGTCAGAGGCCCCAGAGTGGGTAGTTCGCAGATTAGAGGTCAGTATGTCCCGCAGGGGAATGTGCCCTTGGGTCCTGTGAACATTAACCAGTGTGCCTATTGTCGTCAAGAGGGTCATTGGTGTGCACAATGCCCCGTCCTTCTACAAAGGTCGAATAACACATTTGGGAATATGGGTAGACAATCCAGAGGTCACCCGGGTGTAGGGGGCCCTGGTAGAGGTCAGTTTGCACAGGATCCTCAGCAACCTTTTTCACAAGATAATCAGACCCCGAGTGTGGATACTAGGAACATATTTGATCATCCTTCTACTGCATATCTATCTGAAGAGCTTCCTTTTGATGACATTCTGTTTCGTTAGGATTGCCCGAAGCAGGGTTTGGAACCTACACCTATTCCCGTCCATCAGAAAGGTCCCTATGTTGAAATGGGGGTGGGAAATAGGAAACATCTGTTTTTGATAGATACTGGAGCACAGAAGTGTTCCATTGAGCATTCACGGGTTCCAAACATTCCACTGTCAGGGCAAACCAATGTTTCTGTAGGGTTTTCTGGCACGCCAGTTGTTTGTCCGGTTTCTTCGCCGGTACCCATTTCTTTGGGTCCCTTTACGGACCACTGTCCATTTCTGTTGTATTCGAATTGTGGAGAGAACTTTCTGGGGTTGAATCTGTTAAAAGAATTAAATGCAGTGATTTATTGTTCTTCTGATGGAGTGCGCTTGACGATTTCACCACAGCAATTTTCTGTCTCACAATTCTTGACTAGACCTTTGCCGCCAGAATTCATTAATGTACCAGAGAGCTTATGGGCTGTTTGGGCTGTTGATGACAATGATGTCGGTGTTTTACAGATTGAGCCTGTTAAGATAATTTTGAAACATGGAATTGAGCTGCCACGCATTCCCCAGTATAAGATTTCAGTTGAGGGAGAGCAAGCTTTGAAATGCATTGTTTCCGACTTTGTGCATCGTGGGGTGATTGAAGAAATTTCAGGAAGTTTGTGCAATAGTCCGATTTTACCCGTGTACAAGAAAGGCGATAATGCAATTCCATTCCTTTTCATAATTGATCTACGTGCCATTAATAAAGTCGTTGCTCCACTTTTTCCAATTGTGCTTGATGTGACGACAATATTAACCATGATTCCAGCTACAGCTACTTACTTTAGTGTTGTGGATCTAAAGAATGCTTTATTTAGTATTCCTATACACAAGGATAGTAGATACTTGTTCGCGTTCAACTTTGGGGGACGCTCGTTTACATTTACTCGTGCACCTCAAGGGTACACAGAGAGTCCTAGCATCTATAGTAGGGCTTTGAAAGAACAACTTGATACCCTTGAATTGCCCTCTACTTGTACATTGCTTCAATATGTTGATGACTTGCTTTTAGCTGCTGACTCAGAGAGTGCCTGTAAGGAGGGCACTGTGTTATTGCTTATCCATCTAGCTAAGCATGGTCACAAAGCTTCGCTTAAAAAGTTTCAATACTGTTGCCAGGAGGTCGCCTATTTAGGCTATCTCCTGTCAAAGGAGGGAAGAAGATTGACACCTGAAAGAATAAAACACATTTCTGGCATGTCTGTCCCAAATACACAGAAGGAAGTTAGAGCCTTGATAGGTATGGCTTCTTACTGTAGGTTGTGGATCCCACATTTTTCACTAGTGATCAAACCGATGTTGGCTTTGACAAAGAAGGGCATTTCTTCGTCATTGCCATGGAACGCGGAACACCAGCAATCGTTTGACTTGCTTAAGACTGCATTATGCTCTGCACCCGTTTTGGGCACACCAAATTATGAAAAGGCCTTTGTGTTGTTTGTGCATGAATGTGATGGATGTGCTTTGGCTGTATTAACGCAGGAACATTGAGGGAAGAATAGGCTGTGTGGTTACTTTTCTTTCGCCCTTGATCCTGTAGCATACGCTTTGCCAAGATGTTCGCGAGCTGTCGCTGCTGCTGCTGCATCTGTAAAACAGAGTGAGGGAATGGTCCTAGGCCATGATCTAACCCTGATGGTGCCTCACTCTGTAGATGTTCTAACAAACCGAACCCAAACGCAACACCTCACTTCCGCACGGTTGACGAGATATAAATTGATCTTGTTTGCTCCTCACATTCAAATTAAGTGGTGTTGTGTTCTTAATCCGGCTGAACTCCTACCTTTCCCGCAAGGCACTACTTGCGGCGATGAAGAGTCACATGATTGTCTGTATGCTACCGAACAAGAGACAAAGGGTAGAATTGATTTGAAAGACACTCCTTTGGATAATCCGCAAGGAGAGCTGTTTTGTGATGGCTCCTGCTTCAAACTTCCGGATGGTACATCCACAGCTGCTTATGCAATCACCACATTAAGCAAGGTCATGGAAACCAAGAGAATCACGCATAACTCTGCGCAGGCCGCAGAGATTATAGCATTGACCCGAGCTTGTGAACTTTCCGACATGGCTCCCTAATAGTACAACTACTCTCAGCGCTTGCGCTCCCTACTCAGTTAGCTGTTATGAAATGTGCAGCACATCGAAAGATTACAGATGACATAGGAAAAGGGAATGCTTTCACTGATCAGATAGCTAGACAAACTGCTACCGATCTCCTTGCAGAGATGTATGTTTCAAGGGAGACTGTAAATGCTAATGCATTGGATGAGGGTGTTGGGTCTGTACGGGATATCAAAGCTGATGCTACGTTAGAATAATCCAAGAGGTGGGCTGAAGGCTTGGGGAAACTTGATGATGACATAGTTGAAGGAAAATGGCTACTCCCTGATGCATATATAATGATGATGGTCTTCATGGCCCATGGTCCTATGCATGTATGTGCCCAGAAAATGAAAAACAAATGCTAGAGAAAGTTTGGGCAAATGACAAAATTTCAAAAATTGCCCAGCGCTACGTCCAGGATTGCATGATTGTCCTACAACACAATGTGGGAAAGGGGACAGCAACTCCAAGGGGAAGTTTTGGGCCACCCTCGGTCCCCTTTGAAGTTATCCACTTAGATTTTATTGAAATGGAGCGGTGCAACAATATGAAATACGTGCTGGTGGTCATCTGTGCTTTTAGCAAATGGGTTGAGGCCTTCCCCGTCAAAGATGCTACAGCCATGACTACTCGAAAACCATGTTAAAGGAATATTTTCCTCGGTTCGGGCTACCAAGAGTTATCTGGTCGGACAATGGTCCACATTTTGTCGCTGCTGTAATTCTGCAGATATGTGCGGCATTACAGATCGAAAAACGGATTCCATTCGGTCAGACATGCTCAGAGCGCCGGACTAGTAGAAAGACACAATGGTATCATCAAGAACAAGCTCGCTAAGACGTGTGCCGGCACTAAATTGAAATAGCCGGACACCTTACCGATCGTGTTATTATCCATGCATACAACCCCTCAAACTAAGACTGGGCTCTCTCCATTTGAGGTGGTAATGGGGAGACCTGCCAATATCTGGAACCTTCCTAAATGTAGCTCGTTAAGAAATGTTGAAAATGTATTACTTTCAGATTATTGCAGCCAGTTGACTAAAAACCTATATTTGATTCATCACCAGGTACGAGAATCTTTACCTGTGCGATATGAGGGCCCGGGCCACAGCATACGGCCTGGAAGTTGGGTGCTCATCAAGGCATTTGAGCGCTCTTCCTTCCTTGCACCTCGCTGGTGGGGCCCCTTCCAAGTCATGTTGGTCACCCAAACAGCGGTGCGGGTTTCTGGAAGAAAGAACTGGATCCACGCGTCCCATGTCAAGAAACTTTCTCACCCAGTGCCACACGATACAGAAGAAATAACCCCTTGCTAACGCTGCAACCAACGATCCCAAAGCAGTAAATAGCACCGAGAGTGTGTTGGAGAATCTTTCCTAGCCCGTGAGGCTTGGGGAAACAGCCATTTTGTCTCCACACTCTCCAAAGGTTTTGCATCCGGAAACTGCTGTTTCAAATTCGGCATCTTCACTTGTCTCTGATATGTTGCTTCCAACGAGAAGTGACGACACATTGTTTCTGGAGCAATCAGTACCGGGAAAAGCAAGGTACAATCTGCGTCCAAGAAAATAGACTTAAGGCACGGTTCGGCTGTGCATTCGGAGAAGGAAAGGATCATCGAGGGCTTGTTTTTGCCCATATTTGAGAAAGGGGATTCTGTTGGCTATGGTTGTGGAAGGACTAAGAAGTCGCACGGCCAGAAGGTCGCCAGCAACGAACATTGGGGGTATCCGTTTGAAGACTACAATGCCTGCCACCGCTAGTGCTCGTATGGGACTTGTAAATGATGGGGTAACCAACCGGGACAATGGACAATGCGCATGGGCCCCGAAAACGTATTGCTGTGTTTTTATAATGATATTTGGGTTTAAAATAGTCACTGTCTTAGGTTTGTGGTACCTTGAGGAAATTCATCCTTTAGAATCCTTGTTGCCTACTGAGAATGTGCCTACTGTTCCTACTCCGCATACTCTGTCCCCTCTCAGCATAGACAAAGGTACCACAATAATACTCTGCTACTTATCATGAATGCTACACATGCCATTTTTAATAAGTCTAACTGTTGGGTCTGCTCACATTTACGGCAACATGGGGATAAGGGGCTAGGTTGGTATATTCATCCCTTACCTTTGACAACTGCTTTTTATGCTTCTCTTAGAGCACTGTTCTTTGGCCGCTGGAATGATAGCATCTCAGGGAACTTTGATGGCACTAATTTCAATAGTTTTGAGAGCGTGTTTTGACTTCCCTGTGATGCTCGCTTTTCGCAAACAGGAGTAAACCTAACGTTGCTTCTATTAGGCCTTCTGATAGACTGTCTCGTCCTTTCCAATCTTTGATTTCCTTTAAGATGGCTCCGATAGGCAATAAGGATGCCATGCCTCCTTCTTATACCGTCAACCATAGCCCTGATTCAGTTTCTTTTTCCTTTCCCGCAAGGCACTACTTGCGGCGATGAAGAGTCACATGATTGTCTGTATGCTACCGAACAAGAGACAAAGGGTAGAATTGATTTGAAAGACACTCCTTTGGATAATCCGCAAGGAGAGCTGTTTTGTGATGGCTCCTGCTTCAAACTTCCGGATGGTACATCCACAGCTGCTTATGCAATCACCACATTAAGCAAGGTCATGGAAACCAAGAGAATCACGCATAACTCTGCGCAGGCCGCAGAGATTATAGCATTGACCCGAGCTTGTGAACTTTCCGACATGGCTCCCTAATAGTACAACTACTCTCAGCGCTTGCGCTCCCTACTCAGTTAGCTGTTATGAAATGTGCCCCAGTCCACGTACCTCTCAGCCGGAGGGGCCGCGCCTACGTATCGGTGCGGGAGGGCTCCAGCCCAACCCACGGCAGCAGAGGTTGGGAAGCCTCTCCGTTCGGTTTCAGGGTGACACTGCAGTGTTCCAGCCCACGCCGCACAGGCACAGAATCGGGAAGCCGAGCAGGCAGCAGGGGAGGGTCGGCACCCCCGATCAGGACGAACGATCAGGAATGGAACTCAGTCAATGGGAGATTTTCTAGGTTGTGCCAACGTTGCAAATTTGAATGGTGAAAACAGACCTTTGTATGTGGGCCAACCTGTCTACTTTGTCTGCAGTAATGTAGCATTCCCATGGTTGCCCAGGGAATGGCTGGGAACCTGTTATTTAGGGATCCTGTTACCTGGGGTGTGTATAGCTAGTACAATAGAAGTTTTTCAAAGGCTTGTCCACGGCGGGACGAGAATGGTGACACTCTAGCACAAATCTTGGGAGATATAGTAAAATCAGTTGTGCCATTTTGCGGGCAGATAGCGAATTCCGAAGATATCAGAAGAGTAGCGAGAGTACTGGAGAGAACCATCAACCGGACCACTGACATACTCTATAATATTACATTAGAACAGAAGGCGATAAGACTAGTAGCACTTCAGAGCCGGATGCCATTAGATGTTATTCTGGCTGAACGTGGTGGAGTGTGTAAATTGTTTTCTTACCAGATTCCTCCCCAACCATCTTCAAGGCAATACAGAATCTTCACGTCCTTAGTTCAGAAGTGCATGTTCCCGAGGGAAACTGGGATCTTAGCGCTTGGTTCTGGGACTTCTTGCGATCTTGGGGTTGGAAGGTACTTTCGGTCTTACTGATCATTTTAGGAATTCTGTTGTTCCTTTGTTGGTTTATTCAGTGTCTACCTAGTATATGTTCGATGCTAGGGGGATGTTGCGCACAAGCGATAGGTATGATAGGACATAAAGTGTATGCCCCAGACAAAAATTCCAAAGAATATGTGTTGAAAGAAATTCTAGCGAATGACCTAATGGCAATAGATATTTCCGACAGTGATTCAGGGTGCATGGACGATGATGCATGGAGCTATTTGCATAGAGATCAGAAGTAGTTTAGCACTTGGCATAGGCCAAAAGGAGGGTTTGTCCAATGAGAAAGTACATCGTGCCTCCTATTGCAATGAATATATGTATATTGGCCTACTCCAAGCTGCTTGTAAATCTCTTGCAAAGGAATCCGTGTTGCAAGGTCCTGACCTTAAAATCAATTTAAGCCGCCATTTTAGGTCAATCCGCCATTTTAGGTTCGCTTTGTAAAGTCACCCTGTGAGTTAAAATGGTGGATGATGTCATTCTAAAATACAACATGCCTGTCTTGACCTCTGCATGTAGCTAATATGTAACTTGCCTGCAGGCAACTTGTTGAGGTCGTGAATTGAGACCTTTTCCTTTGTTGACCTGTGTGTAATGGATTACTCGTGCAATGAAACTAATCCGCGAGCATATGTTAAGAACAATGTATTCAAATACTGAACGTAGAACACTTATTAACTACATTGTATTCATGTTTGAGAAGACCTGCATGGGAAATCCCAGAATACACAGTTGCCGTATAGGCTTATTGATATATATATTAAAAGCAAACCAGTTACATGTGGATATGCGAAACTTGGCATGAACCCTAGATCGGTGATGTATTAGCAGAATATTAACCCGAAGTAAGGTGGACATTGTGCTCACGAAAAGTATAAAAGATCAATGCATTCTAATGTACAGGGTCTCTCACTGAACACACTGAACCACGCTGGAGTTTGCTGTGTTGCACTGAGGGTCGATAGCTATCTGATTTTGCTCGGTTCTTCGTAACTGAATTTAGTATAAAATAAAGTACTTTGTATGTTCCTTTGTAACACGTGTTCGGTGTATTGCCTTTTGGGGTACTCAGCCTCGATATTTGATTCTGCCTTGAGCTCTCTTAATGAGAAGAGTCCCTCTGACTTTCTTCCCTCGGTTTCTATTTCAATCGGAGCAGGTGGCATGGTAGGCGTCTCACCCTCCTCCGTGCATACATTTAATATCCAATCTGCGGGTGGCTCTTCCTCTTTCAACTGTTTGTACATTTTCCAAAGTTCTAGAACAGTGATGCATTTCTCTAGTTTTTTGCCTGTATATGTGGCATGCAAATAAGTTGTCATATGTTGTAAGACGGCTTTAGATAAGGACCCGTTCTGTGGCCACGGCATACACATCTTGTGGGCGGTGCCCTTAACCCACTCTGTACTGTATTTCTTAAGCTTGGGTGCATGTTTAGGCAATTGTTTACATAAGTGAGCCAGCGGAGCAATATCTTCTATGCTTAAATCTGTTCTAGCAATACTTTCATGCAACTTCATCACTCCTTATAATATGAGTGAGCACCAACACCGCAAGCTCCAATCCAATCTTTTCCCGCCAAATTTTATATCACCAGTTTATTCAAGAACATCAATTCATGTGCGATTCCCTCTTAACTATAGAATCGCGTAAAACCCCTAATCAATTTCAAACATCAAGGGGACAAATGTCCTTACATGTGACACATCAACAGAACATGTTTGACAAACATCAAACAGACTAGACAGACACCATCTGGACACAGATATCTCTGCCTTCTAATCAATACCGTGACATGGAGTTTAAACAAACTCCTTTTACGACGTCTTTAATCGTCGCAGTAGCCTAGTCTTTCCTTATTATGTGGGACTATGAGTTCACGTTTCTACTGACCGCTATATTAAAGCGCAGGAACAAGGCGTATCCTCTCTCTCGGGTGTCTACCCTGGTATCCTCTCTCTTATCTCAGGTGTCCTCCCCGGTATCCTCTCTCTTTTATCTCAGGCGTCCTCCCCGGTATCCTCTTATTTATTCCGTTATTCTCGAGTCATTATCCCCTTATATATACAGTCTTCTCTACTTCTGACTATTTTGTTTTCTCCACCTCCCTCCGTTACCTTTACCCTTACTTGTTCTAATGCCTAAGGACATTTGCAAAAGCATCAATTTTTGTTTCACTCACCGCTCGCATCGTTCCTCTCTGAATCCTCGGGATCACCGCCTCCTATACTGCCTTTTTTGGTCTTTCGTATGATCCACTGCCTGTAGGAATGGAAGGGTTTATGTTTTTAAAACGGGTGCCTTCAACCCACTACAGTTTTTTGGACAGTTTTACGCTAGCATTGTCCACGGGAAGGTTTACAGTCTACTCGGCCAAAATGGCAAAGGACTTGTGATATTGCCAAAGACTTAGAGTTACTTTGTGTCGACGGTCAATAGGTATCTTATCAATAATCAAAATTCAATAGTTGATGGTCAAAACCATCCTCACTGCTACCAAGTGTACAGGAGGACGGAGCGACCTCTGAACAGGCCCATGAGATTCAGAGCTTGCCCTCCAGTACCTTAAAACGAGATAGCTGCACCTTGAGGAGGATTGGGTGCAGGATTCTCTTACTCCAACACCAATCAATAAGGACAAGTCAATGGTTTCGCAAAGGGAAGTCTGTTTAATGACAAGTACAATAAACGGGGAAACAAATGGAAATCAGCAGTGATGCGATCGACCGTCTCGCTTCAACTACCAAATTCTTCATTCAAACAGCAATTCTTCTAGGCAAAATTCGTCATCATTGACCTATAGCACTCAAAGTTTGTCATGTAATTCTATTGGTCGGGAAGGTAACTTAAGTATAGGTACTATATCTGTATATGGTAACAAGAGTGTGAGGAGTGGCGAACTCTTATCAGGTGGGTGTCTATGCCCTTCCCTCTACATCACTCGTGATAGACGTCACTACAAGTACGACATCTCATTGGTTCTACTAGCTATAGGACCCTAGATTATTTGGTCTGTTGTGATTGGGTCGGTTACACCCCTAGGCATAAATCTTCACTTTAATTAGCAGCATGCAGAATGGACACCCATATGCGGTGTGCCCCAAGATTCACCCTGCCTCCCTTCCATCAATCAGTGCTTTAGGGCTATGTGTCAATTAGTTGGCTGAGGATGGCCTCGAAACTGTAGCTTCTTATCAGGAAAGGTTATGGCATCCTCTTGTTTGGGTGACATCAGACGTTGGTACGTCTTCGCGCTTGGCTGGTCACGTGTCAGTTCACCGTCAAGCAGCAGCTGTATTTGATTCTTTTGTTCTGCCTCGCCACCTGCCTGGGCCTCCTTATCTCGACCTTCACTGGCTGGCTGCTATGCTCTTAAATTTTGTTTCTTCCAAGTTGCCCTCTCCTCCATTCTTGGAGTTGACCTCGAATTCCTAGGCATCAGCCGCTTCTTAATGAGTTTCGATTCTCCTCTTTCATCTGGCTTTGAGCTAGTATCTGAATCCTGGCCTGTTTGACCTTCACAGTCCAGGGATTAATCTGCATTTATAAAATGGAGTCTCACTTGTATAATGTGCTTCTTGAGGTAGATATATAGTTGGCGCTTGCCGCTCTATCCTTCTACTAAGCATTGCAAGCAGTATCGTTTCCTTAGCTTCTTGCGTTCCAAGCCTATTTAAAGGCATACAGCCAGTTGCATATTTCAATCCTGGTTACGTCTCCTTTTATTTCAATATCGTCTCTTCTTCAATGTTCATTATGTTATTATTCGTAACATTTCATCTTTGTGTGACTTCTTTTGATCAGCATTTTTTTGTTTGTCTGTGCATTTGTCCGGGCCCTTATGTTGTTCACCATTTGCCTTCGATTAAGGCCCTTTGGGTCTCTTTGGGGACAGTTTGTAAGTAGTCTTCATTTGGTGTCAACTGCTGGTATGGTTGTCTCAATGGGTACCGTGCAGCCCATGGTTGTACGGTTATTGGCGCTTCATTAGGTATGCAAGTCCTTCTGATGGGTACTGAACAGAGCCCCACTGTGGCTCTCTGTTGGTTTATTTGCTCCTTATACATCACATGTCTTGGTGAGTATGCTTCTGGTATCTCAAAATGGGTGGCTGGAGTGCAGGCCATATTTGGAACCTCCTCTACAATGGTTTCCTCTAAGGAAAAAGAGAAACATCTGATTGTTTGAAATGACTCTGCCCCGGCCCCACTGGGCTTTCAACGCAAGGGCCTCAGCCTTCTGGGGAAACAGCCCCACCCCCTGCAGGCTGGATTGCTGGTTACTGGACGAGGAAAACAAATCTGTCTCCTGCTGCCCGCAACGGAATGCAGAGCATTGCTCCAAATAATACCCGAGAAACGTGGACCCATTGCCCCAGTGCCTGGCAGAAGAACCCCGCCCATGGAACCCGATAACATCCTGTTCTAAAGAGGATACACCCTGTGCATTCCTGAGCGCAAACTTGAAACCATACCAGCCTCCTCTTATTGTGAGCAAAGAGAAGTGCTTCTGCTATTGCCCCACACCCTGCGAACACAACCAGTAACGCTACAAGTTAGGCTGAAACTGGCCTTCAGATGGTAAGCCAGCTCAGTGGGTTAACGTACCTGCCCAAATACTCTTATGTTTAAGCAAAGAACAGTGCCCACGCCCCCCTGGGTACATACCCAATAAAGCCATAAATGATGGTGCCAGACACTGGATATTAAGATGGTAAGGTAGTTCAGTGGGTTAACACATATGCCTATTTCCTCTGCCTGCTAGCAAAGTGTGCCTGCCAATGCCCATCACTGCTAAGGGCATATTACCTGAAACTTTATTTTAGGATGAGAGTGGTCTTTAAAATGTCAAGGTAGCTCAGTGGGTTAATGCATCTGCACATATATTCTAATTTTAAGCCAATAACAGTGATCACAGCAATGCCAGTACCCCCCTAGGGATATATTAGCTAAAATGTTATTTTAGTATGGGAGTGGGCCTTAAATTGCCAAGGTAGCTCAGTGGGTTAACACATGTGCCCACAAATTCTTATTGTAATACAATAATAATGTGCCTGCCAATCCCAGCCTCCACTGGGGAAATTCCCAGTGAAGACTGGGTGAGACTGGGCCATAAAGTGGCAAGGTGGCTCATTGGATAAGTACGTTTGCCCATTTACTCGTATTTTAAGCAAAAAACAGTGTTCTTGCTTATGCCGCCAGTGAAGCTAGAAGTTAGGGTGTGACTGGGTCTTGTTTGTTTGTTTGTTTATTTATTTGTATTGCGCGCCAGACCCAAGGGTAACCGGGCGCAGTGAACAGAATATACAAAGCTTACAATGTTGCATAGAAATTACAGTGTTACAGCAAATTACAATGTTACATAACTAAAAATGTACAATAGTCATAAGTCTTTGATGGTTATGTACATTCAGATAAGTTACATAACACAAATTAAAGTCTTTCAAACCTTACATATTGTTGTCATTGAGGTGTTTGATAAGATTAGTTCTAAAGTGAGGGAAAGGTTGGTCTGACCTCAGGTTGTGTGGTAGGGCATTCCACCATTTAGCGGCTAGCACAGGGAAGCTTGTGCCGCCAATTTTGGCAAGTTCAAATCTTGGAATTTCCAGACAGTTGGAGTTGGGAGTTCTTGTAGGTCTGCTAGAGAACGGGGCAGCATTGTTATGGGCTTTGTGCGTCAAGGAGAGCATTTTTAGGTGAATTGTATTGTCGGTGGAGAGCCATTTGTATTGTTGTCTAGTGGAGGAGATATGTTCCCTTTTGTTTATGCCTAAGGCGGCTCTAAGGGCGTTATTTTGTAGGATTTGTAGCCTTTTGGTGATGGTTTTGTTAGCGCCGCTGTAAAGGGCATTGCAATAATCCAGTCGTGATAGTATTAAGGCTCTCGCTAGGATCATGCAACTGTTAGATAAGAAAGGTTTACCTGCTCGTATTGATTTGCAGGTATAGGCTGTCGTGGAAGCTAAGGAGTTAACTTGTTTGGCAAAAGACATGGTGGAGTCGAGACAGAAGCCTAGTGTTTTTACTTCACTCGAAACCTTGATGCTATTGCCATCTATGTTAAACGTGGAGTAGTCCTTGCCTAGTTTGTTGATATTGGCCTGCGTACCCAGAATGATCAGCTCAGTCTTATCATCATTCAGGCAGAGGCCATGTGATGCCATCCATGCCTGAATAATGAGGTACACCCTATTCACCAACTCCCCGTCCTTGCTGTGATCCCCAGAAAGCGGGAGGAGAATCTGTATAGTTAGTGTAGGTGATACCTAGAAGGTCCAGATCATCGAAGAGGGGTTTAGTGAATATGTTGTACTGGGTTGGTGAAACACAGGAGCCTTGAGGGACACCGCACGTGATTGGAAGAGGGTCGGCTGCTGCCGAGGGGGAGAAGACTCTCATTTTTCTCTCACTCAGAAAGGATTCAATCCATTTGGTGGCATGTGTGGAGAAGTGTGCAGCAGTGTCTAAGTGTTTGCAGAGGACTCCGTGATCCACCAGATCGAAAGCAGCTGAGAGATCAAGTAAGAGGAGGAGTGCCGTCTTACCTTGATCTATCAGTTCGTCTATTTGGGTCTTTAGATCAATAAGTGCAGTTTCAGTACCGTGGAGTGGACGGAAACCAGATTGTCTGGCTCCCAGTAGATTGTTTAATTCAAGGTGTCTTTGAATTTGTGTATAGGCAACCTTGTCTAGTATCTTCAGTAGGAAAGGTAGTGATGGGCCGATAATTAGTGGGGATGAGGGGGTCAAGAGTCTGCTTCTTGAGAAGTGGGAGCACCCATGATTGTTTTAAGTTCGCCGGGATATTACCTGTGGCGAAGGAGGAGTTGATCAATTTTGAAATGAACGGTGAAAGGTCACTGGCAGCCTCTTTTATTAGTTGTGCTGGGCAGATGTCACCTTTGCAGTTCGACGGTTTGAGGGAAAGGATGATTTTCTCTACCTCTAGGATGGTAGTTTTTGTGAAGGAGAATTTGTTGGTTGGGTCGTTAATGGTGTTGTTAAGTGGCGGCTTGTTTGTGAGGTTTAGGGAATCTTTCTTTAGTTGGATTTTGTTTTGCAGTGTGGTGATTTTATTTGCTAGGGCTGTTTGGATATCTGTGCACCAGGTCTGGTCTTTGATGCAAGTATCACGTGTGGCAATGGGGGACTCAAGTTCTTTCAAGATGGAGAAGAGTTCCTTCATACTTGAGTTGGCATTGGCAATGCGAACATTGTAGGAATTACGTTTCGCTAGACAGATTTCATTTTTATAATGCCGATAGATGTTGGTTAAGTTAGCTTTATTCTCTTCGGTTGGACATAATTTCCAGTTGGATTCGCATTTTCTTGTGTTTAGTCGCAAGGCCTTAAGTTCTGGCATGAACCACTTGTTTAGGTGTGCCTTGGGTTTGCTTGTTCGCATTTTGAGAGGGGCGACTTTGTCCATAGTGGTGCGCATGATGTTTTTGAATTCGTTGACCAATGCACTAGGGTCGAGGTTGTCTGGCAGTGCATTTAAGGTAGGAAGGATCAGGGGATTATCTGCTGTAATATTCTTTTTGTTTCTTGTAGGGCATGGTGGAGCTGCCTGTGGGGCAGGGCTGGGTGGTTTGGTGGTTAGTAAATTAAAGGACACCAAGGAGTGGTCTGTCCAGGAGAGGGGCGTAATAGAGGATACTGTGGCTGAACAGTTGGAAGCAGCGATCCAGTCAAGTATTCTACCCTTTGCATGTGTGGGGGTGCTAACTTTTTGGGTAAGTCCCAAGGTGTGAAGGGTATTGGCAATAGTAGAAGCATGGGCATCTGCTTGGTCATTGAAGCCAAGGTTAAAGTCTCCTAATATCAGCAATTGGGAAGTAGTTTTGGTATTGTTGGCCAGAAGGCTGTGCAGGTCCTGCTCGAAGGTTCCAAGTGGACCTGGTGGTCTGTAAATTAGGTGAATTGAAAGAGTTTGGGTGTTGTTTATGGGGATTTTGGCAGTGATAGTTTCACAGGATTGCATAGTTGTGGTAGGGACTAGCCGTAGTGATAAGTTTATTTTGGATATCATGGCGATTCCACCTCCGCGGGAGCCTTCTCGGTCCTGCCTAGATATGGTTTAACCGTCAGGAATGGCCAACATGAGCGATGGGCCTGCCGCATTGTGTAGCCAGGTCTCATTTATAGCAATAAAGTCTAGATTGGCTTCTGTGATTAAGTTAGCTAGGTCAATGGCGTGTGCCACTAGGGATCTTACATTAAGGAGTGCTCCCTTGAGGGAGTGTCCTTTAGGGTCCATTTTGGTTATGGCCGAGTTGGATGAGTTGGTATTTGTCTTAAGCATGTTTATATTCACTGATGGGGGGGATTGAGGTGGTGCAGTGCATATTCTAATGTGTTGGTCTTTCGTTGTGCGTTTTATAGTGGGGAGGGATCTTATAAGAGGTTCATAGAGTTTATTAAGTCTGGCGCGTAATTTAAGGTTTCTCTCGTGAGTTGGGGTAGGCTGAGAGGTGTAGACTAGTTGGCCTGGCATGGCCTGGTGCGCAGGGCTTATGTGGCCAGGGTAGTTAGGTGTCTTGGGTATGGTGAGTAGGAGAGGAGGCGCGAAAGCTGGCTTGCAAGGGGGAACTTCAGTGTGGCTGTTCTTAGGGGAGGCGTGCAGTATGGCCATAATCATTAGAAGGTAAATGTTGAGTGAGCTAGACATAGTGCAGAGCTATTCCTATTAGCTAGTAATGCCACTTGGTGTGTGTGGACTGGATAACTGGTCGTCAAGGTACTAAATGTTGGTAACTGTGTCTAAGGCTGTGTGGCTAGATCTGTAATGTCTAGGCACCATTCACTAGTATTGGCACAAGTATATGAGGCATGAATGCGCAGTGTCTAGGGTACATAGCATGGGAGTCACCTAAATACGCCTGTTCTAACAGGGCTAAGATATAGAGACTGAGGGCACCTAGATGTGGCAATCAAACAGTGACTATAATACATAGCATGGTGGGCTAAAATACAGAGGCTAAGGGCACCTAGATATGGCAATCAAACGGTGATTATAATGCATAGCATGTGAGGCTAGGACATAGCGCAAATCAAAAGTGGTCTATTAGCGACCATAAGGCACAACACAAGTCAAATGTGGTCTATTGGTGACCATAGGTCGCCAATAGACCACATACCTTAAGATGGTAAGGTATGTCGGTGGGTTAAAGCACCTGCCCACTTACTCTCTTAGGGTCTGCACGCCAAGAAGGAGATGGTGTGAAACTGCACGCAGAAAGAAAAATGCATCCCCTGCATATTAATGGAATTAACTGTGCAAAGTAACCGTATGTGTAAGTCCTGCCCAGAACGCCCACACACAAAGCTTAAACAATCAGAACAGCTACCTTTACGAGCTGACCAAGGCGCGACTTCACACACCATTCAAACAGTGCATGTGGTCCCCCGTAAGCAGGTTTGCATCTCCGGGACCCTGAGTGGGGTCCCCTGTAACTGTTTCCAGCCCCCCGACAACATGCGTACACAAAATCGTAACTCAGTAATAACTCTGGGAAATCTGTGTGCAAACTCCTATAAACCATTCCTGCATCCTGCTAAACTGCATATGTGCACCCATGAGTTAGATCGGAACCGCTGGTTGAGTGCACGCACCCTGAAAATCCAACATGCAAACCCACCTCTGCACTGCAAATCCTATGCGCAAGTGTATTTACTCCTTCCATCGGGTGGCGGATAGTGTATATGACATGCATGGCCATTTCCCAGCCGAAAGGTTGCATGATTGAATCCAGGAATAAGTCGCATGCCACGCAATTGTGGGAGTGCAAGGGACTGCCTGCAGGCTATCCCTTGGGATGCCCACTTTTTCGCAAGTACTTTTCCATATTTGCTGCCGTGCCCCAATCCCTGCCCTCTGCGCAAGCCATGCCCACGCTCTGCGTGGTCTCGCGCAAGGCCCTCGATGGCAAACAGAGACGTGTCGAGCCTGCACGAACTCCATGCAAGTCCAGGAAAAATACTGCACATTCGATTCCATGAATCGATAAGGCGGATTTGCGCGCAGTTTCGCACGCAAGAACCCTTTTTTCCATGCAAATATTTCCATGAATCGGGCCCTGAATCTGTAAATTAGGGTGAGACTGGGCTTTAAAATGGTAAGGAAGCTCAGTGGGCTAACAATATTTGCCCACTTGTTCTTTTAAGCAAATAACAGTGCACCTGGCACTGCCCGCTCCTCCGGGGACATAGCTAGGGAAGCTATAATCTATGGTGAGGTTGTACCCTGAAATGCTAGATAGCTGAGGCGGTTAAAGCATCTGGCTCAACAATCAGTGTGTATCCTCTACCCCAATGACGTGAATACCAACGTGGTAGTCTCAGCTCTCTCTGCTTCCGAGTTAGTGGCCAGGCATCGTAACGGATGGCAGCTTAATTCAGAGCTGCCATTTGCGGCATATTTTTTATACATTCCCACATCCGATATTGCAGCTAAATGCTAAACTTTCCTCAGCAAAGCTCTTCCTGATACTGTCGGTGGTGTCTTTGGAGGCTGTAGTCGCGCATTTCCATGTTTCCTGGTTACATGAAGTTGCTGCGCAGCTCTCGAGGTGCGGCCCATAAATCGCAGAGTTTGCGTTCAAGTGAAGCCGTGACGTCTAGTCAGCTGTGCAGCCAACGCGCTGAGGAGGAGCTGCTTATGCAGGAAGCATGGTTGCTTCGAGACAAATTAAGGCAATTCAACAATACAACACAAAATAAAGGGTAAGCTTCTTGTTTTTTATTCACAGTTAGGAGCCATTGCTGGTGATACTTAAGTCACAAAAGGACAACGCAGTTACTGCAGAATAGAAAGGGTTCATAATTCCTTTATAAATTCACTGCAGGTAACGACACCTTTTGTGTTAATTCATTAGTGCTAGCCAATTGCAATGCCCTTCTAGCCGAGGATTAGAAGAAGGACATAGTAACCAAAGCTAAACCATGCTTTGGCTCAACATTGCGCATTCTGACCTAATATGACCTAAACGAAGGGGTAATCTAAAGAGATGGCATCACTATCTACAAACAATGCCCCCAAAGGACAGAAAAGTGATTCTCCTACGCCTAAGGATGATACGGACGACCCAGTTATGCAAGCGAAATCCCTCAAGCCCTTTATGGAAGCCACCACCGCCAAACTGCAAATGCTCGATGATAAGTGGTCCACATTCGAAACCAGAATAAATGAAGTGAAAAGGAGAGTGAGGGATACTGAGAATGTAGCAGGAAGGGTGGTATCTTTAGAAAGCACAATTCTATCTCTGCAAAAGCAGACAGACAATTCAGAAAACAGGAATAGGAGAAATAACATACGCATTATCGGTCTTCCCGAGAATATTGAGAATGATAATCCTGCACCGTTTCTTTATCGTATGCTTACCACACTCTTGGACCTCACCAAACCTCCACTGTTTAATAGCCTAAGAGCTCATCGTATAGGTCCAGAAATCTGTCTAGCAATGCTCCAAGGACTATGATCTTTACTTTATTAGACTATACTCACGTCATGCTCTTATTAGATAAAGCTAAGCAGAAGAAAAATCTTACATGGGAAGGAAACAAAATCGTCATCACCCAGGATGTCTCAAACACCACGGCGGCAAGAAGGAAGGAACTATTGGCGTTCAGACCACCACTACGGCAGCTTAATGCTAGATATGGGATCATTCATCCAGCGTCCTTAAAAGTCACTCTCAATGGCCATGTGTATACCTTTAAAGACCCAAGAGACTTGCGCACGTTTTTCCAGAGCCATAGAATAGAGGAGATGGATACCACCAAAGCACATACTTGAAATAATAAACATATATGGAATGTTTCGTTCTCTAACGAGATAGTTTTGCTGTAGCAGGGCACTCAGTGGCGCATCCAGATCCAGCTCTCCACCCTCACCTCTTATTGACTGCATGTGAACATGGTTTGGAGTGGCTGCATCCAGTTAGCCACTACTCTTACATATATTAATTGGTTGCTAAGTAAACTGCGAAATTCCATGTTCTTCAGTTTGTCTTTTCCCCAGCCACATGTTTCATTCCCCTATGTGTTCTATCTCACCAAAATTTCATTATAAATATGAGCTTGCATATATTAGTAGTATGGTAATTCATGGCACTTAACATTGTATCATGGAATGTAAAGGGATTACATAATCCCGTTAAACGGCAAACAATACTTTCACATTTCAACAGGGCTAAACCAGCCATTGCATGCATACAAAAATCCCACCTCTCACAAGAGGAAGAGGCCAATCTGAAGAGACTATGGGTGGGTTATGTTTTCTCCAGTGCAGCTGATGGGAAAATGATTGAGTTTATAACCTTGATTTGCAAATATCTCCAATGTAAAGTAATATCCTCAGAGACAGATGATGTCGGACGATGAGTCTTAGTTAAACTTCTTATTGATTCCTTGGAATATTCTATTTTGAACATTTATGGCCCAACAAAAGCAGACCCTGGTTTCTGGACTCATTTCAGAAATCATATATCCAAATCTTATCCTAACAACCTGATAGTATGCAGAGATTTTAACAAAAACATGGATCCTACCCTTGATAAAAAGTCAAATGTAAGACCTAAAATCACCAAATCTCACTTACAATTTGTCAACTTTGTATCCAAGCAAGGTCTCATTGATACTTGGTGTATCACCCCTCCATCAGACTTAGACTACACCTTCTTTCTCCTCCTCATAATTCCTTCTCAAGTATAGATTACATTTTTATATCTAAATCCCTTACCAATGACCTATTAGATGCAAAGATAGAACATATTGTTTTGTCTGATCTTTCCCCAAGTGCATATTAAATTGTTTAACCTACGAAACACACATAAATATAACAGATGGAGATTTAATTCAGCCCTTTTGAAAGATGAAGAAATTGTTAAGTATGTTCACCAACAAGACTCCTATTTTTTCACAGAATATTCTCTCATTGACACATCGGTACACAATAATTGGGACTGCTATAAAGCAACAATGAGAGGATACATTGTAGTGTATATGGCTGCTAAGAGGAAAAGACTTAAAAAAGAAACAGAAGACATTCTTAAGCAAATCAAACTTCTTCAATCATAATATATACAGACTAATTCTACCCCTATTCACCAAAAAATCATTAAACTAAGAATACAATACATGAATCTAACTATAGAATATTTGTGTGCTAATCTCTTAAAATATAAGTCTAAAATATATCAGTTCTCAAATAAATCTTG
The DNA here is from genome assembly GCF_040938575.1 of Ambystoma mexicanum. Taxonomy (NCBI): domain Eukaryota; kingdom Metazoa; phylum Chordata; class Amphibia; order Caudata; family Ambystomatidae; genus Ambystoma; species Ambystoma mexicanum. The sequence continues at coordinate 57,411,749 of NC_090934.1, read as the reverse complement.
TAAAGCACTAGAATCACATCTTAAATTGAAAAAAAAGACAAAGCAAGAATTACTGTCATAAAAGACCAGAACACAACAGAATCTTTACCGTTAAGGGCATATTACAAGTATTCTCTGAATTTGATCAACAATTATATTCATCTGAAATTTTGCCTAATACTACCCATGCATCAGATTTTCTTAAACACACACATCGCAAACTTAGTTGACTCCAATCTACATTCTTAAACAATCCCTTATCTACCAGTGAAATCTACGAAGCTATTAATAATCTCAAAAAGGGAAAAGCCCCAGGTCCAGATGGCTTTTCTATTGATTATTTTGCCAATTTTAAAGACATATTAGCCCCAAGTTTAATAAATTATACACTTCCTTTATTAATAATAAAAAAAGCCACTGATTCCTTTTCTGAAGCAATGCTCATTGTATTCCCTAAACCCAATAAAGACCCTGAATTAGCCCAAAATTATAGACTCATTCCCCTCCTTCAAATGTTGATCAAGAATGATCAGGTGGGATATGTCAGGGGTAGAATGTCTTCAGCGAATATTAGATTATTCTCTAACATAATAAGTATTATTCAAAATTCTGCTAATCCTCATGCTGCAATAGCATTAGACACTGAAAAAGCTTTTGATAGGGCTGAATCGGATTTTATGTTTAATGCCCTGGCCTGGCATGGGATCCCTGATTTGTATATATCAATGGTTAAAGTATTATTCTCCAATCCCACAGCATCAAATTTGTATAAATAATCAAGTTTCCTCATTATTTTCACATGATAGAGGTACTTGTCAGGGCTGTCCTTTATCTCCTCTTCTGTTTATTTTGGCACTAGAACCACTATTAGAGGCTATTAGACAGGAAGATAACATAATATATATTCAGGTGCAAGATATTAACATCAAAATGGTTGCTCACGCAGATAATGTACTATTTTTACTAAGGGTATCTGATAAGTGTTTACAACATCTAAAATGTATAATTATAACATTTTCCCTCACATCAGGATACAGGATCAATGCGGACAAGTCTGAGGTCCTACCACTTAATGTACACTGTACGAGCCATCACTGCTCTAGCCTTGGAATGCAATGGTGCCCAGAAGGCATCTAGGTATCTAGGCATCCACATATTATCCTCAATTAAGAAAATAGTTAGTCAGGACACTATTAATATCATTACCAGAGATGAGTAACTAACAAATACATGGTCACCTCTTTATCTTTCTTAGTGGGGAAGATTAGAGACTGTCAAAGTGATGATCTCACCCGTTGTGTTGTACTTTCTCTACATGCTTTCTATTCCCATTCCCACATCTCTCTTCAAATCTTTAAACTCTTGTATTGTTACATTTTTGTGGGGAAGAAGAAAAGAAGAATCTCATTGTGTAAACTTAAAATAAAAAAAAAATCTGAGAGTGGAGTGGGCGTTCCAGATTACAAAAAATATCATATTGCATTTGTTTTAAAACAAACATAATTATGGTTCTCTCCAAACATTATTGATTGGCCAAATTGGCTACTCGTAGAGAGAGGGATGGTCTCCCCTCATGTTCTCTGTCCATATATCAATAATAATAATAGATGTTTTACAAACACTGGTATTAACATGTCAATTAAAAACCTGTGTTCCTGCTGATTCTACCCCATACAAATAGCTCTCAGTTTATACTCAGTATATTTGGATGAATCCTCTAATAAAAATTAACGAGGGAACTATCTGTTGGAGACCATGGCTATATTTTGGTATTATGTATATAGGACAGCTATTTACTCAAGGTACCCCTTTAACTTTGAAGAATTCACAACTAAATTTCAAGTTCTCAATTATTTCCTCCAGAAATATCTTGATCTAATAAATGCTATTATGCAAAATTACGAATTATTAGTGCTTAACCCAAATAAATATTATACTCAAAGATTACTCCATCTATCAAATCCCAATGTCACAGCATGTATGTTTTACAGGGTGTGCTCCTCTGTGTCAACAGATGAAGCTATGCATGCATACATGTCAAGACGTGTGGAATCCAGATTGCTCTCTCCACATTACTCAATTTAAAATGGCCTTGCACATGGACTGATATTTCTAAGGTAATCGTCTCAGCTAGCCTGCTTCAAGCGCTGTATTTCGTCCACCATTGAGCATTCATGACTCCACTTATGTTATTCGAGAGTGGAATATCCCAGAGTGACAATTGCTGGAGTTGTCCAAACTCGCAAGGATCCTTCAAGCATAGGATTTTTGATTGTTTCTATGTTAAAGGATATTGGAGGAAAATTGAAGAAACCATTGGAAATATCGTCCAAATAAAGCGAAATATCTCAATTGATGTTTTATTTCATGGAAGTGAAATAATCAAACCTGCTATAGATAAACAGGAAGGTTATCTGTTTGAGTTGTTGATAGCCATAGCCATTCAGAATATTACGTCAGATTGGAAAAATCTTAAAGATGTACATTTCAAATTGTGGTGGAACTCAGTTTGTAACGTTCATACGATGGAGACACGCAATGCGGCATCCCCGTCATTGTTGCACAAACATGTATTAAAATGGCAATCTTTCGTAGATTATTTAAACATTGAAATATCAAGACAATACCAAAAGCATAGTTAACTATTACTAGATCTTGTTGGATACATAATGACGCCTCTCCTCCTCTCCTTAGTCCTGTATGTCTTGTACGTCCCTATTTGTATCTTATAAATAAGGTGTATAACTATTAGTCTATTTGAAACTGCATCATGTGAATTAGTTTGAACCTGCATGGACGGTTCTATAGTTGTTCAAATGGGTTGGTGACAAACCTTGTCTCCTATAGTCGTATGCGGCACTTGTATGATTCTATTTGATGTTTTATTTGTTATTTGAACCTTATATACTTACTGTACCTAATAAAACACTTAACACACACAAACTATGCTCACTAGAAAAGGCCGCCGACATCACGATATTTTACAAAGTTAACCACATCCCTTTTCTTCTTGCAATAACTAGTTTGTTCTGTCCAGGCCTGGCCACAAAGGGGCAAGTGATTTATTTAGAGTCACATAGATTGGGGGTGACAATGAAAGGGCGGTTCTGCCCTTTGACTCTAGCATAAGAGGTTTTAGGTCTTAAAGGCAAAGGGCATGCAATGGCAACCTTGGACTGCCCAAGGTCACACGGGTGAAAGGGGCCAGTGGTGTGTTGGTGAAGTGTTGCCTCAGGGGAAAGAGGTCATGATCTCCTTATTGGAAAGTGTGGGGGGGAGGTGGGGTGCGGCTGCCTGACAGGCCACTGCAGGTTAGGCGATGTCCAGCATTGACAGCCCAGCCCTGCCGACCTCTCGGAGACAGAGGACAGGCGCATCTCAACAGGCCAGTCCTTCTCTGTGCAAAGCTTTTACTGTGAAACCATTACACACGCGTCAGGGGGTAAAGCGAGGGGCGCGAGGAGCAGTGCATAGGTAGATATAAGAAGAATACGTCCAGGGCTGACAACATTTACAAGTAGTGGGACAGACCCGGTGCTGCAACGTGGCTGATGTCATGGAACGTGACATCACAAGGACTGGCGTCATAGGAAGTGGCAACACAGACATTTGCTAGCTGGTGATGCGCTGGTCAGGCTTTTTTGTTTGTTTAATAACCTTCTTTTTCCCACCGAAATTAAAAGGGAGGGTTGTTCTGGGCAGAGTTTGACCGCGCAATTGTTTTATCACTCTGTGCCATTGTAGAAGGGGCCGAGCCATGCAACGCCATCTTGGTCCTCCCACCAATGGGCGCAGTCCAGCCTGGAATGCCCAGCCACGGTCTCTCTGTTGCTCTCCACTCCAGATTTCCCAAGTGCCAATCTGAGTTTCACCCACTCCTAAGGAGGCAAACCAGCAACTAATCACCTAAACGTGGTCTATGCACCTGTTGCTGGGAGTGGTTTGCAAACTGTGGAACTCAAGCCTACACCTTGGAGGTGCCGCAAAGCAGGAAACTCAGCTGAGGTTAATACTATGAGTGACATTGCGCTGACTCATGCCTTCCTGCTGTGTGGGCTGGGGCGGGGGCAGGGTGAGCCAGCAGAGCTGCTAGCGGGTGCCCAGGGGGAGCTTTTCCTAGTGCGTCAAGAGGGGCGTAGTTGGTGCAGAAGGTGGTCCCTCTATCTATGTCCTGTATGGCGGGAAAAGAAGCAACACCGATACACTCTCAGAGACACCGGCGGTTATTTGAGAAAAGGTCGCCCCTGAAACTATTCTGTCTACAACAAAAATGGACCTCTTCGAATCGTTCTTGTAGGGATTACATGTCTGTCACTACACCCAAAGTACAACACTGGAATCCGGCCAGATTCAGCCACCCCAAACCCGTACTCTGCGCTGGGGAGAAGGGGGAGAACAAATAACGCGTGCGAGCAAACTAACTTCAGGTACCCGACAAACATTGTATAAATACCCATATTAACATCACACACGATGCCGCAGCCACCCAACTGCTTTCAGAGGGGCGCTGCAGGAGCTGTGCCTGGTGGGGTTCAAGTAAAGGAAAACGTTGCTTATGGTGAACAGAAATCACCCTGTTTGACTAGTACCCAAGGGGGAGTTTTATTATTATAAAATGGAATACAAATTGTGCTTTTCAAAGAATATTTTCTCAGCAACACTGGTCAAAACTATTTTCTGCATAGTGAAGTAACTCATCGCCAGTGCCATGGAAGTGGTTTCAAGTGGCATTGATATATAGTCTGGAAAAGAAGCAGCATGAAAGAAATAGTGCCGTTTTAAACTATTATTTTGGACATTTCATTTAATCAGAGGTCAACTGTCAACCCCCTAAACCCTGCCTCCTCATGCACCGTGCCCCCCCAAACTCCTCCCCACCCCGGCCCTTGTGGGATACCCACCAATTTTTTTTTCCAATTCCACCACTGCTTTGAGCAGAATACCTTCTAGTTGACTTCAGTGTCCCATCCCATCTTTAGATGTACGCCCTTATGCCTGCCATGATGGACGCATAGTAGTCTGGCAAGAGTTAAACTAGAAATGGGCGGGGTGGGGGTTCAACTTTAGTGTCCATGTTGGGTGGAGAGGTCTCAATTCTAAAGCATGAACTTCGCCTGGACGCTCAGAAAACACTGGTCTGCCCCAGACATGTAAGGGTACGTGTAAACGGGAGGAGCGGGGATGGTGGGTAACTGTGGTCCAAAAGTCATCCCTTTTAAGATTTAATGTAAACATGCTCGCAGAAACAAAGCTCTTAGTTTGTCCTGGGGAACAGTAGAGGTGGTTTGTAAACACTGGCTATACAGCTCGCATCATTCTGTACACGTGTTTTATAGCATAATTTTCCAACTTGCCGCATTGGACTACAAGTACCAGAATGCAGTGTGACAGGAGCCTAAAAGCCAGGACTAGTGGACCTTATCACACTTGAAACGGGCCAACTCAAGATGTCTTTTCTCCTTTGGGAAATACATTTGTAATAACGTCACATGCTCGTAGTCATTGTTTGATACAGCCCTGAATCTTAGTGTCATGCCTAACGTAAATACAAATTGCATTCCCATCAAAAAAAACGCATGGGACCCGATTTAAAGACCATTTTTCAACGAGATTGCATCATTGCAAAACACTAGTAAATCAGGCCCATATTATGTTATAAACTACAGGTATGTTTCATTATACTCCTACCCAATAACAGAGGCTGTTTCTTAGAGAAGTCGGATCAACAGTGCAGCATGTTATTAAAAAAAAAAAAAAAAAAAACACTAAAAACGCAGGATCTTGGCGAGATACTTTTAATCAGCCTTCCTGAACAAACAACAGTGTGCTAAAGTGGGCCTTTTACTTATACATGTAAAGGCACCCCTCTTCCACACCCGCTGCTAACAGTAGGGTAACCAGATCTTTCAAAAAAAAAAAACGGACAGGCCATAGACATAAAAGTAGGACGAACATATATATAAAAAAAATATATATATATAGAGTCCTACCTCTGTGGCGTTGGCCCTTTAAGGGTACGCACGCGACGGGGTGACGTTCACTCCGTCGCGTGCGCAGTTAAATAAACGGGGCGTTCCCGGTGACGACACATTCACCGGGGAGCCCACACTGCTAACACCGCTGTCTCCGTGTCTCTGTCTCACGGGGGGTGGGGGGCTCAGGGACGGCAGCATCCGGAGACCGCCAACAGTGGCGACGAAGGTGGGATCACTTCCTGGAACAGGCGGAGACATTTGCTGGAAGCGTAGATGATCCTACGTGAACGCTCCAGCGAATTCTGACCGCGGAGAAGGAAGAGACACACGCGGCCGGCGGCCATCTTGATGAATAGGCCTCGGAGACTCACGGCTTCATAACGAAGCGTCGGTGAGCCATCCGGACATAATTTTTGGATATTTCAGCGGCGGACAGTCGCTGGAGACAGCACTTGTCAATTTCAGAACGATTCAGTGACATTTTCACTATTTTGCACCGAGTAGATGGGTAAGACTTTATGGAAGCCTGCTGAATGCACTAGGAATTCTTTCCCCTGCTCAATTTTTGGACATTTCGTGGTCTGCCTGCTGGCTGGAGTGACACATCTGCGAGGAGTGAGCCTGGTCAGGGCAGAATTCTAACCATCCTTGGAGGCTGACTGCTGGTGGTGAGTTGCGGCCCCATCAATTATATCTTTTGGGGTGCCTGTGCGCCATCCGCCATGAGTCAAGCTGCTGCTGCTGCTGCGCCTCCGCCTGCTCCCCCGCTGAAACCACCTGGGTCCCTACAGCCAATGCCTGAGTTTGATACCTCGGGTGCTCCATCAAGCCTGGGACAGAGGTGGAAGATGTGGATGGATAGGCTGGCGATGTACTTCAGGGCCACGATGGAGACAAGCGACGACAGCAAGCTGGCCACGCTCCTGTACTCTGCTGGCCCAGCAGTGCATGAGATATTTCTGTCCCTGCAGCCGGCGGATGGGTCATTTGCGGCAGCAAAGGGTGCCCTCCATAATCATTTTCTGCCAATGGCCAACGCAGATTATGAACGCTTTCTCATGGGGACAGCTCGACAGAAGGATGATGAGACTCTGGATGTGTTCTATGGGCGGCTGCGGAGACTGGCGGCGCCATGTGCGTGGAACGACCCCGAAGTCATGATTCGAAACCAGCTCATCCAGGGGTGTGTCTCTGGGAAACTGCGGCACCAGATACTGCGCGAGCCTGGCATCACCCTTCCTCGCATCCTAGAACTGGGAAGGTGCCACGAAGTGTCGGAATTGCGGGCGACCAGAATGGAAGCAGGTGCCCGCCCGGGCAAGGTGGAGGAGGTCTGCGCGGTCGGAAGAGGCCGTGGAGCGAGGCGCCCCATGAACACTCAGAGCCCGCGCCCGCCTGGGACGACTTCCTCGTGCCCAAAATGTGGGTACGATCACCCGCACCCAGCTGAATATCCTGCGACTGGGGTTAAGTGCGGTAGGTGCGGAGGTGCGGACCACTTCGCCAGGATGTGCAGATCTGCAGCTCCCAAGGTAGTGCCTAGGGGGCCAGTTCGAGCCGGGTTCTTCCGACCGCAAAGGACGTCCAACGTTGCTCAGGTGGACCAGGGTGATGAGGTGACCCCTCAGGAAGGTGAGGAGGAGGAAGAGGACGAGGAAAATGTCTTTTTCGTGTCCAGCGTGAGCATGCTGAAGTCCCGGTCCAAGAGACAGACCAGGTGCAACGTATTTGTCAATGGAGACTCTGTACCAATGCTAGTGGACACCGGTGCGTCCGTGAATGTTATGGCCAGACAGCACTATGATACCATGCAGGCCCCGCCCACGCTGAGCGCACCGAGAGCACGCATATTCGCTTTCGGCGGCGATCATCCCCTTCCTCTGGACGGCGTGTTCGTGGCCGATGTTCAATATGGTGACTCACACATCCGGGCCAGGTTCTATGTCACACCTGTGAGCGATAACACCCTGCTTTGCTGTGCTGCAGCGGAGGCGCTGGGAATTGTCACATTTGCATACTCAGTGTACTTAGACGACATTCAGGTACTCCTGGCCAAACACAGCTCCCTGTTTGATGGCATTGGACAGTTGGTAGGTGAGCCCGTCCGGCTCCACATCGATGAGTCGATCCAACCAGTGGCGCTGAAGCACCGGCGAGTTCCTTTTCATCTCAGGGATCTGGTGGATCGTGAACTGGACAATCTGGTGGGGCTGGACATCATTGAAAAGGTTGAGGGCCCCACCCAGTGGGTGTCTCCCATTGTCATCGCGCGAAAGCCAAAACAGCCAGATGCAGTGAGGATCTGTGTGGACATGCGACTCCCCAACAAGGCCATAAAGAGGGAGAGACACTTGACCGCTACCATCGATGACATCATAGCAGAACTGCAAGGGGCGAGATTCTTTTCCAAACTGGACCTGAGAGCAGGCTATCACCAGGTGGTCCTGCACCCCGAATCCCGCTACATCACAACCTTTACCACTCATCGAGGTCTCTATCGATACAAGAGGTTGAGCTTTGGGGTGTCTTCCGCGGCGGAAGTTTTCCAAAACATCATAAGAGGGGCACTAGCGGATCTGGATGGAGTCCTAAATATTAGCGACGACATCTTGGTGTATGCCAGGTCGGAGACGGAGCATCTGGCACGCCTGGCCAAGACCTTTGAACGCCTGCGCTCGCTGGGACTCACCCTGCACAAGGACAAGTGTGAATTTCTGAAAACAACGATCAAATTCTTTGGGTTCGTGTTTAAGGCGGATGGGGTGTCGCCGGACCCCCGCAAAGTGAGAGACATAAAGGAGGCGCGGCCGCCAGAGAATGTTGCGGAGGTGAGGAGCTTCTTGGGCATGGTTACTTACTGTGGCCGTTTCATCAGGAACCTGGCGTCCCGCTCAGAGCCGTTGAGATCGCTCACAAAGAAGGACACCGCCTGGCAGTGGGGCCCCCTTGAGCAGGTGGCATTCGACGACCTCAGAGGTGCTTTGGCGGCGGACGACACCATGGCATTCTTCGATCCGAGCCTGCAGACGGAGATCGTGGTTGATGCCAGCCCATATGGACTGGAGGCAGTGCTTACACAAGTGGGGAATGACCAGGAGATTCGACCCATAGCATACGCCAGCAAGGCGCTCTCCGACACCGAGCAAAGGTACTCTCAGATAGAGAGGGAAGCCCTGGCGGTGCTGTGGGGCTGCAGACACTTCCGCCTCTACATTCTGGGGCGGCCCGTGACCGTGATCACGGACCACAAGCCGTTGTTGCCGATCATGGCGGGCTCGTCATCCCGTCCACCAGTGAGAATTGAACGCTGGATGCTCGCCCTGCTCGAATATGGAGTGTCGTTAACATATCGTCCAGGGGCGAACAACGCGGCAGACTACCTATCTCGCCACCCAAGAGGGGACTCGCAGGAGTCGGCATCGGCGGAAGAGGCCGACGAACATGTCTGCCTGGTAGTGGAGACGGCCACCCCAAACTCCATGCAGGTGGAGGAACTCGAGGTTGCATCAAAAGGCGACGAATGTTTCGCCATCCTGAAAGAAGCCATGCAGAGGGGTACCTGGAAGACGGTACTGGAGGCCGTGGAGTGCAGGACATGTGAAGCCAGAGTGGCTCTCGAGCAGTTATGGAGAGTGAGGGAAGAACTGACATTCTCAGAGTCGGGGCTGCTACTGAGGGGTGAGAGGATCGTGGTGCCCCAGGTCAAAATTGCACAGGTCATCGCCTTGGCGCACCAGGGTCACCAAGGGGCGCCCAAAACCAAAGCTCGCCTCCGCCAGATGGTGTGGTTCCCAGAACTCGAGCGGAAGGTGGAAGCATTTGTGGCGTCGTGCGTATGGTGCCAGGCTGCGGCGCCGGCCCAGTGAGAGCCGTCTATTGAAGCGATGCCCAGAGGGACCCGGCCATGGGAGTAGTGCACGCAGACTCCGGGTCCACGTCGAGAGGCACTCACTTCCTAGTTGTGGTGGACGAGTGGTCTCGATACCCGGAGGTCGAGTTCATAGAGTCCGTCGCATTTGAGAACGTGGTGGTGGCACTGGAGAAGATTTTCGCCACCCATGGCCTGCCCTCCGTGCTGTGCTCCGACAACGGGGCACCATTCCAAGGCGAGAGTTTTGCCGAGCTCATGAGGGAGTATGGCATTCAACACCAGCGGGTAACCCCACTGTGGCCCCGGGGCAACGAGGAGGCAGAGTGCATGATGCGCACCCTCAACAAAGTGTTCAGGATCGCCAATGGGAGGGGCGAATGCTTGCAGAGGGCCCTGTACGTCTTCCTGCGGGGATATCGAACCACACCTCACTCCTCAACGGGTGTGGCCCCGGTGGAGGCTCTATTCCAGAGGTGCCCGAGAGACGCTCACATGCACACCCCTCTTATTGGAGGAAAGTGGCCGGGGAGGTCAAGGGAGAAGAAATGGGGGCGTGAAATGTTTTTCACGCCCCCATTCGCGCATTTAAGAAAGAAAGAAAGAAAGAAAGAAAGAAAGAAAGAAAGAAAGAAAGAAAGAAAGAAAGAAAGAAAGAAAGTAAGTTGCGCAGGGACCCGATTTCGGGATTTCGAAATCGGGTCCCGGCACAAACATGGACCTTGGGCACCCACCCTTGTGAAAAAACTCCTGGGACCCCGGGACAGGGGGTGATTTCCCCGGACTGTCCCGGGAAAACCCGGACGTCTGGTCACCCTAGCTAACAGCCATATCATAATCTGCTTTGTTTGCTGCGGCTTAAATACATTACTATTTATTTTAATATTATTTTTATTTATTTCATTTTTTTTATGTAGCGCTGCTAGCCCAAAGGCATGCGAGCGCTGACCTACAGCAAACAGAACGCACATAGCACAAACCGTAAGGCAGAGTATGGGAAAAGCAAAATCAGAAGAAAAAAAAAAACAGCTACGGTTTACAAATAACCCTAAAAGCAACCCAGACGTAACTATTCCAGAACACAGTGTTTTTCTTTTTAAGTAAAACCTAGAAGCACCTAGCACCACTTTAAGTTAACTCAGCCCTCCTCCGTCTAGTCCCGTCATTACTATTTGTTGTCTTTGTCTATTTGTAAGCGTTCTGATGCCTGCGGGCTTTAGCGCTATATAAACAAATACATAAAATAAAAATTAATCTTCCTTCATGTCACCTGCCAGTGTCATGGGCGAAGGAAGAGCCCTTCGGCAAATAATGAGAGATTGCTTGACCCACATCCCACCAGGTCAGAGTCCCTCGGGTCAGACATTCTGAAAACCCCTGGACCTGCTCTCTGGCAAAGCCTGGCCAGAACTGTGCCCAGAGGAGAGTACAGCAACTGAAATAATGGCCGGGGAGGGTCCTGTCCCTCTTGGATGTTTCTGGGGGTCGGGGGTGTCCATAACCACAGACCACAGGGCATGAGTTCCCTGGAATTCCCCTGACTTCGCGCACGTGCACAGCACAGATGCCGAGTGCATTGGCACCCCACTCCTAGGGGTGAGCACAATAACTGAATGCACGGAAGTCTGGGGGTGGGGGGAGGGGCAGGCATGATGAGAAATGCAGGCGGTCTGAGGGGGGCAGATGGGAACATCGATCGGCCAGACGGCAGAGCAGGGAATCGCTTACACTTTCATTATCACGATCGCTTTCTTAGAGGGCTTTTGCCGCATTCCAAGTGCTTCGAAGCACTGTAAATAACTGTCCTTCCTATCGCCCCATTGCTTCGGTTTAGTGTATAATAAGGAAGACGCGAGAGAGCAGGAGTTGCATTTGAACTGTTACTTACAGAGTGCACACACGTGTGTGCATCTTAAACATTGTGCATCTTCATGGATGTGAGACTGGCACTCGGTCTGTTATATCCGGGTGACTGCGGACGAGGTCCCAAGGTGGCCCGCCTTAAACTCAGCGATGCAGCAGCACACATGATTGTTTTTCCGAACTCAGACTGAAGAGTTACAAGACCGCCTGGCTCACCATTTGGTAGCGAAGCAGAACCCTCAGGCTGCACTCTGTAGAAGGCCGATTGGCAGGCTCTGACTGCAGTATATCAGGCCCATTGATAAATGGGGTCTCAGTACGTATTTATAAAGATACACACCAGAGTGTTCACAGTGAAATATCACACAGAAATACAGTAGCAGGACCGGGAAGATAAAGTTGTGAGCGGTACCCGAACATCTGCATAAACAGCTGCAGCTCACTCCTGCATTCTGCTCGAGGAGTGGCAACGTGGACTGATTCCTTGTCCTGATCAGTCTCGAGCTGGTCTCTAAAGCGAGCTGGGGGCTGTGAATCGTGATGGTGAGCTGAGGCTGAGTTGAGGACGCTGCCTGTGGGCTCCAGCTTGATATTAGACCAAGACAGAGTGTTCCCTGCCCAGAATCTAAGGCGGTACAAAGCAAAACTCAGGCAACAAGGCCGGCGTTTGGTTACAGCCACTGGAGCTTTGAGGGATCTTGGCAGCAGAATCTCAGTCAGAGGATACACTCAGTTTACACAAAAAACGCGGGAAGGTTGCACCGGTTCCCTCAGGTCATGAACTGCCCTTACAGCTGCTGAACCTAATAGTTCATGGGGGCGTATTGGAGTTCCTCAGTCTCGTGGAGGCTGTGATGGACGAGACAGGCCCCTAGGCATGCTGGGATGGCACCAGGTGCTGTCTAACATCGCCTCTACATGCAAAAACAAGGGGGTGCTGGGAGTCCCTCTGCTGGCCAAATAAGTCCTGGTTTGGAGAGTCTTACCCAGATTCTTTAGCTCACTATCTCTTTCTCAGAGGAGAAATATCCAAAACATATCCGTTTTTGTCCCACCCCAGATATGTGTTTCGGCCTTGTTCTGCCTCATCAGTAGGGTGAAGCTGTGCCTCTCTAAGAGCTGTGAGCAAGGGGTCCACGTCTGGATTAAACTGGTAACCAAGGGTGAGACCCACATTTTCTTTGATTATGCAAAAACAAGGGGGGTCCTGGAAGTCCCTCTGCAGGCCCAATAAGTCCCGGTTTGGAGAGTCTTACCCGGATTCTTTAACTCACTATCTCTTTCACAGAGGAGAAATATCCATGACATATCAGTCTTTGTCCTGACAGGGATGTAATTTCACCAAAATGCCAGGGGTAGCGGAAGTGACATCACACAACCCTTGACATCTGATGACATCACAGGTAGTGATGTAATCTGACCCCACCCTGAAGTGACATCACGGGAAGCGATGGAACACAACTTTTCAGCCCTTGAGAAAACAGGAAGTGGCATCACATAGCATTGTTCCTAAGTACACTACGAAAAACATGGTTATGATATCACTGTAAAGTGATATTCATTGTATACAAGAATGGATCACCATACATAGCGTTAATATCAGTGCCTATAGGCCCATATCACCATATTACTGTGAATGCAAGCAGACGACCAAAGACAAATGATAATGATGTGTTATTATATAGTGCTTATGCGCTTCATGTATTTTATTTATTTATCTAATTGTCCATTTATAACGCGGTTAATACCAGTGTTGTGGTTTCTAAGCGTGGGATCGGGATTCAAACCTGTGTTGCCCTGAGTTGTCCTGCTTCCAAGACAAACGTGTTGCATCTGGGCTATCCTTCTTCACCCATATATAGAACAAATATACATATAACCCCCAACCTGTGGTGGTACTCATTTATCAATTTCAGCAGCATAAAAGGCTGAGTTGACATTGCTGGGAGTCGAACTTGCAACCTGCAGATCACACACACATTGCAGCAGAGAGCGCTTAACCCACCTAGCTATTTTAAGGGCTACAGCTATCAGAAAACCAGCCCCTCCAGAAACAAAGAGCCACATGCTGCTGGCCACAACCCAGGGGCCAAAATTACATTTCTCTTTAAAAAAAAGACATTATTTTCATTTTCTTTTAGGGGTAGCAAGGGAGACCACAGGGGTAGCAAGGGAGACTTCAGGGGTCGCAATTGTGACCCCTGGCGACCCCTAAATGACGTCCCTACATCCCGGCCTGGGGCAGTCCAGCAGCAAAATGCCAGGCAATTCTCCTATGAACAAGAGTACCGACACCAACCCCAGACACGTGTTTCGGCCTCGTTGGGCTTCATCAGTCAGGTGGAGCTGTACCCCTACAGCTCCTCGTGCACGCCAAAGCCAATAGCGCTTCTTATATCACAAAGACAGCAGCCAGAAGTGACTGGTTCTTTACGCAACAGCAAGCCTGAGAGGATGTCTCCAGTAGCAAACAGCATACAATGGTGGCTGCTCTCAAGTGCAGGCCTGTGCATTGGAGCAGGTTTGCAGACTTAGGACTCTGTGGGGGTCGCTAAAGGACAGAATTTGGAGTCTGGGGGGATCTCGTCACTGCAGTCAGATGCTGCGACCTCAAGGATTAGATTTCTGCCCCCAGTTTACCCAGAAAGTCTGAACAGACTGATGTATAGTGTTTAAAAGGGAAGCAGTTTGTACATAGGTAAAGTGGATCCCCATACAGACGCAGGCTGCCTATCCCTAGAAGGCAAGCTCGCAAAAGCAGGCACACAGAGGAGGCTCGCGGATGTTTCCATTCCAGTATTATCTCAGCATAATTCACTCTGACCTCACGTGCTGCTACCCGATAGTATTGGAATGCAAACATGAGCCGTGGTGACGCAAAGGTCCTCCAGTAGACCACGAGTGCACAGAGCATAAAGCGCCAGCGTTTCCGTGTGAAATCCCGGACTTGTGCTCATATTCCAGGATCAGGCTGAGGAGACGTGTATTGCAACACCACCCCTCGGGTGTGTCACTATGCCGCCCACCAGTCACTTTGAAGGCGTGTGGTCTGATTGGTGCCTACAGCGTGCACTGAGCAGGACAGTGCTGAGCATATGGAGTGCCCAGATTATGCCATCATGTCTTTCTTAATTCCAGCCAGCTCTCATCTCTTGGGAGAAGACGGCGACTTAACAAGGATGTTGGGTTCTTTTGATCCTTGCCGTTTGGGGGCACCATTGCTTCCAGCCTTAGGCAAATGAGTTTTCTGTTCAGAGTCTGGGGAACATACCATGAGTGTGTTACTCAAACATTGCTCAACTGGTCAATTGCTGCTTCTTGGCCTATGCCATGTGACCTTTTTAGGCTATTTTTCATAAGTCTGTGACGGCCATTACAGTCCAATAGTGAACTGCAAATCTCCTGTAATAAGCAATTACAGTTGGGTCTTCTGTCTTGGAGGCCCCACTCTAGGGTTGCTTTTATCCTATCCCAGAGAGGAGGGTCATGCTTCCACCCCCCTGATGACCCAAATTCACGGCAGAGCGTTGCCCCCGCTGGCACCTTGTTGCCTTAATGGCGAGCTTAGCCATTCTGAAGACCCAGAGCGCATTCCTAAGGTGGTGCAATCAAGATAGGGGACACCGATGGTGTCTACAACCATGTGGACCTCCCTTACCACCTTCTGCAAGGTGACAGTGGCCTTCTACTCTTAGGCCCAGCAATCTGCACAGGCCAGATCCAGGGAACCTCAGAATAGTCAATATAGAATACACAATGCCTAGGTTTGAAGGCACTGGATATATAATGTGAATGTGGAAAGCTAATTATTGAACCAAATCACATTTAATAAAAAAAATTTAAAAAAACAAGCCCCTAATCTTCAAGAGTGTGTCAGGTGCCTGTCTTTGTATCAAGTCCTCAATAATTAAGGATCCCGGTTTTATGATATTTATTTTTTCAACATTATCATCTGTATTTTTGTACATTTATTCTATGGAAATTGTATTTGTATTTATCTAGATTTATGATTTTTCTGTGAAAAAAATAGTTACAAGTAGTGTATTTGCACCTCTATCGAAGTGACGTCAGTACGCTAGTGCTTGAATGCCTGTAGTAGGGCATCACGGTGCTGGGCTCGGGCAGATCAAGCCAACTTCGGTTTTCACCCTACATTTTTATTTATTGTATTTATAAAAATGTATTAATTTATAAGAATCACTGGGAAAGCAAAACATTTTTGTCACAAAAATGCTTACGGAATGAACCATTGATAACAGAGCAGAGGACAAGGGTCCTTTACCATGGGGTGAGAGAATGGGACGAGATGGTGAAAACATAAACCCGGGCTGAGGACAGGACAGAATGACATTGGAACGAGATGGTGGAGCAAGTGCTGAATTAAGGAGAGAGGGAGAATGGAAAAGCGCTGTAGGGTTGTCCATGTAGGGTATGGATGATGAAAACAGGATGAAGTAGGGTAGAGTGCTAGGAAACAGGTTCAATAGAAAGAAGGAGAGCTTTGAGGTTGGATTCAAATGGAGGTTGAGTTGGAGTAGTACGGAGAGGGAGAGGAAGAGCATTCCAGAGTAGCGTAGCGAGGAGGGAGGGAGAGAGGAAACGAGAGGGCTCGAGTGGTGGCAGGGAGGTCAGCCGAGGATGAGCGTAACGAGCGAGGAGGAGAGTAGGGAGTGAGATGAGCTGATAGGTAGGGAGGGGCGAGTCCATGGACGGTTCTGAAGATGATGAGAATTCCTTAATAAATGTAAATGATATTCTGTTCTGTTTTCTTAACTAGCACCCGGAGACCACGCAAATGACGTTACGTGGTATGAATACTTGCAACACAACATAGCATAAAGAATTCAGATGGCGAAGGGGGTCTACAAAAGATGTAAAGCACAGTGTAAACATGTACGGCAAATGGCAGCATTTGCAGGAATCTATGTATCTGCAACCCCACATGGGGCAGGTATGGATCATGTCCCTAGCAAGCAAAACTAATTGCTATTCTTTCCACATTAGCACACAAATGTGTACTTGTTTAGATATCAAGCACACGTGTTAACAAACAGGGCACAAATGGAACTCCGTTCCTCCGCATGGCTAAGGCTCATCAACACCTTTAAAATAAATGGGTGCTCCTTTGATTGCTGCTGACATGAATCACACCACAGACAGATCATAAAATAAGTGATTCTTTTCTGAACACCCTCAGTGCTGCCAGTCCTTTCAGCCACAGTCCTGCCAGGCAAGGCTGGCAGCATGGGCATCCAAGCCAGAGACAGCATTACCCTTTTCCTCCCCTTTCACAAATTAATACACATGGGAAATAATTAAAAACGACTAAGAATTGAAAACTGGGAGCCCTGGCGATAATGCAGACCAAAACAATGGTTATCTCACAGCTTTTTTAGGCGCAAAGAGCGTTTGACCAGATAAAAAAAAAAACATCCAGGATATGCCACATAGGACGCCAGGGATCAACATAGGATGCAGGGGATCAACATAGGATGCAGGGGATCAACATAGGATGCCGGGGATCAACATAGGACACCTGGGATCAACATAGGACACCAGGGATCAACATAGGATGCAGGGGATCAACATAGGATGCAGGGGATACACATAGGACGCCGGGGATCAACATAGGATGCCAGGGATCAACATAGGATGCCAGGGATCACCATAGGACGCCGGAGATCGACATAGGATCAACATAGGATGCAGGGGATCAACATGGGATGCCGGGGATCAACATGGGATGCTGGGGATCAACATGCGATGCTGGGGATCAACATAGGATGCTGGGGATCAATATAGGATGCCGGAGATCAACATAGGGCACCAGGGATCAACATAGGGTGCCGGGGATAAACATAGGATGCAGGGGATCAACATAGGATGCAGGAGATCAACATGGGATGCAGGGGATCACGATAGGATGCCAGGGATCAGCATAGGATGCCAGGGATCAAGATAGGATTCCAGGGATCAACATAGGATGCCAGGGATCAACGTAGGATGCCGGGGATCAACATAGGATGCTGGGGATCAACATAGGACGCTGAGGATCAACATGGGATGCCGGGGATCAACATAGGATGCAGGGAATCAACATAGGACGCCGAGGATAAACATGGGATGCCAGGGATCAACATAGGATGCCAGGGATCAATATAGGATGCTGGGGATCAACATAGGATGCCGGGGGTCAACATAGGACACCAGGGATCAATATAGGATGCTGGGGATCAGCATAGGATGCTGGGGATCAACATAGGATGCCAGGGGTCAACATAGGACGCTGGGGATCAACATGTGACGCCTGGGATCAACATGGGATCCCGAGGATCAACATGGGATGCCAGGGATCAATATAGGATGCTGGGAATCAGCATAGGATGCCGGGGGTCAACATAGGATGCCGGAGATCAACATAGGACACCAGGGATCAACATAGGATGCCAGGGATCAACATAGGATCCCAGGGATCAACATAGGACACCAGTGATCAACGTAGGATGCCAGGGATCAACATAGGATGCCAGGGGTCAACATAGGATGCCGGGGATCAACATGGGACGCCGGGGATCAACATGGGACGCCGGGGATCAACATGGGATGCCGGGGATCGACATAGGATGCTGGGGATCAGCATAGGACACCAGTGATCAACATAGGATGCCAGGGATCAACATAGGATGCCAGGGATCAATATAGGACACCTGGGATATTTTTTCAATTTTTAATTTTTTTAAATTGTATTTGGTGTACAACAAACCTTTACAAAATTACATTAGACATGATTTCAACTTACATAATATATTTCCTTTTAAATCATACACCTAAATATAGAATCCAATTTTAAAACAGAACTTACAATACAAATACACAATATAATACATAAATAGCTTATTCTTTGATAAATTCCTAAAAAAATAACTTACACAATCATCCCACTTCCTAAACCTCCATAAAACATTACAAATATGTTACACAACAGTCTACAAACACCTTGGATCGCCTCTCCTATATAATCAGCTAACTTCTATAAAACATTACAGGGTTACATCACAATTGGACTCAAATCTATTGGTGAGCGACCTTTTTGGATTCATCTAATTTGCATTTGTTATAATAGCCGCACCCGACCATATATATAGCAACATGCTGGGTTTCAATTTCAATTCTCCATGAACAGTTACCAGTTTATTTCAAGTCACATTCATTGCGTTTTTCTAATAGTTTCTCATCAATGTGACTGAATACTCTTATAAATTTCAGGGTAAGATGTAGGCTATTCCCCCTCATACATCTGTTCCATAATGATTATCTAGAGAGCTCAGACTTGGAAAGAAGGTCGTTTTCAAATATTCTAATCCTAATATTTTCAAAATGATCGCAATAAACCACCAGATGTTTCAATGTTTCCAACTCATTCAAGTTATAACAAAATCGACAGTTCCCAGTCTCCACATTAACGACTTTGTCATCCCAATATTGGACTCTCTCATTGGTAGGCAGTTGGTTCAATGTACAACGCATACACATTTTCCTTGTCTCTCACAGGAAAATTTCAATATATACATTGATCGTTCGCCCCATTTCCTCCTATATTTGCCATATTCATAAAAAGACTTATAGCTACCAAGTCTATCAGCCAATAAACACCAGTGGTATAAATTAAATCTGCGTTTGCAACTATGAAGTCTCGCGCCTAGATCCTCCTTAGTTACCATGATATAGTTCATTTTGTTTGTGAACTTCACAATAGAAGGAGGTCGTCCCATCATGACCATTTGGTATAGTTCTTCATACATCTAATTTCTCGGTGGAACCAACATTTTAGCGTAGTTATTTAACATACACCAATGCCATTTTGCAGAAAGTGGCAACAGTCGTACTTCGTAACATAACAGATCATATGGGATGGAAAACGCTGAACCCAGTACTGTTTTCCACAGTTTTCCCTGCAAGATGTCAAGGAATGAATCCAGCTCCATTATACATATATCTAAACCATAGAGAACAATGGGCTCCACCTTTAACAGGTAGAATTAGATAATAGGGAGCAGGGAGAACTTACAATACTTATGAAGAATAATCTTCATTTGTGATGTCAAGGGTTTAATTTTCAAGTTCAATGTCTCCTTCCACATCACTATTGAATATCTATCAGTGAGGATATAACCCAGACAGAGCATGAAGGAGGTATATTCGATAATAGATTCGTTGAGGGACCATGTAAATCTCGATGTTCTCAGTTTGCCGCCAACAAAAGTTATAATGAAAGATTTAGTGGGATTGGCATGAAGATTATGACTGCGGGCAAAACAAGGGAACAAATCCAATTTTGGTCTGAAGGCCAAAAGTGTTCCTATCGAAAAACAGTAAATCTTTAGCAAAACCAATCCAATTCAATACCAATTTGCCTAGTTTTACTGGGTAGATAATACTTGATTCCATGATGCAATCAAATCTGATATATACAAATTAAAAATGACCAGCATAGGACACCAGGGGTCAACACAGGACTCCTGGGATCAACATAGGACAGAAGTGGTAGGACATCTGGGATCAACAGGGGAGACCAGGGATCAACAGAGGACACCATGTATCAACACAAGACTCCAGGGATCAACACAGGATACCAGGGATCAACATAGGACACCAGGAATCAACCAAGGACACCAGGGACCAACACAAGCAATACAGGAATCAACACAGGACCCCTGGGATCAACACAGGACATGTGGGATCAACATAGGATACCTGGGATCAACATAGGGCACCAGGAATCAACACCAGACACTAGGAAACAACCTAGGACACCGGGGATCAACCTAGGACACCAGGGACCAACACAGGGCCATTGGGATCAACACAGGACATGTGGGATCAACATAGGACACCTGGGATCATCATAGGGCACCAGGGATCAACACCAGACACTGCGGATAAACACAGGACACCAGGGATCAACATAGGTGACACCTGGAATCACCATAGGATGCTAGGGACCAACATAGGACACCTTGGATCAACATAGGACACCTGGGAACAACACAGGACACCAGGGATAAATACAGGGCACCCGGAATCAAAATAGGACACTAGGAATAACCATAGGACATCTGGGATCAACATAGGACACCTGGGACCAACATAGGACACCAGGGGTAGGACTCATGGGATCAACCTAGGACACTAGGGATCAACACAGGACATCTGAGATCAACACTAGACACCAGTGATCAACACAAGACACCTGAGATCAACACTGGACATCCAGGAATCAACACAGGACATCCAGGAATCAACACAGCACAGGTGTGATCAACATAGGACATCTGCGTTCAACATAGGGAACCCAGGATCAACATAAGTGACACCTGCGATCACCATTGGACACTAGGGATCAACTTAGGATACCTAGGATCAACATATGGCACCTGAAATCAACACTGGACACTAGGAATCAACCTAGGACACCGGGGATCAACCTAAGACACCAGGGATCAGCCTAGGACATCAGGGACCAACACAGGGCCATTGGGATCAACACAGGACATGCGGGATCAACATAGGGCACCTGGGATCAACACAGGACACCTGGCGTCAACATAGGACCCCAGGGATTAACATAGAACACTAGGAATCAACATAGGACACCAGAGAGAAACACAGGGCATCTGGGACCAACCTAGGACACCAGGAATTAACACAGGACAGCTGGGATCAACATAGGACACCAGGGGTAGGACACCTGGGATCAACCTAGGACACCCGGGATCAGCATAGGTCACTAAGAATCGACACAGGGCACCAAGGATCAGCATGGGGCTCCTGGGATAATCATCAGTAGCAACAGGAAATGCAAGTTCTATTGGCATCCAGCACAAGGGCGCTCAATGTATCGTTTGTCCTGCTGGTGGTTGAGCCTTCAAGCCCTCTGCAGCTAAAAAAGCTCAGCAGTAAGTGCTTGACCCATTGATCTACATATGAGAAGCCATCTGGTACCATGGTCAATAGGGATGGGATGTCTAAGGCAGGTGTACTTAGAGTACAGGAGAGATGTAGGTGCCCCATAGGGCTGGCAAAACAATGCACAACATGGACTATGCCAAGCACAGGACGAAAGGCAGAGCCAGAAAGACATGTTCACATGGGGCGAGTAAGAAGAGCATGGATGGCTTTTACCAAAAGTAATGTTATGGGTTCACTGTGGGATTCTGGGACTGCTAAAGTGCCATGTGGCCTTAAGAGGGCGGGATCACACGCCTCGTCAGGACTGGACTGGATGTAGTAATACAGATCATGATACTATGTATCATTCTTTTAAGGCAATGCGCATGAGGCTGCTAAGCACTGCCATATTTCTGAAGAGTGTGCAGTGCAGTGCAGATACGCCAAGTGTGCGTGAGGTTCCAGGGCCAGGGTCACACAGAGTAACATTCTGAGGAATTCTTGGTTCACAAAATCACAATGTTTCCTAATGTGCTATGATTGTCCTTGGCCAGCAGTGCAGTAACTGCTGTCAGCAATTGTTTTGCTGATGTTCTATTTGGTATGGACTACTTCATGGTGTTTATTTTTTTATATACAATGATGTCATTCACGTCTTTAAAGTTGTTGCAATTGTGCTTCACATCATGAACGGGGGCTATGCCTGGTAAGGCCCGGTGGTGCCCGGTAGTACCCGGTGAGCCCTGTTTCTTGGCC
This sequence comes from Ambystoma mexicanum, assembly GCF_040938575.1. NCBI lineage: Eukaryota > Metazoa > Chordata > Amphibia > Caudata > Ambystomatidae > Ambystoma > Ambystoma mexicanum. The sequence continues at coordinate 57,389,360 of NC_090934.1, read as the reverse complement.
CGGGCGGAGCAGGCGATGGGAATATGCAAAGGAATGCATTTTCCAAACCTAGCGTGTGAGGTGCTCTGGAGTCACACACCCTGTGCCCCTCAATGTTCGTGTTGACAGCCTTTCAAGTGGGGGCAATTTATAAGTGATGGGTCATTGCACAAGCCATTGTTTTTACACCACACTGATAACTGAACATGGGGTATTGTTATTCACCAGGCCAGCACAAGTATCAGTTGGCTGACCAAACCTATGCCACACAGAAAACGTTTTAAACTATTTTCTTTACTTTCATGTCTCTTTATTTGACACACCAAAACGTTTTCTTGTTGTTGTATATTACACTTTAGTTACATATGGAGCATCTCTGGTAAGGATAGCTGTCATTTTCTTGCTTAAGTATTCTATTGGGTGCTTTGGGACATGGACTAAATGCATCCGCTAAGCATCAAAGGTCTTTCAGTTTTCTAAACAAGCCAACCACTGCCTAGCGCGCCCACCAGATGGCAACTTAATGCCACTTGGCACCTTGATTAGAAAAGCAGAGATCATTGTGCATCACCATGCAGACAGTAGTCCATGGCAAATCAATGCAGTGATATGTGTGCGGCAATGCTTGCTGCACAAGCCACCCCCATGCTAGTTAATGGCGTTTATGTGGCACTCCCCTATGTAACAGCACATATGCCTGTTTTTGTCTAATGTGTCCAATGTCCATCCAATAGCATAATGGAACATTTAGTGTATGTGGCTCTGACGAGCATGCCATAATGTGCCCACACTTAAAAGCATAAAGCAATCAAAGAAGTTTCCTCAAATTGTACATCCACTAGGCCAACACCCTGTCTACACTGCCACACCATGATTTCACTAGCTGCAGGCCAGCACTAATAAGAGATGCTAATGCCAGCTCTGTTAGATAGAGCATGACCCTGCTCTTTGTGCTGGAATAACACCTGAGGTCTGCGTAATGGTGAGGAGGTGGTGTCTGAGGAACTGTGTACCTTTTACCATGCAGTAGAAACCGGTTTTGTTTAAAACGCTTCATCAGCTGTTCAAGATAGAGTTTGTAAGAGGTACAATGCTTTCTGTGTAGCCTTTCTGTGCATTGTTTATTGGGTCTCTCTTCTACAGTGTATCCCAAGACCCCCGGCCGGCCCATAGAGCCGAGGTTTGCTCGGAAATACTTTAAGACGAGATAGATGCACCCTTAAGATGGATGGTGGTGCAGATTTGTTACTCAAGCACCAATCAATAAGGACAACTCAATGGTTTGGCAAAGGGAGTCCGTTTAATGACAAGTACAGAAAACGGGGAGTCATGGACATCAGCAGTGATGCAATCGTCATTCTCGCTTCAAAAACTCAAAAGTTAACATGCAATTCTATTGGTTGGGAAAAGGAAACTTTACTGTAGGTACTATATCCATATATGGTAACGGAGTGAGGGGATTGGGTAAACACTGTCAGGTGGGCATCGAAGCCCTTCCTTCAGAAAATTACTGTAGATGTCACTAAAAGTAAGACGTCCCATTGGTTCTACTAACTATAGAACCCTAGATTATTTGGTCCATTTTGATTGGGTTCGCACCAACCCCATGCATACTTTTCCACTTTGCTTAGCAGCATGCAGAATGGTCAGCCAGGTGCAGGTCGCCCCTCAGCTCACCCGGCCTTCCACCAATCAATCATCACTTTAGTGGCTATGGGTCAATTATTTCGCTGTGGTTGGCCTCGACACTGCATCTTCTGTCTTGAAAGGTTCTGATATCCCTGCTTGGTCCGGTGCCAAGCATAGGTGTGAACCCTGGTTTCTTCTTGCTTGGCTGGTCACGTGCTTCCCACACAGTGAATTTGTCTCGTTTCAATCAGTTTGTGTATTTGATTTTCGTTACAACTGCCACCTGCCGTCTCCTTCTTATCTTGGCCTTCCAGAGGCAGGATATTCTGTTCTTAGTTTCAATTAGATGTAGCTACTGTTTGCTTCTTTTATTAGTATGACCTTGGTTTTCCTGGCACGAGTTACTGCTGCTGAGTTTCGATTCAGCCGTCTCTTCTCGTTTTGCTACAATATTAATCTTTTCTCGTTTGGCCTTTAGTACCCTGGGTTGATTCTGCTTTTTGTGCAAAGTAGAAATACACTTATAATATTGTGCTTTGTTTTGAAGTAGATTATGTATAATGGCACTTGCCACACTATTCTTCTACTTAGCTTAGCAAGCCGCACTGTTTTCTTAGCTTTCTTGCGGTTCCCAGCATATTTACAGGTGTAAACTGGTCGACTGTCTTCGTATTGCTTACAGCTTAATTCCCTTGCATTTGGACATCTTTCTTTTGTTTTAAGTTCACGATATCCCTACTCATGGCGTTTCATCTCTGTGTGTCATTCTCGGGTCGTCATTTCTTCTGTCTGTGAGTCAGTCCAGGTTCTTGTGACATCACCAATCATTTTCCATTAAGACCTTTTCGGTTTCTTCCAGGACTGTACTTAGACAATCATCATTTCGTCTCATTTGTTGGTAGGGTTTCCTCACTGGATACCTTACTGTCCATGGTTTTCTTGGTACTGGTACTTCAATAGGTGCTGTTTTTCCGATAGGCTCTGGGCAGAGCCCTACTGCGGATCTCTGCTGGTTTATTTGCTCATCATATGTCACGTATCTCAGTGTGAACATTCTTGGAACTTCAAAATTGATGATTGGAGTGCAGTCTTTATTTGGGACCTCCTCTGCACTGCCCCCTCTGGGTGATTCATCGACTACTTTCACTTCCGTCTTGGATTCAGCTCACTCAGTTCTTCTATATTCATCTTCACTTCATCGTCTGGGTTCATTCCTTCTTCATCTTCTGGATCTATACATGATGGTTTGAAGAAGTGTATTTTTGGAGTCCATATATTTATTACTCCTTTCAGGCTTCCAGCGGTCTTTACATGTTCATCTTTATTCCATGTCATCAATTGACATTGTCCATTTGGGCTACAGTAAACCCATCTTCCCACATAGTTTCGATGCTTCCTGGGGTAGAGAAACTTTGTTCCCTCTGGTGCGTGAATGCTAGCCTTCACAAAGTCTCTTATTTCTTCATCAGTCAGGTCTTTGGGCTTCCATCCTGGCTTGACGTCAATCATGATCTTCATTCCTATGGCTTTCTTCGCAGTTTTCTGGCATTGGGAAACTATTATCTTAATGACACAGAAGCCTAATAATATCATTACTAGCAGGGATCGCAGGAGCTTGAATGCATCTGCCATCCATTGTGGGACCAATGAGAATAGTGATCCGAACCAGCTGTCATCGTCCACTTTGTCAGTTTTGTCAATCATCTGGTTCTACAGTTTTGTCAGCATACCTATGGTTTCTGTTAATGTTCCATTTTCCTCATCGTGCGAAGGTATAAATATGCAACATGATTTTCCGTATTTTGCACAAACTCCTCCATCCATAGCTGTGATCATGTCAAGTACATATCTGTTCTGGAGAGTCATCAGTCGGATGGCTCTTAATTCTTCTTTGATTGTGTTGAATCCTTTTATGGTGGTGATGATGGTGTGCAGTAACTCCCATCTGGTTATCTGCAACTATTTAGTATTTGCTCCGACCTGAATTCTTGGCATAAAAATAGTAGTGAACACTGATGAGGTGAGGCTGAACAGCCTATGTTCATATGGAATTGCATGAAAGGCTTCTTCTAATTTGGCAGAGAAGTAATTCTCTCTTGATCCATGTTAGTAGTTCCACAGATCTCTTTTTCCTTAGGTGAGCATCTGCTTCCGGGAAACTGTCAATGTTCAGGTCACTTTTCTGGATCACCAATGCTGGAACGTGGACGTTCACTATTGTGCAAATACCTCCCCAGTTTCTCGGCAGTCTGATGTAGGCTCTGGATCCCCATGCCCAATAATGATCCATAATTACTGCAGTTCTGTGCACCATTCCTGGAACATCAAAAACTCGTCCACAGTCTGGTTCTCTCCCATTTTTCTTGTGCCATTATTCCTGAAGCAGAATTGTGGGTTCTCTAGTGGCACTATCTGCAGGGGTCCTCCTCTGTCTTCGACCCATGTTGGCAGTTTTGAAAGCTTTGGCCATAATGGCTTGCATCCATTTCACACTATGTTGATGGTAGGTTTGTATTGACCTATGACCATCCATGCTCTGCATATCACTACTACTTTTCTTCCATCCATCTGGTGAAAGGACTGTTCCCCAAATTTGCATTTGTCCTCTGTTATTCCAACTTTGAGTCTCTTCTGGGGTTTTCCCTTGAGCATTTAGTTTCTGATTTGCTTCTCTTCTGTTTTCTGCTCCTTTAACTCCAGGCTTCTCATATCTGATCACAATGTGTTTTGTCTTTCCAATGTTTCTTGTCTTTATGTCCTGGACATAACCGTCTTCATTAGGATCAGTTTCTGCAGTTGCCCATTTCAGTGAGGCATCACTACCCATGAACTGGCCTCTGGTCTTACACATGGCTATGTGCAAACAACAGTGTGCTGTCTGGACATCAATTTCTACAGCTACGAAGATCTTGGACTTCCCCATGCTGTATGGTAGGAGTGCACATACAAAGCTTCCCCTTCTGAACTTCGTCTTGCAACTTCTTTCATGTGCTGGTACCACATTTTGTTTCCCAAATGTGCTGTGCTGTCCAGGTAATCTTTTATTTCGTTATCATCTTAGTGCATACTCCTCTTGATTCTTAAGGTTTTCATGTAGTTTGTTATTACTAGATTCCAGAATGCATCTGTATGGCTCTTTCTTGCTGGAGGATCCTCAGGTATCCCGGTCCATGGTGCAGGCCTCCTCATTGGTGCCACTTGTGTTGAGGAAAGTCTGGCAATTTTTCCAATTACCTCTTGCCTTTTTCTGGCTCTGGCTGATGATAGCCAGATGGATTCTGCTATCATCTGTGCTTGTGAGATTTTCTTTGAGTTTTTCGAATCCGAGTGATTTGCCCATGGCTGAAATTACCACAGGCAAATCATTTGCAAGAGAAAGGTGCAAACTCCCAAAAGTTTGCACCTTTCTCATGCGAACACACTTTCATGCTACGGGGGCTGCAGGGGTTTCCCCACAACCCCCGCTCCCTATACTGTAAAGTAATGTGAGCGGGGTGTTGCCGAGGGCACCCCTGCAGCCCCTGTTTTTGTTCTTTTTTTTCTGGGTGTGTTGCAGGGGTGTCCCGCGCAAAACCCTGCTCACTTTACCACACAGTATAGTGAGCAGGGTATCACAGGGGACACCCCCACAGCCCTGCAGTGTTTTTTGTATATACTTTCGTATAATGCTACCACCAAAGGTTCGAACTTCATTTTTAGGACTTTTTTACCATGCAAACTTTTGCATGGGGTCAAAACGTCCTAAACCAGTTATTCTTCGTCTCCATCCATGTCGTCTCAGAAGTGTTTATTACTGTTATTTCTGTTGGTTTCTTCTCCAACTCCTCTTGTCTTTCCACAATGTCTGTTGTGGAGTTTCTCATAGTATGTAGTCTTTTCTTCTCCCATGCCTTGGATTGTGGTTCTGCAGTCATTGACACGGGTCCTGGTGTATTTGCATTTCGTGTTTGCATGCGTGTGGTTGTGTGTAATCTTGTCACATTCATGTTTTGCCGACCCTGTCTTCGGCCTTTTGATTCATCTGTTACCACAAGTGTGTGTGCATTATTGCTAATTAAATCTATTTCAAGTTCATCCATTCTACCATCAGATCTTCTAGGGACTGGAATAATGATGTAAGGTCTGCTTATTCTAGTAGGTTTCATGCGTGCATCATTAGATTGGTGCACTGGAACTGAACGCTTTGTGCACCAATAAAAAATGCAGTTCTGCTCGTTAATGACAGTAAAACAAGGATGAATATAATACACAAATACATTATGCCTCTGTAGGTCAGGCAGCAGCATTTACTTCCAGAGAAACGTGGACGTCTTTCCTCCCACGCGAGGACAAGGTTGCTGGTCTGGATCCCCATCTCGATTATTCGCCAACTGTCTAGCTTTTGCTATATTTCTTTAAACACTATTGTCTTTTGGATTTTGTGTTGTGAGTTTCAGGTGTTACAAAATTGTCCCCCCTCTTGTGAATAATGAAATGTCTATTATCTCAGGATGCAGTTCTTTTGCTAAACTATGGGAAAAATCAAATCAAATAACGCTTCGGCAAGTCCTTTTACTGTGCATGTTCAGAGTAGGTCAGCTCCCAGTCCACGTCTCGTATCTGCTTCAATCCTGAAGACATGCTGTGTCCTGGTCAATATGAAGAATGGAGAAAAATAACAACAAATAGAATAAAATTAAATCCTTGGCACTGCTCCCTCAATCTGTCCCTCGGCGGAAGGCTTTTAGAATCTTCTCAAATAGTTCTGCTGATGGTGAGAGAGTTCCACTTGCAGTATGATTCCAGCATGCCCATCTGTGCAACATTACCTGGATCGCTGATGAATGTGATGACGTCAACATCAGTCGATCTCCCAACTAGCTCTGGAAAGTCAGTGACTAGATGAAAGAGGATGTTGTGGGCCAAACTTCTGACTTCTGGGGACAGGGACATCTGTCTTGTTTTGCTGGCGCTCAGGACTGTATGCTTTCACTTCATTGTAGACAATGCCTGCACTGTCAGGTTGTGTGGAGTGCAATTAGGAGCATAATTTCATTTAGGAGGTGGCTTAGATGTTCGTATTCGCTGGTTCTCGAAGCAACATGAGTGTGGCCGTTGTTCTTCCGACAAGATTGGGACAGTCTTCAATTTTTCAAATTTTTTCAATTTTTCAAAAGAATAATGTATTGACAAGTTCTTTTACTTCCTTCTCTGCTTGGGACATTTGGCTTTTTTTCGCAGTACTTGGGAAGTAGGAGAAATTGCTTGACAATTACAGTAAGCAATCTTCCTTTTGCCTTTTCGTTTTTCGGGGTCTTGAAGAACGTCAGTGACACTGGTGATTCTCCCCACCAATGACGGGTATGATCTTAGCACTAGATTGAAGTATGCCACCACATCCTTGGTGATGCTTCTACTGCGGGACACCATACGTAATTCCGAATATGGTCTCGGTGTGGAATGAGTCTGGGTACTGTATTTTCTTCCAATGTATGTGTCCTCGATAAACATTTGGCATGTCCTTTTCTCATTACAGTTGTATTGTGTCTCTCTTTAAAGTTCAAGTTCAACAGACTATGCAGTGGCTTATATGTGCAATTTTCTTCTTCACTCTGCAACTAGGATGCACAGATGGTCCGTCGTTTATGTCCTTATCCTCTTTTTTGCTCAGAGGAAGTATTCAGCATTAAGACACCATTTGCAAAAAGTTCCTTGTCTTTGTCTGGCTGGTCATGTGTCATTCTTCTTCGTCATGGATCTCGTCTGCATGTGCTGTGGTTCTTCCCCGTCACTCGTAGTCTCCTAGCGTTGGGGTGCAGGCAGGGGGCCTCCTCCGATGTAGGGTTTGATATCGCCAAGGAAAATCCAAGCTCTCCTGCCCTGTAGTTTCACTGCAGATGGAGTGCAGTCCTCCAATGTGAAGGGACTGTTAAATCTTGGCTCATCCCTCTTTTTCCTCGTATGGTTTCTTATAAGGACGGTGTCTCCAGGGAAAACAGATGGTACACATAGGGCCTCATTATGACCCTGGCGGTACGGAGTGAACGGCACCGTAAAAGGTGCCGGCGCCGTTCACTCCGTACCGCCGCATTACGAGTTCCCCTCGCGGGACACGGTAAGCACGCCTGAGAAAACCAGGCATGCTTACCGGGTCCCGCGAGGGGAAGAGGGAGCAAACAACGGGCCATCTCGTAATGGCCAGTTGTTTGCTCCCTCTCCCATTCCCATTCAGCCCTATGGGGGCTGAGATGGGAATGGGGAAGGACCGTGTCTGGGTCCTTGGAGGGAGGAATTACCGGGCCTTCCGAACTCGAAATGGCCCAGTAAATCCTCATTCCGAGGACCCGGACCCCGACGCGATTTCGGTGGCACCCATGCCGCCAATGTCGGCATGGTTACCGCCAAACTCGTAATGAGGGCCATAGTCACCTGGGGAACACTTCTCTTACAAAAAATCTGGCCACACAGGTAGAGTCTGGGTGTGTACAGGAACCTGCCTAAATCCATCTAGAGAATGGACACACCACAACAATTAAGTATCTGTACCCCTTACATACTTGAATCATGTCGACGTAATCGACATGCAAGTGCTGAAAAGGCCCATTTGGCCTAGGGATGATTTCTCTTATTGCTTTTAATGTGTGCCCAGCTGTGAATTGTTGGCAGATTACAGTTTACCATAAAGAATGCAACGTGCTCGGTCAAATTTGGTATAAACCAGTCTTCTGCCTGCATTGCTGCCAAATTCTCTTTTGTCATGTGAGCCGGATAATGTAACTGTTCCAGCGCTATTTTTAACAGTGCTATAGACATTACTGGTTTACAGGTGCTTTCTTGTCGCCACAAGCTGTCAGAGGGGTTTAAAGAACACCCTCGCCATTTCTTAAGATTTTTCTCCTCATGTGGTGCCTCCCCTTGGAGCTCCATTAACTGTGTTTGCCCAAGATTGTTATATCCTTTATGTGTAGTCTGTGCAACCATTATTCTTTCATTGGTATAGGTGACTTCCACTTCCATAATCATCTCACTTTTGGATGCCACACTCTTGGCTTCCGTGTCTGCCGCTTGGTTTCGGTGTGAGATAAAATCTGTCCCCTTCGTGTGGGCGGCACATTTCACGACCGCTATGCCCACTGGGAGCTGTAGTGCCTTGATCAGCCTGTCCAATAAGGCTGCGTGCTGTACTGGCGTGTCGTCCACTCTGAGGTAGCCCTCCTTTTCCAGCATGCTAAACTGGCAAGCACTGTTGATGTCACGTAGGCGGAGTCACTGTACACCTTTACTTCTTGGTCTGCGTGATTCTCAATGGCGAGTATCAGCGCCATTAATTCTGCAGCTTGTGCTGAATAATGAGATGGTATTTGTGCACTAAGGAGTACTTAAAATTCTCCATTTGCAGTGTGTTTCACTACAGCGACACCTGTATATCATTGCCCATCACTTTGATTGATTCTTGACGAACCATCAATAAAGACAACTTCTCCTTCCGCCAAAGCATTTTATTTTATTCTGGGGATTTCATCATAGAATTCTTCATAGTTTGCACAGTCATGTATTGGTTCTCCTTCAGTGACTGGCTCTGCTATCAACATACCTGGGTTCACTATCATGCATCGGACTACTTTAATCAATGGATTCAATATGATCACAGAAGAGAGATATAAGGGCGACCCTCTTTTTTGTAAGGGGGCTTGACTCAAGAGGGTGGTAGATGCTGTAAGTGAGAAAAAGAGTCAAAGCTACCCTAACCAAAGGCGTGACATAGGGTCACCAGGTTTTGCAGAGGAGCTAGGTAACTGCTAGCTCAATAAACAAAAAACCCACGAATGCGGGAATGACAACAAATGTTTTTTTAAATTTTACACTAACAGAGAACAAAACAAATATACAAGCTGCGCCGTGGCGCTGAATATATGCATTATTGAGCATATTTTTGTCTGCGTTTTTGTGAGTTAGTAGGCAGAGTGACAAACAGTATAAATTTCAAGTATTGTTTTAAATGTCAATACATTTAACATTGTTTAACATTGTCGTCGACACACAATTTTGTGTTTCTGGTTCGGTATAGATTGGAGAGAAGCAGTGGCTGTAAAACTTGTAGCAGTGCTGCTGTGAAAGTACCGAACGGTCTTCAAGACAATGATTTCAAGTCGGGTCAATGTTAATAGAAGGGCGTCCACCTATGAATGATAGGGGACTGGGTTAGTTCAGAGAGTGATGTCTAGGAAACCATGTTAAAAACTGCAAAAGAGGGGACCTACCATGTGCAGGTAAGTAGCCACCTTGGTCGTGTTAAAGTTTGTCCAGCAGATGAATTGTCTGGGAGGCTGTCTGCAAACGTCAGAGGCCTGAAACTAAAGTAAAAATTATTTTAAAATTATTTAATGTTATTTATCATGGGGTGGCAGGAAGGCCACAAAAATGCAAAAGGAATGGTGGGAGGCCCTGAGCCAGAATCGTGTTGTGTGGACACGGACTGCCTATGAGGGTGCCTCTGGTCTAGGAGGTGTTGGTCCAGCTGGATTCCTGGTAAGACCCACGTGTGATCTGTGCATAGCAGAAGCCAATTGAGGGCACAGATGGATAGTGAGAGTGTCGGGTAAGTAGCAAGATCTTAGCGTGCATGGTGTCAATTTTAAACTATGACATGCGGGCCGACATAATGAGATAGTGTGACAGAAGCTCGTGGGCGATTGGCTGTGATCTAGTAACTAAAAGCCAAAACTCGATTAGTAATCCCGTGTGGGAAAGTAAAATAAGAAGGTATACTTGCAGGGCGGGAGTGACGGCCGCTGCTCTACTGAACAGTGAGAAAGGAGCTGTGTCATAGCAAGATCTTTTCGTGCACGGTGTTAATGCGGGCAACCTAACGAGGTGGTGTGACAATTGCTCGTATGAGTGGCTATGCTCTAGAAAAAAAACAGGATTCAAAAAGTAGTCTCGAGTGGAAACGTAAATAATTACCTTTTGCATGGAGATCTTCCCAACAGTGAGAAAGGAGCTGTTTCACTGTCGGGGTGTAGTGCGCATGTCTTGTAGTGATTACGTGATCACATTGTGCGTGTGGCCGTGGATAGCAGGGGACTGCGCATGTCCAAAGGGAGTAGTGTGCTGTCACGGGAGCCGAGGTTGTAATGGAAAGGCGCTGTACAGTCTGCGCATGTCAAAGCAGACTTAATGTCTGAAAAGTTTGCCCAAGGCGAGTAGTGTTTGTCGTCAAGAAATGCGGGTAAAATGATTTACATGTCAAAACCTATTTGTTAACATAAAAAACAATAAAAAACACGCATTATTATTCAAAATGCTCTTCTATGGCTAAATTGCCATACATATTTTTACAAGCGTTTGTAAGACACAATATTGAGAATCATATTGTCGTGAGAACTGATGATGTGTGTGAATTGCTGCATTATCATGTTGTTCAAATGGACAACTATTTTGAAACAATGTGGATTGGGTGACTTAGGTGCACATGTGCTTAACAGCTGCTGGTGTCATGATCTCTGCTTCCAAAAGGTCAGGGTTTTCCCAACTCCCTTGGAAGCAGATCCATAACCCAGGTTCCGAGTGCCAACCAGTCCGCATTGGGACCTTTTGGACCCAGTCCTGGCGCCAGTGGCACCAGGCTCATAAATATGCCCAGTCCCAGCGCTGGAAGCGCCGGGCTCATAATGCTTGGGTGGACTTACCTGCAGCAGACCATGCTGCTTACTTGCCTGCCAGTTGAGCCTCTGATCCTCTTCTGTTTGGAACTACTTTTCCTGTTGGGTGGGGCAGGAGCCACTCCCTAGGTTCAGAACACTGGAACTCTTCTGGAAAGCAGGAACTCTTTTCTTACTTAGGCGTGGCTGTGGAAGGAGACACCTAAGCACTACAGGAGGCTATTTAAACCACACCCGATGGATGAATCTTGCTTTGCGTTATTCTGCATCCTCTGCAGCAGAACGCTCATCGTGTCTTCTGCATCTGATCCTGGGCCTAAGGAAAAAGGCTTACCATCCTGAATCCAGTCTTCAGCAACACCTATAAAGACAAGAAAGAACAGGTTAGCATTTTGGTCTTCAGTGACAGCGCTTCACTTACCTGACCCATCGGCTGTCACCAACGCCTCGCGCTGCATTCCGGCATCTGAAAGACAAAGGCTTACCTATTCTTCGTGCGCTCCGGAGGTCTTTGCACTGCATTTCGGCATCTGAAAGACAAAAGCTTACCAACTCTTTGCACGCTGCGGAGGCCTTCGGCGCTGCATCCCGCATCTGAAAGACAAAACAAGGTGCGTTTAAAGACATTGGGGAACTTTAATACTCATGTGCCATTACTCCTTTCCACATCTAACCCAGTGGGTATTCCGGCACCCTGCAGCCGCTCCGAACTTGTACCTGCAAAAGAAAAAGACAGTTAGAGCGCATCGTGAAGCAGGCAACAAGTGCTTACTTACGTGCTTCCAGGTGCTTCTATTCATCACACGGGCTCCATCTTCAACTCACTTCAGCCCGTCATCCGCCATCGCCGGAACCCTGCAAAACAAGAGACATCATTACTAAAGACTTTTAAAGACATTAGAATTACTCGAAACTTACCGTTCGTGAAGTAAACGACGGACAGCAGTCCTCTGAAGTCAAGAGGCCTGCTCCCCTTATCCAGTGAAGAAACTGGTTACAGCACCCTGCCCCGAAGCAGATGGAGAGCACGGCGTTCACTTACCTAAGGTGAGCGCGTTAACCTTTGGGGTTCTACAGGAGAAGAGAAAGGGAAGAAGAGAGAGACATTCAATGACCCAGTTCATTAATCCCATATTTTCTATCTGCAGACACCTTACCCTTCGAGTCAGACATACAGTGCACAGGGGTCCAGCAAAAAGAGCCAGCCATGTGTTACACATCACCTTTGAAGATACGGTATACGCCCAGTCAAGACCGGCACCTCTACGGGAATCAGGTGAGCGTTACAGAACGCAAAGCCTACCGCAAAACTCCCGTCCAGGCGCTATGGAAACCTCGGATACCGAGAAGCTAGCCCAGTTACTTGGGGAACTAAGGGCAGAAGTGCATGCAGCCCGTCAGGAAACGAACGCTCTAAGAAGGGAACTGATTATTTCCAAGGAGCGAACAGATGATCTCGCTAGACAATTGCTACAGTCACAAGCCGGACAGACCCCGTTATCCGCATCTGGGGGAAATCTTCCATCCTCTATGAATCCAGTGCAGATCAACCTACCTGGGAATGTACCTCTGGCTCCGCCCGAACGATTTTCTGGTGACCCAAAGAGGTTTGCAGTATTTATCAATCAGTGCCGGTTGCATTTCTTATGCCGGCCAGCAGCATTTCCAACTGATCAAGCTAAAGTAGCTTTCGTGCTTTCGTACCTTAGTGGTAATGCGGCAGACTGGTCGATCCCTCTAGTAAATCAAGATGATCCGGTCCTCCATGATTTTCAAGCTTTTGAGCTCAGTATGGAAAAACTTTTCGCAAGACATTCACAGGGGCAGGCCTTGGACAATGAGCTTCTTTCGTTGCGACAAGGTAATCAAGACCTTTTGGCTTATATTGCATCTTTCAACAGACTGATAGTGGAAACTCAATGGCCTGAGGACAAAAGGATTACGCTGTTTTATAGAGGTCTACGTGGAGAGCTCGAAGATGTGTTAGCCCAAGTAGTGAATCCCCCACAAGATTGTTCGGACTATATAGACTTAGTCGTTCAAATAGATCACAGACTGCAGAACAGGAAGGCCGATCGTTCCAAGTTTGATGCTCGAGTATTTTCCAAACCGCCAACTCCTTCCAAAGGAGTAGACTCCGGGGAACCCATGCAAATAGGGGGCCTGAAAGGTCCTCTAACACAAAAGGAGCGGGAAAGGAGAAAACAGTTGCAATTATGCCTCTATTGCGGAAACTCAGGGCACTTTCTTCGAGACTGTCCGGTGAAACCTGCCAAGAAGGCAGTAGGAGCTGCAGTTACCAAAGTTACAAACTCTGAGCAGGGAAACGACCTCGCCCGACAAGAATAGAGGTCCTCTTGCCGAGCGTGAAAACCAGTTCCGTGACCTCGCATTTCGTGATACCTATGGTCCTCATTAGCCCTGATAATCCGGATCGATTACATGCAATTGAAGCTTACGTCGACAGCGGTGCCATCGGCAATTATGTGGATCATGAAATGGTTTTGAGGATGAATCTAACTCTTTGTCCCAAGGCTGTAAAGGACGTCATTACTACGGTGGATGGGACGGAGATAGCCTTCGGACCAGTAACGCATACCACTCAAGAAGCGACGCTCGTAAGTCAAGATGGACACCATGAGAAGATCGTGTTCGATGTGATCAAGGCCCCTCAGTTTCAGATTATTCTAGGAATACCTTGGTTAGAGAAACACAATCCTCTGATCGATTGGCGAGCAAGAACGGTCCAGTTTCCAGAATGTGTCTCTACTTGTCACCCTCCACCTGGTGTTGCACTGGCAGCAATTTCTTCAGAGACTCCCCAGTTACCTCCCGAATACCTAGAATACCAAGATGTTTTCCGGAAGGATCAGGCTAACGCTCTACCTCCTCATAGGTCTTATGACTTCCAGATAGACCTGATACCTGGATCTACTCCTCCTTGTAGTAGAATTTATGCCCTCACCGAGCCTGAGAACCTTCACCTTCGACAATACCTGGATCAATACCTGGCAAATGGGTTTATTCGTCCTTCCAAGTCCCCTGCTTCTTCAGCTTTGTTCTTCGTTCCAAAAAAGGAAGGAGACCTTAGAACTTGTATAGATTATCGCTCCCTGAACCAGATCACCGTCAAGAATAGATATCCGTTACCTTTGATCCCTGAACTCCTGGACCAGGTCAGAAAAGCATGCATATATACAAAGTTGGATCTTAGAGGAGCCTACCACTTGGTTCGAATAAAAGAGGGCGATGAATGGAAGACGGCCTTCCGCACCAAATATGGGCTATTTGAATATCAGGTCATGCCCTTCGGACTTTGAAATGCCCCGGCCGCCTTTCAATATTTTATGAACGATGTCCTCAGAGAGCTCATAGATGTGTGTGTTGTTATTTACATTGACGACATCCTCGTTTATTCTTCATCGGAATCTGAACATCGGAAACACTTGAAAATGGTCCTCGAAAGATTGCGTCAACACAAACTTTTCGCTAAGTTGGAAAAATGTGTTTTCAACGTGACTGAAGTTGAATTCTTGGGATTCATATTATCACCTAGCGGAGTGCGTATGGATTCCAAGAAGGTCGATGCAGTTCTCAAATGGCCATCACCATCCTCCGTAAAAGGTGTGCAAAGCATGTTAGGCTTCGCTAACTTTTACCGCAGGTTTATCCCCGAATTTTCTCGAATAGTCCAGCCCATCACTGCCTTGTTAAAGAAAAACAAACGTTTTGAATGGTCTACCGAGGCGGAACAAGCTTTCCAGGATTTGAAGACTAAATTTATCTCTGCACCAATCTTAAAACACCCTCGCCCCGAACTCCCCTACATCGTGGAAACTGATGCTTCAAGCCTTGCCATGGGGGCAGTTCTATCACAAAGGGACCCGGTAACCAATCAGGTGCATCCCGTGGCATTTTGGTCCCGCAAATTCTCGCCTCCTGAAATCAATTACACGATTACTGACAAGGAACTTCTGGCTATCAAGTCTGCTTTTAAGGGTTGGCGGCATTATCGGCTGGGGACCCGACACACCGTTACTGTGATTACGGATCACCGAAACCTGCAATATTTGAAAACTGCAAAAGCCCAATCCTCTAGACAACTCCGTTGGGCATTATTCTTTGCCGAGTTTGACTTCATAATTACCTATCGACCTGGTACAAAAAACGGTAAAGCCGATGCCCTTTCTCGGATGGGAGTGGAAGAACACTTGATGAACCCTAAACCTGTACCAATCATTCCCGAACAAAGAATTCTGGGTGTAATCGCCACACAATCCATAGAGGAAGTTAAGGATAAAGCCAGGCAACTTGTAACTCCAGCAGACATACAGAATTGGCATTTGCAGGGAAAGGACTTTGCAGTAAAGGACAACTTGTTGTATTTCCAAGAACGATTATACCTGCCCAGCACAGATTTACAGAAAAAAGTAATCTCTTGTTATCCCGATTCTTTAATGGAAGGACATCCCGGTATGGCCAAGACCTCAGAAAAGATCAAGCGCTACTTCTGGTGGCCGTCTTGGAAAAAAGATATCAGAGACTTTATAATGTCCTGTGGAGTATGCGCCCAAAACAAGAGTCAAAAGGAAAGACCAGCAGGCCTCTTACGCCCTATTGCCATCCCACCTCGCCCTTGGCATACGCTTTCTATGGACTTCATCACCGATCTACCTCCATGCTCCGGATACAATATGATTCTAGTAATCGTGGACTTATTCTCCAAGATGGCGCATTTCATTCCGCTCAATGGCTTGCCAACAGCAGCAACTCTGGCCCGAGAATTTCTTGAAAACATCGTCCGACTGCACGGTTTTCCTTCGGTTCTAATATCGGATCGAGGTAGTCAATTTATTTCTCATTTTTGGCGAAGTTGCTGTCGGTCGGCTCAAATTGATGTGAGACTATCGACCAGTTATCACCCTCAGACCGACGGACAAACCGAGAGGACCAATCAAACTCTGGAACAATATTTACGCTGCATGCTGCAACAAACTGAAAAAACTTGGAAAGACATCCTTTGGATAGCCGAATATGCCTACAATAACTCTGTCCATTCGGGAACTGGGAAAACCCCGTTTTTTCTTTTATACGGCAGTCACCCTCGAACCTCGGAGTTGGATCCCCTCCAAGATCTTGAAACACCAGCAGTAGACTACCTGCATTCTACAATCACCCAAGCCTTTAAGGAAGCTGTTTCTCACCTTCAAAGGGCTAAAGAACAATATAAGAAAGGAGCAGATCAACATCGGAAGGAAGCCCCTCAATATCAAGTAGGGGATCAAGTCTGGTTATCCACCAAATATCTACCTCTAAAAGGGCCACGAACATTCAACCCAAGATACCTTGGTCCCTATTCCATCACTACCATAGTAAACCCAGTAGCGGTCAAGTTGGACTTGCCCCCGCACATGAAGATACATCCGGTCTTCCACGTCTCTCTATTAAAACCCGTGCAACCTCAAACCCGACTAACTAAATCTCCAAAACCTATCCTAGTTGATGGAGAACTCGAGTTTGAAGTCAAAAGCATTCTGGACTCCAAGATCTCCAAATCTAAACTATTTTACCTAATTGACTGGAAAGGCTACGGCCCCCAAGAGAGATCCTGGGAACCTGCTGAATATGTCCACGCTCCTCGCCTAATCAAAAGATTTCACCAAACATTTCCTGACAAGCCAAAACCCCCGGAGAAGCCCGGTTTGGGAGGGGCCTTGAGGGGGGGTACTGTCATGATCTCTGCTTCCAAAAGGTCAGGGTTTTCCCAACTCCTTTGGAAGCAGATCCATAACCCAGGTTCCGAGTGCCAGCCAGTCCCCATTGGGACCTTTTGGACCCAGTCCTGGCGCCAGTGGCACCAGGCTCATAAATATGCCCAGTCCCAGCACTGGAAGCGCCGGGCTCATAATGCTTGGGTGGACTTACCTGCAGCAGACCATGCTGCTTACTTGCCTGCCAGTTGAGCCTCTGATCCTCTTCTGTTTGGAACTACTTTTCCTGTTGGGTGGGGCAGGAGCCACTCCCTAGGTTCAGAACACTTGAACTCTTCTGGAAAGCAGGAACTCTTTTCTTACTTAGGCGTGGCTGTGGAAGGAGACACCTAAGCACTACAGGAGGCTATTTAAACCACACCCGATGGATGAATCTTGCTTTGCGTTATTCTGCATCCTCTGCAGCAGAACGCTCATCGTGTCTTCTGCATCTGATCCTGGGCCTAAGGAAAAAGGCTTACCATCCTGAATCCAGTCTTCAGCAACACCTATAAAGACAAGAAAGAACAGGTTAGCATTTCGGTCTTCAGTGACAGCGCTTCACTTACCTGACCCATCGGCTGTCACCAACGCCTCGCGCTGCATTCCGGCATCTGAAAGACAAAGGCTTACCTATTCTTCGTGCGCTCCGGAGGTCTTCGCACTGCATTTCGGCATCTGAAAGACAAAAGCTTACCAACTCTTCGCACGCTCCGGAGGCCTTCGGCGCTGCATCCCGCATCTGAAAGACAAAACAAGGTGCGTTTAAAGACATTGGGGAACTTTAATACTCACGTGCCATTACTCCTTTCCACATCTAACCCAGTGGGTATTCCGGCACCCTGCAGCCGCTCCGAACTTGTACCTGCAAAAGAAAAAGACAGTTAGAGCGCATCGTGAAGCAGGCAACAAGGGCTTACTTACGTGCTTCCAGGCGCTTCTATTCATCACACGGGCTCCATCTTCAACTCACTTCAGCCCGTCATCCGCCATCGCCGGAACCCTGCAAAACAAGAGACATCATTACTAAAGACTTTTAAAGACATTAGAATTACTCGAAACTTACAGTTCGTGAAGTAAACGACGGACAGCAGTCCTCTGAAGTCAAGAGGCCTGCTCCCCTTATCCAGTGAAGAAACTGGTTACAGCACCCTGCCCCGAAGCAGATGGAGAGCACGGCGTTCACTTACCTAAGGTGAGCGCGTTAACCTTTGGGGTTCTACAGGAGAAGAGAAAGGGAAGAAGAGAGAGACATTCAATAACCCAGTTCATTAATCCCATATTTTCTATCTGCAGACACCTTACCCTTCGAGTCAGACATACAGTGCACAGGGGTCCAGCAAAAAGAGCCAGCCATGTGTTACACATCACCTTTCAAGATACGGTATACGCCCAGTCAAGACCGGTGCCTCTACGGTAATCAGGTGAGCGTTACAGCTGGTGCGTGTGAATAACAAAAAATGATGGAATCCATTCGCGATAGTTTGGCATGTGGAAAATTTTTGTTGACACAAACATTACTTTTCTATGGCTAGAATTGTCATACATAATTTTCACGAAAAACCATTATTGTTAACACAAACATTGCTCTTCTATGGTTATGGTTGCCGTGCATAGTTAACACGTGCTTGTGTGAGAAAAATGTTGTTCAAGCGAATTTACCAAAGAGACCCAAGAAAAACAGCAAAAACAATGGCGCCTCCTTACAATGGGAGACAAAAAATATAAAAAGGGTACAGTAATGGGAGCTTGGTCTAAAAAGCACTATCTGTTGAAAAAGAGGTTCCATTCAATAGAAATATTTAGACCTTGTCTGACGGAATCTAGGCGATGGATCCATTTCTGTTCAAGTTTGCGTAGGGCTAGGTCTCTATTGCCACCCCGGAATGGATTACCCACTGTTTGTAGTATTGCCCAGAAAATGTCGTTGTGAGTGTGGTTTTTTGCTTTAAAATGTGCCACCAATGGTTTTTTTACAACTAGGTTCCGCACACAAGACCGGTGTTCACAAATCCGTTTTCTGATTTCTCTCTTACATTTTCCCACATAGATGAGATCACACGGACATTTCATTATGTAGACCAACCATTTGGTTCTGCAATTAGTGAAAAAGTTAAGGGCCCAAGAGTTACCTTTTAGATCAATGGTTTTGGGATTGGCTGTCAATGGACAGACGGAACATGAGCCACATTTAAAGTGTCCTTTAATAGCTGGGAGATGCCATAGCGTGGTTTGTTGCTGGCTTGGTGTCTCGACTTCTGTATAGGTGTGCACCAGATGGTCTTTTAGATTCCGGCTCCGTTTAAAAGCAAAGCGTGGTTTTTCTGGATGGAAGGAATCAGTCTGTAATTTGTCCGAATATTTGAGGATCATTTTTGTGATGGAGTTACTCAGTGGGGTGAATGTAGTCACGCATGTCATCTTAGTTGTAGATTGATTTATTTTGCTTGGTGTTAAGCAAGATTCTCGGCTTGTGTTTTTAACACGTGTTCGAGCTTGTCGAATTATGTGTTTGGGGTAGCCTCTTTCTTTTAGCCGAATTGCTAGTTCTTTACTTTTTGATTCATATTCGTGCGGGGTGGAGCAATTTCTCCTTATCCGTAAGAATTGTCCATACGGGAGATTCATTTTGAGCCCTGATGGATGAAAACTTGAGTATTCTAGCAGGGTGTTTTTGGACGTCGGTTTTCGGTAGAGAGTTGTCCCTAGAGAGTTATCTTGATTTTTATAGATTTCCAGGTCTAGGAAAGGTATGTTTGTTTTGCTGTGGTCAATGGTGAATTTTATGCAGTTGTTCTGTGCATTAAGCCATTGTAAGAAGAAGAGTAGATATTCTTCTGTCCCTTTCCAAATCATAAACACATCGTCTATATACCTAAGCCAACTACCAATAGCTGATTTAAAGGGATTTGCTTCGTTGTAAATTGAGTCTTTCTCAAAAGCATCCATGAATAAATTTGCTACATCAGGGGCAAATGTTGCCCCCATGCTGGTGCCGTGACATTGCTGGTAGAAGGTCTGTTTGTAGATGAAGTAATTTTCCATGAGTGCCAATCTGGTGCATTCAAGGAGGAATGCTGTAGGTGGTTCTGTTTTGGTTCTTTTATCCAGGTAGGTTTTGAGAACTTGAAGGCACTCCATCTGTGGAATACTGGTGTAGAGGGATTCTACATAAAGAGTTACCAGTAGATCGTTTTGTTCTATTTGTATAGTGTCCAGCTTCTTTATCATGGCCGTGGTGTCTTGGATATAGGATGGCATCTTGCTGATGAATGGTCTTAGAAAGTAATCTATGTAGATGGATAAAGGTTCTAACACTGAACCGATGCCAGCCACAATAGGTCTGCCTGGAGGGTTTGTTTGGTTTTTGTGAATATTCGGAAGCAAGTAGCATGCTGGAATGATGGGGTGTTGATTGACCAAAAAATCCTTCTCGTCTTCATCTATCCAACCCTCGTCGTATGCATGGTTCATAAGGCTCGTTATTTCAGACAGTATCCTTGAAGTGGGATTGGTAGGTAGCTGTTTGTAGAATCTTGTGTTTGAAAGTTGGCTGGTGACTTCTTTGTCGTATAAGGACTGACTCCAGAGGACTATCCCACCTCCTTTATCGGCTGGTTTAATGAGGAAGGTTGTGTTATTTTCTAGTGTTTGTAGTGCGAGTCGATGTGCGGATGAGAGGTTGTTCTTGAAACGTAATTGCTTGTCGAAGGTCTTATGTAGTTCCAGGATAATGCGGTTTTCAAAAGATAATATTTCAGGACATATCATTGAGGCAAGAGGGGTGAAGACAGATGGGGGTTTTAGGCCCGTTGATTTTGAAGGCTCCTTATCATTGCTGTCCCTGAAAAAATACTGTAGACGTATAGTACGAAAGAATTTTCACAATTCGACCTCTGTGGTAAAGGGGTTTGCTTTGGCGCTTGGTATAAAGCTGAGACCTTTAGTCAGGACTTCTATTTCGTTTGTTGGACAAGATGTGGTCACTTAGATTAAAGATAGGGATCGCCATGTTTGTTGTGGTGGGACCCATTGTCGTGTTCGCATTGGGTGTTGGCCTTGGTAGCGAGGTCTGCCTCGTTGTCCCCTCCCTTGAAAACTTGATGCCTGTTGGGGGTTCGTTTGTCCACCTGTTGTAGAATCAGAGTCACTGCTATTAGAACTGTTAGAGAATGTCACAAATTTCTTCTTCTGTAGTCTTCGTGGGTTTTGTCTGGATGCGTTTGTGTTGAGTTGGTTGTAGAACCCTGGGGCCAGGTATGGATAGGTTCTTTCCTCTTTGTAATTCTTGATATCTATTTGCAGTTTCCACAATTTTTTGTCAATAGTAAATTTCTGAAATTTCTTGATTTCTTCCTCAATTATTTCCAGTTGGGTTTTGATATCCGGAATTACAGAGTCTTTTTTAATTTTATCTTCTAGTGCAGAGAGTTCATCACTCTGTGCCTTGGTTTCCTCTTCTGCCGTTTTTATCACTAGGATAATCCAGTCGCGTGAACATTTATTCCCAACGCCACTGAATTGTTTCATGAAGCGTGGGTTGTCTAGGAAGACCCGAGGTATATTTCTCACCTGTAGGCCTTCTGGGATAACGCCAGCTTTCAAATATTCTAGCATAAGTTGGCCATGTGACTCCGTGCGGATGAGCTTTTTCTTTTTTTGTAGTAAAATGTCTAGATCATTGAGTGCCGCATCTTTCACCGGAGCTACTGGTGTTGCGGTTACAGCTAGTAGCGATGGAGTCTCTAAAAGGTTTTTATATTGATCATCGGAGAAACTCACGATGTTGACGTTCTCCATTGAATGTGTATCAAATTAATGATGCCCAACAACCAAAGGCTTGTCCGAAGGGAAGAGAGATATAAGGGCGACCCTCTTTTTTGTAAGGGGGCTTGACTCAATAGGGTGGGAGATGCTGTAAGTGAGAAAAAGAGTCAAAGCTACCCTAACCAAAGGCGTGACATAGGGTCACCAGGTTTTACAGAGGAGCTAGGTAACTGCTAGCTAAATAGACAAAAAACCCACGAATGCGGGAATGACAACAAATGTTTTTTTAAATTTTACGCTAACAGAGAACAAAACAAATATACAAGCTGCGCCGTGGCGCTGAATATATGCATTATTGAGCATATTTTTGTCTGCGTTTTTTTGTGAGTTAGTAGGCAGAGTGACAAACAGTATAAATTTCAATAGTTTTACAAAGGTAGCGGGCGCCCCTCTCTCGCAAGAACAGACATGATAACCTGTTCAGTGGTTATTAACCACTTGAGAGTTCGCAGCCACTGCTTTTACTCACTGTGCCTTTCACAGATGGGAAATATCCATTTGCATATCAGTCTTTGTCCTGCCCAGGGGCAGTCCAGCACCGAAATACAATGGCAATTCCAATCTGAACGAGAGTACCACCAGCAACCCCATACACGTGTTTCACCCTTGTTGGGGATCATCAGTGAGGTGAAGCTGATGCCTCTCTAAGCACAGTGAGAGGGAGACCACGTCTGGTTGCCCCCAGGAGACCTAGGGTTACCAATCCCAGGTTCCTTAAAAAATAGTTTTACAAAGGTAGCGGGCGCCCCTCTCTCGCAAGAACAGACATGATAACCTGTTCAGTGGTTATTAACCACTTGAGAGTTCGCAACCACTGCTTTTACTCACTGTGTCTTTCACAGATGGGAAATATCCATTTGCATATCAGTCTTTGTCCTGCCCAGGGGCAGTCCAGCACCGAAATACAATGGCAATTCCAATCTGAACGAGAGTACCACCAGCAACCCCATACACGTGTTTCACCCTTGTTGGGGATCATCAGTGAGGTGAAGCTGATGCCTCTCTAAGCACAGTGAGAGGGAGACCACGTCTGGTTGCCCCCAGGAGACCTAGGGTTACCAATCCCAGGTTCCTTAAAAAATAGTTTTACAAAGGTAGCGGACTCCCTGCTCACTGTGCTTAGAGAGGCTCAGCTTCACCTCACTGATGATGCCCAACAAGGCTGAAACATGTGTATGGGGTTGCTGATGGTACTCTTGTTCAGAGAGGAATTGCCATAGCATTTCGGTGCTGGACTGCTCTTGTGGGCGGGACAAAGACTGATATGCAAATGGATATTTCCCATCTGTGAAGGTACAGTGAGCAAAAAGCAATGGCTGCGAACTCTCAATGTGGTTAATAACCACTGAACAGGTTATCATGCCTTGTTCTTTCGAGAGAGGGGCGCCTGCTACCTTTTTTTGTATATTTGAAAGGAACTTGGGGTTGGTCACCCTAGGTTACCTGGGGGCAACCAGACGTGGACTCCCTGCTCACTGTGCTTAGAGAGGCTCAGCTTCACCTCACTGATGATGCCCAACAAGGCTGAAACACGTGTTTGGGGTTGCTGATGGTACTCTTGTTCAGAGAGGAATTGCCATAGCATTTCGGTGCTGGACTGCTCTTGTGGGCGGGACAAAGACTGATATGCAAATGGATATTTCCCATCTGTGAAGGTACAGTGAGCAAAAAGCAATGGCTGCGAACTCTCAATGTGGTTAATAACCACTGAACAGGTTATCATGCCTTGTTCTTTCGAGAGAGGGGCGCCTGCTACCTTTTTTTGTATATTTGAAAGGAACTTGGGGTTGGTCACCCTAGGTTACCTGGGGGCAACCAGACGTGGACTCCCTGCTCACTGTGCTTAGAGAGGCTCAGCTTCACCTCACTGATGATGCCCAACAAGGCTGAAACACGTGTATGGGGTTGCTGATGGTACTCTTGTTCAGAGAGGAATTGCCATAGCATTTCGGTGCTGGACTGCTCTTGTGGGCGGGACAAAGACTGATATGCAAATGGATATTTCCCATCTGTGAAGGTACAGTGAGCAAAAAGCAATGGCTGCGAACTCTCAATGTGGTTAATAACCACTGAACAGGTTATCATGCCTTGTTCTTTTGAGAGAGGGGCGCCTGCTACCTTTTTTTGTATATTTGAAAGGAACTTGGGGTTGGTCACCCTAGGTTACCTGGGGGCAACCAGACGTGGACTCCCTGCTCACTGTGCTTAGAGAGGCTCAGCTTCACCTCACTGATGATGCCCAACAAGGCTGAAACACGTGTATGGGGTTGCTGATGGTACTCTTGTTCAGAGAGGAATTGCCATAGCATTTCGGTGCTGGACTGCTCTTGTGGGCGGGACAAAGACTGATATGCAAATGGATATTTCCCATCTGTGAAGGTACAGTGAGCAAAAAGCAATGGCTGCGAACTCTCAATGTGGTTAATAACCACTGAACAGGTTATCATGCCTTGTTCTTTCGAGAGAGGGGCGCCTGCTACCTTTTTTTGTATATTTGAAAGGAACTTGGGGTTGGTCACCCTAGGTTACCTGGGGGCAACCAGACGTGGACTCCCTGCTCACTGTGCTTAGAGAGGCTCAGCTTCTCCTCACTGATGATGCCCAACAAGGCTGAAACACGTGTATGGGGTTGCTGATGGTACTCTTGTTCAGAGAGGAATTGCCATAGCATTTCGGTGCTGGACTGCTCTTGTGGGCGGGACAAAGACTGATATGCAAATGGTTATTTCCCATCTGTGAAGGTACAGTGAGCAAAAAGCAATTGCTGCGAACTCTCAATGTGGTTAATAACCACTGAACAGGTTATCATGCCTTGTTCTTTCGAGAGAGGGGCGCCTGCTACCTTTTTTTGTATATTTGAAAGGAACTTGGGGTTGGTCACCCTAGGTTACCTGGGGGCAACCAGACGTGGACTCCCTGCTCACTGTGCTTAGAGAGGCTCAGCTTCACCTCACTGATGATGCCCAACAAGGCTGAAACACGTGTATGGGGTTGCTGATGGTACTCTTGTTCAGAGAGGAATTGCCATAGCATTTCGGTGCTGGACTGCTCTTGTGGGCGGGACAAAGACTGATATGCAAATGGGTATTTCCCATCTGTGAAGGTACAGTGAGCAAAAAGCAATGGCTGCGAACTCTCAATGTGGTTAATAACCACTGAACAGGTTATCATGCCTTGTTCTTTCGAGAGAGGGGCGCCTGCTACCTTTTTTTGTATATTTGAAAGGAACTTGGGGTTGGTCACCCTAGGTTACCTGGGGGCAACCAGACGTGGACTCCCTGCTCACTGTGCTTAGAGAGGCTCAGCTTCACCTCACTGATGATGCCCAACAAGGCTGAAACACGTGTATGGGGTTGCTGATGGTACTCTTGTTCAGAGAGGAATTGCCATAGCATTTCGGTGCTGGACTGCTCTTGTGGGCGGGACAAAGACTGATATGCAAATGGATATTTCCCATCTGTGAAGGTACAGTGAGCAAAAAGCAATGGCTGTGAACTCTCAATGTGGTTAATAACCACTGAACAGGTTATCATGCCTTGTTCTTTCGAGAGAGGGGCGCCTGCTACCTTTTTTAGTATAAATTTCAAGTATTGTTTTAAATGACAATACATTTAACATTGTTTAACATTGTCGTCGACACACAATTTTGTGTTTCTGGTTCGGTATAGATTGGAGCGAAGCAGTGGCTGTAAAACTTGTAGCAGTGCTGCTGTGAAAGTACCGAACGGTCTTCAGGACAATGATTTCAAGTCGGGTCAATGTTAATAGAAGGGCGTCCACCTATGAATGATAGGGGACTGGGTTAGTTCAGAGAGTGATGTCTAGGAAACCATGTTAAAAACTGCAAAAGAGGGGACCTACCATGTGCAGGTAAGTAGCCGCCTTGGTCGTGTTAAAGTTTGTCCAGCAGATGAATTGTCTGGGAGGCTGTCTGCAAACGTCAGAGGCCTGAAACTAAAGTAAATATTATTTTAAAATTATTGAATGTTATTTATCATGGGGTGGCAGGAAGGCCACAAAAATGCGAAAGGAATGGTGGGAGGCCCTGAGCCAGAATCGTGTTGTGTGGACACGGACGGCCTATGAGGGTGCCTCTGGTCTAGGAGGTGTTGGTCCAGCTGGATTCCTGGTAAGACCCACGTGTGATCTGTGCATAGCAGAAGCCAATTGAGGTCACAGATGGATAGTGAGAGTGTCGGGTAAGTAGCAAGATCTTAGCGTGCATGGTGTCAATTTTAAACTATGACATGCGCGCCGACATAACGAGATAGTGTGACAGAAGCTCGTGGGGGATTGGCTGTGATCTAGTAACTAAAAGCCAAAACTCGATTAGTAATCCCGTGTGGGAACGTAAAATAAGAAGGTATACTTGCAAGGCGGGAGTGACGGCCACTGCTCTACTGAACAGTGAGAAAGGAGCTGTGTCATAGCAAGATCTTTTCGTGCACGGTGTTAATGCGGGCAACCTAACGAGGTGGTGTGACAATTGCTCGTATGAGTGGCTATGCTCTAGAAAAAAAACAGGATTCAAAAAGTAGTCTCGAGTGGAAACGTAAATAATTACCTTTTGCATGGAGATCTTCCCAACAGTGAGAAAGGAGCTGTTTCACTGTCGGGGTGTAGTGCGCATGTCTTGCAGTGATTACGTGATCACGTTGTGCGTGTGGCTGTGGATAGCAGGGGACTGCGCATGTCCAAAGGGAGTAGTGTGCTGTCACGGGAGCCGAGGTTGTAATGGAAAGGCGCTGTACAGTCTGCGCATGTCAAAGCAGACTTAATGTCTGAAAAGTTTACCCAAGGCGAGTAGTGTTTGTCGTCAAGAAATGCGGGTAAAATGATTTACATGTCAAAACCTATTTGTTAACATAAAAAACAATAAAAAACACGCATTATTATTCAAAATGCTCTTCTATGGCTAAATTGCCATACATATTTTTGCAAGTTTGTAAGACACACAATATTGAGAATCATATTGTCGTGAGAACTGATGATGTGTGTGAATTGCTGCATTATCATGTTGCTCAAATGGACAACTATTTTGAAACAATGTGGATTGGGTGACTTAGGTGCACATGTGCTTAACAGCTGCTGGTGCGTGTGAATAACAAAAAATGATGGAATCCATTCGCGATAGTTTGGCATGTGGAACATTTTTGTTGACACAAACATTACTTTTCTATGGCTAGAATTGTCATACATAATTTTCACGAAAAACCATTATTGTTAACACAAACATTGCTCTTCTATGGTTATGGTTGCCGTGCATAGTTAACACGTGCTTGTGTGAGAAAAATGTTGTTCAAGCGAATTTACCAAAGAGACCCAAGAAAAACAGCAAAAACAATGGCGCCTCCTTGCAATGGGAGACTGACTCCAGAGGACTATCCCACCTCCTTTATCGGCTGGTTTAATGAGGAAGGTTGTGTTATTTTCTAGTGTTTGTAGTCCGAGTCGTTGTGCGGATGAGAGGTTGTTCTTGAAACGTAATTGCTTGTCGAAGGTCTTATGTAGTTCCAGGATGATGCGGTTTTCAAAAGATAATATTTCAGGACATATCATTGAGGCGAGAGGGGTGAAGACAGATGGGGGTTTTAGGCCCGTTGATTTTGAAGGCTCCTTATCATTGCTGTCCCTGAAAAAATACTGTAGACGTATAGTACGAAAGAAGTTTCGCAATTTTACCTCTGTGGTAATGGGGTTTGCTTTGGCGCTTGGTATGAAGCTGAGACCTTTAGTCAGGACTTCTATTTCGTTGATGGACAAGATGTGGTCACTTAGATTAAAGATTGGGATCACCATGTTTGTTGTGGTGGGACCCATTGT
The DNA here is from genome assembly GCF_040938575.1 of Ambystoma mexicanum. NCBI lineage: Eukaryota > Metazoa > Chordata > Amphibia > Caudata > Ambystomatidae > Ambystoma > Ambystoma mexicanum. The sequence goes on along the minus strand of NC_090934.1, from coordinate 57,361,711 downwards.
CGTGTTCGCATTGGGTGTTGGCCTTGGTAGCGAGGTCTGCCTCGTTGTCCCCTCCCTTGAAAACTTGATGCCTGTTGGGGGTTCGTTTGTCCACCTGTTGTAGAATCAGAGTCACTGCTATTAGAACTGTTAGAGAATGTCACAAATTTCTTCTTCTGTAGTCTTCGTGGGTTTTGTCTGGTTGTGTTTGTGTTGAGTTGGTTGTAGAACCCTGGGACCAGGTATGGATAGGTTCTTTCCTCTTTGTAATTCTTGATATCTATTTGCAGTTTCCACAATTTTTTGTCAATAGTAAATTTCTGAAATTTCTTGATTTCTTCCTCAATTATTTCCAGTTGGGTTTTGATATCCAGAATTACAGAGTCTTTTTTAATTTTATCTTCTAGTGCAGAGAGTTCATCACTCTGTGCCTTGGTTTCCTCTTCTGCCGTTTTTATCACTAGGATAATCCAGTCGCGTGAACATTTATTCCCAATGCCACTGAATTGTTTCATCAAGCGTGGGTTGTCTAGGAAGACCCGAGGTATATTTCTCACCTGTAGGCCTTCTGGGATAACACCAGCTTTCAAATATTCTAGCATAAGTTGGCCATGTGACTCCGTGCGGATGAGCTTTTTCTTTTTTTGTAGTAAAATGTCTAGATCATTGAGTGCCGGATCTTTCACCGGAGCTACTGGTGTTGTGGTTACACCTAGTAGCGATGGAGTCTCTAAAAGGTTTTTATATTGATCATCGGAGAAAATCACGATGTTGACGTTCTCCATTGAAAGTGTATCAAATTAATGATGATCAACAACCAAAGGGTTGTCCGAAGGGAAGAGAGATATAAGGGCGACCCTCTTTTTTGTAAGGGGGCTTGACTCAAGAGGTTGGGAGATGCTGTAAGTGAGAAAAAGAGTCAAAGCTACCCTAACCAAAGGCGTGACATAGGGTCACCAGGTTTTGCAGAGGAGCTAGGTAACTGCTAGCTCAATAGACAAAAAACCCACGAATGCGGGAATGACAACAAATGTTTTTTTTTATTTTACACTAACAGAGAACAAAACAAATATACAAGCTGCGCCGTGGCGCTGAATATATGCATTATTGAGCATATTTTTGTCTGCGTTTTTTTGTGAGTTAGGCAGAGTGACAAACAGTATAAATTTCAAGTATTGTTTTAAATGACAATACATTTAACATTGTTTAACATTGTCGTCGACACACAATTTTGTGTTTCTGGTTCGGTATAGATTGGAGAGAAGCAGTGGCTGTAAAACTTGTAGCAGTGCTGCTGTGAAAGTACTGAACGGTCTTCAGGACAATGATTTCAAGTCGGGTCAATGTTAATAGAAGGGCGTCCACCTATGAATGATAGGGGACTGGGTTAGTTCAGAGAGTGATGTCTAGGAAACCATGTTAAAAACTGCAAAAGAGGGGACCTACCATGTGCAGGTAAGTAGCCGCCTTGGTCGTGTTAAAGTTTGTCCAGCAGATGAATTGTCTGGGAGGCTGTCTGCAAACGTCAGAGGCCTGAAGCTTAAGTAAAAATTATTTAAAAATTATTGAATGTTATTTATCATGGGGTGGCAGGAAGGCCACAAAAATGCGAAAGGAATGGTGGGAGGCCCTGAGCCAGAATCGTGTTGTGTGGATACGGACGGCCTATGAGGGTGCCTCTGGTCTAGGAGGTGTTAGTCCAGCTGGATTCCTGGTAAGACCCACGTGTGATCTGTGCATAGCAGAAGCCAATTGAGGGCACAGATGGATAGTGAGAGTGTCGGGTAAGTAGCAAGATCTTAGCGTGCATGGTGTCAATTTTAAACTATGACATGCGGGCCGACATAACGAGATAGTGTGACAGAAGCTTGTGGGGGATTGGCTGTGATCTAGTAACTAAAAGCCAAAACTCGATTAGTAATCCCGTGTGGGAACGTAAAATAAGAAGGTATACTTGCAGGGCGGGAGTGACGGCCGCTGCTCTACTGAACAGTGAGAAAGGAGCTGTGTCATAGCAAGATCTTTTCGTGCACGGTGTTAATGCGGGCAACCTAACGAGGTGGTGTGACAATTGCTCGTATGAGTGGCTATGCTCTAGAAAAAAAACAGGATTCAAAAAGTAGTCTCGAGTGGAAACGTAAATAATTACCTTTTGCATGGAGATCTTCCCAACAGTAAGAAAGGAGCTGTTTCACTGTCGGGGTGTAGTGCGCATGTCTTGTAGTGATTACGTGATCACGTTGTGCGTGTGTCCGTGGATAGCAGGGGACCGCGCATGTCCAAAGGGAGTAGTGTGCTGTCACGGGAGCCGAGGTTGTAATGGAAAGGCGCTGTACAGTCTGCGCATGTCTAAGACAACTTCCAGCAGTATGAGCGAGCACCAAACACTGCAAGCTCCAATCCCAATTTTTTCCGCAAAATTTTATATCTTCTATTTTCCTCAAAAACCATCCATTTGCATTGGATATTATCTTGGCTATTCAATCGCGTAAAATTAAAATCAGTTTTTCAATGAAAATTTTTCGACTTGTGACATCAAATAACATGTAAGACAGACGTTCAACAGACCAGACGAACCCCAGTCGGTCACAGATATCTCTGCCTCTAAATATTACCCTGACATGGAGTTTAAACGTACCCCTTTCAAAGCATCTTTAATCGCTGTGATAGTGTATTTGTTCCCCCTTTAGTTGGGACTATGGGTGCATGTTTCTTCTAGCCGCTTGTATTAAAAGTGTAGGAATAAGGCGAATCATCTCACTTCTCGGGTGTCTCCCCCAGTAACTTCTCACTTCTTGTGTGTCCTCCCCGGTATCTTCTCTGTTTGCTTAATTATTCTCAAGTCATTATCCCCTTCCCCTTAGATGTATACATTCTTCTCAACTTCTGACTATGTTTTGTTTTTTATTTCCACCTCCCTCTGTTACCTTTTCCCTTTACTTGTTCTAAAGCATGCACTTTTGCCAATACACTCAGTCTTTTTCACTCACCGTTTGCATGGTTCTTCTCTGGACCCTCAGAATCATCACCATTGTTATCGACTCCTGCGGCTTTTCACCCGCTCAGCTGCCCGTAGGAATGGGAAGGGGTTGCGTGGGGGAGCGGGGGTTCCTTCAGACCCTAGTCTGCAGATTTTTCTTACACTACCACTGTCCACAGGGAGTTTCACGGTCTACTCAGCCAAATGGCAACAACCATGTTTTCACATTACAGTTTTGCTGAAAAGTACTTGCATTACTAACGAAACCAGCTTAATTTATATAGCAATTATTTATTCCTATAGAGGAGGGGTTTTGTTGCACGACACAGAGGTGTAGTTTGGGAGTGACATTTGCCAGTGGGGGGACCTAAGGGAAGCAGGCGCATTCTGGTGTTTCGCCCTGGGCACCAAGGTGCCCTGTAGTGCCCTGTAATCGCTTTTAGACCACAGCCAGCTGAGCTGCGAACATATATATGTAGAACATTATTGGAGAACACTTAATACCTAGGGGCGCGCTTAAAAAGAGTGGCCCATCGTTTGCACTGAACGAGGGCCCATGTGTTTAAGAAAGGAGGCATAACCACGCGTGTAACGTTTGTCTCATTAAGTGGATATTAAGGCAGGGTCGGATTGGCCCCTCGGTCTTTTGGCCCGTGGCCGGGCCGAAATCGTCCCTGCAGAGTGGGGGCTGATTTCTGGCTATGCCTGGGCTGGTTTTTAAAAAAAAATGTGGGAAAAAAATGCATTTTTTTTTCTCAAAAAGCCTTTCATCCGTTTTAGGTCGATAAATGAGTACCAACACAGGTTGGGTGATATTGTATGCATATGTGTTCTATAAAAAAGATCTTAAGCGTTAGTGCAGTACAATACCATATTATCATTTGGCCTTGGACATCTGCTTGGATTCACAGTAATTTAGTGTACTTAGGAACAATGCTATTTGATGCCACTTCCTGTTTTGTCAAGGGGTGAAAGGCTGTGTGTCATCACTTCCCAGGATGTCATGTTGGGGTGTGGTCTTCCGGTGATGTCATCAGAGGTCAAGGGTCGTGAGGTGTGGGCCACTTTTTTGAGGCGCGGGGCGGGCCACTTTTTTTTGGGTGAACGGGCCTATTTCTTGCACCAGTCCGACCCTGTATAAAGGGGGGCAGTTTAGGGGGATCTTACCAGCCACACTTCAGAGAAGCATTCTTAACATTGAATTGTGTTTTTAAAATCCACATTTCTGGTGCTTTTATGGAGGTGCTCCCAACCTCTCACCCCCAGTCTCCTGCACGACGTGCAATTCCACTTCCTCGGCACCTCTACCTAAATCTGTTCCTGGTGCTTTTATATTGTACACTCGGCATGCTGGGCTCACTAGAACATGTCACGCATAAAGCTGCAAGAGCGTCATGGCATCCAGTGTTTCTAAAGGACACAGAGTGTTGCCCTTAAGGGGACTTGTCCATTGAGGTGTACAGTCCGCATTGCGTTTTTTTGCAACCTTACATCTAAGTTAATACTCTCACAATGAAATAAAGCATTCCACCATTCCAAACCTATCACACACCATGCAGGTGCCGCCTACACTACTTTTCCCTCTTTCCTCTGGTGCAACCCCATCCCAACCCTATCACACCCAGACCCAGGCAAATGGCCATGCAGGTGCCGCCTACACTACCTTCCCCTCTTCACTCCGGTGCAACCCCATCCCAACCCTATTACACCCAGACCTTGGCACATGGCCATGCAGGTGCCACCATCACTACCTTCCCCTCTTCCCTCCGGTGCAACTCCATCCCAACCCTATCACACCCAGACCCAGGCACATGGCCATGCAGGTGCCGCCTACACTACCTTCCCCTCTTCCCTCTGGTACAACACCATCCCAACCCTATCACACCCAGACCCAGGCACATGGCCATGCAGGTGCCGCCAACACTACCTTCCCCTCTTCCCTCTGGTCCAACCCCATCCCAACCCTATCACACCCAGACCCAGGCACATGGCCATGCAGGTGCTTCCTACACTACCTTCCCCTCTTCCCTCTGGTGCAACCCCATCCCAACCCTATCACAGCCAGACCCAGGCACATGGCCATGCAGGTGCCGCCTACACTACCTTCCCCTCTTCCCTCCGGTGCAACCCCATCCCAACCCTATCACACCCAGACCCAGGCACATGGCCATGCAGGTGCCGCCTACACTACCTTCCCCTCTTCCCTCTGGTGCAACCCCATCCCAACCCTATCACACCCAGACCCAGGCACATGGCCATGCAGGTGCCACCAACACTACCTTCCCCTCTTCCCTCCGGTGAAACCCCATCCCAACCCTATCACACCCAGGCACATGGCCATGCAGGTGTCGCCTACACTACCTTCCCCTCTTCCCTCCGGTGCAACCCCATCCCAACCCTATCACACCCAGACCCAGGCACATGCCCATGCAGGTGCCACCAACACTACCTTCCACTCTTCTCTCCGGTGCAACCCCATCCCAACCCTATCACACCCAGACCCAGACACATGGCCATGCAGGTGCCGCCAACACTACCTTCCCCTCTTCCCTCTGGTGCAACCCCATCCCAACCCTATCACACCCAGGCACCGGCACATGGCCATGCAGGTGCCGCCTACACTCCCTTCCCCTCTTCCCTGCGGTGCAACCCCATCCCAACCCTATCACACCCAGACCCAGGCACATGGCCATGCAGGTGCCGCCTACACTACCTTCCCCTCTTCCCTCTGGTGCAACCCCATCCCAACCCTATCACACCCAGACCCAGGCACATGGCCATGCAGGTGCCGCCAACACTACCTTCCCCTCTTCCCTCTGGTGCAACCCCATCCCAACCCTATCACACCCAGACCCAGGCACATGGCCATGCAGGTGCCGCCTACACTACTTTCCCCTCTTCCCTCCGGTGCAACCCCATCCCAACCCTATCACACCCAGACCCAGGCACATGGCCATGCAGGTGCCGCCTACACTACCTTCCCCTCTTTCCTCTGGTGCAACCCCATCCCAACCCTATCACACCCAGACCCAGGCACATGGCCATGCAGGTGCTACCAACACCACCTTCCCCTCTTCCCTCCGGTGAAACCCCATCCCAACCCTATCACACCCAGACCCAGGCACATGGCCATGCAGGTGCCGCCAACACTACCTTCCCCTCTTCCCTCTGGTGCAACCCCATCCCAACCCTATCACACCCAGACCCAGGCACATGGCCATGCAGGTGCCGCCTACACTACCTTCCCCTCTTCCCTCTGGTGCAACCCCATCCCAACCCTATCACACCCAGACCCAGACACATGGCCATGCAGGTGCCGCCAACACTACCTTCCCCTCTTCCCTCTGGTGCAACCCCATCCCAACCCTATCACACCCAGGCCCCGGCACATGGCCATGCAGGTGCCGCCTACACTCCCTTCCCCTCTTCCCTGCGGTGCAACCCCATCCCAACCCTATCACACCCAGACCCAGGCACATGGCCATGCAGGTGCCACCTACACTACCTTCCCCTCTTCCCTCTGGTGCAACCCCATCCCAACCCTATCACACCCAGACCCAGGCACATGGCCATGCAGGTGCCGCCAACACTACCTTCCCCTCTTCCCTCTGGTGCAACCCCATCCCAACCCTATCACACCCAGACCCAGGCACATGGCCATGCAGGTGCCGCCTACACTACTTTCCCCTCTTCCCTCCGGTGCAACCCCATCCCAACCCTATCACACCCAGACCCAGGCACATGGCCATGCAGGTGCCGCCTACACTACCTTCCCCTCTTTCCTCTGGTGCAACCCCATCCCAACCCTATCACACCCAGACCCAGGCACATGGCCATGCATGTGCCACCAACACCACCTTCCCCTCTTCCCTCTGGTGAAACCCCATCCCAACCCTATCACACCCAGGCACATGGCCATGCAGGTGCCGCCTACACTACTTTCCCCTCTTCCCTCCGGTGCAACCCCATCCCAACCCTATCACACCCAGGCCCAGGCACATGGCCATGCAGGTGCCGCCTACACTCCCTTCCCCTCTTCCCTGCGGTGCAACCCCATCCCAACCCTATCACACCCAGACCCAGGCACATGGCCATGTAGGTGCCGCCTACACTACCTTCCCCTCTTCCCTCCGGTGCAACCCCATCCCAACCCTATCACACCCAGACCCAGACACATGGCCATGCAGGTGCCACCAACACTACCTTTCCCTCTTCCCTCCGGTGCAACCCCATCCCAACCCTATCACACTCAGACCCAGGCACATGGCCATGCAGGTGCCGCCTACACTACCTTCCCCTCTTCCCTCTGGTGCAACCCCATCCCAACCCTATCACACCCAGACCCAGGCACATGGCCATCCAGGTGCCACCTACACTACCTTCCCCTCTTCCTTCCAGTGCAACCCCATCCCAACCCTATCACACCCAGACCCAGGCACATGGCCATGCAGGTGCCGCCTACACTACCTTCCCCTCTTCCCTCTGGTGCCACTCCATCCCAACCCTATCACACCCAGACCCGAGGGCATGGCCATGCAGGTGCTGACTACACTACCTTCCCCTCTTCCCTCTGGTGCAACCCCATCCCAACCCTATCACACCCAGACCGAGGCACATGGCCATGCAGGTGCCGCCTACACTACCTTCCCCTCTTCCCTCTGGTGCAACCCCATCCCAACCCTATCACACCCAGACCCGAGGGCATGGCCATGCAGGTGCTGCCTACACTACTTTCCCCTCTTCCCTCTGGTGCAAACCCATCCCAACCCTATCACACCCAGACCCAGGCACATGGCCATGCAGGTGCTGCCTACACTACCTTCCCCTCTTCCCTCCGGTGCAACCCCATCCCAACCCTAATACACCCAGACCCAGGCACATGGCCATGCAGGTGCCACCTACACTACCTTCCCCTCTTCCCTCTGGTGCAACCCCATCCCAACCCTATCACACCCAGACCCGAGGGCATGGTCATGCAGGTGCTGCCTACACTACCTTCCCCTCTTCCCTCTGGTGCAACCCCATCCCAACCCTATCACACCCAGACCCCAGGGCATGGCCTTGCAGGTGCCACCCACACTACTTTCCCCTCTTCTTGCCTGTGTCCAGCGCATTCAGCTGGCACACAGTCCACTCTGGGCGCTATCACTTTTGTCATCTTGTTTGACCGCCCAGATGTTGTGGTAACTCCTAACAGACACTGAAGCCTCCATACCTCAGGGGTCCGCTGGAGGTTTACTGGAGTCCCGCATGCATCCATTCACTGCCTACTTTGAGTACTTCTTGAAAGTACTAGTCCATGGGTTATGTACTCGGCTCTTAGGAGCATTCTGAGTGAGCCCTTCGCCTGATGGGCTCCATTCCCTGAACTTTCTCCTCTGAATCCAGATGCATTCAAATAATCACAGACTTAATTTCTTCCTTTCACCCCCTGGCCTCCCTACAGACATTACACATCTCTTATGTTTTATTGAAAATATGCTCCTCTCCTCACCACCTCTCCCCTCTGATTGCTTTTTCCACTCCTCCATAGACTGAGGCCTAGAAGCCCCGGCCGGGTGCACTACGCCAGACTTCAGGCAAGATGGTTTGCCAAAAAATCACTTGACGTCTCAACAGTTAGCATATGGGTAATAGTGAATGGTATTCTTTAGGTACGTTATGTTATGTGTTGGCATTTGTATAGAGCCTTTTACCATTGTTATGATACCAAAGCACTGTGGGTAAAACTCTCTCGGGGACTGCAATCTCAGTCATTGGAGAGCGTAGCGTAGTACAACGTGCATGGGTGCACTCGGTATGTGTGCAGCCAGTGTGCAATACGTGATGTGTAGCTGTATACTAGTACTAGCTGCAGTGTGGTGACCGTGTAAGGGCAGCAGAATGTGTGGTGTAAGACCAATGGACTATGATATCTGCATTCTGGCAGTGCTGGTGCTTGAGGGTGATGTTATGTGTGCGCTAGGCTGAATTTGAGGGGTATAGCTGCGTTCTAAATACTATTGAGATTAACGCGGTGGTGTGTAAGTGTTTATGCAGCTAGGCCCAATTATTCGAGGGTTGTAGCTGTATTCTAATTGTTTGTTGGTGCTGGGGTAAGAGTTAGCATAGTGGTGTGTTTGAGAGTGTGTTTTCCAGCAGGACCTTGTTTCTGATCAGCCTCCTGTCCCTGACAGGGGCATAGAATCTCCCTCTATCTTGGTCGGTCATGTTCTTTGGTGAAGAAATTGGTGGGTGGAGATCAGGGAGGTCCGTCCCAAAACTCATGTTCTTATCACTGTATCTAGCACTATGCTTTTGGTCGGCAATTTGTTAAAATGGCTACTCTGTTTCTTGCTATAGTTCTTCGTAAGGGTTAGGACGTGAGGCAATTGCTGGTTTGATAGCATAGTGCATAGTTGCAGGTCAGTGATTAAGTTCATAAGTGCTGATTAGCGCTTGGGATTCTAGTTCTGCTAGATAGAAGTACCGGTCGGCATTTCTGTTATATACATTCAATGGTTGGAGTGATTACCTGCTGAATGGCCACGGATATCTAGTTCTGCTCTGGGATTCCAGGGGTGTAGCATTAGCAGTCAGGTGCCTTTAAGGGCTGATTGTGTGGTGTAGAATTGCATGGCCTTTATCAAGCTCAAGAGTGTTGGTGCTTTGGTTACCAGTATGGTTACAAGTCTGGCACACCCATGACTTCAGGCCTTAGGCTCTGCTGAGTTCCTGTGGATGAGGTGATGAACACATTCTGACAGGTACAGAATTCGGTCAGGGTGCCACTATGATTTTAAATTCACATCTGGGCAGAGGCCCTAGGTGGTGTAGCTGGAGATCGTCAGGCCCGACGGTCTATGGTAGGGTCCGTATTCACCGGGATACAGATGTCGGTCTAGGTGATGGGTCGGGCAGTTAGGCGAAGAACCAGGCTTTGAGTGCCTTCTGGAGCACCATCTATTCTTCGCCGTGTCTAATGCAGGGAGGCAGTGAATACCTCAAGGGTAGTGCCAGGGTTGAGCAGTGTGCTTAGTTTGTGTGCATCGGGCATCTGTAAATGCAGCGCAGGTAAAGACCCTCATAATGTCCATCACAGAGAGTCTGTGGCCAGGGACAGGTTCCCATCATTCACAGCTGGAGAAGCAGTCATGCGTAATGCTTAGTTATGGGGATATGGTTCTTAAAGTACCCTGATTAGAATGTGCCCAAAATCACACGCAGAGCAGTAGCCAAAGCTTCTGTCATGAGTCTAAAGGAGCAGGTTGCTCGCTGAACCTCTCAAAAACACCTGGTAATTTCAGCATTTTATTAGAAAATATGTACATACAAAGTAGAAAGGGATTGCAGTCTAGGGGGGGGAGGGGAGGGTGTCCCTCCACCTTTCCTCAATCTTAAAGTGGGTTCACATCTCGCTAGCACAGGTTCCACATTCTGCCACAATGGTGCTGTAAGAGTTGGTTACGAGCGCAGAGGCACCCCTGCTATCTGCTTCTATCTCTCAGACCTGGGAGGCCTATAGACCATAGCCTTAACTAAACCACTTCCTCAGGGCTCTAACAGGACCTACCCTGGTTGATCTGTTCCTCCAGTCCTGATGGTCAATTCCTCGGCTTTCTCTCGCTTGCCTGTCTCGTCTCTTCTTCCACACACCCCATCCTTGCCTCTCTCTCTCTCAAAACGCTGTCCACCAGTCTTACCATACACTCTTGTCTCTCCTATCTCTGTCCCCAATATTGCCCTCCCCTCTCGCTTCACTATGCTTTGTGGTCTGATCTCTCTCTCTCTCTCTCTCTCTCTCTCTCTCTCTCTCTCTCTCTCTCTCTCTCTTTCCAAGCTCATGTCTATGTCCAACAACACTCACATGGTCTTCCCCTTATCCAAACTCTGCACTGCCAACAGTACATGTACCTGTACTGTCCCTTACCCTCCAGCCTCTTACTTCCCTTTCACCTTCCTACACACAGCCTCTCTCACAAACTGCCCCCTCTTTCTGCTCTCAGCCTTTAAATCAGTCACTCACTCACACACACACAACCCTATTGGTACCACCCTCTCAGACCCAGCACCTTACCTTTACTCTCTCGAAGCACTCCGCTATCACCTGTAACTCCTTCTCCACCTTCTCCACCTGCCACACCCTCCTCACTGCCGGCCGATTGTCCACCTCCATAGCTCCCACCTTTCATCCTCTACTGGAAGTGCTGGCTTTTATAGGCCAAACCTTCCTGCTGAAGAGTAGCCCCTGGCTCCCATTGGCTTCTAAGACAGTTGCCCCATTTGGCCAATCTCTAGCTGAACTGCTCCCCTGGGGGCGGGACTTCCTGTGGAAGTCTTTCATGATCCTTCTAACTCTGCTCCCTTTTGGGACCCATACCTCTGAAGGCAGCCATGTGTGCACATTGATCATTTTCTCTTCTGTTTCCGTCTGATCTGGGTGAAAATAGGCATGGGGGGGGGCTGCTTCTGGGTTTTCCCTGTTCCCCTGAGGTCTCTTTCCGGTTCCAGTACTGTGCTTACTGCCCCAGAGCTCCCCGGGAGTCCGTCTGGGGTTTATGGGGTTGGTGTTTGGTGTCTTCTTTAGTTTTTGGAGATAGAATTTCAGTCTATTTCCATTTTGGTGCTGGACCAATCCCTCCGGTTCAAAACTGTGCCTTGTCGGTTGCACGCAGGTGCATTCTGGTACTGGTAATTCGGGTTTCCCTTTGGCTAGTATTTCTTTTGTCTGTGCCCGTGGTTATAATCAGACTTCAAAGCGCTCAGGTGGTGGCTGCAGCTTAGGTGCCTTTAAAGAAAAGAAAAAGAGCCGTAGACATGATAGAGGACGATAGGTATTGAGACAGGGACAGCAGCACTAGTAGCCAAATGCACACAAGATGTAGAAACTATTCAATTTACAAAGACTTTACGAGGAGGAGTAACTCTTACTCCTAACCTACTTCTGAAAGGAGGCGAGTAAGTCAAAAGTAAATCAGTATTACATCTGGTAATTCTTTAATCATTCAAGTACTCTCTTACCAGGAGGAACTTACAGTTACTCCAGGTAACTTGTTTGGGAATCGGCTCCTTAGATAACTTACTTATGGTGTTTGAAAACACATGCGCGAGGAAGTTTAGCAATCTCATTTTGGTGCCAATCTCATTGGAAGGCCAATCAATTAACAATTAGGGTGTCCTTTTAAACTGAGTATTGCAGTAAAACAGACATAAATGCCTGTGTAATGCTTTCATTCCTTTCTTCACCGCTCCTACCCATTTTCCTCCTCTTCCAAGAAGGAGAAGGGTCATTAAGTGGAGTTTGCATCTCTGCCCTGCTTTGCTCTTCCATCTTAAAAAAGGACCACGTGTTTCACCTGAAGGAGGTTTTCATAGCAATGGATTCTCATGGACCCTGCCTGGCATTAGCACCTTCTCGTGAGCAGGCAGATTCCATGGAATTCCAGCAGTAAATCCATCCGAGAAAGCTTCCCTTGATGGCAGTGTTTACTTTTTGACAAAGCAGAGAATTAAACTGAAGTGTAGAAACACTGCTGTGCAGTTTCATTCTTCATTCTTACACTATGCTTGGTAAATGTTGACAACTGCCTGCTAGGAACCCAGCTCATGTTTTAAAATGCCCCCACCCCCTCGAGTCCAACCACTTATATGCAGAATGCAGTATTGCCTGGTCCCAGTCCTTGATGTCATGGTCAACGTTAGAATAATGAAGAGCTACATCATCCAGAAACTCTTAACATCCTACACCCCCCCCCCCCCCCCCGACAACCACCACAGAAAGAGCAGAAAGTGGCCTGGTTGATCTACAGACCCAGATGCTGAACATGGCCGACAGAGGCAAAACTGGAGCTCTCCTGCTTCTGGACCAGTCTGCAGCGCTTGATCTTGTGGATCATGAAATACTCTTGTCCACTCTGCTGACTATTGGTGCCTGTTCTAAGGATGCTGGCGACTGGTTCAGTTCCTCTCTTGGTAACCGCGTGTCTAAGGTTATTATAAATCAAGCACCCTCCCCTCGGTCGTGTATCACCTGTGGAGTACCTCAGGGTTCATGCTTGTCTCCAGCCCTTTTCAATGTTTATAATCACCCCTGTGCTATCTTTGAGATGATTTGGTGATTCTGTTCACTAGTTACGCCGATGATACGCAGCGAACTGTCTGGTGCTTACGCGGCAGATTCTAGAAAGGTTCAGATTGCATATAATGCATTGAAGAACTGGATGTCCACACATTGGCTCTGCCTGAACAGCTCCAAAACGGAGCTCTTGAATTTCGGCTGCCGCCAAGCAAGATCTAAACTGGACTCCTGCTATTCTGCACTCACTATTGAAGGGCATGATACAGCTGTTCAAAAGAAAGTCACATCTCTGGGGGTCTTCTTTGAGGCCTCTCTGGGGGTTAAAGCCCAGGTAGATAGTGTGGTAAGAGAATCCCAATATCACCTAAGGCTCTTGAGACTAGTGAAGCCACGCGTGTCATCTAAGAACTGCCGAACATTGGTAAGGGCAATTACTATGCCCAGACCCGATTATTGGGGTGCTCTTCTTAGTGGGGCTAATATAAATGCCCTGCACAAACTACAAATATTGCAAAATGACACTATGAATGTTTCTAAAAGAGATCACATTTCAGACCGCAGAAGGGTTCTTCATTGGCTCCCTAGAGTATTGAGGATTAAATTTAAGCTAAACACTATGGTACATAAATGTGTCTTCATATCAACTCCCTCATATCTTACGCAGAGCAAATCAGCAAACAACCAACAGACGAGCAAGGTCGTCCAACACGCAGATGCTGTTCTGTTCCAGAATCAAAAAAGCCAGAGGCAGCGGCCATTCCTTCCCGGTGCATGCCACCGCAGTCTGGAATTCTCTGCCCGTTCATCTCCGCTTAGAAAGTAACCATTTTTTCTTTCACAAAAGATTAAAAACTCTCTTGTTCACCTGACACCTGTTTTTCGTCCGTGATTCCTACTGCCGCAGAATTTGTTCCTGTCTCGTTTCTTTCTGTTGTCTTATGTTGAATTGCCCGCTTCGATGCCTGATGGCTTATGCGCGTTACAAATCGTAGATAAAAAATAAATAAAATAATAAATGAATAATAATAATAATAATAATAATAATAATATAGAAATCAAAGTTATTTGTGATTGAACATGCTGATAGAAACCCATTTTTGAGCAGCAGATGTCCTACTATATAATGGATGGGTGTGCCATATGCAATTCCTTTTATGGGGCTGAACCAAGATGGCCGCCAAGCAGACCTTAACGATGTTCTCTGGCTTAACTCACTTCCGTAGACAACACAGAACCAGTAGGATTTCCTTATTTTATTTACCTGGGTAAGATTTAAGTGGGAAGGGTTTTGCTAGAATGGCCTTACATGTTGTGTAGATTCCAGCGGGAATACTGGGCTGCACGTTATTTTCGACCCATACCACTCACCACCGCAGTTTGGTTCCAGTGTCACCATGAATTTCTTCTACTATTGCATGACAGTGTGCACCCTCGGATGAGTGTACCTCGGCCATATGTAGAGTATGACAGTGACAGTGAGCACATTTCTGCCAAACCAGTCTCGCAGGATGAGCCGACCAGCGCTGGTGACATTCAGCAGGAGGGACTTACACACGTGGGCCTATCAGAACCACTGAACGTCCCGCAATACTTCAGTGGGTATCAGTGCTTTACTGCGCTGACCAAAATACTGAATGCAAAAATGACTCATCTCCTTTCTAAATTTTCCCAGCAATTATATGTGGGGGTGCGTAATTAATTATGTAAGGGGTGTATAGAGGGGTGCTGTGGTGGGTCTCCCCCGCATATAGCTGCCTAAAATCGAAAGAAAAGTCATGACGGTATTTTTGAGTCAGTATTTTTTGGTCGCAGTTGTCACATAGATCCCTTCAGTGGACCAATCAGAGCTCCTGATTCTCTGGTGAGGTTTGTTGGACTGATTAAAAAGCCCAGCTCACTTCTGGATTCTCTGTTGGTGGGAGGTACATGACAGATCCACACGGGGACAGAGAGGGGTGATCTTGTGCTCTAACCGCTGAGATCATTTAAAAAAAAATGTATTTCGCTCATTTCATTCAATGTCAGTATAATTATTTTGGGCTATTTTGGTGTCGCTTGTCGCATTTATATGCCGAAAATATTGCATTGGAGTACAGATAGGGAGGAATGACATGTGAGGAGGGACACAGGGCAATGACATATGAGGAGGGACACAGGGCAAGACATATGAGGAGGGACACAGGGGAATGACATGTGAGGAGGGACACAGGGCAATGACATATGAGGAGGGACACAGGGCAAGACATATGAGGAGGGACACAGGGGAATGACATGTGAGGAGGGACACAGGGCAATGACATATGAGGAGGGACACAGGGCAATGACATATGAGGAGGGACACAGGGCAAGGACATGTGAGGAGGGACACAGGGGAATGACATGTGAGGAGGGACACAGGGCAATGACATATGAGGAGGGACACAGGGGAATGACGTATGAGGAGGGACACAGGGGAATGACATATGAGGAGGGACACAGGGCAATGACATATGTGGAGGGACACAGGGGAATGACATATGAGGAGGGACACAGGGGAATGCCATGTGAGGAGGGACACAGGGCAATGACATGTGAAGAGGGACACAGGGCAATGACATGTGAGGAGGGACACAGGGCAATGACATACGTGGAGGGACACAGGGGAATGACATACATGGAGGGACACAGGGCAATGACATATGAGGAGGGACACAGGGGAATGACGTATGAGGAGGGACACAGGGGAATGACATATGAGGAGGGACACAGGGCAATGACATATGTGGAGGGACACAGGGGAATGACATATGAGGAGGGACACCGGGGAATGCCATGTGAGGAGGGACACAGGGCAATGACATGTGAAGAGGGACACAGGGCAATGACATGTGAGGAGGGACACAGGGCAATGACATATGAGGAGGGACCCAGGGCAAGACATATGAGGAGGGACACAGGGCAATGACATATGAGGAGGGACACAGGGGAATGACATATGAGGAGGGACACAGGGCAATGACATATGAGGAGGGACACAGGGGAATGACGTGAGGAGGGACACAGGGCAATGACATATGAGGAGGGACACAGGGCAAGACATATGAGGAGGGACACAGGGGAATGACATGTGAGGAGGGACACAGGGCAATGACATATGAGGAGGGACACAGGGCAATGACATATGAGGAGGGACACAGGGCAAGGACATGTGAGGAGGGACACAGGGGAATGACATGTGAGGAGGGACACAGGGCAATGACATATGAGGAGGGACACAGGGGAATGACGTATGAGGAGGGACACAGGGGAATGACATATGAGGAGGGACACAGGGCAATGACATATGTGGAGGGACACAGGGGAATGACATATGAGGAGGGACACAGGGGAATGCCATGTGAGGAGGGACACAGGGCAATGACATGTGAAGAGGGACACAGGGCAATGACATGTGAGGAGGGACACAGGGCAATGACATACGTGGAGGGACACAGGGGAATGACATACGTGGAGGGACACAGGGCAATGACATATGAGGAGGGACACAGGGGAATGACGTATGAGGAGGGACACAGGGGAATGACATATGAGGAGGGACACAGGGCAATGACATATGTGGAGGGACACAGGGGAATGACATATGAGGAGGGACACAGGGGAATGCCATGTGAGGAGGGACACAGGGCAATGACATGTGAAGAGGGACACAGGGCAATGACATGTGAGGAGGGACACAGGGCAATGACATATGAGGAGGGACCCAGGGCAAGACATATGAGGAGGGACACAGGGCAATGACATATGAGGAGGGACACAGGGGAATGACATATGAGGAGGGACACAGGGCAATGACATATGAGGAGGGACACAGGGGAATGACATGTGAGGAGGGACACAGGGCAATGACATATGAGGAGGGACACAGGGCAAGACATATGAGGAGGGACACAGGGCAAGGACATGTGAGGAGGGACACAGGGCAATGACATAAGAGGAGGGACACAGGGCAATGACATATGAGGAGGGACACAGGGCAAGACATATGAGGAGGGACACAGGGCAATGACATATGAGGAGGGACACAGGGCAAGACATATGAGGAGGGACACAGGGCAATGACATATGAGGAGGGACACAGGGGAATGACATATGACGAGGGACACAGGGCAATGACATATCAGGAGGGACACAGGGCAATGACATATCAGGAGGGACACAGGGCAATGACATGTGAGGAGGGACACAGGGGAATGACATGTGAGGAGGGACACAGGGCAATGACATATGAGGAGGGACACAGGGGAATGACGTATGAGGAGGGACACAGGGCAATGACGTATGAGGAGGGACACAGGGGAATGACGTATGAGGATGGACACAGGGGAATGACACGTGAGGAGGGACACAGGGGAATGACACGTGAAGAGGGACACAGGGGAATGACACATGAGATGGGACACAGGGGAATGACACATGAGGAGGGACACAGGGGAATGACACATGAGGAAGGGGACACAGGGGAATGACACATGAGGAGGGACACAGGGCAATGACACATGAGGAGGGACACAGGGCAATGACACATGAGGAGGGACACAGGGGAATGACACATGAGGAGGGACACAGGGCAATGACGTATGAGGAGGGACACAGGGCAATGACATGTGAGGAGGGACACAGGGCAATGACATGTGAGCAGGGACACAGGGGAATGACATATGTGGAGGGACACAGGGCAATGACATATGAGGAGGGACACAGGGCAATGACATATGAGGAAGGACACAGGGCAATGACATATGAGGAGGGACACAGGGGAATGACGTATGAGGAGGGACACAGGGGAATGACGTATGAGGCGGGACACAGGGGAATGACATGTGAGGAGGGACACAGGGCAATGACATATGTGGAGGGACACAGGGGAATGACATATGTGGAGGGACACAGGGGAATGACATATGAGGAGGGACACAGGGCAATGACATATGTGGAGGGACACAGGGGAATGACATATGAGGAGGGACACAGGGGAATGCCATGTGAGGAGGGACACAGGGCAATGACATGTGAAGAGGGACACAGGGCAATGACATGTGAGGAGGGACACAGGGCAATGACATACGTGGAGGGACACAGGGGAATGACATACGTGGAGGGACACAGGGGAATGACATACGAGGAGGGACACAGGGCAATGACATACGAGGAGGGACACAGGGCAATGACATACGTGGAGGGACACAGGGGAATGACATACGAGGAGGGACACAGGGCAATGCCATATGAGGAGGGACACAGGGCAATGACATGTGAGGAGGGACACAGGGCAATGACATGTGAGGAGGGACACAGGGCAATGACATGTGAGGAGGGACACAGGGGAATGACATGTGACGAGGGATACAGGGGAATGACATGTGAGGAGGGACACAGGGCAATGACATGTGAGGAGGAACACAGGGCAATGCCATATGAGGAGGGACACAGGGCAATGACATATGAGGAGGGACACAGGGGAATGACATATGTGGAGGGACACAGGGGAATGACATATGAGGAGGGACACAGGGGAATGACATATGAGGAGGGACACAAAGCAATGACATATGAGGAGGGACACACGGAATGACGTATGAGGAGGGACACAGGGGAATGATGTATGAGGAGGGACACAGGGGAATGACGTATGAGGAGGGACACAGGGGAATGATATACGAGGAGGGACACAGGGGAATGACATACGAGGAGGGACACAGGGCAATGACATACGAGGAGGGAAACACAGGGCAATGACATACGAGGAGGGACACAGGGCAATGACATATGAGGAGGGACACAGGGGAATGACGTATGAGGAGGGACACAGGGGAATGACGTATGAGGAGGGACACAGGGCAATGACGTATGAGGAGGGACACAGGGCAATGAAATGTGTGGAGGGACACAGGGCAATGACATATGAGGAGGGACACAGGGGAATGACATATGAGGAGGGACACAGGGCAATGACATATGAGGAGGGACACAGGGCAATGACATATGTGGAGGGACACAGGGGAATGACATATGTGGAGGGACACAGGGGAATGACATATGAGGAGGGACACAGGGGAATGACATATGAGGAGGTACACAGGGCAATGCCATATGAGGAGGGACACAGGGCAATGCCATATGATGAGGGACACAGGGGAATGACATGTGAGGAGGGACACAGGGGAATGACATGTGAGGAGGGACAGAGGGGAATGACATGTGAGGAGGGACACAGGGCAATGACATGTGAGGAGGGACACAGGGGAATGACATATGAGGAGGGACACAGGGCAATGACATATGAGGAGGGACACAGGGGAATGACATATGAGGAGGGACACAGGGGAATGACGTATGAGGTGGGACACAGGGCAATGACGTATGAGGAGGGACACAGGGCAATGACATATGAGGAGGGACACACAGGGCAATGACATACGAGGACGGACACAGGGCAATGACATACGAGGAGAGACACAGGGCAATGACATATGAGGAGGGACACAGGGGAATGACGTATGAGGAGGGACACAGGGGAATGACGTATGAGGAGGGACACAGGGGAATGACGTATGAGGAGGGCCACAGGGCAATGACGTATGAGGAGGGACACAGGGCAATGACATATGAGGAGGGACACAGGGCAATGACATGTGAGGAGGAAAACAGGGAAATGCCATATGAGGAGGGACACAGGGGAATGACATATGTGGAGGGACACAGGGGAATGACATATGAGGAGGGACACTGGGGAATGACATATGAGGAGGGACACAAAGCAATGACATATGAGGAGGGACACACAGAATGACGTATGAGGAGGGACACAGGGGAATGACATGTGAGGAGGGACACAGGGCAATTACATATGTGGAGGGACACAGGGGAATGACATATGAGGAGGGACACAGGGGAATGACATATGAGGAGGGACACAGGGCAATGACATATGTGGAGGGACACAGGGGAATGACATATGAGGAGGGACACAGGGGAATGACATATGAGGAGGGACACAGGGCAATGCCATATGAGGAGGGACACAGGGCAATGACATGTAAGGAGGGACACAGGGCAATGACATGTGACGAGGGACACAGGGGAATGACATGTGACGAGGGACAGAGGGGAATGACATGTGAGGAGGGACACAGGGCAATGACATGTGAGGAGGAACACAGGGCAATGCCATATGAGGAGGGACACAGGGCAATGGCATATGAGGAGGGACACAGGGGAATGACATATGTGGAGGGACACAGGGGAATGACATATGAGGAGGGACACAGGGGAATGACATATGAGGAGGGACACAAAGCAATGACATATGAGGAGGGACACACGGAATGACGTATGAGGAGGGACACAGGGGAATGACGTATGAGGAGGGACACAGGGCAATGACGTATGAGGAGGGACACAGGTGAATGACGTATGAGGAGGGACACAGGGCAATGACGTATGAGGAGGGACACAGGGCAATGACATGTAAGGAGGGACACAGGGCAATGACATGTGACGAGGGACACAGGGGAATGACATGTGACGAGGGACAGAGGGGAATGACATGTGAGGAGGGACACAGGGCAATGACATGTGAGGAGGAACACAGGGCAATGCCATATGAGGAGGGACACAGGGCAATGGCATATGAGGAGGGACACAGGGGAATGACATATGTGGAGGGACACAGGGGAATGACATATGAGGAGGGACACAGGGGAATGACATATGAGGAGGGACACAAAGCAATGACATATGAGGAGGGACACACGGAATGACGTATGAGGAGGGACACAGGGGAATGACGTATGAGGAGGGACACAGGGCAATGACGTATGAGGAGGGACACAGGTGAATGACATATGAGGAGGGACACAGGGCAATGACGTATGAGGAGGGACACAGGGCAATGACATGTGAGGAGGGACACAGGGCAATGACATGTGAGGAGGGACACAGGGCAGTGACATATGAGGAGGGACACAGGGGAATGACATATGAGGAGGGACACAGGGCAATGACATAAGAGGAGGGACACAGGGGAATTACATGTGTGGAGGGACACAGGGCAATGACATATGAGGAGGGACACAGGGGAATGGCATATGTGGAGGGACACAGGGAAATGACATATGTGGAGGGACACACAGGGGTATGACATATGAGGAGGGACACAGGGCAATGAAATATGAGGAGGGACACAGGGGAATGAAATATGAGGAGGGGCACAGGGGAATGACTTGTGAGGAGGGACACAGGGCAATGACATGTGAGGAGGGACACAGGGGAATGACATATGAGGAGGGACACAGGGGAATGACGTATGAGGAGGGACACACAGGGCAATGATGTATGAGGAGGGACACAGGGCAATGACGTATGAGGAGGGACACAGGGGAATGACGTATGAGGAGGGACACAGGGGAATGACATATGAGGAGGGACACAGGGCAATGACATGTCAGGAGGGACACAGGGCAATGACATATGAGGAGGGACACAGGGGAATGGCATGTGAGAAGGGACACAGGGCAATGACATGTGAGAAGGGACACAGGGGAATTACATATGAGGAGGGACACAGGGCAATGACATATGAGGAGGGACACACAGGGCAATGACATATGAGGAGGGACACAGGGGAATTACATATGAGGAGGGACACAGGGCAATGACGTATGAGGAGGGACACAGGGCAATGACATGTAAGGAGGGACACAGGGCAATGACATGTGATGAGGGACACAGGGGAATGACATGTGACGAGGGACAGAGGGGAATGACATGTGAGGAGGGACACAGGGCAATGACATGTGAGGAGGAACACAGGGCAATGCCATATGAGGAGGGACACAGGGCAATGGCATATGAGGAGGGACACAGGGGAATGACATATGTGGAGGGACACAGGGAAATGACATATGAGGAGGGACACAGGGGAATGACATATGAGGAGGGACACAAAGCAATGACATATGAGGAGGGACACACGGAATGACGTATGAGGAGGGACACAGGGGAATGACGTATGAGGAGGGACACAGGGCAATGACGTATGAGGAGGGACACAGGTGAATGACATATGAGGAGGGACACAGGGCAATGACGTATGAGGAGGGACACAGGGCAATGACATGTGAGGAGGGACACAGGGCAATGACATGTGAGGAGGGACACAGGGCAGTGACATATGAGGAGGGACACAGGGGAATGACATATGAGGAGGGACACAGGGCAATGACATAAGAGGAGGGACACAGGGGAATTACATGTGTGGAGGGACACAGGGCAATGACATATGAGGAGGGACACAGGGGAATGGCATATGTGGAGGGACACACAGGGGTATGACATATGAGGAGGGACACAGGGCAATGAAATATGAGGAGGGACACAGGGGAATGAAATATGAGGAGGGACACAGGGGAATGACTTGTGAGGAGGGACACAGGGCAATGACATGTGAGGAGGGACACAGGGGAATGACATATGAGGAGGGACACAGGGGAATGACGTATGAGGAGGGACACACAGGGCAATGACGTATGAGGAGGGACACAGGGCAATGACGTATGAGGAGGGACACAGGGGAATGACGTATGAGGAGGGACACAGGGGAATGACATATGAGGAGGGACACAGGGCAATGACATGTCAGGAGGGACACAGGGCAATGACATATGAGGAGGGACACAGGGGAATGGCACGTGAGAAGGGACACAGGGCAATGACATGTGAGGAGGGACACAGGGGAATTACATATGAGGAGGGACACAGGGCAATGACATATGAGGAGGGACACACAGGGCAATGACATATGAGGAGGGACACAGGGGAATTACATATGAGGAAGGAAACAGGGGAATGACATATGAGGAGGGACACAGGGGAATGACGTATGAGGAGGGACACAGGGAAATGACGTATGAGGAGGGACACAGGGCAATGACATGTGAGGAGGGACACAGGGCAATGACATGTGGGGAGGGACACAGGGGAATGACATATGAGGAGGGACACAGGAGAATGACATGTCAGGAGGGACACAGGGCAATGACATATGAGGAGGGACACAGGGGAATGACATATGAGGAGGGACACAGGGCAATGACATATGATGAGGGACACAGGGCAATGACATATGAGGAGGGACACAGGGGAATGGCACGTGAAAAGGGACACAGGGCAATGACATGTGAGGAGGGACACAGGGGAATTACATATGAGGAGGGACACAGGGCAATGACATATGAGGAGGGACACACAGGGCAATGACATATGAGGAGGGACACAGGGGAATTACATATGAGGAAGGAAACAGGGGAATGACATATGAGGAGGGACACAGGGGAATGACGTATGAGGAGGGACACAGGGCAATGACGTATGAGGAGGGACACAGGGCAATGACATGTGAGGAGGGACACAGGGCAATGACATGTGGGGAGGGACACAGGGGAATGACATATGAGGAGGGACACAGGAGAATGACATGTGAGGAGGGACACAGGGCAATGACATATGAGGAGGGACACAGGGGAATGACATATGAGGAGGGACACAGGGCAATGACATATGATGAGGGACACAGGCCAATGACATATGAGGAGGGACACAGGGGAATGACATATGAGGAGGGACACAGGGCAATGACATACGAGGAGGGAAACACAGGGCAATGACATACGAGGAGGGACACAGGGCAATGACATATGAGGAGGGACACAGGGGAATGACGTATGAGGAGGGACACAGGGGAATGACGTATGAGGAGGGACACAGGGCAATGACATATGAGCAGGGACACAGGGGAATGAAATGTGAGGAGGGGCACAGGGGAATGACATGTGTGGAGGGACACAGGGCAATGACATATGAGGAGGGACACAGGGGAATGACGTATGAGGAGGGACACAGGAGAATGACGTATGAGGAGGGACACAGGGGAATGACGTATGAGGAAGGATACAGGGGAATGAGATGTGAGGAGGGACACAGGGCAATGACATGTGAGGAGGGACACAGGGCAATGACATATGAGGACGGACACAGGGGAATGACAAATGAGGAGGGACACAGGGCAATGACATGTGAGGAGGGACACAGGGCAATGACATGTGAGCAGGGACACAGGACAATGACATATGAGGAGGGACACACAGGGCATTGACATATGAGGAGGGACACAGGGGAATGACATATGAGGAGGGACACAGGGCAATGACATATGAGGAGGGACACAGGGGAATGACGTATGAGGAGGGGCACAGGGCAATGACATATGAGGAGGGACACAGTGGAATGACATATGAGGAGGGACACAGGGCAATGACATTTGAGGAGGGACACACAGGGCAATGACATATGAGGACGGACACAGGGGAATGACATATGAGGAGGGACACAGGGGAATGACGTATGAGGAGGGACACAGGGCAATGACATATGAGGAGGGACACAGGGCAATGATATGTGAGGAGGGACACAGGGCAATGACATGTGAGGAGGGACACAGGGGAATGATGTGTGAGGAGGGACACAGGGGAATGACATATGAGGAGGGACACACAGGGCAATGACATATGAGGACGGACACAGGGGAATGACATGTGAGGAGGGACACAGGGCAATGCCATGTGAGGAGGGACACAGGGGAATGACGTGTGAGGAGGGACACAGGGGAATGACATATGAGGAGGGACACATGGGAATGACATATGAGGAGGGACACAGGGGAATGACGTATGAGGAGGGACACAGGCCAATGACATATGAGGAGGGACACAGGGGAATGACATATGAGGAGGGACACGGGGCAATGACATATGAGGAGGGACACACAGGGCAATGACATACCAGGACGGACCCAGGGCAATGACATACGAGGAGGGACACAGGGCAATGACATATGAGGAGGGACACAGGGGAATGACGTATGAGGAGGGACACAGGGGAATGACGTATGAGGAGGGACACAGGGGAATGACATATGACGAGGGTCACAGGGGAATGACATATGAGGAGGGACACAGGGCAATGACATATGAGGAGGGACACAGGGGAATGACATGTGAGGAGGGACACAGGGCAATGACATGTGAGGAGGGACACAGGGGAATGACATATGTGGAGGGACACAGGGCAATGACATATGAGGAGGGACACAGGGCAATGACATGTGAGGAGGGACACAGGTGAATGACATATGTGGAGGGACACAGGGCAATGACATATGAGGAGGGACACAGGGCAATGACGTATGAGGAGGGACACAGGGGAATGATATATGAGGAGGGACACAGGGCAATGACGTATGAGGAGGGACACAGGGGAATGACGTATGAGGAGGGACACAGGGCAATGACATGTGAGGAGGGACACAGGGGAATGACATGAGGAGGGACACACGGGAATGACATATGTGGAGGGACACAGGGCAATACCATATGAGGACAGACACAGGGCAATGACATGTGAGGAGGGACACAGGGCAATGACATTTGAGGAGGTACACAGGGCAATGACGTATGAGGAGTGACACAGGGCAATGACATATGAGGAGGGACACAGGGCAATGACGTATGAGGAGGGACACAGGGGAATGACGTATGAGGAGGGACACAGGGCAATGACATATGAGGAGGGACACACAGGGGAATGACATATGAGGAGGGACACAAGGGAATGACATATGAGGAGGGTCACAGGGGAATGCCATATGAGGAGGGACACAGGGCATTGACATGTGAGGAGGGACACAGGGCAATGACATATGAGGAGGGACACAGGGGAATGACATATCTGGAGGGACACAGGGCAATGACAAATGAGGAGGGACACAGGGCAATGACATATGAGGAGGGACACAGGGGAATAACATATCTGGAGGGACACAGGGCAATGACATATGAGGAGGGACACAGGGCAATGACATATGAGGAAGGACACAGGGCAATGACATATGAGGAGGCACACAGGGCAATGACGCATGAGGAGGGACACAGGGGAATGACATATGAGGAGGAACACAGGGCAATGACATATGAGGAGGGACACAGGGGAATGACGTATGAGGAGGGACATAGGGGAATGACGTATGAGGAGGGACACAGGGCAATGGCATGTGAGGAGGGACACAGGGGAATGAAATATGTGGAGGGACACAGGGGAATGACATATGAGGAGAGACACAGGGGAATGACATATGTGGAGGGACACAGGGCAATACCATATGAGTTCGGACACAGGGCAATGACATGTGAGGAGGGACACAGGGCAATGACATTTGAGGAGGTACACAGGGCAATGACGTATGAGGAGGGACACAGGGCAATGACATATGAGGAGGGACACAGGGCAATGACGTATGAGGAGGGACACAGGGGAATGACGTATGAGGATGGACACAGGGCAATGACATATGAGGAGGGACACACAGGGGAATGACATATGAGGAGGGACACAGGGGAATGACATATGAGGAGGGACACAGGGGAATGCCATATGAGGAGGGACACAGGGCAATGACATATGAGGAGGGACACAGGGGAATGATATATCTGGAGGGATACAGGGCAATGACATATGAGGAGGGACACAGGGCAATGACATATGAGGAGGGACACAGGGCAATGACATGTGAGGAGGGGCACAGGTGAATGACATATGAGGAGGGACACAGGGCAATGACGTATGAGGAGGGACACAGGGCAATGACGTATGAGGAGGGACACAGGGCAATGACGTATGAGGAGGGACACAAGGGAATGACATATGTAGAGGGACACAGGGGAATGACATATGAGGAGGGACACAGGGCAATGACATATGGGGAGGGACACAGGGCAATGACATATGGACACAGGGGAATGACATGTGAGGAGGGACACAGGGAATGACATATGTGGAGGGACACAGGGGAATGACATATGAGGAGGGACACAGGGGAATGACATATGTGGAGGGACACACAGCGGAATGACATATGAGGAGGGACACAGGGCAATGACATGTGAGGAGGGACACAGGGGAATGACATGTGAGGAGGGACACAGGGCTATGACATATGAGGAGGGACACAGGGGAATGACATATGAGGAGGGACACAGGGCAATGACATATGAGGAGGGACACAGGGGAATGATATATGTGGAGGGACACAGGGGAATGACATATGAGGAGGGACACAGGGCAATGACATATGAGGAGAGACACAGGGCAATGACATGTGAATAGGGACGGAGGGGAATGACATATGAGGAGGGACAAAGGGGAATGACATGTGAGGAGGGACACAGGGCAATGACATGTGAGGAGGGACACAGGGGAATGACATATGAGGAGGGACAAAGGGGAATGACATATGAGGAGGGACACAGGGCAATGACGTATGAGGAGGGACACAGGGCAATGACGTATGAGGAGGGACACAGGGGAATGACATATGTGGAAGGACACAGGGGAATGGCATATGAGGAGGGACACAGGGCAATGACATATGAGGAGGGACAGAGGGGAATGACATATGTGGAGGGACACAGGGGAATTACATATGAGGAGGGACACAGGGGAATGACATATGACGAGGGTCACAGGGGAATGACATATGAGGAGGGACACAGGGCAATGACATATGAGGAGGGACACAGGGGAATGACATGTGAGGAGGGACACAGGGCAAAGACATGTGAGGAGGGACACAGGGGAATGACATATGTGGAGGGACACAGGGCAATGACATATGAGGAGGGACACAGGGCAATGACATGTGAGGAGGGACACAGGTGAATGACATATGTGGAGGGACACAGGGCAATGACATATGAGGAAGGACACAGGGCAATGACATATGAGGAGGGACACAGGGGAATGACATATGAGGAGCGACACAGGGCAATGACATATGAGGAAGGAAACAGGGGAATGACGTATGAGGAGGGACACAGGGGAATGACGTATGAGGAGGGACACAGGGCAATGACATGTGAGGAGGGACACAGGGGAATGACATATGTGGAGGGACACGGGGAATGACATATGAGGAGGGACACAGGGGAATTACATATGTGGAGGGAAACAGGGCAATACCATATGAGGACAGACACAGGGCAATGACATGTGAGGAGGGACACAGGGCATTGACATTTGAGGAGGTACACAAGGCAATGACGTATGAGGAGGGACACAGGGCAATGACATACGAGGAGGGACACACAGGGGAATGACATATGAGGAGGGACACAGGGGAATGCCATATGAGGAGGGACACAGGGCATTGACATGTGAGGAGGGACACAGGGCAATGACATGTGAGGAGGGACACACAGGGGAATGACATATCTGGAGGGACACAGGGCAATGACAAATGAGGAGGGACACAGGGCAATGACATATGAGGAGGGACACAGGGGAATGACATATCTGGAGGGACACAGGGCAATGACATATGAGGAGGGACACAGGGCAATGACATGTGAGGAGGGACACAGGGGAATGACATATGTGGAGTGACACAGGGGAATGACATATGAGGAGGGACACAGGGCAATGACGTATGAGGAGGGACACAGGGCAATGACATATGAGTAGGACACTGAGGAATGACATATGAGGAGGGACACAGGGCAATGACATATGAGGAGGGACACAGGATAATGACATATGAGGAGGCACACAGGGCAATGACATATGAGGAGGGACACAGGAGAATGACATATGAGGAGGGACACAGGGCAATGACATATGAGGAGGGACACAGGGCAATGACATGTGAGGAGGGGCACAGGTGAATGATATATGAGGAGGGACACAGGGCAATGACGTATGAGGAGGGACACAGGGCAATGACATATGAGGAGGGACACAGGGCAATGACGTATGAGGAGGGACACAGGGCAATGACATATGAGGAGGGACACAGGGGAATTACATATGTGGAGGGACACAGGGAAATGACATATGAGGAGGGACACAGGGCAATGACATATGGGGAGGGACACAGGGCAATGACATATGGACACAGGGGAATGACATGTGAGGAGGGACACAGGGGAATGACATATGTGGAGGGACACAGGGGAATGACATATGAGGAGGGACACAGGGGAATGACATATGTGGAGGGACACACATGGGAATGACATATGAGGAGGGACACAGGGGAATGACATATGAGGAGGGACACAGGGCAATGACATATGAAGAGGGACACAGGGGAATGACATATGAGGAGGGACACAGGGCAATGACATATGAGGAGGGACACAGGGGAATGACATATGAGGAGGGACACAGGGCAATGACATATGAGGAGGGAAGCAGGGCAATGACGTATGAGGAGGGACACAGGGCAATGACATATGAGGAGGGACACAGGGCAATGACGTATGAGGAGGGACACAGGGCAATGACGTATGAGGAGGGACACAGGGGAATGACATATGAGGAGGGACACAGGGCAATGACATATGAGGAGGGACACAGGGGAATGACATATGAGGATGGACACAGGGGAATGACATATGTGGAGGGTCACAGGGGAATGACATATGAGGAGGGACACAGGGCAATGACGTATGAGGAGGGACACAGGGCAATGACATATGAGGAGGGACACAGGGGAATGACATATCTGGAGGGACACAGGGCAATGACATATGAGGAGGGACACAGGGGAATTACATATGTGGAGGGACACAGGGCAATGACATATGAGGAGGGACACAGGGCAATGACATGTGAGGAGGGACACAGGGGAAGGACATATGTGGAGGGACACAGGGGAATGACATATGAGGAGGGACACAGGGCAATGACATATGAGAAGGGACACAGGGGAATGACATATGAGGAGGGACACAGGGCAATGACATATTAGGAGGGACACAGGGCAATGAAATATGAGGAGGGACACAGGGGAATGACATATGAGGAGGGACACAGGGCAATGACATATGAGGAGGGACACAGGGGAATGACGTATGAGGAGGGACACAGGGGAATGACTTTTGAGGAGGGACACAGGGCAATGACATATGAGGAGGGACACAGGGCAATGACATGTGAGGAGGGACACAGGGCAATGACATGTGAGGAGGGACACAGGGGAATGACATGTGAGGAGGGACACAGGGCAATGACATATGAGGAGGGACACAGGGGAATGACGTATGAGGAGGGACACAGGGAATGATATATGAGGAGGGACACAGGGCAATGACATATGAGGAGGGACACAGGGGAATGACGTATGAGGAGGGACACATGGGAATGACATATGAGGAGGGACACAGGGCAATGACATGTGAGGAGGGACACAGGGGAATGACATATGTGGAGGGACACAGGGGAATGACATATGAGGAGGGACACAGGGCAATGACATATGAGGAGGTACACAGGGGAATGACGTATTAGGAGGGACACAGGGCAATGACG
The DNA here is from genome assembly GCF_040938575.1 of Ambystoma mexicanum. Lineage (NCBI taxonomy): Eukaryota > Metazoa > Chordata > Amphibia > Caudata > Ambystomatidae > Ambystoma > Ambystoma mexicanum. Next base: position 57,331,238 of record NC_090934.1, on the reverse strand, counting down.
TATGAGGAGGGACACAGGGGAATGACATATGTGGAGGGACACAGGGGAATGACATATGAGGAGGGACACAGAGCAATGACATATGAGGAGGGACACAGGGGAATGACGTATGAGGAAGGACATATGGAATGACATGTGAGGAGGGACACAGGGCAATAACATATGAGGAGGGACACAGGGGAATGACGTATGAGGAGGGACACAGGGGAATGACATATGAGGAGGGACACAGGGCAATGACATGTGAGGAGGGACACAGGGGAATGACGGATGAGGAGGGACACAGGGGAATGACATATGAGGACTGACACAGGGGAATGACATATGAGGAGGGACACAGGGCAATGACACATGAGGAGGGACACAGGGGAATGACATATGTGGAGGGACACAGGGGAATGACATATGAGGAGGGACACAGGGCAATGACATATGAGGAGGGACACACAGGGGAATGAGATATGAGGAGGGACACAGGACAATGACATATCTGGAGGGACACACAGGCTCTAGATGTTGTTTGGTTATGGGCCCACCCATTGCCTGCCTGTACCTATTTCCACCCCTTTCTGCCTCACTGTCTTCCCAAAACACCTCCTCATTCGAACTCTTTGAGCTGATATTAATCAAGACTTGCCATCAGACGTTGCATTCAAAGTGCTTGCAAGTGTTTGTTCAAAGCAGTCTTCTCAGAGTTAATGACTTAATTGGAGTTGTAAACATGCTACTGGCCAATTAAAAATGTCTTACCAGTCCCTCCTTCAGCCACTCGATTTAGAAACTCTTCATGTCCTTATGAGGAATTCGTCCATCCGCACGGTGGGTGTGCGCTCACCTGGACTTTCTTGCAATTTTATATGAAATGGTATGATGGTAGATCAACCTCTGGAAAATGTGTAGGACTAATCTGCATACATTTTTCTATGCTCACTGCACAACATACACACACCTGTGCAATCTGGGTGGATCCAGCCTACAGGGACAGTCCTCCCTGTCATATTTATTTGGGATCTGACAGGTGGAGTACACGATGCATCTCAGAAGGGGGAGGGTCTACACCTTCCTCCTGCAATGGACATCCTAATTAACTATCAAAGCCTCCATGGATCTGCCCTGTCTGTTTGCTTACCCTCTGCAGATGGTGGCAGCAATTAACATAAATAACATACTAATAGAGTATATGTTAAACAGGCAGACATAGGGCCTGGCTGCAGAGACTAAAACAAAGGAGAAAGGTAACATCAACACCCCTTCCATATGCACTGTGTCAACCTAATGCCAGCATCTGCCCTAAAGTATCAATGACAGTGACCTGTCATGTCTGGAACAATGTGTTCACAGTTGGCAACCCCTGCAGGGGGACCCCATTCAGAGGGTACGTGTATGTAGATTGATGGAGACAGAAAGTCTAGTCTGACAGCAGCTTCAAGGCAGACCTGCCGCTTTAATCAGGAACCACAGAGAGCTCAATTTACCAGAGAAAATTCCACCCACTGAAAAGTGCTCCTCTTAGCCCCATAATTACACAGGAACAGTGTAAATTATATTTTTATTGAAAAAACGACCTAAAAAGCACATTTCGAGCATTTTCTTCTGTACCTTCACATGAGGTGTTCCTGCGTCAACATGGCCACCAACCTCCTCCTTGCCAAGAAGGCAACCACATGACATCCAGGAGAGCCCCCATTGGCCAACTGCAACTTCAGAAGGCCAATCAGGTGCTGCCAGGCAAACGCCAGCCCCCTCTTCCAAAGGATCCTCATCACAAGGAACTTTTCCTGTCTGGAGCTTGTCCGGAGGCCCCTGAGGCCTGGGCCAAGGACTCTGCCCATTTTCTGGTAAGCCTGCCCTGACCCTGCAGCTTGCCCACACCTCCCCAGAACCTAACCTTTCCACATAATCTCTTCATGCTGTGCACCTCGTGGGTGCCTCTGCTTTTCCCTGACTTTGGACAATTGCTTGCTATCACCTGGTCTATTGTTGATATATAATATCTCACTATACTATTTAGCGCATTTACCAGTATTGCTTATCCGCTTGTACTGTATCCTCTTGTGCAGCCAACTGCTACCTATTATGCCGTGCCTCTGCCTGCCCCACTTAGAAAATCGAATTTAGGCATTGTATTTTGTTGAATTGTGACCCACTTGTGACCTGCCTCTGACTACCTAGCACTAGTCGCACAATCCCTCTGTCATTTCTGTCACATACCAGCAGCACACACCAGCTGCACACACATGCACGCAGCCACTCTCCACGATCATGATGCCCAAAAATGCACCTCCCAATCACAGCATAGTTTCACTCTCCACACTCTCCCTGCCACACTCCCTGCCACACTCCCTGCCACACTCTGCTCAGCCAGCCTAACAGCCATCCTTATAGCCCTCACTATAATGGCCTCTACGCCTCCCACAAATTCCCAGCACGCCTCACCCAGCGCCCGGCATAAATTCACATGCCGCAGCACCAGACTACAACATCACACAGTCTCGGCAACCTAGCCTAGCCACCAGACTCCGCAATCTCAGAAATCGATCACTTCCTAGGTATTTACTCTGCTCACCCACACCCATCACGACTAGAAACACCAGATTAGGCACCTGCACTGCACCACTACCCCATACTAAGATGAGCATAGGCACTGCCTCCCGCCCCCCACATCCCCAACATGCCTCTACACTACTTCGCACTAAGCCCCTCACTACCACATACCACAACAAGCACACTTCACCCCATACCAGTACAAACAAAAACATCAAAGGCACACAACACCCACCTCTTAAATGTGCACTACTGAACGTACGCTCCCTACCTGCACATGCCCTCGAGATAAATGATCTACTATCCACATTTAATCTGGACTTACTTTGCATCACCGAATCCTGGCTCAATGATGTCTCCTGCCCAGCCATCGCACTAGCCCTACCCTCAGGCTACACCATCCTTAGGCAAGATAGATGTGATAAGATTGGAGGGGGAGTCGCCCTTATCCACAAAGACTCACTATCCATTAGATTAGCAGACCATGATACATGGGGTGGTAATGCTGATATCCTATCAGCCAAGTTTACGCTCTTCCCCAATAATCTAATCAACATCCACATCCTATACAGACCTCCCGGACTCCCAGCTGAGTTCCAAGAGCACCTCTCCCATCGACTCAACAACAACATTAAAAAGTCCTCTAAAATCCTTCTATTAGGAGACTTAAATTTAGGATACAATGATCCTAAGGATAAATCCGCTGCAACCCTAGCTAAAGAACTCTCAGACTTAGGTTTCTCCCAAAGAGTCCTCACCCCTACTCACTCCAAAGGCTGCACCCTTCACTGGGTCATGGATCACAACTGTGCATCCACCATTACCTCAAACACCGCCCTTCCTTGGACGGACCACACATGCATCGAATTCCTCATCCCCACCAACCCTAAACATAAGACTCTCACCCACGCACCACCTGCCACAATAAGAAGTTATAAAAAACTCAACGCAGACAACTTGCGTCCCCACCTTAAAAGCCCCTGCCTAGCACCTCCTTTCTCTCAGGACCCAAATATACTATCAGCTATCTTCAATGATACTCTCACCAATGCCATAAACTCTATAGCCCCACTTGAAAGCAAGAAGGAAAAACAATCATTTCATTGCAACTCTTGGTTCTCTGAAGAACTCCAAACCCTCCGAGCTCAAAAGCGCCAGTCGCTTAAAAACTGGCAAAGGGATCCGAGTGATCTAAATAAGAGCCTCTTCAAACGAATAGCCCTCCAATATAAAAAAAGCCATTTTAGCAGAAAAAAACAACTCCTTCAATGATAGGATCTCAAAGGCCAACTCTCTAGCTAAAGAACTATTCACAATCTTTAATGAATTAGTCACTCCTCCGGCTACAGCTGACGAGATAACTAAAGATAAAGCCTGGTGTGCCAGCATTCAGTCCGCCATGCTCAACAAAATAAAACTCCTCCAGAACAAAATCTAAAACCACTGCAAAGCCCTCCCAAACCAAAAAACCAACCGCCCTACACAAGACAAGCGTAGTAATCTCAATCGCACTCAATTCTCCTTCAGAAACGTCACTGAACCTGAGGTCCTTAATCTCATCAAAAACCTCAAACCATCCCTCTGCAAAGCAGACATTTGCCCTCCCAAAATCATCAAGGAATGTGCCAATGACCTAGCACCCCTGATTACTGCCTTCATTAATGCATCTTTCCAAAAAGGAACTGTCCCAAACAATCTCAAGGAAGCCTGGGTGCGGCCACTTCTAAAAAAGGCCTCACTTGACCCAGCGCAACCCAACAACTACAGACCGATAACGACAGTCCCGTTCCTCCTAAAAATCCTGGACAAAGCAGCTCACATCCCGATCCAATCATGCATAGAAGCTGACTCCATACTAGGCAAAAGACAATCTGGCTTCCGTGTCGGCATGGAACAGAATCCGCCTTATTAGACCTAAAAAAATCAAATTTCAAATATCATGTACAAAGGCAAACCTGCCTTGCTCCTCCTCCTCGATCTATCAGCTGCTTATGACCTGGTAGATCACCAAACACTCACCAACCACCTCACCCATGCAGCCCATTTCTGTAATCAAGCAGCATCCTGGATCACTTCCTTCCTTGAAGGAAGAGTCATGAAGGTCTACTCCGACACAGCTAACACAGATCCTACCACTATAAACTGCGGTGTCCCCCAAGGATCTTGTACAGCCCCCACCCTCTATAACCTCTTCACAAAACCCCTCTTCGACCTACTTGACTCCATGGGTGTTGCATATACAAACTATGCAGACGACACTCAAGTACTTTTACCCCTATCTGGACTCTATCACCAAGACGCCACGGCCCTTCACAACATCTATGCCACTATCCAAGCTTGGATGGCAATCAATGGCCTCTGTCTTAACGGGAAGAAGACTGAAATTCTCATCCTGGCCCAGACAAACACATTATCGAAACTAAGCCCCCAATACAACAACTTCAACATAGACAACTCAACCATCTCCGTATCATCCTCTGTCAATACTCTAGGTGTTCACATTGATGCAAATCTATCAATGAACAAACAAGTCAGCGCCATAACCTCTGCATCAGCGTTCAGCACCAAAATCATCAATGCCATTAAACCCTATTTATCCACCTCCAACTGCTCGGCCATAGCTACAGCAACTATAGGAGCCAAACTCGATTATTGCAACACCCTTCTAGCTGGCACCTCCGCCAAAAACATTCACAGACTGCAAACCACACAAAGCAATGCCCTCAGAGCCGCCATGAGCATCCCTAGAAGAGACCATATATCTCACGCCAGACGTGAAGCCCGGTGGCTCCAGGTCAAAGACCATATTACTCTGAAAATCTTCACCATCACTCACAGGTGTATCAACAAAACCGCTCCAGCATACCTATCTGAAGCAATATCAAGGACCACATCCACTCGCCCCACCAGAGCTCAGTACACCAACCAGCTACACATACCACGCATAAAGAGAGCCACAGCAGGAGGTATAGGCTTCTCCTATATTGCACCAAAACTCTGGAACTCACTCCCTGCCACCCTTAGAGCGGAAACTTCCATCTCAGTCTTCCGCAACAACCTCAAGGCCACTCTCCTCAACTAACAAGTGGAGGACTGCCTCCTCCACTTCTGCCATGTATTTTGTAATATAACACAAATGTAATATAACTATATTGTAACCTGTATATACACTTCTAATGACTATGTAACTATATTGCAACCTGTATATATATTGCTAATGACCATGTAACTAAGTAACTAAGCTTTGTACTGTAACAAGTGCCACGATGTCTTCGGGCTGTTGTGCGCTATATAAATACTAATAAAACAAACAAACAAACAAAAAGAGAACCTTTGCTCCACAACAGACAGGAAGATGAGTGGGACTCAGTATTACATGTTTTCGCCCCGTTACCTTTTCTGTTGCAAAGCACTCTGGATATGACCTCATGCATACAGGAGATTGCTGCTTTAAAAGAGCACTGAGGCTCTCTTTTGACAAGATCATCTGAAGTCTTTGCAAGGATTAACAAGAAGAATTAATTTGGGCCCTGGCTGAAGGTACAGTCTGCCTTACAGCTTCCGCCAGTGAAGGAAGGCCAGGATTTTCAAAGAGGGAAGCCAGATCACTCCCAAAACATCTCACAGGGAACAGAGGGAGATACTGAACCCAGAGGACCCTCCAATAGCTCCAGAACCAGTAACAAAGCCAGCACAACGCATGCCCTGCTGGGCTCTGTAAGCAAGCTTCCTAGGTGGGAAGTGCCAGAGAGTCTCTCAACCAAACCAAGCACAAGGCCATGGCCTGCAACACTTTCCTCAGCTTTGGGCCGTCCACCCTAAAGGACAACACGAGCCCAGTGAAAAAGATAGGAGGACTACATCAACAAGCATCAACCATCATCTGCCTTAAAGGACATTTACGAGCCAGTCGAGTCCCTCAAGCTGCAACCGACTGCACTGCTGACAGTTGTCACGCCGCAGTAGCTGACGTCGTCCGATATTCCTCGACCAGTGCTTCAGACCTGCCAACCTTCACTGAGATAACAAGTCCTGACCCGCGCCATTGTGTAGGCCAGCCGCAGCAGTCCGTCCAGCCTCACTCGCCGAACTGGCTGCCACCAGATACCTGCAGCTGTCTCCCATCTTGAACTCTGTCGTAGGAGCTGCAAAACAGCCTGAAACTTATTCGACCCATTCAAGCACCTAGAACTTCTACAAGCCCAAGGTACATTGTGGTTTTGTCCCCCTGGTTCTTCTCTGATAGGCCCCTAGTGACATTTTACGACCCATTGCTCCATTTGTGTTGAAACCAAGTATCCTTGAACTATTGTTTACTATACCGACTACACTCCTGTCAGTATCCAGAGTGTATCCCTTTTCCTGCTTTGAAACTGTCTTTCCTGTTCATTCCTTTACAGTGTGGGATGTATTATGTATTGTGCTGGAACTGTCTGTTGTGATAATAATAAAGTAGATATTTGTATGCAACCTTGAATGGACAATCCCTTTTATCATTGGGTAATAATTGTATTTTCGCTGTGTTGCAACTAATGAATGATCCACGAACTTCCAGAGATAAACCTGCCGCTCCGTCCACATTACCAAAATTAGACAAGGTTTATAATTTGCTTGCGTTTCCAATCTGTTCGGATCCCTTCTGGTGTACTACAGGTGTGGGGCTGACTGATGGTTTAGAGGTCGATATTCATCACTGGACCAGTAGTGCCCCGGAAGTTGATTTGTCACAGTCCCTCACCAAAGTCCTGTTATAATGACATATTGGCAAATCCACTGAAGTTTTGTTTCAAACAAGCATTGGCAAAGCAAACATTTTTGACTTGTTCACAATTTTTAAAGCTTTTGCCAGACACTGCTATTAGATGACCAAGTACTTGGTAATTTTGCATCTACTTCCAATAATGGGTTTTTAATACCACTATGGCAGTGCCTGGAAAGTGCCTTTCCTGTGCCTACACAAAGGCCCAGCTGTTGGCACTGTGCTTGTTTTATGAAGATCCCAGAAGTCTTTCCCTTAACATTCCTCCTTCAGCCCTGAAACAGAAAAAAGAAGAAGAGAAGCCTATTAAGAAACTGTTTGTACCGAATGAAACCTCTTGAGAAATCTCTTCCCTTCCTATGGAACAAGTGGGCCTCTTTGCAAGAATTTCATCTAAGGGAGAGGAGCAAGAAGTGGAACAGGAGGCGAATCAGGTGGAACCCAAGGAGGCAGAGATTGAGGGACAGGAGAAGGGGAACGTGAAGATCAGAAGGAGTGAAGGATGAGGGAGAGAGAGGCATGGCTGATCTGATGTTGCTGGCCGCTCGGCCAAAAGGGACAAAGCATAAGGTCACTGCCCTAGTACACCCTAGTCCAGACCCCCCCTGTCTGTGGCAGTGCACCCACCTTTCTTAGAACAAGCTGGAGGCAGAAGCATGTTCAGGTGTTTGCAACCTCTGCAACAAAGAGAGTGCAACCAGGCAAAAAGAGTGAGCATTATGCAACTGCAATGTGTGAACGCATGTCGCAGTGGCATACACCACCCAACCTCTGCTCCTGCAGCCAGAGTAACCGCCCTCAGTGGAGTGCACGAGGTATCTGGTAGCATGTCTGGAAGTACACAATCTTGTGCATCGACTGTACTATGCAAAATGTCCTGCTCTAAAATGTAAATAACATTCTCCTACGTGGACAGCCAAAGATCATCTTTGAGAAATGGAGCACATCCAAAGTAAATATTTTGGAAATCACGTTGACTTAGAAAATTCAGTAACTTCACAAAACATCAGCAAAAGCCTCACAAACACCAACCTCCTAACACATGCAAAAAACAAATAGCTAATTTTCAAAACACCTCTGCTGAAATACCAGACCAAGTATGTGACTGTTGCCGCAGAGCGTTTTATAAAAAGTGCACACAAATAGTAGATATGGCCGACAAAATAGAGGACAATGAGGAATCCCAATGTCTCCAATTAGCTTTATATCTAACAGCAGAAAATAAATACGAAATAATGAACCCCTCAATAGTGTGCACGTACTGCAATACAAAGTTTGACAATAATTAAATTCCATCACGTGCCGTCACTAATAACTGGAGGTGCATGTCATTCCCCGGCATGACGTAGAGCTCAGCTGTTTGAGAAATGGCCTAACCACAGCCAGCAACACCGGCAGAAGCTTTGAGGGCTATGTTGCCACAGTTTACCCCATGCCAACCATGCCGGGAAACACCTGAATCTCCATATATGCAAAGATTGGCTGTACCCCCATATGGGAGCAGCTGTGGTGATTGCAGTCTCCTCATAGTGGAATGGGAGAGGTTCATGCAAGCCAGGGTTATGGTGATATGCCAGAGCTCTCTGGCTACAGGTCAGGACATAGGTGAATTACCATGGCCTTGTGGGTGCCTCGGCAGTGGTATGGGTGTGCATGCTGCAGGTCAATATAGAGTTGAATTGCTGGAGCTATGAAGGAGTCTTGTGTGTAGGGTAGGAGTGCATTTTGCAGGTCAGGACAGAGATTTATCACTGGAGTTCTGTGGGTGTCTTGGTAATGAGATACGCCTCCAGACTGCTGGTCAGGGCACATGTGAATCGCTGGAGCTCTGTGGGTGTCTTGGTAATTAGATACGCCTCCAGACTGCCGGTCAGGGCAGAGGTGAATGGCTGGAGCTCAGTTGGTGTCTTGGTAATCAGATATGCCACCAGACTGCCGGTCAGGGCAGAGGTGCATCACTGAAGCTCAATGGCTGTCTTGGTAATGAGATTCACCTCCAGACTGCTGGTCAGGGCAGAGGTGAATCGCTGGAGCTCTGTGGGTGTCTTGGTAATTAGATATGCTTTCAGGCGGCAGGTCAGGGCAGATGTGACTCGCTGGAGCTCAGTGGGTGTCTTGGTAATGAGATATGCCTCCAGACTGCCGGTCAGGGCAGAGGTGAATCACTGGAGCTCTGTGGGTGTCTTGGTAATTATATATGCTTTCAGGCGGCAGGTCAGGGCAGATGTGACTTGCTGGAGCTCTGTGGGTGTCTTGGTAATGAGATATGCCTCCAGACTGCCGGTCAGGGCAGAGGTGAATCACTGGAGCTCTGTGGGTGTCTTGGTAATTAGATACGCCTTCAGACTGCCGGTCAGGGCAGAGGTGAATCGCTGGAGCTCTGTGGGTGTCTTGGTAATTAGATATGCCTCCAGACTGCCGGTCAGGGCAGAGGTGAATCACTGGAGCTCTGTGGGTGTCTTGGTAATTAGATACGCCTTCAGACTGCCGGTCAGGGCAGAGGTGAATCGCTGGAGCTCTGTGGGTGTCTTCGTAATTAGATGTGCCTCCAGACTGCCGGTCAGGGCAGAGGTGAATCGCTGGAGCTCTGTGGGTGTCTTGGTAGTAGCAGGGTCAGAATAGAGGTGCAATGCTGGCCATCTTTCTGTGCCCAGATACTGGCATGGGAGTAAATGCTGCAAGCCTGGATAGAGGTAACTTGATGGAGCTCTGTGGGTTCCTAGGTAAAGAGAGGGCCTGTGCTGTGTGTCAGTCGTAGGCAGGACATATGCTACTGGAATGGGTCAGCAATAGGCAGCAAGGGCAAAGCTAGACACCACAAAGGACCAGGTGCCCCAAGATGGCAGAAAATGACCAGGCAATCTGATGGACCAAAACATGACCACATTATATCATTTTGAAGCTTTTGGAAATACCTTCCCTATAAAGTAAACATAACTGGGCACTCATCCTAGAAATCATGCCAAGTTGTGAAAAAGGGTACAATATTTGGAGAGAGAACTTCAGTTGACTTCACCTAATTCCAGAAAGGCAGCACCTGGCCTTCCTGAGCCATCCTCTGCCTTAACAAGTCATAAGAAGGCAGTCAATGACCTGTCAATCAAAGGGATCCCCCATTGCCAAAACTAATATCCTGTCATAGCTTCTGGAATAAATGTAAAAACTACGCAAAAACGATGCTCACTTTCTCATCCCAGAAGTCTTACCAAATTGTGTAAAATAAGGCTCTCTCTCACCCCCTCTGCCTTTTGTAGATCAAACAGCTGTTAATGGGGGAGGCGGCAACGACCTGCTTCCAGGAGAACCCCTGTGTTGACAACTCACACCTCGCGCCCCTGTGTTAATCCCTGACAGCCCCTCGCTATCACAGGAAGGACAGCCCTTAACATGAGATACTTCAGGGCTGCAGAGTTTCTGCATCATTCTGAAAATGAAGTTTTGGGGCTGCGTCAGTAGCTGCTGAATGGGAGCTCGTGGGGGCAGAAGGGCATTTCATTCCCCCCTGTGGCTGTGTTTACTGTGTGTGGGGGGCTTGCGGCCTGTGGGAGACACTGGAAAGACCTCTGGGAGAGGATTCTGGTCCGTCCCCTGTTGCCTGACAAACGCCTGACACATCCTGCTGGCTGCCCAGCCAGGCATTGCCCAGCCAGCCACTGAGCACAGCATCTGAGAATGTTAGTGTGAGTTGTAATGTGGCCCTTCGCCTGCCCATCCCCATTTTAAGTAAGGTGAACTGGTTGGCTCGGTACTTATATTTCAAGCAGATGTCTTTCTGAACTAAAGGTTCTTGTCTCCTATAACCCTCAGTATGTAGGTTATGGTAATAAATGGAGTCTTCAGACTACCCCCTTCCCTCACCTGCCAACCCCCAGGGTTTCGTTACACATGGGGTACAATGTATATATTTGGTGAACAGAGATGATAGAGAGAGAGGGGGCTTGCCAGTGAGAACGTGAACTGGGACCTGTCTGCAAGAGCCAGCAGTGAGAGTGCAAGGTTGCAGGTTAATTTGCCTTGTGAAGCTTACTCCCCACTTTCCCTGACTCACAATCACCTCTTTCAGATTTGCAACCACCGTACACTAGACAAATCACTACAGACGGCCACCACAGGCCCAAAAATGACCACACTAACTCTAACCAGGATGTGCCCCTCTCAGGCCTGAGCTGGATCTCCTTAAGTTCCGGAAGCACCTGAAGACCCTCCTTTTCTCTTCTTCCTTCCCTGTCCCCCTCCCCTGCTAGCACACCCATCTGCTGCAGTGAATGGCTGCCTGGTTCCCTCTGAGGTCTACAGGGCCCAGGCCCACCCACCCAGACCACCCCGTCCTCGCACTTAGCATATGGAGTTTCCACTCCTGCACTCAATGCATTTCCTGGCACTTGCCCTCCAGACCTCCCCATAGCACTTGCCTAGCCCCTGTGACCATCTTCGTTCCCCATCCTGCACTTCCCCCTTTAACTTGCACTCTGTCCTCTGTACCCTGCACATCCCCTCGCACTCTAGCACTTTGCATTTTCAGGCAGACGAGCACCCCCGTCTCGCACTTCTTGTTACTGCACTTGCACGATTCAAATGTCACAAGGCCTAGTAGGACCGTTATTGTTATCCACCTCCCCCACCTTGTTTGTCTTGTAGCGCCTTGAAAAAACATTTGTTATGTAGGCACCTTACAAATGCCCAATCAATCAATAAATAAATAAATAAATACATCAGCAGCTAACCAGACCCAAAGCACTGTAGGCTAGCAGACTGTGGACTCTCCCGTTCAGATAATATACTCCCAAGAATCTTTACCAAACCCACAGAAGCAGGACGCCACTCAAGTCCGGGATACACCGGGCCTACACCTGTCAATAGCCACTCCTGCTAACCCACTGACATCCCCCTTGCCTCCTTTCATTCATAAAGATTCGCAGTGAAGACGGCAGACGTGGCAGAAGAGTTTACTTTAAACTGCAAGCAGGCGTATATCCCCTGCGTTGCTTGCTGGTGGTCAGCGTGGGATAGTTGGGAGACAGTGAAGCCCAGGTTGCTCTGGTGCCTCGACTACAGGTAACCGCCCCTAAGAAATAGAGCCGGGGAAAAGGCTGACAAGCATTTTATGGTTTTTATTTGGGCAAGCACCCCCTGCATGCTCCAATCTCTCACCACTCACTTACTGGCACTGTACAATCTCTCTGTTCCTCCACTGCCCCATACACCATCGCACCGCCTCCCATTCACCATCCTTGCTCATGTCCCGCAAAGCTACTTTCCATTCAAATCAGCTCGCCTACACTTATAATTGTGTCACTAATCAGTACAACGGTACATCGATTAACGACGCAAGCAACACAGGGTTAACATCCCCTTAGCCACCATGCACGCTACTGAACAAACAACCATTGAAGGACTTCTTTTAAATGTCACTTCCATCAGCAGCACGCCCGCATAAACACGGGCCCTCTCTACCATGACACTTATGTATGTATATATTTATTTATTTGTAGAGCGCACCAAGCCCGAAGGCATCTGGGCACTAGGCACCGTCATGCAAGGAGTGACCAAGCTAGTCGTATTAAGACTCCCCCACGAGAGGCAGTAACCGTAGATGAGACCTCTACCAATCCAACCCTCATACAGTCTGGGCTAGCCGAGGTGTATATTAATGCAAAGAAAACAGGTTGGGAGAGGTCAACAGTATAGAGATACTGCCAGTAGAACTTGCTCAAGGGCCAGAAGCATGTCTCCCAAACAAAGCAATTACCAAAGAAAGATGAAGGTAACTGTAAGAATTCACAAAATCTGGGCCAAGTGAAAATAGTCTTATTGAAGACCAGATCTCTTATTCAACATGCACTAGATGTGGCCACATACATCTCGGATCAAGATATTGATATTTGGGCTATTACTGAATCCTGGTGCCATGAGGCAAAAGGACCGATGCTGGCACTGGCAATCCTGCCTGGCTACAGTATGCAACACCAGGATAGAGAGGAGGGGAAGGGATGGGGGGAGGGGGGTTGCCTTCATTTTTAAAACTAAGCTTGATACATGGCAAATGGAAACACAGGGTGTGGAAGGATATGAAACCTTCATAATAAAAGTCAGAACCAATGCGGACACCAGTTATAATCTGGTGCTAATTTACAGACCCCCCTCCCCCCAGGGCATGCTGGAGTTTACCAACCAATTTAGTAATATCCTGCTACCTCTTCTCAAACCTAACACCAGAGTGTTTGTATTAGGTGACTTTAACTACTGGTAAGGTAACACACATGCCACTCAGACTAAAGTGCTTGAGGCCTCACCAGCACATTTGGGCTTTGAACAAATTATTTGTGCCCCTACCCACAACAAGGGGAATAGACTAGACTGTTGCTATCACAACCGATGTTGGGGCCTATCCTTGTCCATGGTCAGACATTGCTTTCGTTCACTTCACCATAGTCTGTTAAAAACTATTTCAAACAAGGGAAGTAACCAAAGATTGTATTGCATCCAGACATGTAACTAAACTAACCCAAAAGGCTCTGGAGCCGTGGCGTGTGACGCTAGTGGGGCAAGAGAAACGTATGACCCAAGCATATGAAATTACGGAAGCGTATCAACACACGATTGAAGACGCAACCAATAGTTTAGCCCCTCTAAAAAGGAAGTGGGTTGTGGAAAGACCAAAGAACTCATGCTTTTAGTATGATTTACAAAGACTCAAATCATCGAAAACCATGAGCTTTTATACTAGGAGAGCCACACAGCTTAATCAAGATAGGGAGGCTTATAAGAGAGCGGCTAAAATGTACGAAACAGCAGTGATAGCCACGTAAAAAACTCAGCTTGGTGCCAGGAATGATAAAGCGCACTCCGAAGCCAAAGATTTATTTAAGATCTTGAAAGAGCTAGAACATCCCTGTCCTGAGAGATCAGATACCATCGTGATAGGTGAAGCCTGGCGTACCTATATTCAGGAAGCCATGCTAGGGAAACTGAAGGGCCTCAAGCACATCATTCCAACTATGCATGAAGAGGTCTGGTGGGAGACTCTCGACCACTATGAACATGGCCCATTGACTTGTTCTTGGGTGAATGGCCCCCGGGAGGGTCTCAACCAATTCTTTAGCTCACTGTCTTTTCCACAGAGGAGAAATGTCCCCGCATACCAGCCTCTGTCCTGCCCAGGGGCAGTCCAGCACCAAAATGCTAGGCAATTCTCCTCTGAACAAAAGTACCAACAGCAAACCCAGACACGTGTTTCGGCCTAGTCTGGCCTCATCAGTGAGGTGGAGCTGTGCCTCTCTAACATTCAAACTAGTGAGATGACCGCCAATGCAGACACCATGATCTCGGATGCAGATGTCTGTATTCCCAGGAGAACACCCAATCAATTGAACTTTAAACAGATATCAGAAACTGAGCTTGCTGCAATCGTTGCATAACTTAAACCAACCATTTGCAAGGGAGATAGGTGTCCTCGTATGATTATTAAGGCATGCTCTGCCACACTGATTGGTGTCCTCTGAAAGTTTGTTAATACCTCATGTAGGGACAACTAGGTTGCAACTAAACTTTAAAAAGCCTGTATCAACACAACGTTAAAAAAGCTAGGCCTATGTCCAACAGTACTAACTAATTACTGACCAATAACAAACATCTTTTTTTCATTGAAGATCCTAGATCGGGTTGCCTATGAGCAGGTCTCGATGCATACGAAAGACCATGGGATCCATAATAACTGGCAGTCAGGTTTCAGGCAAGGGCATGGGACGGAAAATGGCCCTCCATGACCTGAAGTCCAGATTACTTCTAATCATGGATGGAGGGAAAACTACGATGCTCACGCGCCTTGATTTATCTGCAGCTTTTGACTTGGTGGTCCACAAGTTGCTGGTCACCAAGTTAAAGGATGTGGCAATGCCGCCCTGTGGATCAGTTCCTCCATGAACAACCGCTTCTATAGAGTGTGTAGCAAAGAAGCAGAGGCAGAACCTTCTATTTTGGAGTATGGAGTACCGCAGAGGGCCTGTCTATACCCTGCCCTTTATAATATTTTTAAGGTCTTCCCACTAACAGTCAATCATTCAGAGGATGAAGAGTCTGTTAATAGAACATATACGCTTATCCAAACATGAATGCTTACAAACAGTCTGGCTCTTAATAAAGAGAAAACAGAATAAAAGATGATTGGCACAGAGTCAAATTAAAAAAGATGGGCAAGTTATATTCCAGCCTTATAATAGCAGGATCTGATACAAAAATCAAAGATAAAGTGAAGGCGTTAGGACTATATCTGGATACAAACTTGAATGTGCGAGCCCATGTGAGCAGCTTAGTCTCCTCGACTGCCTATCACATCAAATTGCTAGTGCAGATTTCCTGTTTATCCCTAAAACAGTTGCGAAATACTAGCCAGAGCCATTATAGGGTCAGAAATTGACTATTGTTGTAGACAGCTATTGGGCATTGCTAAGACAGACAGCGCTAGACTGCACATCTTACAAAATAGTGCTGTGAGAGTGAAAATGGGCTTCAGGAAGAGGGACCATGTATGCGAAGTTAGAGGCAACCTGCACGGGCTTCCAATTGAAGCCCGAATTCAATTCCGCCTTCTCTTGATCACACACAAATGCCTGGCAGGGGTTAGCCCCATTAACTTAAGGGAAGTTTTGATCAATAATGAATGCTCAAGGACCCTCAGATCCAATAACCTGAAGCAGCGTGAGATACAGCATGCAGGCTCGCACAGGTGCAGAAGTCTGCTTTTGTACTTGCAGCTCTGAGAGCTTGGAATGCTATTCCACCCAGGTTTAGGGCAATTATCGTTGCTTCATTGTTCAGGAAGAAACTTAAGACTTGTTTTGATGTAGCGATCAGGAGTTCTCTCCTCTAGCACAGTGCTGTTGATCTTTCCATTTATTGTATCCCTGTCTGATATTTCTTGTTTTGTGTTTTATGCACCCGTAAGCCTCCGGGTCATTTGGTGCACTATATAATAATTAAAAAGAAATAAAATACACTGGTAGAGATGGCTATAAACATTGATTCGACACATAATTTACATACATAGTAGGTCATAAGGCTATGAAGTTATTAGGTAAAGAGACATGTTTTGAGGCCTTCGCGGAAGTACCAGACGGATGGTTATGATCTTAGTGAGAGCAGGAGGGTCCATTAGATTGTGATTTTGAGAATTTTCTTGACACATATTTTGGTGCAGTATTTATCAGGCATTTGTGTGTTAATGAATCTTTTGAATACAATGGGCCTCATTACGACCCAGGCGGTAAGTTACCGCCTGGGCCGTGACTTTACCACCATGGCGTAAACTACGTTTACGCCATGGTGGTTGGCGGACTTACCGCCCCATTCCGACCTTGGCGGGGCGGTAAGTCCCCAATCCCCATTTACCCTTCCCCATTCCCATTTTTGCCCCATAGGGCATAATGGGAGTGAGGAAGGCGTTAATTACGCCACCGTAAATTACGGTGGCGTAATTAACACCAAGGTCCCTTAGCGCCATGGATTTTAACACCTGCTAAAAGCAGGTGTTAAAAGCTCCATGGCGCTAAGGGACCTCGTAATCAGGCGGTAAGGGTCGGCGCTGTTTACGCTGCCGTAAACCCCTTACCGCTTGGGTCGTAATGAGGCCCAATGCGTTCGCGTACCGGCAGTTAGTGGGCGTTACGTCTAGTGGAGGATATATGGTCGTTTTTAGGAATGTTCAGAGATGATCTTAGTGTGTTATTTTGTAAGATCTGGAGTTTTCTGATGTCACGATTGGTAGAATCTGCAAAGAGGACATTGCAATAATCTAATCTGGAAAGGATGAGGGGTCTAGCAATAATGATGCAGCTGTCAGTCAAGAATGGTCTTCAGGCGTTGATAGCATTTGAGGTATATGTTGCGTCAGAGGCGTTTACATTTATGTGTCAGGTTAGTGATAGCGAGGAGTCCAAATAAACCCCTAATGTTTTTACTTCTTTTGAGACTGGGTAAGTGTTTCCGTCAATAATGAAGGATTTGTAGATATCATCGAGTGTAGTTGAACGTGCTTGCGTCCCAATACGGAGCAGCTCGGTTTACTTGTCATTTAAGCAAAGAGGATGTTGAGCCATCGAGGCCTGGATAGTTTGGTATATTTTGCTCCAGTGCATTAGAGTCAGTATCGTAGGTGCCTGAGATGGGTAGGAGGATCTGGGTATCGTCCTCACAGTTAGTGTAGCAGATAGCCGCAGAGTCGCAGAGGTTGAAGAGTGGCTTCGTAAAGATGTTGTATAGTGCTGTATAGATATGTATTATCACCAAGCAGCCAGTGGCCAATGAAGCAGCCAGCTTACGCAATTAATCAATTATATAGCAACTGGTTCATAAAGACAACATTTTTTTGTATGCTTGCATGTGCTACTAACATGTGAACCTTCTCATTCAGTAAACTACTAATTTTGCTTGTCACATCACCCCCTGTAGCACCTGAACCTGCAAGAGCCCCACTTACAAATATACTTAATTAGATAGCACATAGTTTCTAAATTCCAATAGGACGAGCATGCATGCATTTACCATTGCCGCTTTTAACATGGGCACCGGACACCACAGCTGCACAGGAGTAGTTACATACTGATTAGAATTTAACGCACACCTGCAGGGCGAATTGACCAAGCGGTTCATTACTTACGCCATCTGAATATCACCTGGCCTAGTAGGATCGTTGTCTCTGTCTTCCCTCTGTTCTCCCTTCCTTGCCACGTCGCGCCTTGAAACACTTGTGTATAGGCGCGCTATGAATGTCATAGCATATCATATCACTAATTAACCACACCTGGTAGCCAAGCACGGCGTCATTACGCTGACACGTTGGCATATAAAACCTCAAGAAACATGGCGGCCGGCATTGAAAGATTGCAGTCACCACATCAGCAGTAACAGAACCCCATCTGGGCTCACAGGTAAGCGCTGTCCTAACCAAGCGCTCCTGCTAACACAATCATCTAGACTGGGTGTTCTCAATGCCCCTTGAGGCTTCACGTGGACATTTTTTAAAACACCACAATCACTTTGTTATATTCCTTCCAGTAACTTGGGGCCATATTACAATACAATTACTCACGCTAGCCACTTCTGGTATACACAACAACGCACAGGCCGGGATATTTGGTTTAAAGTAATGGCATCAGCGAATGCTCTACCTTTAACGGGTGCACATAACCTGGTAAAACCGGTACGGCGGCACGAAATCCACGACGCAACCTCTTTAGACACAATGGCCAACCCATATAAAAGAAACTATCACCTTCGAACCACTGAACAGCGAGCACCTCTCACATGCTGGGATCAATACAGTGCTCTACTGGCTCACTGGCCCTACTGCGCAGCATGCAAGATTAACAGCCATCACTCCGCTTGCCAACCTGGCACGGCGCATCATATTTCTTTCACTTTCCTATTAATTGGGGCAACCACAATGTCTGTTTAAGTTTACATGCACACATAGCCAAGACTCAGCTCCGGCCACCCCCAACTAATGCCCGACTCGTATTTCGCCAGCCCCGCTAACCAGCTAACTATAGACTAGCACGTTGTCTAGGGCGTCAGCTTGGACATCGATCCAACCGTCCCAAAAAGGAAGTTTTGGGCAACCAAATCCACACCGGGACAATTACATCAGCATCTAGCCCAGACTTGACTCCACCTCGCCCCAGCAATGATTGTATCACTACACTACACGGTAAGACCATGATCTTACCAGCAATTCGCCACTAACAAAACATAGACACCCAATTCCATGCAACCAGCAAAACCAAAACAATATTCTCCCCCCTCTCCTTTTTTTTTGTCTGGTACATTCAATCTCTTGTGACCTTGTTCTTGTATGTAATTCATAACATGTTGAATGAAAGACTTCTGATATTTGAACATCCATGTCTGCATACCAAATGCATGCATTGAAACTTACCCATGATTAATCAAAACCATCACGCTAACTGTACGCCGTGCTCACCACTCTTCAACCATGATGCACTTCTCACTTTTAAAACAATCTGGGAATCAGTAACCTTGGTGTTGAATATATGCTTACACTCATGCTACTATGTCACTACATGAATCATAGCCTTGACAACGACCCCTGAGAGGCGAAACACGTGTCGGCTGATGACTTGCAATAAATATAGCACTAACAAATCTTATTGAATCCATTATTTCATCAATATCTACTTATTGAATAAATCAGTAACCCAGCGCTCGGGTGAATAGGTCTCAAACCCTCTCTTTTGCAAACACCAGCACTTGTAAGCTGCTCCCAAATATCTGGAGTACATTCTTATCTCCTTGATCCCATCTCCTTCAGAACCAATGCCACTGGGAAGAAATGTTATGTCTGAGTCTCTCATGTTTAGCAAGAGGAGAATCCAAAATGTGCTTGTGTAGGCAGCTTTCAGATAGCATGGAGAACCGAACATAATGCTCATATTGACAGCTCGCAGATAGCTGGGAAACCAAGCATTCTCCTTTTGGCGGTTGTCTTGTTGCTCAGGAACACAAAACATTCTCATGTTGGCAGCTCTTAGGTAGGTGGGAGAACTTTAAAAATGTGCATGGAGGCTGCTCTCAGGTAGTTGGGAGAACAATAACAATTCTCATGTAGGCTGCTCTCAGGTAGTTCTGCTAACATTACACATTCTCATGTTGGCTGCCCTCGGGTAGATGGGAGAACATTACAAATTGTCATGTTGGCTACTCTGAGGTAGGTTGAGAACATTACACATTCTCCTGTTGGCTGTTGTCAGGTAGTTGGGAGAACATTAGACATTCTCATGTTGGCTGCTCTCAGGTAGTTGGAAGAACATTAAATATTCCCATGCTGGCTGCTCTCTGGTAGGTAGGAGAACAATAACAATTCTCATCTTGGATGTTCTTAGGTATGTGGGAGAACAGTACACATGCTCATGTTGGCTGCTCTCAGGTAGTTGGGAGAACAATAATAATTCTCATGTAGGGTGCTCACAGGTCGTTGGGAGAACATTACACATTCTCATGTTGGCTGCTCTATGGTAGTTCGGCTAACATTACACATTCTCATGTTGGCTGCCCTCGGGTAGATGGGAGAACATTACAAATTGTCATGTTGGCTACTCTGAGGTAGGTTGAGAACATTACACATTCTCCTGTTGGCTGTTCACAGGTAGTTGGGAGAACATTAGACATTCTCATGTTGGCTGCTCTCAGGTAGTTGGAAGAACATTAAATATTCCCATGCTGGCTGCTCTCTGGTAGGTAGGAGAACAATAACAATTCTCATCTTGGCTGTTCTTAGGTAGGTGGGAGAACAGTACACATGCTCATGTTGGCTGCTCTCAGGTAGTTGGGAGAACAATAACAATTCTCATGTAGGCTGCTCTCAGGTAGTTGGGAGAATATTACAAAATGATCATGTTGGATGCTCTAAGGTAGGTGGGAGTACATTACAGATGTTCATGTTGGCTGCTTTCTGGTAGGTAGGAGAACATTAAAGATTCTCATGTTGGCTGCTCTATGGTAGGTGGGAGAACAATAACAATTCTCATGTTGGCTGCTCTCAGGTAGTTCTGCTAACATTACACATTCTCATGTTGGCTGCCCTCGGGTAGATGGGAGAACATTACAAATTGCCATGTTGGCTACTCTGAGGTAGGTTGAGAACATTACACATTCTCCTGTTGGCTGCTCTCATGTAGGTGGAAGAACATTAGACATTCTGATGTTGGCTGCTCTCAGGTAGTTGGAAGAACATTAAATATTCCCATGCTGGCTGCTCTCTGGTAGGTGGGAGAACAATAACAATGCTCATCTTGGCTGTTCTTAGGTAGGTGGGAGAACAGTACATTACACATTCTCATGTTGGCTACTCTTAGGTAAATTGGAGAACATCAAGCATGCTCATGTTGGCTGCTCTTAGGTAGGTGGGAGAACATCAAATATTCTCATGTTGGCTGCTCTCTGGTAGGTGGGAGAACAATAACAATTCTCATGTTGGCTGCTCTGAGGTAATTGGGAGAACATTACACATTCTCATGTTGGCTGCCCTCGGGTAGATGGGAGAACATTACACATCCTCATGTTGGCTGCTCTGAGGTAGGTGGGAGAACATTAAAAATGGTCATGTTGGATGCTCTCATGTAGGTGGGAGAACATTACAAATTCCCATGTTGGCTGCTCTAAAATAGGGGAGGGAATATTACAAATGCTCATGTTAGCTGCTCTCCGGTAGGTGGGAGAATATTACAATTTCTCATGTTGGCTGCTCTCAGGTAGGTGGGCGAACATTACGCATTTTCATGCTGGCTGGTATCAGGTTGGTGGGAAAACATTACAAATTCTCATGTTGTCTACTCTTAGGTAGGTGTGAGAACATTAACAATGCTCATGTAGGCAGCCCTTGGGTAGGTGTGAGAACATTAACAATGCTTATGTAGGCAGCTCCTGGGTAGGTGTGAGAACATTAAAGATTCTCATTTTGGCTGTTCTCGGGTAGTTGGGGGAACCTGAAAAAGCTCATATTAGTGGCTTTTATGAAGTGGCGAGAACATTAAACATTTGCATGTTTTCTGCTGCTCTGGGGCCGCTAGTTGAGAGAAGAGTCTCCTATTGGCTGGTCGCAGGTAGCTGGGAGAACATTACACATTCTCACGGGCGTAATTTTAGGGGGGGGGGGCAGGGGTGTTTGTCCCCCCCAACTTTCATGGCACACTATGTTTTTTCCCCATTCATTTGAATGGGGCACCTTTTTTTCGGAGGTCATGTCCCCCCCCAACACATATATATATATATATATATATATTTCCTTACATCAGAGACAGCCATGCCAGGTTTGTCTCAAGATCCTTGCTGCTGCTCTTTCTTGATGGTTGTTTAGGTGATGGCTCTGGCAAGCAGGGACTTAGGCATAGGTAGGCAGAGGGCCGGAGCAGTGTGTGTGGGCCCGAAAGTCGTTGTTTTGGCTGGGCTGCTTATGCAAGGTGCAGCCCAGCAATCAGATGCAGAGTGAGGGGCCCCATACAACTCTCCCCAACCCAGGCTGCATTTGACAGGTGCAGTCCGGGGAGTCCTGACAGAGGCTGGGCCCCTTTAAATATATGCAGCCTGGGAAAGCTTGAACGTTGGAGGATCCCCGCTGCCGCCGCATACGTCAATAATTAGGACTGCCCCGTGTCAACGGTGTTCATAAGGGACGCTGAGAGGAAGGGGTGATCTTGGGCGCTCCGCTGCCTGTCAATGGAGCACCACTCGGAAGGCCTGGGTATCGGTGGTGATGGGCGCAGAGCGGAGCGCAGCTCAACCCTCCTTACCATGGGTTGAAACCCATTATCCTTGGCACTCTTCTCCTTCCGCTATGTGTTTTTTTCTACTTCAGAGTAAAGGATCCCTCACGCGGCCCTGTGTGAGGTTCCTTTACTCTAACCTGTGCTCCCTTTTGTTTGCAGTGAAAGGATCCCTGTGGGACATCACGCATTGGGGATGATTTCTTTTCTTTCTTTTCTTTTTTTTTTACACCCAAATGGGGTTGCGTAAGTGTCTTGTCATAACCTTTCTCAAAGTTGTGCTGGCACATTTTAATAAAGGTTTGATGTTCGACGTGGAACATTACCAGGCTTCTCCTACAGTCAAATGCAATAGCCCTGGTAGCATTAATGAAGTGCTCAGACTGTGCACCGGCAGGGGGGCAGCTTTAGGATTCTCTGGCAACTCTCATAATTGATCCCAACCAGTAAAACTGCTTATTGAATGAGTGGTGGGGTAGATCATTACCAATAAGTGTGTGAGATGTGATAGAAAAGACATGCACCTACCATCTTATCTGCTGATGTTCTGCTCTGTTTTCTTTTAAACCCCAGATCCTTAACTGAGGGAGGAGTGCTTCCCACTGGCTTTTAGTCTGCGCCCTATCATTTTCAGTAGTTTCATAGAAGATTGGTCAGAGTAATATACACCCTGATGATGAAGCAGACAGTGCGCTTGTTGTCTTTTGTGTTTTATGATTGTGTGTTGCCCATATGGGTTTTTGCATTGTCTTCCTTTTTTGTCATTTAATTTCCACCTGATGCATCAGTGCACCTTTGCACATCTGAGATGTACTTCATTCTGCTGGGTACTCAAAGTTCCCATGTGGCTTGAAATCAGCCACTTACGTGGAGCCTAAAATGAGGCCAGGAAGTGTTCAATGTTTTCTATCATTGAGGCTATGTGCGCATGTGGTGTCCACCTCGCAGCCAAATCATGGGCCTATCAGCTTGTGTGATTGGTTCAGTTCTAGCAGGGTTACCAGAGATAGTATCTCACTGAGTGATGCCCTGGTCCACACTTGGCGGCCTCCTGAAGAGGCTGCATCATGCAACAGACATCAGAAGGCAGTCTTGGCATGAATCTAAAGTTCACGTGTGACTGTTGCAATCATCATTGATGGTGTTGCATTGCTCATTTAGCTGGTACAACATGTGCAAAGGAGGACTGTAGCAACTAGCAGCTGCTGTCTTCAAATTATGCTGTAGCAACTTGTGGCAAACATTGAATTTGTGAAGCACATTTATCGCACAGTAGGCCACAGTGAAGTGTGAGCTGATCTTCTGGGCCATGGCAATCATGTTCTTCATTGTTCCAGGCCCCCTTCTACCCATCACCACGGTACCGCACATGTGAGAAACGCTATTCACTCAGACAACCATACATACCCTACCCTGATGAAGTCACAGAGGAGATAAACTTGCAGACGATGGAGCAATTGGACTGACTATGACTGTGCAGGGAGACAATGATGTCACGGCTAGGCCAAGAAGTAGATGCATAGACACAAAGGATATATTAATCCACCACGTAGGTACACAGACACATAGGGTATATTGTTCTTAGACACAAAGAACATGCTTTGACTCACTAGGATAGAGGAGATATACTCTTTTGCTGTTCTGGAACACAAAACATGCCAGAATAAACATGAGGATTGCACAATGCAGAAAGCAACTAACGTAAGTAGCAATGAAAATCAAGATGGAAGATGCAGCCACATTGAAGTGGATGGAAAGCCTTTGGATGGCTCGAGGACGCAGGGAGAGGCCTCACTCGCTGATGTAGCAGAAAAACACAGACCAGACCGCTCATGAAGCCGGTGTACATATTCTTGCCAAGGCTATCAAGGGTGGGGGAGGGGTTCACATCATCACCCAAAGTTACAGACAAGGGCAGACGTAAGAATAGATTAATAAAGAAACAAATGTTGCTGGAAGGGGAGAGGCACACCAAATCAGAGTTAATGTGACCGAAAGGTAGCTAGAACAAGTCTCCAGAGTACAGGGAAGATATGACACCTGCATTTATAACGACTAGAAATCCTTGCAAATGATGAGCAGGAAAATCAAGCTTGTTGCCTCTACATCCGTGACTCGAGACTGAAAAACATAGCCTATTCATTCGAGCCAGACAGAGAGCATTGTTCCCATCCATCTTGGGACAGATGATACAAAGTATCTTTTCTTGTAGATACAGGAGCCACCAGTTCCTGTGTTATGGAGGGGAGATACACCATGTCAGGCATTGCCATGAATGCACAAGGATTTTTTGGGGCCAAAGATTTGGTTCCATTCACTGATGAATTGGTAATCACTGTTGGAGAGCACAACCTTACCATGCCACTGTTATATTCTGGCCAGACACCAGTAAACCTAATGGGAAGGGACATGATGAGTAAGCTCAATATCACCATCGTGTTCACTGATCAGGGGATAGTGTGCTCGACTCCAGGGATTCACTATATGAATGTACGAGAAGGTATCCAAGCATTATGCAGAAAAACTGTACATAGGGGGTGCCACTAGATCCCGAGGTATTCCAATAGGGGGTGAATATATTGCTACCATGGTTGCCAGGGATACAGGGTAAACTACTCTGCTTACCAGATGAGATTTTGTTCAGACCAGACATTCCCATGAAAGAGGAGGAAGGACACATATTCCCATTAGAATTGGAAACAGTTATAGTAAGGGAAGAGAGAATAGTCATTCAAGGTACTGATGATGAAGGAGAAGCTTGCAGAGCAGTAATCGCACTAGGTGAAGAACTGTTTTCAGATATTTTATGAGAATTACCTACTGGATGAGAATTAAGTACAGTGAGGTCCCCCAAAGGATGGCCTTGATAAAAAAAAAGACACCACCATTTCTTGAGGACGACTTAGCACAGGTTCCAAGTATATTTTAAACCAACAGCCCATATGACATGGGCCTGTTGAATGGGGCGGAGCAGTCAAAATTAAACTAAAGCCAGGAGCGATCCTACCGAGGGTAAATGAATAGTCCCTGTCGAAGGGGGTAGACAAGGCATTTTTTAAACAATTTTTGCATTTGTACAACAGGGAATCCTAGTGCCATCAGAGTCTCAATGCAACACGGCTGCGTACCCAGTGTTGAAGGTGATGGGGGTTGTGGCATTTTATTCAACAGCTGCGCCCTTAAATAATAACTGATCTGAAGAGGTGAAATGACAGAAGTATTTGATAAATTGAAAAGAGCAATATGCACAGCCCAAGTTTAGGGAATCCCTGATTAAAATGCATAATTTTTGTTTATTCTCACACTCAAATGGTGTAGTGATGACAGCAGTACTCACACAGAAAATTGCTTTGTGGCACAAATTGGTAGCCTACTTCAGTGGGCTTCTGGACCCAGTGATAAGAGGCTGTTATCCTTGTGAAAAAGCATTGGCTGCAGCTGCCTTTGCATTTAAGAAATCAGCAAGTATCACAATGAGCTGTAGTATAACACTTTATGTGAAACATGCCCTCTTTGCCATTCTTGGGAAAAACAAAAGCACACTAACCACACAGAGAGCATCTGGATACAAGGTGATCACCTCAAACCCAGCAATAAAGGT
The DNA here is from genome assembly GCF_040938575.1 of Ambystoma mexicanum. Taxonomy (NCBI): domain Eukaryota; kingdom Metazoa; phylum Chordata; class Amphibia; order Caudata; family Ambystomatidae; genus Ambystoma; species Ambystoma mexicanum. The sequence goes on along the minus strand of NC_090934.1, from coordinate 57,305,059 downwards.
AGTGAGATGCAGAGTTGTAAACCCAGCGACATTCATAGCAGAGCTGTGGAGGAGGGAGACTATGCAAATGACTGCACTAATACACAGAATATTATTATGACATCCTAAGGGTCAGAGAAAATGCCCTCAGGGGAGGAGAAGTACTCTTTATTGACGTGTCCTCAACGATTGAACAGACTGGGATGGCAGTGGTAAAATTAAGACAGAACGGGACATTTGAAGTACTAGCAAGGGCTAGGTTACATTCACATTACTCAGTGCAGGTAGCAGAATTCATAGCACTCATCATAGTGTTGTAAACACATGAGAACAAGGACATCACAGTCCTCACAGTGCTGATGGCATGCAAGTACAGCAAGTGCCCCTATTCGGGAGACTCATAAATGCACTACAACTCCCATAGACCATTGCAGTGGTAAAGTGCCAAGCCCACTTGAGGGGGGGCATGGCTTCCCATGGCAACAAAGCCGCAGACGCAAAAAAAGCAGCATATTTTCCAGAGTTAAATGAATTTTACGCACCTACGAATAAACACAAACAAGCACGTAACATGGTAATGGAGGAAGGGTTTAATTCATTGTCCATTACCCAGATAATCCAGTTACAGGGGTGAGCACTAGTAGAAGAGAAGGAGCTGTGTTCAGTGTCCCCCATGGATGCAATATGGCAAAAAGAGAGCACCGGAAGACCAGTCTTGCCCCTCGCATTACTGCAGACAGCTTAGAGCAGCTCCATTACCCATCCCATCTAAGTAAAGAGAGTCTTGCAGCGAGATAGAAGAAGGCTGGTTCTGTCTCGATTTGGTGGAGCATGTTGCTTCCTTCATGTATAAATGTATTGTGTGATAACGAATCACAGCAGGACACATGTTGTGAGTAGTGAGAAGGCCCTTCCAAGATTTACACATAGATTACATGGACATGATCCAGAATTGCAATGGGTACAGCTTCATGCTGGTGGTCATATGCCCATTTTCTTGATGGAACGAAGCCGGTCCATGCACATACCCCGAGGCCACCCATGCAGCAAAATTCCGTGTTAGAGAGGTATTCCCACGATGGGGGGTATGCAAGGTCCTCTGGTGTCACTGCCACCGGCGACTGGCGTTTGTGGCGAAGGTGGAAACAGGGACGCCATTTAAGTGTTCCGTTACGTTCCTTCTCCATCTACCAGACACGGTCTAGTTGTTTCCAAGATGGCCACCACCGTTTGTTTATCTCACTCGGCTGCCGGCGGCTCGGCGCGTTGCAACTGAGTTCATTCTCGCCCTGTTGCTTGCGCTAGTTTTTCCCTCTGACAGTTTCTGTCCTGATATTTACGCCTTCCTTATGCATCTGTTTTCTCCTCCTCCCGTTTCCTTTAGGCTCTCCCCCTTCTCTTGTTCCCACTTGCCTTCTCCTGTGTTTTGTTCCCGTGCTGTTCCCTGCTGCCATTCTTCGCTCTAGGATTTCTCAGACTCCCGGATTCTCCCGTTCTCACTTGTCCTCCACCCTGAGGGGTACTTACCTGTATCCCGCTTTCGCATCGAACAATCTGCAGAGACATGCCGACCTCACTGTTCCTGGGTATCGTCGGAGGACCCATTCAACCTACTACATTGCAGACGACTTCCACAGCCTTCACGACTACCTTGGATCCAGGGTTTTTTTGCCATCCAGTGGCTTTTTCCCCTCTGGCTGTCGCGGAGGGGAGTCACCGTGGGTTTTCTCTGTCTGGGAGTCACGGTGGCTTCCTTCCGAGGTAGACCATATCTTCAAAAAAAGAAGAAGCCTTACAAAGGACTTACCCGCCGGAAGAAACTGGACTATTCAGGTGAGGAGGAGGTGATTGGGGAATGTTATAACTCGAGTGAAGACGAAGACATAGCTGATCATCTAGCAAGTCCCGTAGCCCATAGCGCCAGTTCTGATATCTGGTCTGACAACGAGCCGCACTTCCTAAATGAAGTGTTCGAGCATATCACAATCCTATTGGGGATTTAGCAGAAGTTCTCCTGCGCTTACCACCCACAAGTGAACAGGATCTGTGAATAACTCAACGGCCTGCTCAAAGAAAAGATAGCAAAGGTGAAAAGGACTCTGAAAAAGCAATTGCTTCATTGCCTAGCATTAGCATAGCTTGCATTGTGCAATCAGCCCGGCTCTGACCACCATTTAACTTCCTATGAGATGGTAACAGGCCAACGCATGTGCCTCCCACTTGCTCCTCCCACTAGAGTGCTGATGGATTCCCAGAATGCTGCTGTTGTTTTGAGAAATGAAATGAATGAATACCTCACTTCGATGATGGCTAGTGCTTATTTTATCTCTCAACAGGTACAAGTTTGGCAGGGGCGGTCATAGAAGAATGATGAAGAGGGTTCATCAGTAGAACCACAGGAACTGCTCAAAGCCCAGCCCCTCTGCCTGTTGGATCTGGTCCTATTACAACACTTCAACAGAGAGCTAGCACAAGCCTCTCTTCAGCGGTCCATTCATTGTAGTGTAGGCCATTGAGAGCACAATGAAGCTGGTGGGGAAGAAGGCTTGGATTTACCTGAGAGACGTCATGCCCTACAGAGGTGAGACCCCCTCTTGCCCAAGACCCAGGTGGTGCAACGCAAGGAGAAGAAGAAGAAGAGTGGCAAATTCAGACCCGTTCCAGCACAAGGTTTAGAAAAGACAGGAGCATACAGAAAACTAGTTCAGGTACACTGTCCTTTTTACATCAATCAACCAGCATACCTGCATGAACTGAGTTTCTATGAGAATTTTGTACTTGCACAATATAACCGAGAAGAACTTTAAAAAATACAGGGATAAGGATCGAATGTTTATGCTTTTCTTATCTATGTTGCAAACAGCTGTTCGATACTAAGAAAGAGTGGATTGCTTATCATCGCCTTTCTTAGTTTAGTAACCCTAAAGTTCATTTATTTTTGAGAGACTCTTTGTTGCCATTAGTACAATGATTTTACTAGAAAAGCTGATCACTTATAACTATGATAGAACCACGAGTTGTGAATTTTGCTAAACACCAAATATAGGCTAATGCCAAGGGCCTACATACATACAACAAATGGACAATGCTATGAGAGCTTTCGTATAAATATTTTTTGCTTTCTGCTCTTTCTACCTCTTTACCCTCTTAGCACTTCAGAGAGCTGCATTATATTACACACACACCCAAGCACATGCCAACATAACATCTGCTCCATCATTGACTGAAGCTATGACTGAGCGGGTCACCTGCGCTGCTCAATAAGTAAATAGGCTCAAATGTAGTGCTAACACCAATTTCAAACATGTAAATGCTTATATGACCAATTTGGCTCACATCACCAATAACATGTGGTACCAGCACATAACCAAACAGGGGAGTTAGACCTCAACGGAAAGCTGTTATATGTGCTCTCTCATTTCCTACACCATGAGTGCCTCCAGGACATTTGTAGCAACAGAAATCCCAGAAGCCAGAGCACAATGCCTTGTGTACTTAGCGCTGTGTACCACAAGGGGCCAGTTCCAAGGGAAATGAGCCACACTGCAAGGGATGTCACAAAAGACGTTTCCATTTGAGGAAGGCTATATAAAGACTAAAACAATGATAGAAGACTACTGGAGCTCAGATAAAATGAGACAATATATATTAGATGGCCAAAACCGAGGGGAAGCTAGAGTAGTAACACAAAAAGAGGTGCAGTGCCCGACAACAGGGAAAGGGGATGTAGTGGGAATGCTGGGGTGCAGGGAGCAACCTGAACTGTTGGTGTATGGACAAGTATTCACAGGAGAAGAATGGTTAGAAGGACTGATGGGATGTAACGCACAATCACTCCTGACAGTTCCAGTGGAAGTGGTACAGAAAGAGAACAAAGAATGCCTCAAGGAATCGGCGGCGAGTGCAAGACTGCTCACGTGGGTCGAAAAGTAAGCAGGCCCTCGGCTAATAATACCACTGAAGAATGCCTCATTGTATTTCCAGAATGACGGTCCAGTAAAGGTTGGGGCAAACATAGGATGCAAGCAAACATCGAAAATACCTCCATGAAGGTTGGTACAGCAGTACTAATGGATCACTATTGAGCCTGTAGTTCCAAAGCATAGATGGAACTGCCACCAAACTGGGCAGGAATATGTTCTCTGGTACTGCTGAATACACCATCCTTGGTAGTGCCCCAGAAAGACATACAAATAGACGATAACCCAATATGGATAAACACCAGAGGCAGAGAAGATCAGTGGAGCTGACCAGAGTTGAGAGAGGAAATTATGTTTCGAGCAAGATGGTTGAAGCCCTCAATACAATAACACAGGAGCATAGACTGTTTATCAGGACCAAGATGTTCTTCACTTCGGTTGTTCCCGGGATCCAAACCAATGTGTATGCCAAGTGGCTCCAGATAGCTAGATTGGAGCTGTTACAGACCATCAATTGAAAGGTTTCAACACCATAAAGGAAGAACTGAGAGTTTTGAGACTTATGACTCTTCAAAATAGATCCGTCTTAGACCTCCTCACAGCTATGGAGGGCGGCGTTTCACCAAAATCAGGCCATCATGTTGCACATACAAACCTACCCATGTTGAAGATAATGGGACTTTTACAGAAGCTAGAATGCAGCTGTCAGGCCTGCATGTAAAAATGGAAGAAATAACGAACTCATTGGGGGAAGATGCATATTGGATGGCGTATATCTTTTCCTGAACCCCGTAATGGATGGCTAATGGACTGAAAATACTCATAGCTGCACTAGTACTAGTACTATTTGGATTCTGTATTATTAGAATAGCTATAGCACAGTACTAGAAGACAACCAAGAAGATGATAGGGGTGCGAATATTACTAGACGTAGAAACGAAAGCAGACGAGCAAACACAAACCTTTGAAGTGCTGCAGTCACACTTGAAGCAGAGTTCCCTGTTTCCTCCAGGCACTAAACTTTTTTTATCCCTGATATCCCCACAACTATGTGGGAAGTTGGGTGTGGTGCAATCCCGATGGAGAGTGTTGCTATATGACCTGGAATATGGAAAACCATGTGAAGCACTATAGCAACATGAGGGGTTCGTGAAGGTTTTAACCCAAAAACCATATGTCAGTAGGGAGGTCCTTCACAGTGGTGTAGTCAATGCAACAACAAGAGGGGGGATTCAAAAGAGACAGGTGATTCTGACCCTCATTGCGCAGGTCTCTCCCTCGTCTCGACATTATAGGTGTGAAAGGTGTACATAATTCCTGGCCCCTTCCTCGCCATCACCACTGTACCGCAGATGTGAGAAATGCTATTAACTCAGACAACCAATCAGACCCTATCCCGATGAAATCACATAGGAGATAACTTTGCAGACAATAGAACAATTGGACTGACTAGGACCATTCAGGGAGTCAATGACGTCACGGCTAGGACCAAGACGTAGATGCATAGACACAAAGCATATATTCATCCACCACGAAGGTACATGGACAAATAGGCCACATTGCTCTTAGACATGAAGAACATGCTTTGACACACTGGGATATACAACATATAGGGCCTCATTACAAGGCTTGCGCTCTCATAATGAAGAGTGCTGGTACGGGACCGGCACTGTTCACTACGGGATGCCTGATTACGAGGTCCCCTAGCGGGACCCGGAACAGACATCTGGTAAAACCAGACCTCCTTTCTGGGTCCCGCGAGGAGACCAAGGAGCTAATAACGGGGCCGTTATTATCTCCATCCCCATTCCCGTTGAGCCCTGAGGGTTGAAATGACCCGGTAATTCCTCATCTACAGAACCCGGTACTGGAACCCGGTATGGAGGCCCATAGTCTTTTGCTATGCTGGAACGCAAGATGCGTGAGAATAAAATGAGGCTTTCACAATGCAGAACACAACCAACATAATGAAAATCAAGATGGAAGATGCAGCCACATTGAAGTGGATGGAAAAGCACTGGGAAGGCTTGAGAAAGCAAGGAGAAGGCTGACTCGCTATTGTGGCAGAAAAACGCAGACCAGACCGCTCATGCAGCCGGTGTACATATTCTTGCCAAGGCTCTCAAGGGGGGGCAGAGTTTCTCATCAGCACCCGAAGGTGTAGACAAGGGCCAACGTAAGACTAGATTAATAAAGAATCAAATGTTGCTGGAAGGACAAGGGTACACCAAATCAGACTGAACATGACCGCAAAGAAGCTAGAAAAACCCTCCAGAGGACAGGGAAGGTATGACAGGTGCATGTATAAAGACTAGAAATTCTCATAAATGATGAGCAGGAAACTCAAACCTGTGGTCTCTACACACGTGACTAGAGTTTGAGGGACAAAGCTGATTCATTTGAGCCAACCAGAGACCATCATTCCCATCCATCTTTGGATAGACGATGCAAAGTAATAGTAAATTGAAAGCTAAATGTCCTGACTCAAGGCCTAGAGGATCGGAGATGGTAACCTTATAGGTACAGACAGCACCTTGAATTATTGCTCATGAGCTGGTAACCTTCCAATCAACAAGTCTGAGAAGACCCTCACTATCCAATCCCTACTCGCCTTCCACGCCAATTCCCACTTTATTGCATCGACCAGTTATAATGTGCTAACCTGACATGCTTCTATTTTGCAACATTTAGGAGGTGGTTGCAAGGAAGCCAACAGATAATGTGTAACCAATCCGGATACTAACCATATGTGTTATGTTGATTTATACTGCACACTGCTACCACCCAGGGGCTGTCTCAAGGCAGTCTATGGATGGTATATGTAGCTTACCACACTAAACCAACCCAGCCTACCTTAGGTTTTGTGGAATAACTTGTCATTTCCGATGTCATCACCCTTTATAAACTGTTGACAAGTCTGTTACCAGTCAAGAGAATTGGAAATCCTCAGATGCCCATTACTGTCCCTGTTTAATGAGATCTTGTTAACAAACCTGTGGTGTTGCCACATTTCTGGACTTTTCCATTTCTTGGGTATGGAGATTTCCTCCGAACCAGAACTCTTTATTTGACATTGGGGGCTTTCCCACATCTCCTCTACATTTTCTTGTACAGAGTGCATGTGACATGATGGTGTTGATGCTAAGGAGTGGCATATTACGCACATCTGACTACAAATGTGGTGGTGGGGTGGCGATTGTAATGCTGGAATTGGTAGTCTTGCCACCAAACACAAATGTTTTACACTTTCAGGTTGTGTATTTCCATCCCTTCCCTGTCTCTCTGGCACTGTTCTCCTTCTCATTATCAGTGGTTTCCAAAATCATGTGTTGCTTCTACCTGCATCTGTCATAATATTTAAATAACATATAATTATTATTATTCTTCGACTCACTTGGTGTGATGGACGGGGCACAGGAACATACTTTCCGCTCCTCTACACGATGTGATGTGACTACTGGCACAGCCTGCTCCTCTACACTGATTCATGTGTCCCTTAGCTCATCATGCTACTTGACACCCTGTACATGTTGAGTGTTCAACTCCTGTTCACCATGCTACTGGCTCATCCTGCTACTCTACACTATGTGCTATGTCTCCTGGGTCATCCTGCTCCTGTACACTGTGTGCTGTGGCTCCTGGTTCATTCTGATCATGCACACGGTGTGCTGTGTCACCTGGCTCATCCTGCTCCTGATCACTGTGTCCTGTGTCTCCTGGGTCATCCTGTTACTCTACGCTATATGTGCTGTGTCTCCTGGATCATCCTGCTCCTGTACACTGTGTGCTGTGTCTCCTGGTTCATCCTGCTCCTGTACAATATGTGCCATGTCTCTTGGTTCATCATGCTCCTGTACACTGTGTGCTGTGTCTCCTGGCTCATCCTGCACGTGTGCACTGTGTGCTCTGTCTCCTGGGTCATCATGCTACTCTACGCTATATGTGCTGTGTCTCTTGGTTCATCTCTTGTTAAAACTAGTCTCTTGGTTCATCCTACTCCTGTACACGGGGTGCTGGGTCTCCTGGCTCATCCTGCTCCTGTGCACTGTGCACTGTATCTCTTGGGCCATCCTGCTACTATACTTGGCGGTATGTGCTGTGTCTCCCGGTTCATCCTGCTCCTGTACAATGTGTGCTGTGTTTCCTGGCTCATCCTGCTCATGCACACTGTATGATGTCTCTCCGGGCTCATCCTGTTACTCTACACTATGTGCTGTGTCTCATGGATAATCACGCTTCTCTGTACAGCATGCTGTGTCTCCTGGCTCATCCTGCTCCTGTACACTGTGTGCTCTGTCTCCTGGCTCACCCTGCTCCTGTACACGGTTGTGTCTCCTGGTTCATCCTGCGTGTGTGCCAGGGTCTTCTGGCTTGTCCTACTACTCTACACTATGTGCTTTGTCTCCTGGATAATCATGCTTCTCTATACTGTGTGCTGTGTCTCCTGGCTCATCCTGCTCCTGTACACTGTGTGCTCTGTCTCCTGGCTCACCCTGTTACTCTACACTATGTGCTGTGTCTCATGGATAATCACGCTTCTCTGTACAGCATGCAGTGTCTCCTGGCGCATCCTGCTCCTGTACACTGTGTGCTCTGTCTCCTGGCTCACCCTGCTCCTGTACACTGTTGTGTCTCCTGGTTCATCCTGCTTGTGTACACTGTGTGCTGGGTCTTCTGGCTTGTCCTACTACCCTACGCTATGTGCTTTTTCTCCTGGATAATCATGCTTCTCTATACTGTGTGCTGTGTCTCCTGGCTCACCCTGCTCCTTTACACTGTGTGTTGTGTATCCTGGCTCATGTGTGAACTGGACGGTCGAGCTCCTTTGATGAGCAGCAATTACCTTTGAGATGGAATGGGATGCAGATCTCACTCATAAACCAAATAATAGAGCCACCTCAGGAAGTTGACAAAAGGTAGACTGTTTTAATATCAAGTATCTAAAACATGGGAGCATAACGAACATCAATGCAAACGCTCGATCTTCAACTCACAACATATTTAAGAAAAAACAGTATTTTTATAAACAAATTGTGTCATTGCTGATGTATAACCCAAGCTCTGCAGATGACCACCATCGGGTGACAACACAGATCCCCAGATCTGCATTTGACCTCTATTCTTCCATCTTCGTGCATCTTCTGCTGATTTTCCTGAAACCTCCCATTTCTTGTTTACTTCCCATCTGATTCCAGCTCCTTTTACCCCAGGCTTCTCATATCTGATCACATGATTTTTGGTATGAGCTCTGTTTCTTGTTTTAGTATCTTGCACATAATCATCTTCATCTGGATCCGTCTATTCAGTTGCCCAATTGAGGTAGACATCTCGACACAAAAACTGGCCTCTGATCTTGCAAAGTGCTATGTGTGAAAGACAATGAGCTGTCTGGACATCTATTTTGATAGCTATGATGATTTTAGACTTCTCCATACTGTATGGATTGAGTGCACACACAAAGCACTCCTCTGTAGAGGTAATTCTTCCTGCTTCGTTCATGTGCTGGTACCAAATGTTATTTCCCAAGTGTGCTGTACTTCCAAGTATTCATTTATCTCAAAGTCGTCTTTGTGAGTATTTCTTTTAGTTCTCATTCTTATGTGACCTTCCAGAATCATGTCATAAAGCATGCAAGCATAACTCCTTCTTTCTGGATAATTCATAGGCACATCTATCAGTGGATGATGTGCACCTGTTGATGTTCTCCTGGTGGGAGAAAGTGCAGAAGGTTTCCTTTGCTCAGCTGCCCATTTAGGCCTATGAAAGTTGTGCATAAACTCCATATGTGTCTGTCTTCTGGGAGATATCTTTGGATTCGAAATCTAAGGGCACACTGACTTCTCAAAGGGCTTATGCCTATGAGGTAGTTATATCAAATCCAGCCATCAAAATAGGGAGTGAGCAGCACACTCTGCCTCCGTGCGCAGGTGTGATTATCTTGTTCATCTACTTCAGGCTTCCATGTGACTAGAGACCATACAATCAAGCCTTTTAGTATATTTCATATTTTATAAAAATAGTCCTTTGACGTCTTCCTTGTTATGTTCTTTCTTTCTGAACAGGAGGTTTGTTCTTTCACACAATTTGTATCCAAAGTCAGTTTACTCCAGTTTGATAAGACCTTGGATTTCTGTGCTCATCCAACCTCACCTTTCTGAGTTCTGCTTCTGTAATTCAATGTCTGCTTTTAAAACTGCGACACACTGAACTGAGGCCTATTTACTATTATCCCACCTGCTTTAATAGGTTTAGTGGAAACATACATAATCTTCTTATTCCTATGTATGTATACGTTGGTGCTTGCCCCAATCTACTTTATTTTAAGCTCAGAGCTAGCTTCACAATTACTTAGCTTCTTGTGTTTCTTCTGCATCTGTACACATGTGAAATGATTTAATATTTTCATCTATTTCTGTGGTATAAGTTTCAACACCTTGAGCCCAAGATGTCACTAATCCTTATTGCTTGCTTGATGCCTTATAGAATATCTGCATTCTCTGATCAATGCATCTTTTTATGTATTTCATCTTCAGCTTCATATAACATATATTTTGGCAGTGACTGGTAACACTACCATTCATCCTTGCCCTTTATTGGTTCTGCTTCTTCAGGGATCTCGTTCAAATGACCATCATATTTCTTTGCATGCAGATATGGTTTTCTTAATGGGTACCTTGGATGCCAGATTCTCTTATGTATTGGTCCTTTCACTGGGACTGGACTCAGTCCTAATTCTGCTCTTTGTCGATTCAGCTGCTCTGTATACGTTTCATACTTTGGTTTCCAACATACAGGTAAAAGGGACGGGTCAATTGAGGTGGGGTACTTGGCTCCTTCTCTACATGTGTGCTATGGATCCTGGCTCATCCTGCTACTCTGCACTATTTGCTGTGTCTCCTGGATAATCGTGCTTCTCCATGTTGTGTACTGTGTCTCCTAGATCACCCTGCTCCTGCACACTGTGTGCTCTGGATCCTGGCTCATCCTGCTACTCTACGCTATGTGCTGTGTCTTCTGGATAATCATGCTTCTCTTTGTTGTGTGTTGTGTCTCCTGGCGCATCCTGCTCCTGCACACGGTGTGCTGTTTCTCCTGGCTCATCCTGCTACTCTACGCTATGTGCTGTGTCTCCTGGATAATCATGCTTCTCTTTGTTGTGTGTTGTGTCTCCTGGCTCATCCTGCTCCTGTACACTAAGTGCTCTGGATTCTGTCTCATCCTGCTTCTGTACTCTGTGCTGTGTCTCCTGGTTCATCCTGCTCCTGTGCGCTCTGTGTTGTGTCTCCTGGTTCATCCTTCTCCTATACACTGTGTGCTGTGTCTCCTGGCTCATCCTGCTACACTATGCTATGTGGTAGGTCTCCTTGATAATCATGTTTCTGTATACTGTGTGTTGTGTATCCTGGCTCATCTTCCTTCTGTACACTCTGTGCTCTGGATCCTGGCTCATCCTGCTACTCCTCTATAATATGTGCTATGTTTCCTTGATAATCATGCTTCTCTATACTGTGTGTTGTGTCTCCTGGCTCACCCTGCTCCTGTAGACTGTGTGCTGTGTCTCCTTGCTCACCCTGCTCCTGTACACTGTGTGTTGTGTCTCCTGGCTCACCCTGCTCCTGTAGACTGTGTGCTGTGTCTCCTTGCTCACCCTGCTCCTGTACACTGTGTGTTGCGTATCCTGGCTCAGCCTGCTACTGTACACTGTGTGCTGTGTCTCCTGGATAATCATACTTCTCCATACAGCATGCTGTGTCTCCTGGCACATCCTGCTCCTGTACACTGTGTGCTCTGGATCCTGGCTCATCCTGCTCCTGTACACGGTGTACTGTACGCTATGTGATGTGTCTCCTCGATAATCATGCTTCTGTGTACAGCATGCTGTGTCTCCTGGCTCACTCGGCTCCTGTACACTGTGTGTTGCGTATCCTGGCTCAGCCTGCTACTGTACAATCTGCTATTCTACGCTATGTGCTGTGTCTCCTGCATAATCATGCTTCTCTATGCTGTGTGTTGTGTCTCCTGGCTCATCCTGCTCCTGTACACTGTGTGCTATGGATCCTGGCTCATCCTGCTCCTGTACACTGTGTGCTGTGTCTCCTGGCTCACTCTGCTCCTGTACACTGTGGGCTGTGTCTCCTGGCTCACTCTGCTACTCTACGCTATGCGCTGTGTCTCCTGGATAATCACACTTCCCGGTACAGTATGCTGCGTCTCCTAGCTCACTCTGCTCCTGTACACTGTGTCCTTTGTCTCCTGGCTCACCCTGCGCCTCTACACTGTGCTGTGTCTCCTGGTACACCCTGCTCCTTTACACTGTGTGCTGTGTCTCCTGGCGCTTCCTGCTCCTGTACACTGTGTGCTCTGGATCCTGCTTCATCCTGCTCCTGTACACTGTGTGCTGTGTATCCTGGCTCACCCTGCTCCTTTACACTGTGTGCTCTGGATCCTGGTTCATCCTGCTCCTGTACACTGTGTGCTGTGTATCCTGGCTCACCCTGCTCCTTTACACTGTGTGCTCTGGATCCTGGTTCATCCTGCGCCTGTACACTGTGTGCTGTGTCTCCTGGCTCACCCTGCTCCTGTACACTGTGCGCTGTGTCTCCTGGCTCACCCTGCTCCTGTACACTGTGTGCTGTGTCTCTTGGCTCACCCTGCTCCTGTACACTGTGTGCTGTGTCTGCTGGCTCACCCTGCTCCTGTACACTGTGTGCTGTGTCTCCTGGCTCACCCTGCTCCTGTACACTGTGTGTTCTGGATCCTGGCTCACCCTGCTCCTGTACACTGTGTGCTGTGTCTCCTGGCTCACCCTGCTCCTTTACACTGTGTGCTCTGGATCCTGGCTCACCCTGCTCCTGTACACTGTGTGCTGTGTCTCTTGGCTCACCCTGCTCCTGTACACTGTGTGCTGTGTCTGCTGGCTCATCCTGCTGCTCTACACTGTGTGTTGTTCGTCTAACCCCATCAGCAGGGGCAATCTGCACAGCTCCTTTTCTGCTCTGGGGACAGTGGCCTGAACCTCATCCTCTGAACCACAGCCATACCTGAGCATATGATGCCATCTTCTGCGCATGCACAATTCGCACCTCCTCTTTGCACAGTCAGCTGCAGTGGCTCGGGTGAAGCGCCACCTAGACACATCTTCCCCTATCTGCCTGGCATGTTTAAATCCTCCAGACATGTTGGCTCTCAAGGTAGTTATATTACAATCTCCTCCTGCCACCCAAGAATTCCAAGTCTTTTACATGCAAGCAACATGCATTTGGAGTGGCCACACAAGGACGCTGTAATCCCTTGCAGACAGGTAAGCAGTCACCTCTCTTCCACTGCCTCCAAACAATTCTGTAATCCTATTGCCCTCCATCTGACAACCACAGGCACGTGTCATGCAAGGGGGGCCCTGGGAGTCTCTCCTTTCACTGGCCAGACAGTTACAGCCACTTGAGGCGCTCTCTGGTGGGTTTGGTACTGATTTATAGCAGCATTTAAATTATTATATTCATTTAAATTCTATACGTGTCTATTTTGATATGTTTAATGAAGTGTTACAACTACTGAATACTCTCTTGCCTAAAAATAACTGTAAGTCTTTTCCTTTGCAAAATAATTTCTATGAAATTGCACCTGCAAAAAGCATTCTAAAATGTTGCTACCATGGCAACATGTGTGTGGACTGGTCACAAAAAATGGCCCACTCATTTGCAGACACCGGGTGTAAACTCCTGACCTCAGCGGCACGCATACACTTCTGTGGTGCTAGTTTCCTCCTCTGTCAAGCAATGGAACATGTATGTTTAGCCATGCAAGGACGGCCCTGCGGTCTCTCCTTCATGGTAATGGGATGGCCCAACCAGTTACAGCCCATCAATAGAATCTCCTCCTGCCCTACACGAAGTTTAAGACTACTCTATTCTAGCAAAAAGTTTATGGACTGGCCACAAAAAGATGACACTTTTGGTTAAAGCCACTTAATGAACTCTTGCCTTCAAAAGAGTTCTACTACTTTGCATTGCAAAAAGAAGTGTCTTTTCTTCACAAGCAGCAAGGGTGTGGACTGGCCACACAAAGACGCCATTCTGAGTTACAGACAATGGGCCTCATTACAAGTGTGGCGGTCGGGAAATAAGGGTGCCGGTCGCACCGTATTGGCACCCTTTCTGTACCACCACACTCCAAGTCAGCCTTCCTGGGTTATTTCGCCCAGCAGGTCAGACCTGCCGGACGCACGGGCATTGTTAGCAACAGGGCCGGTGCTTCTGCGTCCCCCTTACACTTTCCGCCGCATGATATCCCGTGAATATCAGGTTCGGCGTCGAACTCGTAATGTGACCCAATGACTGTAATCGCCAGCCTGCTACTCCGTCAAATATTTCTGCCTCTTCAATCTGAAGCAGACAAAAAACTCAGCCTGAACCAACAGCAAAATTGAGGAGTCTGTTTCTGACAATATGCCCTACATTGGGTGGATTTCATTCATAGTGGAATATGCTCACTGCAGCATACTAGTGAATCAGTGGCGCCTGCCGTGGCCAGCATTCAAGAGTGCCTCAGCGGTGCCGCCTTCATTGTTGAGAAACTGCGCGCGCCACCCCGGTACATAAAGCGCTCCATTGCTTCTCGAAGCTAGGTTCCCGCTCAATAAATACCGTAATAATGACACGCTGTGTGGTGGGCATGGCGGCTCATCGTTCTGATGACACACTGGGGGACTTTGTGGTTGATCGCCCTTGCCCGCCAGTGACCATCGGCTTAGTCAATGTATCCTCAGCATCCCCAGGCCGACCAACAAGTCCCTCCATTGTTCCCGGTGCGTGACGGCGGGTTTCCGGGTAGCCACGTGGCGTTGGGTTACGCTGCCGCTGTCACTGCCACTCAGAGGTGACCACCGGTGAGTCAAGCAGCTGCTGAGGAGAACTGACAGGTCCCCAACACAGAAAAAAGGGCACAGTCCAATGACCTGGGGTCGGATGATGTTGTGGTCCCTGCGCCAAACACAAGATTTCCCGACAAAGGCGCCTCTCTGAAAGGCCAGAAGTTATGAAGAGAAGTCAGTGCCAACATGGTTTGAGAGATCACCCTGAGGGAGTGGGAGGGGGGGGGGGGGCTTGGGGCGAGTCCACCACATGTCTGGCAGGCTGGCCTCTGAAAAGCGTTTGGGGTGCCACACAGTCACCTGTCCGGCAAAAGACTTTGCAAGAGCCTCGGGGCAGGGAGAGCCGCAGCCGGCCAGGCCCCGCGTCACGGAGTCAGTCCCCTGCCAGACTTTCTAGCAACAATAGCCCAGTCACCTGCCAGACATCCGGGTGCTTTCTAGCAACAATAACCCAGTCACCTGCCAGACATCCGGGTGCTTTCTAGCAACAATAACCCAGTCACCTGCCAGACATCCAGGTGCTTTCTAGCAACAATAACCCAGTCACCTGCCAGACATCCGGGAACCCAGGCTTAGCATTATACTAAAGGGGGAGGGGGAAATAGATCAGAAACATATATGTTTTTTTTTTTTTTTATTAAGAAGTGTATTTAGTTTAAAAATAAACCATTTACACAAAAAATAAATACAATAACAAATACAAATATATACATCACTTAAAAGAAAAAAATACAATCACATGTAAACATAAGGCCATATAATAATACAAATCATTCCATACTAAGAAAAGTTTACAAATGTATAATAAAAGTAATAATATTATATTGAAAGGGACTTAGACAGACACAAGCTTAAAACAATGGAAAAAAGAACAAATTCGGTCTCAACATGTATTTTGTTTTAGAATTGTTTCCTTTTTCTGTTGGTTTACAAGTAGCGGTGGGGAGAGTGTCTGGGCCCTCCAGCACCCCCTCCTTAAAGCTACGTTCCAACCCTCCCCAGCCCGCCTCTGCAGCTGCCGAGTGGCCCCTGTCATGGGCGACCCCTTGCGCCGCACTTGGCGTTTGCATTTGCTTTCTGGGACTTGTAGTTTTGTTTTCTCATGATAAATCCCAGCGCAAGAGCAACGCCAGGGCTGTCTGAGTGGGGCTGCGATATGGGCCCACGTGCCCACTATGCTGCGTACCTGGGGGAGGGCAGGCGGGGGGGCGGGGGGGGAGGGGGGGCTCGCCAGATGTTTTGGACTATGAGTTCAATGAAGCATTACCAATGACTAAGCTGTCAGGGGCGAAGGGAGCTGTAGTACAAACATCTGCAGAGCCAAATATTGCAGCTCCTGACCAGAGCTTTCTTATTAAATATACAAATCGGAATATATTTGCTTTCTTCTTTTTTTTTCAGTAAAACATATTTGAACCACTTTATAGTCAACATTCAATGTGTTTGCGGATGCTTCCTGCTGTGCACCTTCCTATTTGGAAATAGCCGATTTCATCTCTGCATTGTTTCAATTTTTTTGTAGCGCTTTCCTCGGAAACGCTGTCGTATTTACGCGCTGTCCGTGTCTGCGCATGCGCATATTGTGCCAGAGAGCTGACCTACCCCGAACCCACCTGCCGCCCGCAACTGCACAGTGCAGGCCCCTGGGTGCAGGACATGTGAGTCCGGGCCTTCAAGGGCTGGCAGGCTGGAGGCACACGCGCTGCTCCTCCCCCTCTTTCCGGTCATGTACAGACACACATACCTGGCTATCAGACATCTTTGCTAGGTGGATTCCGGACATCGCCCGCATTCCAAGGAGGTCTGGGCCACATACCAGGCCAGCGTTGCCGCGCATTGTTCCCTGGTACCGTCCTGGTTATGCCAAGGTCCAGTGGAAGGGCAGTGGCCCGTGGAGGGTACCAGAGCGGCCAGCAGAGGTCATGAGCAAGGACCCCAAGTGGGGAGGGGTCATCGGGTGCTGTGAGGGCGAGGTCAGCAACAGAAAAGCTGAGCAGAATTCATTTAATATATACAACCTTTAATGGCAACTTTAGAATTAGCGGCAGCCAATAGGAAAGTGAAGGACGCGGGCATTATCGGCAGTTAAAGCCCTGCGCTGTCAACCTTCTCTTGTTTCTGACGCAGGCCCGCGGGAAAGCCTCGCGCCTGTCTCCCGCTTGTGTCTTAGTTACATGGTGACTGTCCAAATCATCTTCAGCCGGTTTTGTCGTAGATGTGCTAGTGGTGTGTAGTAAGTACTCACGTTATGCCCCTCTCCTGAGTTACCGGCCTTCTGGTCACAGCACTTTCCTGTGTTGCAGGCTTTATTTCCTAATATGGTGGCTGATTGGTGACATCACAACCACCGCCACTTCTACCAGGTCAGTAGGAGGAATTCCACCATCTGTACAGTGGGTGTGCGCTCACCTGTTTAAAAAAAAAAGAAAATGGAATCATGGTAGACCAACCACAAGAACATCTGTGGGGCTAATCCACACACATGTTCCTATGCTCACAGCATGACAAATGCATAGACCTGTGTACTCTGTATGGTCACAGCCTATAGGCACAGTCCCTCTGTCATGTCTAGTGGGATATGACAGCCAGGGGTACACAACCAGTAAACTAGAGTACGTGATAGGATTGGATCTGGTGAAGACTCGTCTGAGTGCTATTCACTAACTATAAGCCTACAAACCACAGTAACAGGCTTAAACCACCTCGACCAACAGGATCGAACCACAGCAAATAAAATCTGTTCGCTCATGGATCCTAAACATACCACCTTCCTCCGTCGGCTTAAGCTACACAACCAGCAGGAATTTATCAAACCCACCAGTTTCTTACCCAAACTAAATCTAAACCCTAAACCTACTAATGCAGAACATACTATTCACATGGACCCCAACTATCTGTCACCTACCTCCCTTCAAATATTTTGCAATCCTACCAAAACAGACATACCTTGTCCCACCACAATCAGAAACAATAGACTCCGTGCTAGACTTGAAGTGGATGGAACGGATGGGACGGACGAAACGGGTGTATAGAATGGATGGAGCGGATCATGTGGATGGAGGAATGAGTGGATGGAATGGATGGAAGGGACTAGTAGACTGAATGGATGCAACAAATTAAATGGATGAACTGATGAACTGGATTGAACGGCTAGAGTAAATAAAACGGATAGAATAGATGATACGGATGGAGTGTTCAATCTCAAGCGCTTTACTGATAACCACCATATCACACTACTACGATAACTCTCTCCTATGCACCATCACTCAACTAGAACACAGCTATACTATGACACATTTGATATAGCTGTTCTCATACTAACACTACCCCACAAACTCCTCATCATCCTAATTAAACACAGCTAGCTGAGCACATAGCACTAGGTTAGGCGTCTCCTCAGGCCTAACACAGCCAGAACTCAGTCTGGGCGTCCACCCTCCAGATTGAACGCATCCAACTGACTTCCTCAGCACCACACCTACCACTAAGAAGCAGCTATCATGCAACTGCCTCACCGCTGCACACATATCCATTGTGCCCACGCACCTTATGACTCTCTCTCTCTCTACTGACTTGAACTGCGGTTCCAGAGGGTGTTCAACCTACCAGCGCTTTGAGATCATTCCAATGATACATAAGGTGCTATATAAATGCCAAGTAACAACATAAGATAACAATGCATCTCCAGAAGGGGAGGACCAAATCATGGCCAGCCTGATTAACTAACAAAGGCTCCATGGATCCGCCCAGCACTTTTGTTGGGCCCTGCAGCTGGTGGCAGCAATGTGCATACTAATTAAAAGGTAATTCAAATAGACTCACATGGGGCTTGTCTGCAGAGGTTAACAAAGGAGAGAGGAAAACCCAACAACCTTTCATATGCAACTGTGTCAACCTGAAGCCAGCTCCCGCCCTCAGTATCGATGACTGAACTATCATGTCTCGGACTGCATGTTTGCAGTAGTCCAACACGCAGGGGGACCCCATTCATAAGGTAAAAGAATGTGGTTTGCAGGAGGCAGAGAGGAGGCATTGCTGCAGCTTCAAGGAAAACCTACCGTTTCAATCAGGAACCACAGAGAGCTTAATTAACCACAGAGACTCTTTGATCCACAACAGACAGAAAGATGGGTGGGACTTAGTATCACATGTTTTCACTCCTTTACCTTTCTTGTAGGAAAGCACTCTGGTTATGACCTCGCGCATACAGGCCATTGTTCGTGGGGACCCCAGGATTGGTTCATTAAGGTAGGCTTAGACTAAACCAATCACTGAGGCCCATTTGGCTTTAAAAACGGGCAGAGCCCCTGTTTTAGGAGATCATCTGAAGACTTCACAAGGAGTAGCAAGAAGAACTCATTTGGACGCTGGCTGAAGGTACAGTCTACCTTACAGCTTCCGCCAGTGAAGGAAGGTCAGGACCTCCAAACCTCCAAAGTGGGAAGCAAGGACCCTCCCCTAAACATCTCCCAGGGAACAGAGGGAGAAAAGAACTCTAAGACCCTCCAGCAGCTCCAGAACCGGTACCCAGCCAGCACACAGCGTGCCCTGCTAGGCTCTGCAGCAAGTTTAGTAGGTAGGTTGTGCCAAAAGGTCTCTGAACCTACAGCAAAGGACAAGGCAGCTGCCTGATACACATTCCTCAGCTTTGGGCTGTCAGCCTTAAAGGATGGCACAAGCCCATTGAAGAAGATGGGAGAAGTGCATCGACGAGCATGTACTGATGTCGGCCTTGAAGGACATTCTCGAGCCAGTCAAGTTCCTCGAGCTGCAACCGACTGCAACGCTGACCATTGTTACGCCTCAGTCGCTAAAGACATCCAAGAAGTCCTGACCAGTGCTTCAGTACCGCTGACCAGCACTGAGACAACGATTCCTGATCCTGAGCCGCTGTGTACGTCAGCCTGCAGTTGTTCATCCAACTTCGCTCACCGAACTGTCTTGTCGCCTGATACCCACGTCTTGAACTCTGTCACAGAAGCCTGCAAAGCGCACTGAAGCCGACTCAACCCTGTCCAGCAGCAAGAACATGCACAGCACAAGGTACATTGTGGTTCTGTCCCCCTGGTCCTTCCCATAAGGCCCCTACAGACATGTTAAGACCCATTGCCCCCTTTGTGCTGAAGCAAAGTAAACTTGAACTGTTAGGATTATTTACCATACCGACTACCCTCCTGTCAGCATCCTGAGTGAACCCTTTTTCTTTTTTGAAACTGTCCTCTGCATTCCATTACAGTGTGGGTTGTATTTTGTAGTGTTGCTAGAACTGTCTGCTGCGCTAATAATAAAGTAGATATGTTTATACAACCTTGACTGGACAGTCTATTTTATCATTGGGTAATAATTGTATTTTTGCTGTGTTGCAACTAACCAACAATCCACGACCTTGCAGAGATAAGCCTGTCGTTCCGTCCACGTTACTAGAATTGGACAAGGAGGTTTATAATTTGCTTGTGTTTCCAATGTGTTTGGATCCCTTCTGGTGTACTAGAAGTGTGCTGCTGATTGATGGCTTAGAAACCGATATTCACCCCTGGACCACTGGTGCCCCAGAAGTTTATTCTTCACAGCCAGTACAGCTGGTACGTCCCCCGTCCGTGACTCTTGGCGTTGAAATATAACATCTGGAATAAAAGTTATTTAACGTTCAATGTTCATTTTAATTGTGTGCACATCACTATAGTAGGCTTAAAGTGGCAAGCCTTGTCAGTGCAGAGGCGAAATTCGACCCCACCCATGGTGGCAACCAGAGCGTGGTATTTGGGCTGAAAAGGAAGTGGGGTCAAGGAGAGCAGGAAAGACACAAAGTAAGAAAAGCCAGAAAGACAAAATCCGACAGGTTCAGCTCACAACATGTAGGGAAATTAAAAACAAATGCTAAGGGTTAGTGATCGCTGGGATCATGGGATGAATGCATTGTTTTCAGTGTTTAGCCAGAAGAAAATGTAATTAAAAGAAGGGATGAGAGCTTTTCGGATTGGTCAGCGGAACTTTGAGGGAATTCTTAGTGTGATGGTAGTTTGTTTGTTTGTTTGTTTGTTTGTTTATTTAATATGGCGCGCAAATCCCAGAGGTAACAGGGCGCAACAGAGAACAGGCGGATAAGATTACATAAAAACTTAGTTACAGGGTAAGGCACGATTGAATAGAGAGCAGAACATTACATTACGTAGAGTCTGTTGCGAGGGCATATATACAAATATACATTAGCAATTTACATATTAGCAGGTCAGTTTATATACATATATACAGTCAGGTTTGGCTAGGGATTGCTGTTAGGATGCAGGGTAGAGTCAAGGAGGTCGTTAGATCGCGACCAGGTGAGAGTGTTTCGCCTAAAGCTGGGGTAGGTTTGGTCGGCTCTGATGTTGAGTGGAAGAGCATTCCCATGTTGGGCTGCCATGACAGAGAAGCTGCTTCCGCCAGTTTTCTTTTGTCAGAATTTGGGTACCTGTATGCAGAAAGAGTTGATTGTTCTGGTGGGTCGGATGAAGGTTCTTTTTACTATTCTAGTTGCGAGTTATGGGGGGGCTGCGTTGTTTAGGTATTTGAAGGTGAGTGATGCCGTTGTAAGTGAAATGCGGTCGAGGATTTTGAGCCATTTGTGTTCTCTTCTTTTGTTGGATATGTGTTCCTTGTGTGGTAGGTTGAGGGCTGTTCTGAGTGTTATTACATTAAGCCATGTTGTGTAATGTGTGACGGCAGTGTGGTGCACTCCAGAACGCCTAGGAGATGTGGGGGCTGCAAACCAGACTATCATATGATATATGTCATTTATAACGTGCCTATACACAAGTGTTTCAAGGCGCGACGAGGAAAGGGAGGGAGAACAGAGGGAAGACAGAGACAATGATCTTACTAGATTCCGTCAACTGAAATCCAAGTGGGGTTCTGATAACGCCGGGTCTGCTGAAGTGTCAGAACCAGGATTTGGTTGTGTGAAGAATTAGTGTTGGGGCCACAAAATGAGCATTTGACAAAGAACCCTCCTCCACCCGAGCAATCCCAGATTGGCCTCGGGTGTAGAAGAGAGGTCACGTGTCGTCCTTGTATGTAGTGAAGTGGTAAATAAGCCACTGGGATGCAGTGAGAGAGAATTAAATTAGAGGTAATTTTGTAAAATAAGGCACAGCACCTTAATCAGGTGAAAGGGGGCATTACGGACAACTGCTCATTATAAGGCCTGTAGGCTGAGGCTGTCTGACACCTTAGACACAGGCTTAGAGGCATCCCTGCCTGCACCGCCGGGGTGTCTGCAGGTGAAAAACATTCTTCTACTTACCCCCTGGGTCTTGAACAGGCAGATTCCACAGGCAAGAAAGCTGTGAGGAGCTACAGGCACCCTTAAATGAGAAGCCAAATAATGGGGGTAAATAGGCTCAATCTGTGCTAATCAGCTGGTCATTTCGGTGTGAGGACTCTCGCTTACTCGGGTACCATAAGGTTTGTTTACCCAACCCTTAGTCTAGTTAGCAATTGTACGGTTGGGCCGATAAGTATAAATAGGGGAGTCAAGCAAGGATGCTTTCTGGCTCCTCTATTGCATAACTTGTACATTACTGATTTGCCTGCTCGTCTGCTAAAGAGCTCTAATTGTCCCTCAATATTGGGGAGGGAAAGGGTAGGGTGCATGTTGTTCACTGATGATTTGGTACTATTTGACCATACGTTTAGTGGGATGAAAGCCATGGTAAATGAACTTTATGACAATGCACAGGAAAACTTTCTCACGGTAAATCTCTCAAAGACTAAATGTATGCTAATTTTTTTAAAAAAAGTGTATAAAACAGCTTTGAACACTAAATTGGGGGTGATTGACTATGCAAGAAGTTATGAATATTTGGGTCTTCAAGTAAACAATTGAAATAATTATGATGAAATCATAGATTCCAAAACAAGGAAAGCATGCCAGGCAAGGCTTCTCCTAAGGAAATGTGTTCCTAATGTCTCAGAATACACCATCCAGGGCATTTTGACCTTTTGCAAGCAATGTTACTGCCCCGTGAAATGATATGGGTTGGAGACTGTAGTGATGAGAGAGGTAAGTTGACTGGATCGTCTTGAGGGCAGGTTCTGGCGTAGTGCCCTTAATTTACCATCATCGTGCCCTGTGGAACCTAATTGCCCAGTTGCTTAAAAGGAGAGTGGCTTTATTTATAAAATCTAAAATGTCACAGGTATGTCCATTATTGAACAAACTTGGTATGGGTGGTGAAAATGAAGGAAACACTAGTGGGAATACCTTTGAATCCCTAAATGTGGCGTTCTTCGATAAAGTAAGCTGGACGCTGCACCAAGGTTCTTGGAATAATTGTGATCGCGTAAAAGCATCCTTTATCACAAAGGCAATTACTCCAGTCTAGACTCAAAATGACACCCACCTGTCGACCCTAAGCGACTATAGCCCCGTTGCTCGGGTATCTTGTCGTTATCTGAAACTGGAGCCCTATCTCCTTTTTAAGTCCTAGCCCGGCGGTAATGCATTGTATGTTGAGATTGAGAATCAACTTACTCCCATTATAAACAATCAAGAACCATAATTGGGCACTGCCAAAGAAATGAGCCTGTGTTGAATCTGCAAATCAAACGTTCACCTGGAGCCCGCAAGGTATGCACTGACAGAATGTAGTGCTCTTGGGTCAGTAAACATGTGTTCATTGGGCAACAGAGCACATAGTCACACAGCCATTGGATCAGACTCTGTTCTGGTTCTACTGCCTACACACGGACTCGACACAAATACACATAGCACTTTATTCCGTCTGGAAAGTTGTGAAAAAATGTCTGGCAATATAGAAAGGTTTTTAGGAGCTTCTGTAAAAAAATGTGTTTACACTTTTGAAAAGAACCGTAGTTAAAAAAGTATCAATGATGAATTGGATGTAAACAGTTTTATTGTGTTTTATTCATGCTTCATTTTACTGCTCATTTGATCTGTATTTCTATTGCATAGTAAACATTTATGTGATTGTGTTTGTATCAAAATATTTTTTAAAGTTCTAACTGAACTATAAACAAATAAAAAGAAAAGTACTGTTTGGTACCTGTGTACGTAGCGCTTGTCCGCCAGAATCCGTTTATAGCCGGTCCTATTAGATAATAAGGCATGACATATGAGTCTGATTGAACGTGCATTTATTCCAAATGTGCCCTTTTTGTTGACACGTGTTTCGATCAATGCTGGTCTATATCAATTGGTACGCGGCACGCCATCAGGTCTGGATCACGCCTTAACACAGGGATTCCTATTGGAGTTACGGGACTTTAGCCCAACTTATTGTCTCGCACAGTGAACCCACTCCTCTGAGTGACAGGACTACACAAGATTAAATGCCCTGTTCTGATAAAGGCCGCCATAGGTCGAAACACGTGTCAACAAAAGGGCACATTTGGAATAAAGGCACTTTCTCTCAGACTTAAAATATTATACCTCATTATCTAACATTATAGGACTGGCTATAAAAAGATTCGCCGGTACCAAACCATACCATTGCACCAATAAATGAGAATGGGTTTTTGTCAGGGACGTCATTTGGGGGTCGCCAGGGGTCGCAAGTGCGACCCCTGGGGTTTTCCTTGCTACCCCTGTGGTCTCCTTTGCTACCCCTAAAAAAAAAT
The DNA here is from genome assembly GCF_040938575.1 of Ambystoma mexicanum. Lineage (NCBI taxonomy): Eukaryota > Metazoa > Chordata > Amphibia > Caudata > Ambystomatidae > Ambystoma > Ambystoma mexicanum. The sequence goes on along the minus strand of NC_090934.1, from coordinate 57,280,672 downwards.
CCTTTTTTAAAAATTGTTTTTACATTGAAGCTCCTGGGCCAGTGCCTTGTGGATCTTTGTTTCTGGAGTGGATGGAATTTGTTGAGGCCTCTTAAAAAAGACAGGTGGTTCCACAAGTGTAACACTTTGAGCAGTGACCCTAAATAAAAAAGAATAGGAATAACAAACAATTTGTCTTTCTGCAATTCTATACAATAATGGCTAGACTCATTAAAGGTGTGAACAGTCATGTTCTATCGCTTCCCATGATGTCACTTTGGGGTCGGGTCCAAGAACATCACTTCCGGTGATGTCATCAGAGGTCAAGGGTCATGTGATGTCACTTCCGCTACCCCTGGTATTTTGGTGAAATGACGTCCCTGGCTTGTGTTTGTGGCTCTTCTGGGAGCTGGGCTCTGGACCGTGCTGCTTTCGTGAGCCTGATAATGGTGCTTCGGGAGGTTGGATTCCTCTTGGCCTGAGGCTGGGCTTTTCAGGCCTCGTTGAACCTTCTCAACCCTCGCCAGCCTCTACCTTCTTGCCCGCTACCTTTGCTAGATGCTGTCCCTCCGCACATCCTTGAAACTGAAAATGAATTGCGATCTGCGGCCAGTGAGCTTGATTTGTTCGGTAGCCATCTTTGAATGTGTTCCTGTCGCGTCACTTTAAATCTTTTTAACCTTCATGCATGGAACCGTGTATGAAGGAAAAAAAAGGAAAGTGAAAACTTCATAACGAGCCTCCGCTAGTAGTGTTATAGCCCATCCCCAAATGGCTTATCAGCCCAGAACCCTCATTATGTTCCCTTGCTTTCCGCTCGGGCCTATACATTTCAATACCATGCCCATAATACCCAGTATTGCCTGCAGCGCTGGGCTATAATTAAGCAATAATAACGTGTTCTGTAGGCTTCACTGGCCGGTAATGACCCAGGGCTCAAGTTTTAGGTCTGAGCGAAGGGAGGGCCTTAACAGTGAGCCTCGGTGTCGTTACCGGTCTGGTGAATCTTGCAGAACACATTATTATTTCTATTAACACCCAGAAGCAAACCCTCAAGGTGCTAATAGCAATTGGGGAAGGACACCTACGCTGCTTTGTTTCCAGCAGTAGCCTGTGAGAGTCAGGATTCCCATGGAAATGGAAGGCACGGGCTTCGCTCAGAGTCCCTCTTCCATTTCCATGACTTGAACAGGAAGCCAAGCAGTTGATGCAGCCCGTGCGGAGGAGCCCTTTTCAGGTAAGGGGAGGGAAGATGTGGGAGTTCGGGAGCTGGATTTGGGGGCGGAGGGCAGGGGAGGCAGGAAAACAGCAGTGCCAGGTGGTGGGCGGGTGCATAGAACACTCGGGTTGCCCCGAACTCAGGCTTGCATCAGTAGATTCAGTCTGGATTTGGAGTAACCTGATTGGCTGCCACACCCACCAAGGGTGCTAATGTTTAAACTTAGCTTGTGAAAGAAAGAGGGTATGGCTAGAAAGTTTAGAATGTATCTTAACTCTCTGCCGATTGCTCTGGGCAACCCTTGTGATGATTGTTCTTCACCTGCTAAGCCATCACAGAAGAAGAAAGACCATATGCAAATCAGGATTGGTCCCACTCCAAATAGGCAGTCCAGCCTGAACTGCTAGGTCACATCCCTTCTGCACAAAACCACAAGCATCCCCAGCCATTTTCAGCATCATTGGGCATCATTAGTGAGGTGCAGCTAGGGTCTCAAGGCCCAGCAGGCATGGGACCCACATCTGGGCACACCAGTACTACCCCCGACCCTGCTACCCACTCACAATACAGTCTTTTACAACAGACTTTTTTTTTGACGACTTGAGTCAACCCAACTGGGATTTCGAACCTTCGGAGCACAGCACCTGTTCCTGGAGCAAGTGTACTGTACTTGATGTGTATTTCTGTGCCTTTACAGGTGTCTATTTAACACCGGGCTGGCTCAGTCTCCAGGCACTGTCACATGCGTCAGTGGTCGAGCAGAGAAAGATTATCTTTGAGTGATGCCTTGGCCGTGCTGGCAACAAAACACTATGGGCAGGTTTGTATATAGGTGCTCCGGTACTCCCCTATATTATAATGCAAAGGGCGACATCTGGTTACAATGTATAACATGTTTTCTCTGCTGTGTGCTTGTAGATCCCATGCTGACGAATTGCCAACCAAGTTTTGAGAAAACACCTGCATTGATACGTACACGTATATTGGAATTCTTTTGAATTCCGAGTTGACTGATACTTTTTGTGTATATATGTGATTGCAGATTGTTTTTGCTCCTGAAGAAGGGGTGTTTCCCTGAAACGCGTAGAGCTTGAAATTTCGTCTCATCATAAGAACACTGTTCCTTCATCTTTCCTTTTTCATGATGGCCATATGAGAAGCCTTTTTTATGTCTATTTTCAATTGCAAACCAGACATTATTGATGTATTTACTTTTGTTTCATTTTTTAAACTTTATTAAATACATGTGAATATCCAAACAGTGAATTGACTGATTCATTTCCGCTTAAATGGTGTGCAGGGGGCGGGAGTGTCTCTAGAATTAGACACTTTTTCTTGGTTCATGTTTTGCACAGTTTCCGTGTCAGGGCTTGTATTCCTCCCCAGCACCCTGAATATGTAAAAGTGTTTTGAAACTGCTCTATGTAGCCATATTAAATTAAGTTTGTTCCTATTGAATGACATTTTGTTTATGAATTGCTAACCTTCCCCCTACCTTTTATTAGCAGACCACACCCTTGTTTTGTCCTCCCAACACCTTGTTCTTCCCCCTATGATTGTAAAGCACTCTGTTGCTTCTCGAAGCTAGGTCTGTGCTCAATACATACCCTGATAATAATGAAAATATTAAAAATAATAATAAAAAACAATGGCGTCTAGTAAGTCGCCTTTCTCCTCCTGCTTCCAAGGTGCCTGGATTAATACCAGACCTGCAGAAAAACACAGGAACATATTTCACACGAGGACATGTCATGCTCTTATCCTGCATCGGCCTGGACCATAACCCTTTCTAGCATTATCTAGTGCCACGCAATTCCAAAACTCTTCTGCTAAAGAGGGAAATGGGCGCAGGAGCAGGTGAAGGGGGTTATTCACCTTTATACGGGAGACTGTTTCTGAACACACTTACCTTGAATGACAGTCGCTATCACCGCGTAGAAAATGCTGCCATGTTTCCTTCACTATCGCCCTTCCAAACCCGACAGCTGATTTCTGGCTACCCTTGCTCGATGTAGCCTCATAGAAAAAAACTGCACTTTTTTTAAAAATTTGATTTAATTGGTATACCATTTTTACAAAAAGAAAGCATTTTTAGTTTTTTCCTTTCAGAAAGAATTTGGATTTTCCTTTCAAGAATATCTTTGTCCTCCATGACAAACAGCCAACTTGTGTGCTGCAGGCTCTTCCCTTTCTTTCCAGTTTTTGTACATGTGTCTAGTCTTCTGGTTTCGGAAAAATGTTGACCACAAATGACACCACTGCTATCACAAATGTTGTCTTGTGTCCACTCTAACTCAGAAGATGGACTTGTGCAACAAGTGGGTACAGGCGCCACACAATGCACACAACACACATTAGGTTTAAGGCCATCAGATGAAAGCTTACCGCCCTTTCTATTGACCTGGTCAGACCAGTAAGTCACCCTAAACGTCTTTACTAGACAGGTGTGTAGCTGTTCAAAAGTTACACTTGAGAAATGATCTGAACATCTCTGTGATCGAGACAGGTTTGCACCAAAAATTGGAGGCTGGCGATGATCGACAATTGGCCAGTTGAAGTGGTCAAAATCTTGATGAGCCGACACCTGTAAAAGAAAGAAAACCAGGCCACACAATGTTTCACTCCCCCTGTGGCTATGAAACACAGGAAACATCTTCACACACCCGCGCCGATTGAATCTACCAAGAATGAAATAAATTGGATTAGATTGCCTAGAGCCCACGACAGGACATTTTTACAAGCAATATCAGATTACAAATATTATCTGAGAGCATCACCCAAGAACTCTGTGATTACATCACAAGCAATGTTTGTCCAATAAAACTATTAAAATACAAAAATAGCTTCAGAAATAGGAAAGAAACAACAAAGCAGAGCCGAAGGCAATCTTTCCGTTTGCAAAGCCTGGTTCCAGACTGGAAGACTTGGATGTGCTGCACATGACAGGCCTTCACATGGTGGCAGGTTCTAGAAAGTGCCCTTAATCTGCTGATTCCTGCCCCACTCGCTTTCTACAGGACACTGTTCTCTGAACCATTGGTCTTTGTACAACATTGTGCATTTATTAACGTCTTGAGATCCTCGGGGAGAGTTCCAACAGGGAGAGGAGTGATGAAGGGAGGTTACGGTTGGAATGGAAGTAAGCACAGTTTACGGAACAGGTGACAGTGCTATGAGGTGTGAAAGTGCGTATGAGGTAAGTGCTACTGCGGTAAAAGGTAGAGGAAGGAAGGAGAGAAGAGATGGCAGGGAAAGTGTTGAACAAGGTGGAAGTAAGGGGAGTAGAGAAGGTCGTCTGGGGTGTCTAAGTGCTTATATACTTGAAATGGGGGTGTTCGAATGAAGGAAGGTGTGGAGTTGTGATGGCGAAGTGTTTGGTGCATGAAGGTTGAAGCAGGTGGTGTGTTAGGATTCAGATTGAATGTTGGCAGTGTGCCAGTCTTGGGATAGCTTTTTGAAGGTGTGGAATTTGGGTTCTTGTCTGTTGGAGTCTTGTAGTTTGTTCCAAAGGGTGGGGGCAATTGAAGAAGAAGTGTGGGGGCAGTGGAAGACAATGATTTGACTCTGTTCTTTGTGCCTGAGTTTGAGAGGTGCCTCTTTAGTCTTATTTGATGACCACAGGTATCTGCGTGGGGTGGCAAGCTTATGGAATGATTGGAGGCCCGGGGGCTAGAAGAGTGGATGACCCTGTGGGTAATGTTTAGGATTTTGAGTTCTATTTTAGTTTTGATGGGTAAGTAGTTGAGTGTCTCTAGAGCTGCGGGGAAATGGTCACAAGGCTTGCGGGTTAGAACGTATCTTGCAGTTTTGATACTTTGGAGTGGTTTTAGATTTTCTGAGGACAGACATCTACAGAGAGAATTGCAGTATTCTAGTTTGGAGAGTATTAGGGCCTTGGCAATGGTGATCTTTTGGTGAAGTTCCAAGTAGGGGAGTTTCTTGCTGGGGATGTGTAGGAGGTGCTTTGATTTGTTGGTGAGGTCTTTTATAGGTGTTCCAACCAGAAAACCCCAGCGATCCAAATCTTGAGATCCCATGCAAATACCTATAACAACACGGTACTACAGAAATGGAAACTGACTATAATAGAAGAAACGGAAAACAAAGGGATATCAGAAGAACTCTTAACCATTCGTCCGCAACATGCCAAAATCAAACTGCTCCAGAACGATTGGATAAAAACGATCCAAACGAAAAATGCTTACAAGCAGAACCTCCAATGTATGAACGATAACAGAAAAATCCACCAGCTACCACCATACCTTCAACTGTTCCCAGATCAAACCATCAGAACACCATTCCTAAGAATACGTCTAAACATTCTACCCGCAAACTCATACTTGGCAATAACGAGGCAGATTTCTATCACAAAGAACTACTGTCGATTCTGCAAGGATAAAACAACACCAGAAACCCTTTTCCACCTGGTGATGGAATGCCAGTCACTATCATGCCCACGTAAGCAATTTGGGGCCTTCTTTGACCTTTCATCAAAACAAATGGACACAGAAGAGAGATGGGCCAACCTACTCAGCGGACAAAGCAACAAATACACATACACAATCACTCTTTTTCTCAGCACGATACTGGAACTCACAAAAAGAACCTCCTGAGACACACTTCTCTCAACACTTTTTTACACTCTAAACACACAGGTGAAAAAGTTTACAAATAAACTAAACCACTAAAAAAAATAAAATAGGTGTTTTAAGGGATAGATCATCAGTGTCTATTAGGATTCGCAGGTTCTGTAATTATGAAGTGGGTAAATGGGGGTTTTCTAGGTCAGCGGGCCATTTAAGAGTACGTTTGTGAATGTGTTGGGTATGAAGGTCTGTGACCTCTGTCTTGCCGGGGTTGAGGCATAAGTTGTTTGTTGACATCCATTTTTGTATGGCTACATGGCATTGGCCGATGAAGTTGGATTCGATGTTTGGGGAAATGGAGAAGGTACTTTATGGGTCATCGGTGTGTCCTTGAAATGTGGGTGGGAGTTGTTCTTTAATGTGTGTGAGGGGCTTGATATTGGCATTGCAGTGCCAGGGGATATGGGGTACCTCTGAGTAACTTCCCTAGGGATTGTTAGGGAATATCCACTTTTACAGCTGTGGGGTGGTTTTGGAGAACAGACTCAATTCATTTTAGGGCAGAATCTTGTGTGGAAGTGAGAAGTGTGGGGTGACTGACGGCGTCAAATTCTGAAGAGAGGTCTAGAATGATCAGGCCGGTAGGTGTTCTATCTAGTGCGATACATAGGTGTTCTCTCACGTACAGATGTGCAGTTTCAGTGCTTCTGTGGGGTCTGGAATCAGATTGATTGTTGTGTAGGAGGTGGGGCGCTTCTGAGAACTGGTTGAGTTGTTGCAAGCTGCTTTCTCCATGGTTTTTGCTATGAATGGTAGTTCAGAGATTGGTCTGCCCCTTCCCCCCTACACCCCATCAAGATGAGTCTTTTTCAGGGTGATCTGGCGCGTTCTTGAGCTCCGTGCGGCAGGGGCTGTTTGGGTATGAGGCACTGCAGAGTTGTGCTATGTGGGAGGGGGGGGGTTGGTAGGGATCTAGAAAAGCTGGCCAAGAGTTGGTTTGAGTGGGGGTGGCCTTCGGGTCCATTATCCCCCTCCTACTTCCCATGCAGAAGTAGGAATGAAGACATGTAGGTGGGTGATGCCGAGGTTGTGCGGTGGAGCTTTCAAAGGGTTGCTAAGGCTAGGAATGTCAATAGTGTTCCATATTTTCTTCATTTTTCTTTGGAAAACTAGACCTATATTGCCAGCCCAGTCTTGGGTAGGAGCGGGAAGGATGTTTAAGGTCTCAGGGTTGGTGATTTGGCCATATATTGAGTTCAGCTGTTTGGGATTGAGCTCGTGTGACTGTTGTCCAGTGGGGAATTTTTTAATCGGAAGAAAAAGGGAAACTACTTGCCCTGTGCAAGGCTTCCACCCCCAAATTCAAGAACGCGTTTCTCTGGCGCAGTGACGCCAAGTTTATGCGTAGAGCATCTTTTCAAGGTTTTTCCGGAGGGTCAATTGGGGTGC